>NW_028261383.1:107448494-108133494 GCF_051295495.1 Thamnophis sirtalis | reverse complement strand
GTGGTGATTGTTGTTTACTTAATGACTGCTGTTTGAACCATTGGGATTCTACTGGTTCGGCACAGTTCAGGTGAACCGGCAGCTCCGAAGATCAGCTGAGAGCGAACCGATTCGCTTCAACCTTCAGGTGGGCCTGCCCACCTGCCCCTCAGCTATGCTCACCTATATTTCCCATCTGATAGGTGCGGCAGAGTGGATTGCTGTGACTCAGCTGTTTTCCTGTGAATTGCACACACACACGCAGCACACATCTGATACATTAGGCGCATGTGTGCAAGCAAAGTGCATGCTCAGCAAACTGATTGTTAAATCAGTAGGATCACATTCCTGCTTAAGGCATCTTAATTGACTGGAATGCCCACTGGCAGGGCATATTTCAAATAACATTGCAAAAGTATTCCTTTCTACATACACTTTTTTTTGTATAAAGAAGTATTATTACTTTTTCTAGTTATATGATGGGAATCATGTACACTTGTCTAAGTTTAGGCTTCTTGTTGGAAAGGACAGTGAGTCTTGAAAGGGAAGATAATCTCCATTTCAGGACATCTCTATTGAATCTCTTTCTTTTGTCTTTCTCTTTCTATCTTTTCCTTTTTCTTTTCTGCATCTTTTACTTTCTATTTATACTTTTTCTATTGCAATGTTTTATTTCACACTCTGAGCTGTGGCATGACATCATGTGCTAGCCACATGATCATGGAAACATCTTTGGACAATACTTGCTCACTCGGCTAAGAAACAGAGATGAGCATTACCCCTTAGAGTCAAATATGACTGAATAGGGAAAACCTTTACCTCACAAATGAAGGGGAATATATGTTTTCTAGGATAATGTTGCAGGATCTAATCTGGGTCAGTCACGGGGACCAGATTCTTCCAAGCTTTTGGACTCATGCTGGAGCCCATCCTCAGGAACCTCTCTCTAGTAGACTGTGTCACATATTCTGTGAGAGAAGGACTCCAGCAGAAGTCCAAAAGCTCAGAAGACTAAACCTCTGATCCTGGTGATGACTCAAATTGAAACCTTTGCCTTTTTACCACAATGATAGTATTTAATAAAAAATTCTACATATATAAAAACAAAACATCTTATTGCAAAAATTGCATAAATATTAACTTTTGCCAAGGTTTTTGTTTTGTTTTTAATTATTTAAACTGGAAATTTCAATAGTTTAGGATTGTTATAACATAATTTATTCTTGAAACAGCTTTTTTAAGGATATTGTGCATTGTTTAGGGAAAAGACTACTTTGTTATACTTTTTTTAAAAAAAATCTTTATCTTTAACTGATTGTCAACATAAAGACCATTACCAGTACAGGACTGCTGATTTTACAATCTTACAAAAAGAAAAATGTGCTCCATTCCATTGCAGTTTTGAATATTTGTAATCTAGGGATTCCTACAGTACTTTATGTTTTCTATTTGATGAAGTAGTATCAGCTTCTCCAGACCATCTGTTGCTGATCCTTTTGCTTCCCCTTGCCTCCCCAGCTTTCAATGTGGGACTTGCTACACAAATCATACAGGGAATGCATAAGATGTATGCAATGTAAAGCCACATTGTTTTCTACTTCCATTTAAAGAAAAATGAAAAGATTAAGAAGATATTTATGGATTGCAGTGTTGACCCTAATTCTCACAGCTCTTCTTATTGCTGAGGTTTGCTATTTGTACTGCCAAGCATCCTTTAGGAATGGAATACGTGCATGATGTGCTACCTATTTTGATGATCTCAGCCCCAAATGAAAGTTTAATGTTTATCCAGGGATTGCCTAAACACTGCCACTGGTTCTTATGCTTTTTCTTTTTCAATCTGTGAATGCATTCATTCCCAGCCAGAAACTGATTATAAGCTAAGACTTGCAGTTTATAAATCAAGATTTTAGTGACACTGAAAACTGTGGAAAACATAACAGCAAAAGAAAAATGAGAGGCAGCCTGTGGGACGGAATTGTCTATTTTATTGCTATCATCTTAGAAGCACAGGGTGAGATATTCAGATGGGAATTAGCTTAAATGTTCATTCAGCAAAACATAGCTTCCTGTTTTGATTAGTTTAAAAACAGGGTTTTCAAGATGATATGTCTTTTTCTTTTTCTTTTCTCCACCTAGAACAACACTTAGCTTCCTGATAAAATTACCGGGGAATGTGAATTGCTAAAATTACATTTTCCTTAGAGAATACACAAGTATTTTATGGCATAACAAACCAGGCTATCTGAGTGATTTAGGATAAACAGCCTGAATAAACACTTGTGTATATTTCTCAAGAATCTCAAGTCATGCTTTTTTTTCTCCTTTGCATTTTATAAATGTAATTCTAATAATGTTTAACTTCAAATGAAAAAAAAATCAGGAGAATTTGTAAAATATGCCTTTCTAAACAATTTATTATAATATCACTTTAAAGGATACTGATAAGAAAATACAAAATTTACATCTGATGATCTTTTAAAATAGCACATTGGCAGTAAAGATGAATATTTGTCACTATCACAAATAAAGTATGATATAATAAGTTGAAATTTAGGCTGGGAAACTCCATCCAATTCTTTCTCCGATAACTTAAAAAATGAACACTTCAGCGAACTTTAGGGAAAGTCTGTCTTTTCTGTAATTAGCATCCTGAATTATCTTTCTTTATTTTGGCTAAATTAAGAGTAGATATTACTGTTTTTTAAATCAGTCCTAGCCTCCCCCCACAGGTCATTCTTTCTACTGTCTAAATGCTTTTCCCACATCCAAATTCATCTGCATTTCTCTTCTTAAGTCAGTATAAAAAATATGCTTGCATCACAGCCAAAATGTAATTGGCCTCTGTGATAAGTCTTGGAAGTGACCTCCCACAGTAAGTTTACTGTGAAGCGATTTAAGGATAGCAATTGATAGATTTCCCTGGCTATGTTTCCCTTTCCCAAGCACTAGTAGTCAGGAAGAAAAAGTCACTTTCCTTAAAATATGGCAGGGCAGACTTGGGCATAGGCTCAAGATGTAGCTTTTATGTACCAATCATGACAGTGTTGATGCACAGACTGATAACTGTTTACATGGTTGTTTCCAAATGTGGGTTGACTGGTCTTCCAGCATATTGATGCTCCAGTATACTGTATAGTAAGAACCTCCCTAATGTCTGAATGAATGAGTCAGGCTTTATACAGGCAGCTGTCTCTGGAAAAATTTGGTACCTAATTTATTTTGTACCCCCAAGCCAAGTAGGGCTGTGACTAGAAAAAGAGGGTTCTCTAACTGTATTATCAGCAATCAAATTTATGAATGACACACCATAGATTATATGTTAATAGCTCTGTTGGAAGACAATGAAAAACTCTATTGTAAAATCAAACCAGCTGAAAAGCCATATATTGGAGTATGCCTCCATGGTAGGCTAGGTTTGATAAATGGATGTTTCATGAAGATATGTCCTTTAAAAATGGTTAATGGGTACTTCCATACTGCAGTTAAGGAAGCATGAGATTGAGCTGTAAGCATAGTAAGAAGGTATGCACGTACTGCTAACTTCAATAATTGATGGTAAAGTGAGAAGAGTGTCTCTTCATAATATAACTTCCTTCAAAAATAAAATAATTCCTGATTCCTTTATATAATCAAACATCTGTTCCACATTTTAAAAATGTTTTTTAGCTCAGAGGTGGGTAGCATTTTCTAACCAGGGTCACAGGATTTGAAAACCATAGGCACTGGCTAAGGATAGAATGTGAGTAGGGGTGTGCCATGTCAAAACTAGGTTTTATGCATTTCCTGAAAAGAATTTATGCCCATGGGAATTGCTGTAATGCATGGGGCTTCCCTTGAAGAACACCTGTTATAACTGTTATAAGTTATAACTGGTGCAAAATGCAGTGGCATGCAGACTGTGTTGGGCACTCCTCCATTTATCAATATGACACCTCTGTTGCACTTGCTCCCAGTTTCCTCCCAGATGTAATTCAGGGTGCTGCTTTTTACCTCTGAGTCCTACATAGTACAGGACCAGATTATTTGTGCCTTTTCCTGATGGCAGCTGCCTGTCCCACTATATTGTTTAGGGTACACATGCTCCAGGTCCCTCCTCTGGAATGTTGATTTCAAATGGGAACTCAGGTTTGCCTGTTTAAAGGCTGCCTGAACCTCATGGGACCTTCTATCACTGATGATCTGACACCTTTTAACCTTCTGGAAGACACCAAGACCTTGCTCTTAACACAGGCACTGGGTAGATTGATGGCTGCCTATGGATGGTTTGGGGGCACATGAATGTGGGTTTCTGTTTTTATGATTTGTTTTATAGTTTTATAGTTTTATTGTGAGCTGCCTATTGTGTTCTAAGATGAATGGCCATACAAATGATTTAAATAAATAAATAACATCACCAAAAGATGAAGTGAATTCTTACCCTTCTAGGAAACTTTTGGTAGAAAGCAGTGGATGAAATCCTTATAGTGCAACACATTGTATTGTTGTTTGGTATAGTGTAGGGTGGTGGCGCCAGTTGCTAGCCATTCATCACCCTTGCATGATGCAAAGTGAGGAGCACCCCATTCCAATGTTGCCTGGTAATTATTGCAAACTTCCAGAACTGATACATTATTATTTCAGGCTTTATCAGCTGTTCTGCTGACTTTTGTTCTATATCGTTTTTTGGGAACAGAAGAATTTGAAAACATAACACAAAGCTTGCATTGTGGCAATTATACCAGAAACAATTCCCATTGAAAATGCTTTGATTTTTTTTTCCAGGTGCAGTGAAGGTAACTTGGAATTAACCTACATACTTTCTTTTTATTCACTGGTGGTTGACCCTCTCAGTCAGCTCTTTGTCTTCAGGCTTAATCATTCAGGTTCCAATTGTCCAAATGGACAATTCAAGAGGGACCTCTGAACAATAGAAAAGAAAATCAAGCAAAATATTAGTAAAACAAAATGAGTTAATCCGTGACATGATAATTTACAGCAAGTCTATTACACCTACAAAAGTGCTTCCTGCCATATGCAAAAGATTAATAGCTGCTACATTTGCATCTGTGACAAGTGATTAATAAAAATGGTGATTAAAAAAAAATACTATCCTTGCATTGCTTCAGCAGAGAACAGATTTTGTAATATCACCTTAGCTTCTATAGAATTCAATTATACCGCACACCATATGTTGATTTTAAAAATGGACAGAAACATTAAATTCTAAGGAATGATCCACAGAAAAACAGATTGCATGGGCATCTTTACATGACATAAAGATTGCAGCTGCTGTAGGAGGAGAGCTATGTTAATCAATGATGGCAAAAAAAATAATAATCAGAAAGGGTCTTGTAATTTTTAAATAGAAAATTTGTTAGTAAAAACAAATGTCCATATTCCTTCTGATATTTGCAATTGTGGCCTTTATGAAATAAATGTTCAAATGTTCACCTTCCTGTTCTTAGTAAATCATAATAGAATTTTTAAAGGTGACTTGCAGATATTGTTTTATGTAGTTAGATTTCTAATGGAAAAAGGAAAAAGCACTATTTCAGGGAAAATAACTTTCTTTCAGTACTCTCCCAATTATTATTCAAATAGAAATGAACATCTTTCCATTTTATCTATTCTATAAGTAGAATCAGGCACATTGTTTGTTTATGTGGTGCATCTTTCAGCTGTGGCATCAAAGCTGATTTACTAAAGCTAACAAATGGTACAAAATTTAGAAATGAGTTCTCAGGCTGGCTGAATATCTTTCAAAGAATACCTCTGAGACTTTTCTTTCTTTCCTTATTGTGGTGAGAAGAGGTAACTTTTCTCAGGGTAGCATCTTTCTATTGTATAGCTACTATACCACTCTGAAACACATTGCTGCTATTGTCACTTGCAATTGCAACAAGCCTAACACATTGGGGAAAAGCAAAAGTTATGCACAGTTAATGAGCCAAGAAATTGTGGAAGAAATTCTCTCCAACTCAAACTCCCACAAGGATGATAATTTTGGGGTGATCAAGTTAGGATCATCAAGCTTTTCACCAATAAATAAAAATAAATAAAATGTTGAGGTGCCATCTGCAGTTGGCTACCTGGTTTATATATCGTGTTATGCATTTTGTATATTTTGTATATGTGCTATACATCATTTGAAGAGTTGATTCTACCTTGGAAACATACTTGGTACCTCTTAAATCAGAAGTGTATTAGGATAGACCTACTTTGGAATTCCCCTCTTACTGATCAGCTAGTAGGGACACATGTTCTGAAATAGCATGCCAACTCTAGCATTATTGTACTATATTATTATAATAGGAATTCTACAGTTGAAAAGAACGAGACTATTCTGCTGAAAACTCGGGCAGTACGCAAAGAGTATGTTTCATATAAATTAATAGGATCTAAAATTAATCTCATACTTGAGATGCTGCATTCTCCGCCCAAATATCTCCAACCAAAAAGTGCACATTGGTAAGTATCTTTTTAAAAAATATGTGACAACATGCAAACAACTGGAGCTGAGTCAAATTATTAAGTAGAGTCTGTACTTGACTTTATCAATATTTTTGGGAGAAACTTCTGGGGCACCGATGGGAACCTTTTTTGACTTGTGTGCCCTAAGGGGGAGCACAGGGGGGTCATGTGTGGGTGTTCTGCACCCATAATGCAATACTCAACCCACCAGTGCGCATGTATGCATGAAAGGCGCTCCCCCCATTTTTTGCATGCTTTTTTCACCTTCCCCAGGCTCCAGAGCTTTATAGGAGGCTGGAGAGGGCAAAAACAGTCTCCCCCGCCCCCTGGAGGCCCTCTGGAGGCTTCAGAGACCTTTCGGAGGCTTCCCTGAAGCTTCCGGAGGGCAAAAAAACCAACACTATGAGCAAACTAGAAGTCCGTTCTGGAACTTCCGGTTTGCCCAAAGGGGCATTTTTTTGGCACTCCAGAGGCTTCAGGGAAGTTCCTGAATCCTCTGGAGGGGCATCCGTAGATGCGGGGCTCTTTTTGCCCTCCCCAGGCTCCTATAAAGCCTCTGGAGCCTGGGGAGGGTGAAAAAATGACTTTTAAAAAGGCTGAACTCAGCTGCCCAGCATGCGCATGCACTCTGGCCAGCTGACAGGGCAACGCCTTGCATGCCCTGACAAATGGCTCCATGTGCCACCTGTGGCACATGTGCCATAGGTTTGCTATCCCGGATCTAGGGATTCAACTTGGAGAATTACTGTATTTAGAAATTTGGACCGCATGTATAAAATGTCCCTAAATCAAACAGTTGTAAATGCTAATTCAATTGTACTGTGCTAATGTATGTGTAAACCTAATTATTAAAATATGTAAGAGGCATACAGATAGTCACTGAATTACAACCGCAATTGAGCCCAAAGTCTCTGTTGCTACAACTTTTCTTGCCACTGATATTAAGTGAATTGCTGCAGTTTTAAAGATTACAAAAGGTAATCATATGATCCAAGCACTTTTCATTGTAACCATCATAAATACAGGTCAGTTGTCAGGTGTTTGAATTTTGATCAATAGTCATAAATCAATTATTTCAGTGCTGTTGTAACTTCAAACAGTCACTAAATGGATTTTTGCAAATTGAGAATGAATATATTCAATCTATGTAGTTTCAAGCATACACACACATGAATACACACAAATATGCACATGCACATATGCATACACAAACAAACACACAGTGGTAACTTGGTGCTCAACTGCTTTAAAGCTCATTGAATTTGATACTCAATGGAATTTTGTCATGAAAACTTTGTCTTGGTACTCATAGTTTGTTTGGTACTCAATGTCCGAATTGAGTGAGCCTTGTGACTCACTTGTGACTCACTACATTATTATATAATTTTTTTTGGCATGCATCATGTTTTTTACTCATCACTCCTCCTGGATCCAATTAATGAGTACTATGAGGTACCACTTATATAATTAGAATATTGCTATTTGCAGAATTCCAACTGTATGCTGAAACAAAAGTTTCTGAAACCTAAACAGGGATGAGAATAAGACTTTTGAAAGGGATTCTATATATAGTACATTCCTAAAAACTAAACTCCCAACATTCACTCTCCCATTATATAGGGTGGGGGAGAGGGAGGAAGATGGAGGTGGACAGGGGGAGGGGGAGGGGAGGAGTAGTGGAGAGAGGAGGAAGGGGAAGGGGAGGGAAGGGAGAGAGAGAGAGAGAGTGAGAGAGAGAGAGAGAGAGAGAGAGAGAGAGAGAGAGAGAGAGCCTACACCCCTATTGTTCAATACTGTAAAGTTGATGTACAAAATTCCTGTGACTGCTGTTACTTCCAGGGGAATTTTCAATCCTATTTAACTGATCTGATGGCTGCTGGGCATGAAAAGAGATCTGAGCTTCTAGAAAGACTTTCTTATTTTTCATAAAAAGAAATTTAAAAGGAGGCCTTTAGACACCTTTGTGAATTTGTAAGTACTAAGAGTTAAAAAAGAAAATCTTGAAAATCACTGGGCTTGGAACAGAAAAGAAATGCTCTTGATATTGGTCAGATGCAAAATCAGAATAAATTAAATGAATACCTGATCTGTCCAGTCATTACTAGACTGACCATTTTCAAACATCCTTAGTTATCCATGCAAATTTCTAACTCTATGTTTCTATCTTTATTTATTTATTTTCATTTTTTAATATTGCTAGCCTAAAACTTGACCTAAACCAGTAGAAGGCAGAAATGATGGCTGCAGTTTGTAAAACTAGCTTTACTCCCTAGTAAGCATCAATTGCTAGATAAGAGTGGTTAATTCTGAATTAATGTGTTCTGTTTTCCTTGCTGAATTTGCAATATTTACCTTTAGCTGTTGATGTTTTAATTCATGTTAAGTGCATTATTTGCCCCTTGCGTTAAATAGGGAAAACTCAAATAAACAGCAATTCCCACTTGGACAATCATTTGGTAAATTAGCTTACTTTGTCAATATAGCACATGCCTATCAGCCTGTAGAAACAGCAGGCACATGGCTGTTCATTTACTTAAGCAGTAGGTTCTACCATTAATGTGTGTGATTGGTGTTAATTAGTGCTGAATGTTGATGTCTCTATGCCACAGAGCCTACATTAACACCAAACATCCAAATACACACAACCACAAATCAGTAAAATATTAATTCATTAAGTACAAATGAACTAGTGTACCTTTAAGAACGTCTGATATTATTAAAATATCTATAAAGGATCTGTAAAATGTAAGGGTTCTGCTTGCATTACCATTTCTACCATATGGCAGTCTCCATGGGAACAATCCAGTCAAGTAAATACCATATGAAAGACAAAGATGTATTAGGCAAATCAGTAACAGTCTAACAACTGTGTGTCCTTAGTTGGTTTATGCCTAGTGTTTGAGAAGCACTGTATTTACTTTTTTTTTACTTGGAAAGCTTGAGCTTTTAAATAACATGGCAAAGCATGGCATAGTGTAGCACAGTACAGCAGAAAGACTAGGGGTGGCATGATAGAGGTGTTTCAATACCACAAAGAAGAGGAGTCCATCTATTCTCCAAAGCACCAGAAGGCAGGACAAGAAGCAATGGATAGAAAGTAATCAAGGAAAGAATCAACCTAGAATTAAACTAAATAGAAATTTCCTGACCATGAGTATAATTAAGCACTGGAACAACTTACCTTCAGATCCTTAAAAACTGGAGTTTTTAAGAAGAGATTGGACAGCCATTTCTCCAGAATGGCATGGTCTCCTGCTTGTGCAGAGGGTTGGAATAAAAGATCTCCAAAGTCTTCCAAATCTGTTATTACTCTCTTACAACACAGCATAGCACTGCACAGCATAGCACAGTGTCTTCATTATAACTAAACATTTGGTGCAAACTCCCAAAGTCTCTGGCAATGTACAGCAAAAACAAAGATTAAAACAATAGAACAAACAGAAAATAATATAAAACTTAAAGTAACTATTTGAGGAATAATAATAACAACAACAACAACAACAACAACAACAATAATAGTTGAAAAGAAAAAAGTATGGTTCTTTGACATTGCAATACCAGGACATGATCGAATTGAAGATAAACAGCAAGAAAAAATCACAAAGTACCGGGACTTGCAAATTGAAGTTGATCGACTGTAGGGAAAAATATCGTGTGCTGTCCCGATTGCAATTGGAGCCCTTGGAACAATACCTAAAGGGCTACCTTGCTATTTGGAAATTTTAAATTTATCAGACTTGAACATTCTGATTCTACAAAAAACCACCCTACTTGGAACAGCTTATATCCTCCGACGTTACCTTAACAGTTCCTAGGTCCTTGGTTAGGACTCGAGCTGTTGAGCTATCAACCAGCCCCAAAGGCTGCGAATCTCACCAAAGATTAACCACATAACAACAACAACAACAACAACAACAACAACAACAATTTGGACAGAAAAACAAGGAAGTTTATGACAATGAACCATGCTTTGCACCCTAAAAGTGATGTTGACTGATTATATCTACCAAGAGCAGAGGGTGGTCGAGGACTCCTACAAGTAAAACAGACTGTGGAAGAAGAAAAACACAGGTTGAATGATTCCATCCAGAATAGTGAAGAACCAATGATTAAGAAAGTAAATAAAGGAGGCCTTTTAAAGACAACTAAGTCAAAAGCTGAATGTAAGAAAGAAATAATTGAGAAGCGAGCTGAAAATTGGAAAAACAAAGTTATGCATAGCCAATACTTGAGAGGTATTGAAGGCAAAGCTGACCAAAAGCTAACTTGGAACTGGTTAAGATCAGGAGGACTGAAAAAAGAAACAGAAGGCTTTATTTTGGCAGCTCAAGAACAAGCCTTAGCCTCAAACTGCATGAAGGCAAAAATTCAACATGTTACCACCAACAGCAAATGTCGCCTCTGTAATGAGAAAGACGAGACAGTCGACCACTTGATCAGTGGGTGCAGCAAAATTTCACAAACTGACTACCTATCTATTCACTGCCTGAATATAAAATACACCAATGCTCACGTTCATGTAGATAAATGAAGATGTATATTTCTATCTATAGTGTGTGCATAATGAAATATACACACAAACATTCCATATTAATATTATTATATGATACTGATTTCTGAGCACACATACTGACAGCAGTAGGTAACATATCTTTGAAGGAATTCAAAGTTACTATTATTTTGTGTGTAGATAGGTTAATATCTTTTGAAAGTCTTTTTTCATCACCCCCCCACGCAGAGCTGTTAGTTAAAAATTAGGAATAATGTATTACATCTGTGTAAGACTTCACTGAGGGGTTTTTTGTTACACATAAAGCTCTTCCTTTTACATTATTGAGAAGCTATAATAGTTTTGTAATTACAGTAAGGCTGCTGAGATATCGGTAGGATAGAATTTCATCAGCTTGCAACCTATTGAGTTTCATGATGTTATGTCTGCAGCTGATGTTATGCACTTACAATGTAGGATCAACATTTAAATAAATGCCTTAAATCTCTTCTAAGAAAAAAAAAAGGTGAACACACATACAGACACAGAAAATGAAAACTCTGTTAATAATTGGTGAATGATATACAGTTGCTTTTCTCCCTGGTATGCTATTGCTTTTTATCTCATCCATCTAAAAGAAAGCTGAATTCCATAATAGGGTTGCATTATTTGTGTCTTGCAAACTAAAACAGATGCAGATTCTTCGTTTATATCCATCTTTTTCCATATAATAATGGAACATTCAATGTGCTTGAGGATGTGAATTAAACCTCCAGATATGACTTTTTCCCCATTCCTTATTATTCTATGAGTAGCATAATCCAACACAATTCAGTACAAAATTCAAAATAAGGTTCAATTTTCCTTTACAATATCATATTTGTAAGAAATGATTTAGTACATTCTTGACTGCAGTGGAGATGATTTCATGGAGTTATGATAGAAATCAAATGCAAGTCCCATTTATTCTGAAATCAAAATTTTAATATTGGTCTTCGTTATTTTGCCTGTATGGCACAATGAGTTAAAAATCTTTTGGGTCAGGGACAACCATTTCCACCTCCCTCTTGTTTTACTCATGGGATAGTCTAGTTTCTGATTGTTTGCTTGTGATCTTCTGACAACAGCACTTTTAATCATCCAATGGGTTTTGGAAAAAATTATAGTCTGATGAAAGACAGGCTACTTCCTCACTGAGTACACTATTTCCCTTTCATGCTTTCTCTTTCATAGTATTTTATATAAAAACAGAGACATTGATGCTGGTTTGGTGCTGTTTTTTCTAGTGTGTTGAATTTCTAGATAAGCAGATTGGGGCCAGAGGTAAGCAGATTGAAGGCCAGAATCTAGAGGCAGTTTGCCCATCCCATGCATACAGCAGCCAAATAATTTACATTTCAGGCATCAGGTCTACAGAGTTTTTGGAAAAAAATGAATTGAAAATTTTTGGTGCAGGAGTGATAGTGACAAAAAAAAAATTATTAGTCAGTGTCCCAAAGATTTTGATTCTCCTTAATGTGATATGTAAAAAAAAATGATGTGTTTCCATGTGCTTTGTTATATGTGTGATATTACTTTAACTCCTAGCAAAATCATTTGACATAAAAAAGTACTCTTGCTGAATAAAAGTTGCTATTGTCTGGTGAATATTTAAAACTATTTTGAAAGTTTTTTTTATTCTCACTATATAAAAGTTTAGCATATATGTATATCAATAGATTTAACGGTGGTAGAAAAAAAAAAGAAATAGTGGGTAATTGATATGGTAAGACCAGGGGATACTAAAATAGATAGCAGATAGTAGAATAGATGATAAAGAATTGGAAAAGATCAAAACATATCAAGATCTGAAAATCAAAATTGAAAGATTATGATATAAACCTGCTGTGGTGGCCCTAGTGGCTATAGGTACACTGGTTGACATGTGAGAAAATCTTGGATCATGTAGAAAAAAAGTACATTGACAAAAATTTATATTCATTCATTACAAAAGGCCACACTGCTTGGATCCACACATAAACTACATCAATATGTAGTTTCTTGAGAAAAACTCTGTGGTTTTCAAGGCCAACAGTAATTGAAAAACTGGCAACTGTGATTTCACATTGTTGAATATATAAGTTATGTACAAGAAAATGAACACAGAAATAACAAAAGGCAGTTTTATGTATGTATTTGAGAAATAAAAAAAATGTAAAAAAGATATACGTTCATTAGAAATGGCTTCAACTGAAAATGCAGTTTAGTGCTAAAAAAAATCAAAAACTGTTAAACAGTTTGGTGTTAACGAAAAAAGGAAGACATTGTGCATTTTATTTGCAACTCACATAAAATATTTTATTTTTCGGTTTTATAAAGGAAACCCATTGTTAATGTTATAAAGTTAGGAGTTACGAGGTTGTTGCTTGTTATCCATATAATACATATACTGCTTAGTGCAGAAAAATCTTTCTGGTAGCTTTGCTCCTATACTTCATTGTTGATCTGTTTAAGCTATGAAAATGGCTCCCCTCCTGAACTGTTCAAAAAAGGAAATATTATTTCTACATTGAGAAAAAAGCCGAATGGATTATATATTTGATGACAGTTTAATGCCCTCTGTTTTATAATTTTGCTTGAAATAAAGCATGGGAGTGCTTTATTTCCCCAGTAAGATTAACAGTGCAATTGGTAAACTCTGTATATTTAATTTCTTCTGCTGTGATTTCAAGCTGAGAGTATTCATGAAAAGGAAGAGCTGCTGCTTACAATGGTCAATCACACTTATGGCAACCAGACACCCATCTCTCTTTACAGGATAAATTACAGAAGTGATGTGACCACTACACATGAGAATCTTACAGAGCTGTGAAAAAGCTGACTTTTTATTCTCCCTTCCCATCTGGGCCAAGCTGCTGACTTACTGATTGACAGGTGGACAGCATGTGATATTATTTGTACAGAACTTGTATGAAAAAAAAAGAACATGCAATTATTTGGATTTGGATTTTATTGAGAATTTATATGCCGCCCTTTTCCCTGAGGGGACTCAGGGCGGCTTACAACAGTGAAGGGAAGGGAGTGCAAGACAAGACTTAAAAAGAAAAGAATCGTGATTAAAAGAAAATTGATCATAAAAACACAACATTCACTCAACATTCGGGCGGGGTGAGAATAATCCTATCCCCAGGCCTGACGGGATAGCCAGTTCTTAAGGGCTGTGCGGAAGGCCTGGACTGTGGTGAGGGTACGGATCTCCACGGGGAGGTTGTTCCATAATGTCGGAGCAGCAACTGAGAAGGCTCTCCTCCGCGTAGTCGCCAGTCGGCACTGACTGGCGGATGGAATTCGGAGGAGGCCTACTCTGTGCGATCTGATGGGACGCAGGGAGGTGATTGGCAGGAGGCGGTCTCTCAAATAGTCAGATCCACTACCATGGAGCGCTTTATAGGTGGTAAGTAAAACCTTGAAGTGCACCCGACGATCAACAGGTAGCCAGCGCAGCTCACGGAGGATTGGTGTTATATGGGCGAACCGTGGTGCGCCCATGATCACTCGCGCGGCCGCGTTCTGGACTAGCTGAAGTCGCCGGATGCTCTTCAAGGGCAGCCCCATGTAGAGCACATTGCAGTATTCCAGCCTAGAGATCACAAGGGCTCGAGTGAATGTTGTGAGAGCCTCCCGGTTCAGGTAGGGCCGCAACTGGCACACCAGGCGAACCTGGGCAAATGCCCCCCTGGTCACAGCCGACAAGTGGTGGTCAAAACTCAGCTGTGGATCCAGGAGGACTCCCAAGTTGCGGACCCTATCTGAGGGGAATAAATTTTGCCCCCCCAGCCTGATTGGTGGAACGTTAGCCAAATTTTTGGGAGGAAAACACAACAGCCACTCGGTCTTTTCCGGGTTGAGTACCAGTTTGTTAGCTCTCATCCAGTCTTTAACAGCCTCAAGGCCCCGGTTCATCACGTCCACCGCTTCATTGAGTTGGCACGGGGCGGACAGATACAACTGAGTATCGTCCGCATACTGGTGGTATTTTATCCCGTGCCTTCGAATGATCTCGCCCAGCGGTTTCATGTATATGTTAAATAGCAGGGGGGACAGAACCGAACCCTGCGGCACCCCATAGGTTAGGGGCCTCGGGGACGATCTCTCCCTCCCCACCAACACCGACTGCAACCTGTCCGAGAGGTAGGAGGAGAACCACTGTAAAACAGTGCCGCCCACTCCCACCTCCCGCAGTCGTCGCAGAAGGATACCATGGTCGATGGTATCGAAAGCCGCTGAGAGGTCGAGGAGAACCAGGATGGACGCATAGCCTCCATCTCTGGCTCTCCAGAGATCATCGGTCAATGCGACCAAAGCGGTTTCAGTGCTGTAACCGGGCCTGAAGCCAGACTGGAAGGGGTCAAGGTAGTTAGCTTCCTCCAAGGTACGCTGAAGCTGTAAGGCCACCACCTTCTCAACAACCTTCCCCAGAAAGGGGAGGTTGGAGACTGGACGATAGTTGTTAAGAACTGCTGGATCCAAGGACGGTTTCTTCAGGAGGGGCCTCACCACCGCCGCCTTAAGCGCGGTGGGGAGGTGTCCCTCCCGAAGAGAGGCGGTAACAACCGCCTGGATCCAGCCTCGTGTCACCTCTCTGCTGTTGGCAGTCAGCCAAGAGGGACACGGGTCCAGTATGCAGGTGGAGGAACTCACAGCTCGCATAGCCTTGTCCACATCCCCGGAGGCAACATCCTGAAACTCAACCCAGAGATGGTCTACCAAGTTATTCCCCTGTGTCCCGGCTGGATCTGCAGGGGTGGAGTCCAGTTCCGATCGAAACCGAGCAATTTTGTCCGCCAAGAACTGACTATATTCCTCAGCCTTACCCTGCAGGGGGTTCCCCGTCTCCCTCCTATTTAGGAGGGAGCGGGTTATCCTGAACAGGGCGGCTGGGCGAGACTCGGCGGACGCTACCAAGGAGGCAATGTGTGATCTTTTGGCGGTTCTCAATGCCCAAATATACTCCTTGGTGCAAGCTGTCAACAGTGCTCGGTTCGATACGGACCTGTCGGATCTCCACCGGTGCTCTAGGCGTCTCCTCTGGCGCTTTATCTCGCGGAGCTCCTCGGTAAACCAAGGGGGTCTCTGCGAGCCGCTGACCCGGAGGGGCCGTAGTGGCGCAATTCGGTCTAGAGACTCTGATGCCGCCGAGTGCCAGGCCGCAGCAATAGTCTCCGCCGAACTGTGGGCGAGAGCATCTGGAATGACCCCAAGCTCCGTCTGGAACCTAACAGGGTCCATCAGTCGCCTGGGGCGGAACCACCTGGTCGGTTCCTCCTCCCTACGGTGGGGGTTTGGCCTCCGGAAGTCTAGCCTCAGTAGGTAGTGGTCTGACCACGACAGGGGAATGATCTCATTTCCCCTCAGACCAAGATCATAACTCCACTGCTCCGAGAGGAATACGAGGTCGAGTGTATGTCCTGCCAAGTGGGTAGGGCCTCGAATTACCTGGGTCAGGCCCATGGCTGTCATGGAGGCCATGAACTCCTGCGCTCCATCAGAGTGTTCACCGAGCGAAGGCAAATTGAAGTCCCCCAGAACCATTAGTCTAGGGAACTCAATTGCTAGCTCGGCTATTGACTCGAGGAGCGCAGGGAGGGCCGCTGCAACGCAGTTGGGAGGCAGGTACGTTAGCAGCAAACCCGCTTGACCCTTGAGGTCCAACTTCACTAGCAGGGACTCACACCCGACAAGCTCCGGAGCAGGGATCCTACGAGGAGCTAAAGACTCCCGGACTACAATAGCCACACCGCCACCCCTTCCCTGGGCTCTCGGCTGATGAAGCACCTGAAACCCGTCTGGGCACAGCTCTACGAGGGGGACTCCTCCCTCCGTGCCCAGCCATGTTTCAGTAATACATGCCAGGTCTGCCCCCTCGTCTACAATCAAGTCCCGGACGAGGGGAGCCTTATGGATAACAGACCTGGCATTTAGCGACAGCAGCCTGAGACCAGGGTCCTGATCGCTCACGCCATCTGACCTTGGAGTGGGACTCATAGGGCCGGAAGGAGGGATCTCTGCAATATAGCGAACCCTCCTTCCCCTATAATGGCCAGCCCCAATTATTGTTCCCTATCTCTCCTACCCCCATGGTAGTTGTTTTTTTTTAAGTGACCAAGCCAAAGGGGAAAAAGCTGTTCTCAAGCACTTCTCCAGAATCCATTTCAATCTTGTTATGTCCCTAAATCTCACACAACTCTGCACATAATCAAAATGTGTTGTTTTGTTGTTATATGCCTGCTTTATTGCAAATCCAGCCTTTTTTATTCTTTTAAACAGCTGGTTGAGAATGTTAATAGTTCCTGCCCCACTTCCTTATGCATGCTAGTATGTTAACTACATAATTATCCCTTCAATCAAAAACTATCATTGAATAAAGCAGGCAAGATATAGGGTTTTTTTCTTTTATCTTTAATTTTTAACTTCTTGTGAAAAACTTGAAATTCAGTTATTTTTAATATTCAGAGACCTCTCATAAACTAAGAATGTAAGGTGAGTTTACTGTTGTGACTCAGCAGAAACCTGTGAGTTGTTGCAGGATAATGAGCAGCTGTTGCTCATTAGGGTCTTCTCCTGCAGATAAAAGACTGATGGTGCCACGCCTTAGTGGCAGAAGTCAACATTCGTGGTTCGTCATTCGTCGTGTGTGGTTCATCGTTTTGAGATTCAAAGAGGCACTTGGATAAGTGATTTGCTTTCTGTAAACCTGGTTTGCTGTAAGAGCTTTTTGTTTTTGCTTTTGCTGTGTAACTTTTTGCCAGAGACTTTATCTACATTTATTTTGGGGCTCGCAGCCAGCTTGAGCCAGGACTGATAAAGATATTTCCTTTGAAGTTCTGTCTGACTGTCATTTGTGAACAAGCAAGGAGGGGGTTCAGAACAGTTTACTTAACGTCCGACTAAAGTTACCACGTTTCTATCTACCTAATGGTTTTGATTGCCTTTTTCATATTCCCAATATCCTTTTTGAAGTGCTGAAAACTTAATAGTACACAATCCTTTTAATTCCAATGTGTACTTCATTGAGGGATGTGTATATAATTCCAGGGAATAGATGCAAGCAATTTTAACCAGCATTTATTTGGCAATCAAATATATGAACATTTTAGAAAGTTCTATTATCATGTCTGGGCACGAAAATAGGATTCAGAATGAAACACTGCCTGCAACTATAAACTAGAAAGATCAAGTATACAATGTATTGTTACAGAAATACAATACAAATTGTACTCTAACACATATTCTAACTTTATAAAATTCTACAAGGATAGCAATATGACGCAACTGTGGGATTTAAAGACTTTTCTTCTACAAGGAAGGTTCATTTTTCTACATAAAGTGTAACAAACAATATCTTATACATTTAATTATTTTCTCTTTAATAACACTTTCCATCATTATAACAAGAATTGGTTTTCAGCTGATTGCACTAAAATACCCTGTAGGGAAACAGGATACTTCTTACAAGGACAAAATGTAAACAGGTGACAGATACACACATAATAGTATAATATAAATCTTACATAGTTAAATGGCAATGCTGAATTATTTGCAGAAAGGAAAAATAAAATAAAGACAAATGTTTTATATTGCAAAAATACGCCAGGGAGCATTTAAAAAAAATGTCAGGAAAGGAAAGCAAAGGAACGAAGGAAAGGAAATAGAATCAAGTATATGTGTTGAACTGTTTAAATTCCTCATGCAAACTTAAATTACACAAACATTATATACAAACACTTTCTGGCTGATAATTGTTATGATATAATACTATTTCTGTACCATGTTCCAAAGACATTTCTCTTTCTCCCCCTCCCTCATTCTGATTCTCATTTTTTTCTCTCTCTCCCCCTCTGTGTGTGTGTGTGTGTGTGTGTGTGTGTGTGTGTGTGTGTGTGAGAGAGAGAGAGAGAGAGAGAGAGAGAGAGAGAGAGAGAGAGAGAGAGAGAGAGAGAGAGAGAATATATACATACATATGCACACATATAGACACAAAGCCTACACATACACACAAGTACTTTCTATAACAGAATTGTTCCTTCAATCATCCCATCATTTGCATGGAAAAATGATACACAGGTTAAGACTTATTGCTGAATTTTAATATAGCATATTTATAATATTATAGAGAGTATCTGTACAATGTATTGTATAAATATTACAACTTTGTCTTTCCTAAGGAATTCAAATGTCTGTTTCCTCTCTAATTGGACCAGGGATCATTAGTACTCCTTCTAACTCCACTTTCCTCCACTTTTTTGTCAAGTAGAAATATATGATCCTACCAGCTTCTTTAATAATGAATACCTAGACTCTGCTCATGAAAACAGATCACATCATAAGGACTGGTTAAGAGAAACTTTGTACATTAGTAAATACTTCTTTAAGTTAGTGGTAGACAAGAAATAAAATCATCATATAATTATTTAAACTTTCAAGACTTCTTAAAATAGTTTTAAACCTGGAATACTTCAAATTTATGTTGTACAGTATATCATTATAAAATATTTGCATAATATATCTACCTAATCACAAATTCACTATTCCCCTGATGATCATGGGTTTCATGATGCTATCTTCACTCCCTTTCTTATAGGAGCTTTGCAAAATCATTTCAGTTATATTTTAATGTTGCTCTTATTTATTTCTGATAATTTACTGACGCAAGAAATTGTTTTGCAATGGGTGAATATGCAATGTTTAATATAGAGTAGCATCTTTTAGAATGAACTGTATCCACTATAGGAGAAAAAAACTCTAGAAGTAGAGATTCATTGCCCCTTTTATACTACTTATCACCAGTGGCATTGGAAACAGAGAAAACAACAAGTATTTCCATCTTGTTCTGCTCTTTATCTTTGATTTTCTCACATTGGAAGGCCCTTCATCTTCTTCCTTCAGTCTCCTTCCTATAGGAAGAGTGATTTTTTTTTCCTTTAATCTTCTTCTCTCATCCTCCAGGAGAACAGCAAACTCAATGATACTGGGTTTGGTTTTTTTTTTAATTAGAGAATGTAGAGTTAATTGAGTTTATGTGCCTTTTGCCCCTAAAGAATCCGTCTCTTGATACTTTTAATGGGTTTATTCTCATCTACTAAATATGGACCCCTTTGAATGAAATGGAGGATTCCAATCAAGGTGACCTTGACAATTTCCTTTCATCCACTTTAGTATGTTTCTTCATGAATAATATAATGCAAACAAGTTTGCAAATATGCTTAAATTATGTTTCACATAATACAAGATTTTAAGGCGAAACTAACAATATTAGCTCATGTAAAGACTTTCTGTGGGAAAAATGATAAAAATAGTAAGGATTAGATTTGTGGTATATAAAATTCTTATTTCATTCTCCTTTTTAGTAATTTCGCTGACTGGAAGTAGGAACATGTTTATGTTATATGGAAAGAATTGTAGTAAAATGTAATCTGATAGTAGATAATTTTAAGAAACAACTATTTCTCAAATATTAGGTTCACAGTTGAGATTTCATATTTTGATATGTATATGTACTTGGTCAGTGGACCTTCTGAAGTTCATCTGAAACTTGAACATTCCTAAAAACTTTCATAGCTTATTCACTAAAGGATGATGTTATTGTTTTAATGCTACTATTATTTTTAAATTATGATGATGTTTTAATACAAACTAATAATGGTTTATGGTTTATTAAACTTGTATGCCGCCCTATTCCCTGGGGGGACTCAGGGTGGCTAACAAACTCATAGGGGAGGGGGTAATACAAAAAACAAACAAGACAAAACAATTACAAAAAACAAATTAAAACTCCTCAACAGCCACAATTCTAGTGGGGCTGGGAACTGATCAGCCCCAAGCCTGCCGGAACAGCCAGGTCTTAATGGCTTTGCGGAAAGCCTGAAGGGTGGTGAGGGTCTGAATCTCCATGGGGAGATCGTTCCAGAGTGCTGGATAGCCACAGAGAAGGCCCTCCCCCGGGGGGTCGACAGTCGACACTGGCTAGCTGATGGAATCCGGAGGAGGCCTAATCTAATTGGTCGCAGGGAGGTAATTGGCAGGAAGCGGTCTCTCAAGTACCCAGGTCCGATACCATGTAGGGCTTTAAAAGTAACGACTAGCACCTTGAAACGTATCCGGAGTCTAATAGGCAGCGAGTGCAGCTCGCGGAGGATAGGTGTAATGTGGGTGTACCGAGGTGCAACCACAATCGCTCGTGCGGCCGCATTCTGGACAAGCTGAAGTCTCTGAATGCTCTTCAAGGGCTGCCCCATATAGAGCGCATTACAATAGTCCAGTCTTGAGGTCACAAGGGCGTGAGTGACTGCTCTGAGTGCCTCCCGGTTCAGGTAGGGATGCAATTGGTGCACCAGGCGGACCTGGGCAAATGTTCCCCTGGTCACAGCTGACAAATGGTGTTCTAAGTTCAGCTGTGGGTCCAGGAGGACTCCCAAATTGTGAACCCTGTCTGAGGAGTGTATAATTTCACGCCCCCAGCCTGAGAGATGGAATACAAGGCCAATTATTGGGAGGGAAAAACACAAGCCACTTGGTCTTGTCGGGATTGAGTGCAAGCTTGTTCACACCCATCCAGACCCTTACAGCCTAACATAATAATGAGATTCAGCATATAGAAAATTATTATACCTTGGTGATCTTTATTTTACTGACTCAGAGCCTCTACCTTCAAATACTGTATAAGGAAAATTATTCCAAAGTAGAAATGAATTAATCTTAAACTTTTTCAGTTCTATGGAAAGGTTAAGGGATGGGGTGGCTAAGTGTTTTTGTATTTATTGCATGTGTATGCAAGTCTGCCTGTCTGTATAGATAGATAGATAGATAGATAGATAGATAGATAGATAGATAGATAGATAGATAGATAGATGGATGGATGGATGGATGGATGGATGGATGGATGGATGGATGGATGGATGGATGGATGGATGGATGGATGGATGGATGGATGGATGGATAGATCATGGATGTCAAACTTGCAGTGTCATCACATGATGTTTTTCCCTTCACAGAGGGCCTAGGCTATGCATGACACATCCGGCCTACAGGCTACCAGTTTGACACTCCTGGGATCAGTGACGTGTGGTGAGGTTCATGGCCGGTGAGGCAAGTGGGCAAAAGCCGCCCTATGTCTACCAGTGCCGGGGCTTCATCAGGGCTTTTGGAAAACCGCGCCAAAGCCCCGGCATGGCTTTCTGAAAGCCCCACCAAAGCCCTGGCGATGGCAGACATAGGCTTTAAAGTCCCCCCGCCGCATCCGCCATAGAGCAGACGCAGCGGCAGAGATTTAAAAAATAAAAAATAAAGTGCCAGCCTGCACGCCAGCAGAGGTGAGTAAAACACACACACACACACACACACACACACACACAAATTACTTACAATAATACAAATTACAATTACTTACAAATTACAATAATTTTGAATTCCTCCCCCCTCCCTCCAACCCACATGCTTTTTCCAGCTGTTTCACAGAGGATTTCAACTCTCCTCTTGTCTGCCATGATGAAAATGTAAAAAATGTAAAAAGAAAAAGGCAAGAACTGCTGAAGTCAGGCTGGGTTAGCTGCTGCCAGAGCCTACAATGGATGACTCTGCTTAACTGTTTAAAAAAAGCCTCTAAAAAAGTGCCCTTTATAGGAAGAGGCGAGAGAACCACATGCCTCATCTACATAAGGATTTTTTCGGCTTTTAACCCTTGTTTAACTCTGCTCAAGTGATCATAAAGGTAGACTAAATGAGGCATGTGGTTCTCTCGCCTCCTCCTGCAGAGGGCACTTTTTTTAGATGCTTTTTTCAACAGTTAAGCACTAAGCAGAGTCATCCACTGTGACTCTGGCAGCAACTACCTCAGCCTTTTTCGTTTTATTTTTCTTTCTTTCCATGATGACAGTGGTGAGGCCCTGCCTCCCCTGCCTCCCCTGACTGCACGTCCCTGCCTGGGCTAAATAGATAATAGATGATAGAGAGACAGAGAGATTGATACTTCCAATACTAGATCTTTCATTTCCAGCAAGGTAACGTTTTTGCAATATGGAGCCTCAAAGTAACAAAAAACTTATTTAAAAAAAATAAAATAAGTTGAAGCAAACCATAAAGGATATTGAAATCATATGAGAACGTTCAACAAAATGCCATCTTACATGCTACTTTAAGGAACAATGTCTTGGTGCTGAAAAGTACATAATGTCAGGACCTTCACAGGTATCTAGATACTGTCCTTAGCAAGCCTGTTAAGAAGTAAAAACAGTAGCCAACAAAACAGTTGTCTCAAATAAGAATCATGCAAAATGATGCAGGATTTTCTTGGTGCCAAATCAACTAATAGTTTAGTGATCCATCAACTATTGGACAATAATATTCTAACTGCATTTTATTAGATTAGTAGTTGATAACAGGGTGCTCTTTAATTGCAAAGATAAGGAACAGTTGTCTATCATTTATAGGTGAAAAGCAACTCTAAGCATTCGTTATTATTGGCAAGAGTTTTCCTACAGTTGCAGTTCAACAACATCTGCAGGAAAAAAGACTTTTTCTACAACTGCTGTATATTAACTGAAAAACTGTGACTCAGTATAAGCATTTGGATACAGAAGTTGTTGAAGTTATAATCTTTAAAGTTCAGGATTCTTCCCCTCCTTAACTTTGAAAAACAAATTACCATCCACTGCTGTAAATTACATCCTGTTGTCCTCAGTTTTTTATAACTCTTAATTCTAAACCAGATTACTGACTTTGGTAATTGCATGAACTGTTAAAAATGTATTTCTCCCTAGTAAAATTTAATTTGTAGTAATAGCTAAAGTCTAGTACTTAATTTAGCAAACATTGGTGACATTCATATCTACTTCATGAAATGGAGATAAAAAATGTTATGCTATAGAAATAGATGATTTGATGCCTTCCCCCTCAAAGGCTTTGGAGCAGAAGTTACAGGAAAATATTGTTTGAAAATTCAGATTCACCAACCTATATTGTAATTTTGTTATTATTGAAAATTCTTTGTTAATGTACTGACCTAGAACGCAGCAGTTACAAAGAAGACTAGGTCCACATAAAAGTCATTTTTCCTGAGTGCTGAATTACGGGCATCAGGGATTCTAGATACAATACAGGATTTTCAGATCAAATCATGATTTCTAAATAATCGATCTACAGCACTCTTCTCTTTTAAAATCTGTGGACCCAAAATTCTGACATTATTCTGCTATCTGAACTTAAATACCAATCTCTTCTTGACAGTTATAACTTAACAAAAAGATTGGCAAGTTTATTTTATGCTGAAGTAATAAAGTTTAAGCCAATTTTGTTCATTATTGGCTTCTAGCTCAGCACTGCAATTCAACTGCTCCCTTTTGTTACTAAACTACATGATACTGTTCACACAGAGAGGGAGCAAACATGCCAACTGAAGTTTTCATTTATGGCAGTTTCATTTATGTTTTCTCAAATTTTGTTCATACAGAAGTGTGTCAATGCAGCTGCTGTTGCTTGATGTTATTTTTAATCACATCAGCTTGGACTTTGATTGTATCATGTTAAAATATTTCTTTCAAAGAATACAATAAATTCCGGACAAAAAAGGTATATTCAGTTGAACAACTACTGTTAAGGCAAGGAAGCTATTTACAGTATTTCTATTCTCAACGGTCTTGAATAAAAACTAAAATGCCAGGAAAGATCAAAACATTTATTAGAACTTATTTCATGCTATTAAAAAAGAAGATGCACTCCCCTTTTTAGAACATGTAAACATATTAACATTGCAAAAACAAAACAACAAACAAAATATAATTTTAATATGGTTGCTCCAGGGAACATTGCTATGATTGTATTATTTTTATAGATCATATTTCTTTTTAATGTTTGGTTTCATCAAATTAAATTTTCCTCTGAGATTATGATATCTTTTAAACAAATTTAAAACTTTCATGATGAATTCAGCTTTGAGTGGTTTTCATTTTTCCACAGCAGTGAAAGCTACCTCACATTTTTTATGCATTAGAAATAATTAGATGGGTGGAAAAATTGCAGAAAGAAAAAAAATGTAATTATGTACATTTGACTCTCTCTATGGCAGGACCCACGTCAGAGAATAAATTGCCGCTATAGAGTCGAAGCAGTTTCCTTTTTCTGCTATAACTTAGGAGTTAAATTACCATATGGTTATTTTTCAGACCTTTTCATATATTTTTCCAAGTTTTGTATCTTATGTTGATGATAATGATCTTATAAAGTGCTTAGTGCAGTACAAGAGTAATCAGATTAGAAATAAATAAATAAATAAATAAATAAATAAATAAATAAGTGATTGTTCCAATTTATTTATCTCTGGTCTGGCCTGATTTTCTTTCTTTAAACCAGGTCTGTCCAACTCACGGTCCAGGGCCCGGATTTGTCACGTGCTGGCCACGGCCAAACCCGGTTTATCAA
Organism: Thamnophis sirtalis; assembly: GCF_051295495.1. NCBI lineage: Eukaryota > Metazoa > Chordata > Lepidosauria > Squamata > Natricidae > Thamnophis > Thamnophis sirtalis. Next base: position 108,108,122 of record NW_028261383.1, on the reverse strand, counting down.
AGGAGAAAAAAAATCATGATGCAGTGTCACAACAGGTGATACTGTTGTGACACCACAAGTTTGACATCCCTGGTTTAAATAATAGTTTATTGCATTTTACACAAAAACTGAAAGAAAACACTAAATGTTTCACAATGTTAATACTGTTCTGCTACTTGGTATCCATTAAATAGTATACATGCTCAGTACACCCTAACTAAATTCATGAAGTTTGTATGAACATACAGTATTGGGTTTTTTTAAAAAAAACTTGCAGAAATGGTTGGAAGTTATATGGAAAAAAATGTCCTTCAAATGGTAATTAAAATCTCCCTTCTGGATGTTTTCATATCGAGGCTGGATGATCATCGTCAGAAATACTGAGATTGTGCTAGAGCAGGTGCCTTCCAACTCCTATACAGATACTTTTCATTTAGCTATTGTTTGAAGTTTCAACAATGTGAAAAAGTAACTTTGCAACCAATCCTCACATTTACCACTCTGACAGGTCGGTAAAACAAAGGAAAGCTGAAGTAATATCAGAAGCACAGTCACAATTGGACTTAGCTACCACATCACCAAGTTGCCAGTTCCAATTATAGTACCTAAATGAGGACTACTTAATATTTTAGGATTCTATGAAATGGTAATATTTTAATAATCAAATTTATAATTAATTATAAATATTTATAATTCTCTTTTAAAATATCAAACCATAATTATAATGCTTATAATTATAAGAAATAAATAAAAAATTGAAGAGTCCTTGATGCTACTTGAACTTATTTGTTTTCTTGCAGATGTTTCATTACCCAGATTAGGTAACATCACCAGTGCTGGTATTTAAAATATTAAAATATTACTCAGGTCAGTCATATACTGTAGATCAGGGGTGTCAAACTGGTGGCTTGCAGGCCGGATGTGTCACATTCAGACAACACACACCCCGGCTCCACAAAGGCAAAAAATGCCATGATACATCACTCTATGTCATGTGACACAATCAAGTTTGACACCCATGCTGTTGATCATCTATTTTCATTGAATGGATGGCAGAGTTTGTACCCCCTGGCAAGGAATGTGAACAATTTTGCTAGCAGGAAACAAGGTTCCCTTTCTGGAATAAATATCTTGAAAATAGGCAAACAATGTGGGTAAGATCAGTTGTGTGTTTGCTTAAATTATGATCCTCTATATTAATTCAGTTTTGAACAATACAGGACTGAAAGTGAAATCTTATTTTGTAAATATGATCCACAGTGAAGATCCAAGTATACATCATTAATAGCAATTGTTTTAAAGTGTAGTTTCTTATTTTCCCCTGCTGGGTCTAAACTAGGAGAAAATGTGGCATGAAAATACTAAAAACAAAATAAAACTTCATTTCTTGAAAAGCAACAAAGTACACATACAGCATGTTTCTAGTGTCATGTTGGAATAAAAACTACTCTCTCCTAGTTTTAAGGTTATTACTTAAAACCCGCACTGAGCTGGTTACAGTCAGAAATCTGTATATTGTGATCACCTGTTGACCCAAACAGCAATTCTTAAAAAAATGGACTCATGAATCAAAAGAAAGGGATTACAGAAACATTTTGAGAATGCAGTTGTAGGCTAATATTGCTCTTGTTTCAAATATTCTTCTTGGAAGATTAAGGATGTTTTAGCTTTACTTGGTAGGTATATTCTTTCTGTCTGAATTGAGCTTGTCACAAAGACTGCACTTTTAAAGATATATTGACACTGGGAAAAACATTTGTTAGCTAGATCTAAGTAAGTTCAGACTTTTAATAACAGCAAATGATCCATAGATATAAGAATGTGTCATTGAAGAAGGCTGTGGTATGAAAAATTATGATTGATAACTGAACTTGAATAAAATGGCATAAGGAAAAATGAAGGCTTCGAAGAGGGAGGGAAGCTTGTATTAAAAATGGTTCAGGTTTTTATTATCAACACAATTCTGAACTTTCAAAGCATCAAGGCAATGTTTTTCCCCCTAATATTATGAGAAATCAAAACATTCTCTTAAATATATCTTTTTTGAGAATTGAAGCACACATGGTTGATTTCAAGCATTTCATAAGTGACCATCTGTGTGTGCATACTCTTTGGGAAGGTTTTCCTTTTCTAGGCTGAAGACATGGATAAGATGAGGTGTACTAGCCTGATTGCCTATGAGCATCTGCACATCCTTGAAAAAAGCTAGTTAAGGTGTGTCTTAAAGTGTGCCTTAACTAGCCAGCTCTGATTGCTTTTATGCCAGTGAGATATCTGGCTGAGACACCAGTATGGATGCCTATGGGCAAAGTCTATCATGCCTATGATGGAAGATCTGGGGTCAGAGAATTCAGCACTTCTTAGTTTTCATGGTAGAGTCAGGACTGCAGAAACTTTGCTTGCATTGGAAAATGGGGGTAAGTTGTGAGCCATTTTTTCTAATGGCTTTTTACTAAGTTTTTCCTAGTGAAGATGCCTCTTTCAACTATACTGCTTTTTCCATTCTTACACCAACCAACCATTTCTTCTTCAGAAATATTATAATAGCAGATTTTCTTTATCAGTGGTATCTTTCAATTCTATGCCACCCAGATTTTTCTATCCCTTTTCCTGCAGTTCTTTTAATTCCGAATTTTGGTTAAGCTTTGCCATCTGGTAAAATGAATGCTATAAAATTTTACAAAAACACAAGATCCTGAAATTTATCAATGAATGAGCTACTAATTTCAGGAAAAAAAACTTTCATTGCTTCTTTCCATCTTATGTATGTATAAAAATATATAATATTTTTACCCAAAACTTTCAAACAAGTTTTGGAATTTAATATAGCTGTTCCCTGGAGTATTTCTGCTTTAGAAGAATATCTAACTGTATTTGCTATTCTGTTTTCCAGATAGCAGCTTGGCTAGGCTTTGAAAAAAGGATGTTATCATTTTTAAAGCCTTTCTACCCTCCCCTCCCCACTTTTATTATATGAATCAGTGTTCTTGGAGAAGTCAAAGTTCAAACCTCCTGCTGCATTACAATGCCTTTCAGCCTGATATTAGAGAGCAAGTCCCATTTTACTTTGCAATATGGAGCTTCACTTCAGCATTAATTCCATTCGGAAAGCAGCTGCACTTATAATAGATTCCTTTTAAAGCAAAATGGAAAAAGTATACATTTATCAAATAACTTTCTTTCAGTAGTGCTGCTATGGCCTTTGTTGCATCAAGTTGTCAGCAATCAGCCCATCTTTTTTGAATAAATATGTGCCAAAATCTAACATCAGACAATATATTGAATAAGCAATGAGAAAAACTACAGGACAGCATCTGTCTGTCTCTCTTTCTCTACAAGCTACTTTAATATATATTTATTTATGCTCATATTACCTTGCTGTACCAAATAAAAACTGCTGTGTATTTATTCGCTCTGGCAGCTAAAACCATACATTCACAAGCATTTGCCTTTATTGTTAAAAATGAGGAATGCTTTTTGTTCGGGGTTTTTTCCTTTGGGGGTCTGAGAGAGAATGACTGGCACAATTATTTGCAAAATAATATCTATATTAATGTCTTGCAGGACTCAGATTGTTGGTGACAATATGCTGACTCTGTAAAGTGCTTAGAGAGGGCTGTAAAAGCACTATGAAGTGGTATGTAAGTCTAAGTGCTATTGTTATTGCTTGCAACCAAAGGGCAGGAGAAATCTATTCTAGCCTCCATTTTGGTAGGCAGATCAAATAAGTAAGTACTGTGATATTTAAGCTATGCCTTGGAAGATAAAAACACTGTTAGTGTTTGCTATGATTTGTTGGGTTTAAAAGCCAGATAATGGGGAAGGAATTATCAGTCTCCTAGCTTGCTTTGCAATAGTTGAATGAACTAAAAATGACTATTTCATGATAGAGCCAACCATTGTATGTTGTTTGATGTACCATGTGTATAAAGTCAGAGACCGTTGGCATGGATAGTCCATGTTTTCCAGAAAATGTTCTACAATGTTTTCATGATATAGATTGTTTGTCTTGGTATTTACATCACTCATGTCTGGGTTAATAAAAATCCATTGAAATAAAAAATAGCTACAGCATATATTAGCCTAGCCCAGTCAAGCATGTCTAAATGACAGAGACAGAATTAACAGACACTTAACTCTCTTTTCTTTGTAGAATGAAAATAATATCCTAGAGTGGAAGGGATGGGAGAGAACATGGAACAACACTAGGGTCTTTGTTTCTATACCTTCTTTCCTATTGGTGATTTACAGAGTTTTAAAATGTAACTCATGTATTGCTGAGACAACATAAACCTGTCTCTATTACTGTTATATCGCTACACCAATGGTTGGAGGACAAAAAATATAAGTCAGTGTTTCTCACCCTTGACAGCTTTAAGGTATGTGGACCAACTCCCAGAATTCGGACTGGGGAATTCTGTAATTTGAAGTCCACATATCATAAATTTTCGAAGCTTGTGAAACACTGCTATGAGTCATAGTAAAGATTCTGGCTCTGCTCATTAGCTGCCATTGTAAGAGATTTAAAGTGGGCAAGGCTGCTTTGAGGATAAATGATAATCCTTCCATGCACTTTGGAACACAAATATGTTATATTTCAGTATTCAAAGAACATTACAGGAATCTAGTAAGCAAGTACACACACTATTTTAAGAGGAAAAAAACCCAGTATTTAAATATAGGAGATTATGTTCTTTGAAGGAGCTTGTTGTTCAGCATGTTTCACAAGACACATCTCAACCAAGTAGTGGCATTTTGACAATATAATTGTTTCCTGCCATAACATTTACCACAAATTGTGCTTATTCTCCAAATTTAACCCAGCATAAACCCAGTGAGATCAGGAAAGTTTGCTTTTATTTGTTACAAGTAATTTTCCACCATCTTACCTGACAGCTAAATAGAAGCTTGATTGGAAAGCAATTATCATATTGGGGAAAATTGTGGATAAACAACATATTTTCAATCAATGGCAGGTGAATATAAATGGCAAGTGATTCTGTCAGTTGCATTGTGTTGCTTAAATTTTTTGCAAATGTAGTCAAGCCCAATTATCTTGTAGACAGCTGTAAACCAATGTAGATAAAACATTGAAAAGCATTAACAAGAGTGTATATATAGAAATATCTAAAGTATGTAGTGTATCTATTTTCAAATATTCCTGTATATCTATCTTTCCTATATATTTATTCATGTACTGTATATCTATCTGTACATATTTTTATTACTTTCCAAGCATAGCTTTGTGAAGATGTAATTTGTTCCTAGCCAATTAATTACAATTCAGAAAATGATACAAAAGCCTAAAAATGATGTTGTATTATCCCAAAGGTGTTTTTTTTAGGAGGCAACTGGATTTTCTTGTTTTTTTTCCTTTTGAAGACATTTAACTTTTCATCCAAGAAGCTTCTTCAGCTCTGACAGGATAGTGGGGAATGGAAGGATTTATATCAAGGGTGACATTCAGCAGGTACTGACAGGTTCTGGAGAACCAGTAGCGGAAATTTTGAGTAGTTTGGAGAACCGGCAAATACCACCTCTGGCTGGCCCCAGAGTCGGGTGGGATGGAGATTTTGAAATATCCTTCGCCCGGGAATGGGGAGGGAATAGAGGTTTTGCAGTATCTTTCCCCTGCCACACCCACCAAGCCACACCCACAGAACTGGTAATAAAAATGAATTTCACCACTGATTTATATTCCTTGCAGACAGCTAGTAATTTGCATTCTTTTTGAGGGTCGTTGAAGGACTTGGAGGTTTATCTGTGTCCTCAGGGTCACCTGAGTAGTGCTCCTGGTTCCTGTAGACTGCAATTTTTCCTATCAATATTCATTCCTACTCTGGCACCATTCAAAGGGTCTTCATCCCCAAATTGTATAGCTAAACGTCTGTAGAGATTTTCAGTCATCCAGGTCATGGTTGCCCCAAAGGTGCTTTTTCAGGAGGCAACTGGATTTTCTTGTGTTTTTTTTTTCTTTTGAAGACATTTCACTTCTCATCCAAGAAGCTTCTTCAGCTATGGCATGACTATCCTGTCAGGACTATTCTGTCAGAGCTGATGAAGCTTCTTGAAAAAGAAGTGAAATGTCTTAAAAGAAAAAAACAAGGAAGTCCAGTTGTCTCCTGAAAAAGCACCTTTAGGACAACCATGACCTGGGTGACTGAGAATCTCTACAGACTTTTAGCTATACAATTTGGGATGAACACTCTTTGAATGGTGTGGGAGTAGGAATGGATATCCATAGGATGTTATGATACAACTATTATTTAATAATAGTTCCAGGACTTTACTAAATTTAGTGGTAAGGCACTATAAGATATGAGCCCAGCATTTATGTTCTATGAAAATGAATCAGGGCCATACAGTATTTTTTGTCACAGAAAAAGCTAGATATTTTGAAATATTTCAGAGTCAGGAAGTATAACTTGCTCTGTTCCTTTCAGTGTTTTAAATTAATCAGATTAAAACAGGCGATAACTGAGGGCAGCATCTGGGGGATCTAACTCATCTCATCCTCCTAAGGAAAGTTTCATTTCATTCAATAAAAGCAGAACATCTGCTAGGTCTACTTGTGCCTAGTGAATCACTTCCATCAGCAGATTAAGGCAAAATGTTTAAACAGGGAGGAGTGCCAAAATACTGCCACATGTTAAGCAATGCTGGTGATTCTTAGGCTTTTGTATGATTTGCTGAATTGTAATTGATTGGCTGGGAACAAATTAGATCTGCACAAACCTCTGCTGCTAGAAGAATAAAAAGACAAAGGGCTTTGAAGGAAAAAGAGGTAAAGTGTTCTAACAAAATGTGATTAATTTTGGTTTTAACATGCAATAACAACAATTTGCAAGATGTTTTCATCTTCACAATTGTGGAGCACAAAAGAAAGACTATAATAGTAAATCATAAAAGCAATGTGATATCTTTATATTGGACAAATTCCAGAGAGCTGGTACAGATCTAGGACTGAATTGTTTGAGCCATAAAGTAATTGGGAAAGACAAATGGTGCAGCAAGACATACATATATCTGAAGCGTGTTTTAGATTCTGTTTTAGACTCCAAAAATCATAATTTTCAAACAGCCCTTTTTAGGTTTATCCATTGTCCCTTTACATCAGGCTAATGAGGATGAACATTAGAGGCCCATGGGTTTCATGTGGCCCACAAGCTAATGTTTGTGGTCACAAAATCCTTTAGGATTGTGCTTGAAAACTTGAAAGAGCAAACTCCATGTGAACATTTACATTTTTGAGGCTGAATATTGTTGGAATGTCCAGGGATATTATGGGAACTACAAAATAGGGTTTGGGAGTCACTAAGTAGCATGGGAACAGTGACTACACATTCTTGTGCAAGAAAACATCAATAACTTTTATAAATACTGTTTTGTATTAAAAAGTATTGTACTGTTTTGTTATTTTGAGAGAAAGAGCAATGAACTAAGAGAAGTGAACATTGGTAAGGATGGAATATTTTCTCCCTCAGTTCTTCTGTGCTATATAAACCATAGTAGGAATCAGCAAGTGTCCTATTGCTGGGACTGTATTTTTACATGTGGGGACACATCAGTGGTGTGTTGCAGGTGGTATACTCCGGTACAGGCATACCGGTACCTGCCAGGAGCACCAAGTACCATTTCAGTATGGTGCTCCAAAAGGCCCACTTATTGCCTGAGCTCCTTACCTGTATTTGAGCTCTTTGGCGCTTACATGCAACGGAGCATATGGCTTGCATGACGCTCCACCGAGCAGTTGGAACTTCACTGAGGTGTTGCGGAGGCGCCGTGGAGGTAAGGATGCATGTGTGCGCTGTGCTTACATGCATGTGAAGGACTCCAGGCCCTGTTGCACCGGGATACGGAACCCACCACTGGGACACATGCATTTTTATATTTATCTCACACGAATTTGTAGCGTGGTTGCTAGAGAAAGAATACTTTCTTCTTATTTCTAGTGATGCTGTTGCAGATCTCCATTATCTCCAATGCAAATTTAGGGATGTTGTGGAGTGGAAGAGGGAGAACAATGAAAAACAATTTGTGTTACCTGAAGTTCAGCCTTTTCCAGTGAAGGATATTCTCTATCAATTGCCACAAATGGTCCAGAGAAAAACAACTTTGAGATATACTGATATTTTATCCATGAACAACACATTTCAGAAGCATCTTGGCTTCTTTAAAGACAGTTTAAAGCAGCTTGCAAGAGTCATATCCTTGGCTTTCTCTGAAAACTGTTTCTCCCTTTCTCACTTCTTTGTGCTGTCAGAGATTGGAAAGGCATGAAGATAAGAAGAATGAAGGAAGGAGAATTTTGTTCAACCTAGCCAAACAAACAAGGTTCAAGTAAATATTCTATTTCCCCACTCCAATAAAGAATAATAAAAGAGAAAGGAGATGGATCTGTATGATGGTTAATGGGAGATCTGTGGGAATGATTTTATTTTTCATTTGTTCCATTTGCCCTTTTTTGCCTATTCCTATATCTTTCTGTATGTGTTATACTACCACACACTTCTTCTTTATTTGTTGTGATATTTGTTGCAAAAAAACTAATCAATAATGAATAAATAGGGATGCTTTGATGAACAAGGGCCTGAGATTTCTATTCGGTTCTCCAGTATCTGCAACACAAAATGTTTACTTGATGGAGAGTATAGATTAGAATGTATATATACTGCAAATCATTTGTGTTCAACTGCTATATGATCAGTTATTTTTTTCAGCTCTTTGGATGTTCTTCAATTAGTTTTGTCTGAAATTTTATTGCAGGCTCAGTGAATGATGGAGTAAAGCAATTTTTTTCTAACATTTTATTGGGGAGGGTTTGTTTATTTTGGAGTCCAAAATAATATGCAATGCCACTGTTATGAAATGCAAGTGACTACAAACACTATCTAGCTGGACTTTATATTTAGTAAATTGTCTACATTGCTGAGTTTTAATGGCACTTTTGATTAAAATCTCACATATGATTTATATTTGAATGAACAATTTTAACTACAATGGTAGTTAAAATTATTGATACATAAAATAATATCAAAATACAAAATTGATTTATTTTGACTGATTATAGATTTATTGATTATGCATCATCAAGTTGGTATCAACTCTTAGCAACCACATGATCTGTTCCTAAGTTTCCAATGGTCTTCCAAGCATTTATATTAATTGATTATCTGTTGTTAGATGGTGCAAATTCTTAGCAACTGCACATATTTTCTCCATGATGATTTGTCTTTAATTTGGTCATTCAGGTCTTCCACCAGCACACCACTGCCACTGTAACTGTGTATATCTACTCTTGCTGTTGATTCATCCCTTTCTCTTTCATTCCACCTTTACCAGCATCTTCTAGGGAGAGCTAAATCTTCTCATAAGTAGTCTGAAATAGAATAATTTAAGCTGGATCATTAATCAATCATCCTCTAGTGAGAACTCTGGATTGATTTGTTGGATGATTTTTATTTAGCTTTCTTGGCTGTCCACAGTAATCTCAAGCATCAAAGTTCAAGGCATCAAGCTGTATCTGCCTCCAGCTCCTTCCTCTACAACTTCTCCACAATAGTGGTGTTTGTTTGCTTTATCTACCTTCATGTCTTGAATGTTCTTACTGGGAATATGGCATCTTTACTCATCCCTCTTAGAAACACCAACACACACAACAACAACAACTAAGTGGAAGTACAGAAAGACTTGAGAGGGAGAATACAAAATACAAGACAATAATAAGACCATACAACACAAAATAGGCTAAAAATAAATGCTTTCTAGTTGTTTTGAGCATTTATGACTTGTGGTTATCTAAAATGTATTTCCCTTTGAGAAACACACTGAAGTAGTATCTTACTGCTTTGTTAGAAATGATATTTCTGCATTGGTTGCTCCAACTTCATAATACAATTAAATTTAAAAATTAGACTATGCAAACAAATAGCATGCTTGAAAACTTTCAAAATAATCCTAATGATTTGTTTCAAATTACTGCTTTTTCACAATATATCATGATAGCTATAGTACCTAATTAAAGCCATCATATTCACAAAAGATAGTAAACATATTTTTGTATTTTGAAAGTGACCTTTGCAGTCCCCTTCCATGTCTGAAACAATTAGATTTCTAACAAGTTGAACAAGATAAAAAGCTGATCACAGTAATCATACATTTTTGATTTCAGCTGATATGATTTTAAGGTGTCTTTGAACTAATTATAGAAAGACCTCATCAAACCCAATTTAGCATAGTAGAACATTACTGTCTTTGAATAGTATCTTTAAATGCATAATTACAAGAATATACAAATGTTTATTATCATGTATCACCACCCAAAATACAACTTGCCTTATGGGTTAAGTTGTTTTAGTTGTGATTATTATTCCATTGACTGATGTCATATAATTTTCCTTCACTATTCCAAAGTTTACTGTTTTCCCTCCATTTCTAGAAAATATTTGTTAGAAGTACCAAATTGCTGAAAAATAGTACTAGGAATATCTAAGTCTTTTCTTTTCATATTTCTTTTCTTTGGAATGGCTAAAGAAATAATTACTTGTTTATGTCCTCAGAAAATTAATCAATTGTTTGCTTCAATGCTTATTCTTTGCTTTTACAAGTAGTAGGAATAAAAAAGAATGTTACTACTAGTATGTATAAAGGTCTCCTGTCACTTTCTCTCCCTCCCCATACTCTTCTCAAGTGTCAAGTGTCAAGTTCTAGGTGATATGAAAACTATAAAGAAAGAAGGGCAACATATCTAGGACTATTGCTTGTAAAGGCACATACATAAAACTGTAATTAGAATACTGAGAGAAGAAAGAAAAGAGAGGAAAATAAATATGCTAAAATAAACTTCAAAAATGTTCCAGATTTGAAAGGTCTTCAAAGAAATGAATCAAATTCTGTACATGAAAAACCCGTTGTGTTTTCCATTTATTTAATGTTGTGCCTTTAAAATAAGAAAATATTTACAAACATGTTAAAATATTCTGTCATCAAGAAGAAGGAAACCACTTTCTCTTTGCACTGAACTAGCTAGTGAATCACACTGCTAGGAATTTTGTTCAAAACGGAGGCTATGAATTTTTAACAAGTTCCTGCATAAAGCTGTCTTTTGAAATGCTCTTTCTACAACATAGCATTTTTATTGGAAGTAATGTTTGAATTTAATATTATATTTTAATATTTAATATATTTTAATATACTTACCTTCCTCTATCAAGCAGTACCTAAAATGATCCTTGGAAGGAACTGCTCTACATAGTTAACAAAAAGCTTGCCAATTTAAGGTAGCATTTTTTTCAATAGTTCCTTGGCATTACTAGCCCACAAGAAACACTTTGAATCAAATTTGTAAGGATGATATATATTTCCAAATTTGAAATTAGACCAATAGAGAGAAAATTAGAACTCAGATTGAGTGAAATCATTTTAAATAATGAATAAAATATCTGCTTTATGACCAAGGGTTTAAATCAATACCATATATCTATATCATCAATCTCTATAATCTCTATCTTTATCACCTCTATATCTATCTATCTATCTATCTATCTATCTATCTATCTATCTATCTATCTATCGTCTATCGTCTATCATCTATCATCTATCATCTATCATCTATCTATACTCCACATATAGACATATAGACATATAGACATATAGACATATAGACATATAGACATATAGACATATAGACATATAGACATATAGACATATAGACATATAGACATATAGACATATAGACATATAGACATATAGACATATAGACATATACACATATACACATATACACATATACACATATACACATATACACATATACATATACACACACATGGTGTTTACGTGTGTGTGTGTGTGTGTGTGTGTGTGTGTGTGTGTTACATTCAGTAGAAAGTGATATAACTGGATAAACTGTGTTGGGGATTCAATAAGAGCAAACATTAACCATTACCTTTAGCATTTTTCTACTTTTAACATTTTATTAAGAAAGTGTACAAAAGCATCACAATATCAGCAGACCTGGTTGCTGAAAATGAGAAATACTAATTTCCAATATTGGAATGCATTTTAGGGGTCAAGACAGGATAAGTATCAAAAGCATGTTGGATCGGGTTAAACATGAACATATGACTTACATTCCAAAAGGAACTGTTCTATAATCTACTTCAGATTTTTGCAACTGTTTGGACTTCAATTTCAGTGGCAACAAACTGACTGAGTATTACTATGGCAAAAGTGGACTGTAATGATATACTGTATATTCCTTTAGTGGAAATATGTAGTTTATGTGATTTGCAACACAAAGGTGGATACTACAAATGAAAAAAGGAAAAGAATTTGCACAATTTTACATGGTGCAAATGGTGCCATGTGGGTTGCTGCCTGGCACTCGGCAGCATCGGAGTCTCTTGACCGGATTGCGCCACTACGGCCCCTCCGGGTCGGCGATCCCGGAGGCCTCCTTGGTTCACCGAGGAGCTCCGGGAGATGAAGCGCCGGAGGAGACGCCTAGAGCACGTGTGGAGGTCCGATAGGTCCGAATCGAACCGAGCACTTCTGACAGCATGCACCAAGGAATACATCCGGGCACTAAGGACAACTAAAAGAACACACATTGCCACCTTGGTTGCGTCCGCCGAGTCCCGCCCAGCCGCCCTGTTTAGGATAACCCGCTCCCTCCTAAATAGGAGGGAGGCAGGGGACCCCTTACAGGGTAAGGCTGAGGATTATGTCCAGTTCTTGGCGGACAAAGTTGCTCGGTTTCGGTCGGACTTGGACTTCACCCCCGCAGATCCAGCCGAGACACAGGGGAATAACTTGGCAGACCATCTCTGGGTTGAGTTTCAGGATGTTGCCTCCGGGGATGTGGACAAGGTTATGTGAGCTGTGAGCGCCTCCACCTGTATACTGGACCCGTGTCCCTCCTGGCTGGTTGCCAACAGCAGTGAGGTGACACGAGGCTGGATCCAGGCGGTTGTTACCGCCTCCCTTTGGGAGGGGCACTTCCCCACCACACTCAAAGCGGCGGTGGTGAGACCCCTCCTGAAGAAACCATCCTTGGATCCAGCCGTTCTTAATAACTATCGTCCAGTCTCCAACCTTCCCTTCGTTGGGAAGGTTGTTGAGAAGGTGGTGGCCTTCCAGCTTCAGCGTACCTTGGAGGAAGCTAGCTATCTTGACCCCTTCCAGTCTGGCTTCAGGCCCGGTTACAGCACAGAAACCACTTTGGTCGCATTGACCGATGATCTCTGGAGAGCCAGAGATGGAGGCCATGCGTCCATCCTGGTTCTCCTTGACCTCTCAGCGGCTTTCGATACCATCGACCATGGTATCCTTCTGCGACGACTGCGGGAGGTGGGAGTGGGAGGCACTGTCTTGCAGTGGTTCTCCTCCTACCTCTCAGACAGGTCGCAGTCGGTGTTGGTGGGGGGGGGCAGAGATCGTCCCTGAGGCCCCTAACTTATGGGGTGCCGCAGGGTTCGGTCTTATCCCCCCTACTATTCAACATATACATGAAACCGCTGGGTGAGATCATTTGGAGGCACGGGATAAAATACCATCAATACGCGGATGATACACAGTTGTATCTGTCCACCCCGTGCCAACTCAATGAAGCGGTGGACGTGATGAACCGGGGTCTTGAGGCCATTAAGGACTGGATGAGAGCTAACAAACTGGTACTCAACCCGGACAAGACCGAGTGGCTGTTGTGCTTCCCTCCCAACAATTTGGCCAATGTTCCATCACTCAGGCTGGGGGGGTCAAAATTTATACCCCTCAGACAGGGTCCGCAACTTGGGAGTCCTCCTGGACCCACAGCTGACTTTTGACCATCATTTGTCAGCTGTGACCAGGGGGGCATTTGCCCAGGTTCGCCTGGTACGCCAGTTGCGGCCCTACCTGAATCGGGAGGCCCTCACAACAGTCACTCGAGCCCTTGTGTTCTCTAGGCTGGAATACTGCAATGTGCTCTACATGGGGCTGCCCTTGAAGAGCATCCGGCGACTTCAGCTAGTCCAGAATGCGGCCGCGCGAGTGATCGTGGGCGCACCACGGTTCGCCCACATAACACCGATCCTCCGTGAGCTGCGCTGGCTACCTGTTGATCTCCGGGTGCGCTTCAAGGTGCTACTCACCATTCATAAAGCTCTCCATGGTAGTGGATCTGACTATTTGAGAGACCGCCTTCTGACAATTACCTCCCTTCGTCCCATCAGATCGCATAGAGTAGGCCTCCTCCGAATTCCATCCGCCAGCCAGTGCCGACTGGCGACTACGCGGAGGAGAGCCTTCTCGGTTGCAGCTCCGATGCTTTGGAACGATCTCCCTGTGGAGATTCGTACCCTCACCACCGTCCAGGCCTTCCGCACAGCCCTCAAGATCTGGCTATCCCGTCAGGCCTGGGGATAAGACCTGTACTTTGCCCCACCCGAATGCTGAATGAATGTTGTGTTTTATTGGTTTATTTTTTTATTCACATTTTTTTCTTTCTTGTGTTTTGTCCTATACTCCCTTCCCATTAATTGTAAGCCGCCCTGAGTCCCCTCAGGGAAAAGGGCGGCCTATAAATTTAACTAAAATGAAATGAAATGAAATGGGAATAAATTAGCTGCCACTTCTACCTAAATGAACTTTTGAAATGAATATGATGATTTCAGTATACATCCATTACAATTTGTTGCATAGACAAAAATCAAATCCTCAGTTCTTTGAATTCAAGATGGCCCATCATCAAAAAAGACTGCAGGCTAAATCTATGCTAATTTGCTATTTATTTATTTATTTATGTATTTATTTATTTATTTATTCATTCATTCATTCATTCTCAATCAGACTTAGGAAAGAATGATCACATTTTCTACAACAGGAAAAATATGTGTATTGAGCACATAATACTTCAAAGTGGAAAAAGACATAATGTACTTTAGTCTAATGAAATGAGACTCTGTACAGTATTTAGAGGATGTAGCCCATGGTGGTACCACATTGAAATTGCTCTGTCCTGCTTCATCTAAAGCAGGCCACTACCAGGCCACAGGTTGTTCAGAACTGAACCATGCAAGCAGTGGGCGAGCATGTACATGCACATGAAGAAAGCAGCATGCTTACTTCATGTAAGCTCATGCAGCTACTTGCCCTCCTCCATGAAGCTCCCCTTGTTTGAGTGACAGCTGCTTGCAGTCACGTGTGAGCGGCAGGTGCATGCGCCCGCTCCTCGGACATATGGAGCTACATGCATTCATGTGCGTCTGCCTACCAGTGTCAGGAAACTATCCCCTCTCCACACATACCCCTGCTGGGCTGCTAAACCAGAAATGTTGACCAAAAGTAACCAAATACTTTGAAGATAAAACATAAATTGTCAGTTTTGTATTTATTAACACTTCTTTAATGACACATCTTATGATAGTACAGATCTGTACAGATTTGAAAGGTGGTGATGCTAGAGGGTTTCCTCCCCTCCCCAAAGAAGAGAGAACAATAGTTATTTGAGAAGAAAATAAGTTTCTTTCTTTACTATTGGATCCATTACTACCAATGAAAATTGTAATGGTTTGTTAGTATACTGACTCAACTCACAGTGACAGATCCTGCCACTATAAAGCAACGTTTTCATTCAGTATAATGCAGCAGAGTATGATTTAGTCATGTGTAATTAGGATGCAAGATAGAGATGCCAAATTATCTTGGCCTTGAAGAATAAATGTGATCGATTCAAGATTGAAGCTGTTAAAGTAGTAACATAGCACAACCTGCCTCACTGCATCAAATATTTTAATAAATAACTATTGAACTGAAGTTGTAAAGAGAAATGTTAGATTATCAGGAGATTCAAATATTGCAGTCAGTCATGTCGAAGGTCATCTGAATTTTCTGAGTTTCCATGAACATTTCATCTAAGGTAGGGATATCTTTTTAGACAATATTTTCTTCTTTGTAAAGAAGATATTCTAGGTATCAGTCTCCTTCTCTATCTTTCTGTCTCAGGAAACTATGCTATTGTGACATTAATACAATATTTCTTTTGTAATCAGTGGGGGTTGTCATTTTTTTTACTACCAGTTTGCTAGTGTGCGTGTTCTGCATGTGCAGAAGTGCCCAAGTAGGTGGGTGGAACCTCCTGCCACTGCTACTACTGGTTCACCCAATCCGGGCTGAACCGGGAGCAAACCACCTCTGATTGTAATGATAGTCACATCCAGTTCTCCCCTAACCCAGCTCCAGTGCTCAGGTTGCCAAAGCAATTGACATTGCTTTTTTTTAAAGCTTATTGAGCAACCACAGTAATTGTTTGGAAGTAGTCTTTCAGACAAGGTTGCCAAAGGTTCCAAAGATCAGGGTACTTCAATTCCAGTTCTTCTTTAAATCTACCAGTGAACTAAGGGTATGTAGATAATGGTTGTTAAATACTCATTAAATATTCATGATGTCAGCAACTCCCTCTGGCTTTCTGATTGGCTGAAAGCCCCAGAGGGTGTTGCCGGCCGAAAGTTACTGTTGATTGGCCGAGGGACTGACGTCAGCGGTTGCTGTCCAGTCCCCGGCCGGTGATTGGTTAAAAGTTAGTATAAATACCTTGGCGCGAGTTCTGTTGTTCAAATCGCTGTCATCCTAGAATAAACCGAGTTGTTGTTTGAACCCTGGCTGCCGCGTCGTCCCTCCGCCGATATTTAAAACTGGCGACGAAGGTGGGATGCGATTCCACGCAAGCCTAGGGTAGAGAGAGAGGTTCTATCAGCTAGCTGCCACAAGCCGCTACTCGCGCCGGCACCGAACGCTGAGGGAAATTTCCTGTCACGACCTCCTCTCCTCAGCCTCTCACTCCTCAGCCTGTCATAACTCCTAACCAACATGAATTCTTTGCCGCCTTTCGCTCCCTTCGGCTCCGCCGGTGAATCCTGGGAAGGGTTCATGGAGCGGTTTGAGACTTATCTAATTGCTACCAAGAACCAGGCTCAAACCGATGAGGAGAAATGCAGTTTCTTTTTGTCCTGCTGCGAACCTTCTATGTTCGCCTCAGCCAGAGCTATGGCTGCTCCCAGACCGGCTTATAAATTAGGCTGGGACAATTTGATGGCAAAACTGAAGGGGCACTATGCCCCGACGCCTTCCAAAATTGCACGCAGTTTTGCGTTCCGCAGAAGAGTGCAAAAGCCGGGAGAGTCAATTAGTCAGTTTTTAGAAGCCCTGCGCACGGTGGCATCCCAGTGCGATTTTTCAAACCTCGAAGAAAATTTAGTTGAACAATTCGTGTGCGGAGTGCGGGATGTCCATCTAAGAAGCCGCATGTTCCGCCATCACGATATTACTCTCCTACAGGCAGTGGAGATCGCCAGAGCAGCTGAGCTCTCTGAGCAATCCACTGCGGATCTGGAGCGGCTACAGCTATCCTCACAAACTTCAGGGCACGTTCCGTTCACTCCACCGGCCTCCCAAATCCATGACATTGACTATGATGACCTTACACCATCCGAGGACCCAGAGCCAGACAACGTCGGCCAAGTCCGTGCCCAACCTCGGCGGAGACAACCGGCTCCTTCAGCGGCCGCACCGCAAAACCCCAAGGCGTCTTGCCTTAGTTGCGGAGGCCGCCATGACCGTCTAACCTGTCAGTTCCGGAACGCAATCTGCCGCCGTTGTCAGAGGCAGGGGCACATTGCCCAAGTCTGCCGAGCATCCTTGCCGGCCCCTGCCTTCTTTCAAGCCAATGAGAGACCCAAGCCGCAACCGCGCCGCCAACCACCGAGGCCAACTCGCAGAGGAGACGACTGTCACAATGTGTCCGCACCGCAGGAAATGGAGAGTTCAATCAACCAGGCCTCCTCCGGATCCCGAAAAATAACAGCCAATGTCCACCTGGCAGGTCAGCCATGCCAAATGGAGGTGGACTCCGGCTCCTCCCGTTCGTTGCTGTCCTGGGACATGTTCTCCCGCCTCTGCCCTGCAGTGCCCCAAACAAAGTTAGCCCCCACCCGCTTGCTTTTAAGGGACTACCAGGGAAAATTGATTCCCGTCCTGGGGTCTTTTCCTATTCCTGTCCATTATGGCACTTTTAGTGGGGAGCTGCCTATCATTATTGTAAAAAACGCCCTGCCGGCCCTTCTCGGCCTTGACTGGTTTCCAGCACTGGGGTTATCCATTGGGGGGGTGCACCGGGTGGTTTCCTCTTCAATTGAGGACGTCCTAAAGGAGTTCTCTGACGTTTTTGATGGTCAGCTCGGGTGCTACAAGGGAACCCCCATCTCCCTTAGTCTAGATCCCCAGATTGCTCCCATTAGGCTGAAAGCCCGCAGGGTGCCCTTTGCCTTGAGGGCCAAGGTTGACGCCGAACTTGACAAACTCTTGGCGCAGGGTGTCATCGAGCCAGTAGATCATGCTCCATGGGAGACCCCCATAGTCCTCCCGGTCAAGCCGGATGGCTCGGTGAGAATCTGCACCGACTACAAGTCGACGATCAACTTGGCCCTTCAGGCAAACCCCTATCCAGTCCCTGTTGTGCAACACCTGCTCCACTCCTTGGGGCAGGGTTGCATATTTGCCAAACTGGATATGGCGCAGGCCTATCAACAGCTCCCGGTGGATGACGATGCGGCGGCTGCCCAGACCATCGTCACCCATTGTGGGGCTTTCCGTTGTCGCCGCCTGCAATTCGGCATGTCCGTTGCCCCGGGGATCTTCCAGAGCCTCATGGAGCGTCTGCTCCATGGGCTACCGGGGGTAGTACCATATTTCGATGATGTTCTGATCGCTGCAACCAGCCGCTCAGAACTCATCGACATATTACGGAAGGTCCTCAGTCGTTTCAGGGGCGCGGGATTGAAATTGAAGAGCAGCAAATGCTCATTTGCTGTCCCTAGGGTAGAATTCTTGGGCTTCTTAATAGACGCCCAAGGCATTCACCCTACACCGTCAAAAATAGCCGCCATTAGGAACGCCCCTGCTCCCACCTCCAGGGCGGAGCTACAGGCGTTCCTAGGGCTGCTCAATTTCTACGCCCCCTTTATTCCTCACAAGGCGTCACTAGCCGAGCTGCTGCATCGGTTGCTCGACCGATCCGCGGCCTGGCGCTGGGGCAGCCGCGAAGCGCATGCGTTCGCGGCTGTCAAAGAGACGCTGATGTCATCGGCAGTCCTAATTCAGTATCATGACGGGATGCCTCTGACGTTGGCGTGTGACGCCTCCCCGTTTGGTGTAGGGGCGGTCCTGAGCCATGTCCTCCCGAATGGCTCAGAGGCCCCTGTGGCCTTTTATTCCCGGACACTCTCCTCGGCGGAGCGTAACTACAGTCAGCTCGACAAGGAGGCTCTGGCTGCAGTGTCCGGGATTAAGAGGTTCCACGACTACCTCTACGGTCGGCACTTTACTCTTGTCACCGACCATAAGCCACTCCTTGGGCTTTTGGCGGGCGACAAGCCGACCCCTGCCATTCTATCTCCCCGTATGACTCGCTGGATGGAGTTCCTTGCAGCGTATTCTTATACGTTGCTCTACCGTCCGGGCAAACAGCTGGGGCATGCCGATGCCCTCAGCCGTTGCCCACTACCGGAGACGGACACCGCCCCCGTCCCAGCCCTCTCCGTCCTCTCCATTGCCTCCTCCGGTTTCCCAATCTCCGCCGCAGACGTGGCGGCCCACACAAAGGCCGATCCGATCCTCTCCCAGGTCGCCTCCTGGGTGTTGAGGGGATGGCCAACGGACACAGTGGCAGAGGGCTTTCGGCCCTTTAAAAATCGCCAGGCGGAGATTTCCCTCCACGGGGGTTGTCTCGTCTGGGGGGATCGAGTGCTGATCCCCGCTGCGCTTCGGCCACTAGTTCTGGATCTGCTCCACAAGGACCACCCGGGCATAGCACGGATGAAGGCATTGGCCCGTAGCTATGTCTGGTGGCCCTTGCTGGACACAGAGATTGCGGCCTATGTAGGCCGCTGCACGACTTGTCAACTATCCAGGCCCAATCCCCCTGCCGGGCCTGCTCGTGAGTGGGAGGCTCCGAGAGGCCCATGGTCTCGCCTCCACATCGATTTCGCTGGTCCCTTCCACGGCCAGAACTTCCTGGTTGTGGTGGATGCCTACTCCCGGTGGGTGGAGCTCGTCATCATGGGCTCTACCACAGCCGAGAGTACGGTTAGGGCTTTACGGAAATTGTTCGCAACCCATGGGTTGCCGGACGTGGTGGTCTCGGACAACGGGCCCCAGTTTACATCCACCACTTTCCAGGAATTCTTGGCCGAGCAGGGGATCCGGCATGCGCCCATAGCCCCGTACCACCCGGCCAGCAATGGCCGGGCGGAGCGGGCGGTCCGCTCAGCGAAGGAGGCGCTGGGCCGCATGGACCGGGGTGACTGGCAGGCGAGGGTGGCGGCTTACCTGCTAAGCCAACATTCCACCCCCTGCCCAGCTACCAACAAAAGCCCCGCGGAGCTCTTGATGGGCAGGCGCCTGCGGACTCCCCTGGATAGGCTTCACCCGCTCTATTCAGGGGATCAGCCGAGCAATCTGGGGGTTATCCCTTCCCGCTCCTTTAAGTTAGGGGATTCCGTATGGGCCCGGTCTTTTGCGGGGGAGCCGAGATGGGTGCCAGGTTCTATCGTTGCCCTGACCGGCCCAT
Organism: Thamnophis sirtalis; assembly: GCF_051295495.1. NCBI lineage: Eukaryota > Metazoa > Chordata > Lepidosauria > Squamata > Natricidae > Thamnophis > Thamnophis sirtalis. The sequence goes on along the minus strand of NW_028261383.1, from coordinate 108,087,538 downwards.
GTTCTTTTAGGATCCAATTGGCTGACGGATCCCAATGGAGACGCCACCTGGATCAGTTAAGGAGGCGTCTCCCGTCGCAGGCTGGTGGCCACGAACCCCCGATTGACAACACCGCAGTACCGGGGTTGCCCTGTGAAGCCTTCGCCAGTCCAGGCCTCAACCTGTGCCAACCACAACATACTCAAGCCGAGAGACCGCAAACCAGAGCCTTCGCCACTCCAGGCCCCCACCTGTGCCAACCACAATACACTCAAGCCGAGAGACCGCAAACAAGGGCCTTCGCCACACCAGGCCCTGCCTACCCAAGCGCCACCTACAAGAACGCCGAACTTACTTCTCAACCCGATCTAGGGAACCTTCAAACATGCAACTACAAACCCAGGGACATTTCCCAGAGAGTCCCTCCTACTCCTGGTGACGCGCCCCCACGGCCAAGCCTACCTGTGCAGTTGAGCCCGCCTTCTGGGCCTTTCCAAAATGGCGTGCCTCGGAGCTCCACTCCCTTTGGGGAGGAGCTACCACGAGGAGGTCCTCCTCCGCCTACGACTGCCCCTGCAATGAGAAGATCTGGGCGGGTCCGGCGCCGCCCAGCATACCTTAAGGACTACGCATGCTCCGTTTCAGGCATGCGCAGAACTGGGGGGAAGGGGTGTTAAATACTCATTAAATATTCATGATGTCAGCAACTCCCTCTGGCTTTCTGATTGGCTGAAAGCCCCAGAGGGTGTTGCCGGCCGAAAGTTACTGTTGATTGGCCGAGGGACTGACGTCAGCGGTTGCTGTCCAGTCCCCGGCCGGTGATTGGTTAAAAGTTAGTATAAATACCTTGGCGCGAGTTCTGTTGTTCGAATCGCTGTCATCCTAGAATAAACCGAGTTGTTGTTTGAACCCTGGCTGCCGCGTCGTCCCTCCGCCGATATTTAAAAATGGTAACTCTGATTCATTCTATCATGACATGTGTTCAATATTTTACAATGTTTTTATTGCTGTTTTCTAATATGTACATGAATAAACCTCACTAGCTTTAATATATATTCATCTCTAGGCAAATATTTTCCAAACATGATCAGTTTTGCACACAGCTTTTCCAAACAATTTCTCAAATGTATGATAATTTTTAAACTGTGAAACATTTGAAGTCTGACACTAACAGATTCTGTTTTGAAGGATGATGGCATTTGACTTGAAAATGACAAATTACTTTTACATCTCTATCTGAGGCAGAGCTTGTTGCCAATTGTTCATCAGCTGTCTGAACTTGTATTCAGTTTAAAATGGAAGAATACCAGTCTTGGCTAATGGAGTCAATAAATAAAACCTTAAATCAAAAACTGTGTTTATTGCTTAAATAATGCCTTTCTTCTAATCTGTATATTCAAATTCTCCCAACAACTGTTGGAGGAAAATTAGATGAAATGAATAGCTGAAAGTCATGCAGTAATCTCAAAGTTCAAGGAAAAACCTGAACCCAGATCTTCCTAATTCACATAAAACAGATTAACTACTCAACTATACATAAAGTTAGATCACATTCATACAAAAAGTTACCATTTCCATGGCTATATGCTAGGCTCTTCATTGGTGATCTTCAGACTGAAATTCTGAATTGAAAGGACAACCTTCCTATAACACAAAAGTATGGCTTTAAACTAACTTGTCAAGGAGCCCAGTACTTTCAGACACAATTTGTTTCTCTTAATCGAACTCCACAATCAAGGAACTGGTTTAACTTATGTTTATAATATATTTTAAATACAACATAATATGTACAATGAATATAGACATATTTTGATGTTCTTTAGTAATAATGAAGAATGTGCCTCTTCAAAATGTATGATAAGCCAAACTTTTGACCTTTTCTTTCTTTTACGTATTAAAAGAACATGTGTTGAGTACATCCTGAAGGGACCATACATCTGTGCAACTTTATTAATCATATACTCACTTGAGGAACTAATGAAAATAAATAGTGTTTCCTGAACCAACTGTAGTTCTGCATACAAAGAACATTTTTACAATAAAAAAAGTGAAGGGACCTGATCAGTTGTTAATATTTTTTTTAAAAAAAGGACCATTCCATATTGTCAGTACATTTATATATCTTTATATTTCTAACATCTTGGACATAAACATAATTACATTTTATATGTTTGTTAAAATTTTGGATATATAAAAAATAAGTCCTCTTGCAGAGTAGAACATAAAATAGATTACATTAATATCAACCTACATATCCTTAATTTGCATTTACTGGTTCTGGTAGTATAACTTTCCACTACTACTTTCCCTCCGTAATATAAATAGATAGATACATGTTCCTTCGCCTAAATCTGAGCCAAATTGTGACATTTGCAATTCCACAATCAATTCTGTATGAAACCGGAAGAAATTCAAAATTGACTAAAAGCATTGTTTGCTTTTAATTGAATCTATATAAACCTATAAAAATTCCCAGTAAGTTTGCTGAAAAATCACAACTGAGAGTTTTTATTATTTTTATGCCTGTTGGCTGAAGCTGCATGCATCTTTTCCTTTTATATGTTTTTTTTAACAATGCAGAAGGACAAATAGTGTTTTTGGTGATCTTCTATGAATCATTATCTACTTACCATGAAATTTCCATTGAAGTTCTTTGCTTTCATTATGGGTAATATGGAACATACAGTATGTTCTAAAATGTTGCTTTGAAAACACATTCAATAGTGTTCTAACACATGTTTGTACAAAGAGGACTTATATTAAGCATTTACAGCAGCTACAAATTCACAGTATGGTTTTGATGCAGTAATAAAAACAGAAAGAAATTGGATCTGTCTGTGATTTTACAACTGGAACAAAGGGTTGAAAGTTTAAGACTTATCTCCCTATTCTCTTTGTTTCATATTTTTAGCTAAGCTGCATATCAGCTGGATAAAACCTTTTACATGACAAAGGACATTTGCAAATTAGGGCCTTCAGTTATGTCAAAAAGACAAGTAATTTGAATAGAACATAATCACTGAGGGTCAACATTTCTTCATAGTTACTATTCTGATATTAAAGAGTTCATAAATGCCAATCCATTTATAATTCACTCTTTTATATTTATTAACATAGAGAAGCCTGGCATTATTTCAGCATTATAGTTATAGTGCAAATCAGCAACCTATTGCATTTAAGAATACAGTCAAGATTTCAGTGGACATTATAAATGAAACCTAGACTTCTAGAATGATAGGAACACTTCTTTAGACTAAAGACTATCTTAAATAAAAATATTACCTTAAGGATCTTCATGAATGTATGTGCAAATCAGAGGTGGGTTGCTGTTGGTTTACACTGTTCGGGTGAACTGGTAGTGGTTTGTTGGTCTGGGTCGCAGAATCGTCAGCAACCCCGGCTGGCCACCCCTCTGAACTGGTTCCCTGGTCACTTCTGGTGTAGGCGGCATGTTTTTTTTGTCCTTTTTAATGTTCTGTGTATGCGCAGAACATTTTACAATCAACTGCACATGCACACACGCAAAGCACGCACACACAGCAAACTGGCAGTAACACTAACAGCAACCCACCCCTGGTACAAATGTTATGCATAGATATAAAGGTCTGGAATTTATATAGTTTACTATGAAACAATTCTGGCCAAATCTAAAAGAGCTATCATTTATATTTCAAAGCTCTGTAGGAGTTACCTGTCTGTGTGTGTTCAGCAAAACAGTTTGTATCCAAATTTAAGTAGGACAGTAACTAATATCCTAAGCCACTATGCATAAAATTGAATAAGAATGGATTTATTTGGGAATGTCTCTTTTGTTTATTATTTTAAAAAACCAGTTCTTTCAAATGATAGCAGGAGTGAGAAACTGGTGGGTTTCTTGATGTTCCTGAGCTAGACTACTCACAATTTTTTCTTCATTGACCATGTTATCTGAAACTATAATTAATGGATTGTCAAAGGCAATCCAGAAACATCATATTTGAGATGACTTACTTCTTCAGCATTACTTTACAAAGAATAAATCTGTCCTTTATAGTCAAGGGATTTTAAAATATCTTAATGTGTAAGCTAGGAATAATAAAGCTAAATAACAGGGAGCAGAGAAAACAAGGAGTTGAATTTACTTTATTTATCAACCACTCATTGCCAAAATCTGTGGTAGTAATGTACAAAAGTCAAACATATTAAAACAACAAATCTCACAGTTAAATTACTAATTGTTATTTCAAAATTTTCAAATTTGCTGTGTTCTTTTCTTTTCCCTTTTTTATTTTTTATTTTCTTTTTTCCCCTTTTTTTCTTTTTGATGCTGTATACCACAAACTGACAGCTGTTTCTGCTGGGATGTGCAAACAGTATAATTTCACTTTCTTATGGGGGCAAATTGTAATCATCCTGGCATTTCTAAAGTTGCTGAAAATGCTATAGATCTGTTTTATCACTATAGAAACATGTATTCTACTCCAATTCCATACTGACATTTATAACTGAGAATACAAACAAACAGTTGAAATCATTTTTTTTTTCAAAAGCAGGAGATTATTTACCATCAGACAGATCATCCAAGTTAAATTTTCTTCATTCTCTAAATGTTTGGGGACAAAATAAAATAATAAGTGTATGTTCATATGTCCATGTTCTCCTTTACACACACATACACACAGACATACATTACACAGACACACACATATAAAGAAAGACAATTTCATACTTCATATGTTTTCATTGTTTAATATTAATATTAAATTTAATATTCATGTTTTATTTTCTTTTTTCTATACCATTTTTATCTCTTTCTTTCTTTTCCTTTTCCTTTTAACAATTAATTACATTTTAATGTAATTCTTTATTGTAATGTGATTTATGTGTTCAATTTTTCACAAACCAAAAATCCTCACTTTTCTTTTTTTTTTTAAATCTTACATTGCTGTAAAAAAAAATTCTACACAATAGACTGCAATGCAGCTTAAAATATTTCTATGGCCAAATCATTGACTGTTATTTGTATATCGAGAGACACATTTTCCCCATGCCTACTTGCACTGCACTATTGAGGCACAAGAACTAGAATCCAAAGTATTACCTCTGTTATCTGAACCAGCTTCCTGAAACATCAACAGGCACAGGGTGTTTTTTTAAGTACTTCTCATTGTGTTCTGCTCTGCCGCACTGGTTCAAAATGGCTTTCTGTCTTGCTCCACTGATTTCATGGAGGTGGGGATTGATCTGTGAATCTCTTGCATGATATGTTTGAAATATTTATCTGAGGTTGAGCTGTCAGGAGGTGTCCAACTCACTCATTACTAAGCAGCAGAAGGAAGCAGCGCTGTCAGAAAGTTACCATTTTCTCAAGATATAGCTCTGTTTTGATTTTTATGGACAGCAGGTTCTGTGCTTTGTGAGACTTTGTTCTGGAAAAGCTGGGACTTAATAGAAACAGACAAAATGTTAATGTAATCCTGAGTTATAGCGTAATGTAAATTAATTGATTATTTCAACCAATTCGCCACCTCCACCCCCATTCATTTCTTCTACTTGTTTTCTCTGGGGTAATCATTCCTGCTTCCGATCCACCATTTCCAGATTTGTCATCTTCAGTTGTCAAATGCTAACTGTTACAAAAGCCAGTTTATCTATTATTGCTTCAATCACAGCATGCCATGTCCTTCAGGATAGAGCTTTGGGGCGGGGGGAGGAAATCTCTACAATATAGCTTAAGAGAAATTTTCCAGTAATGTCCTAAGCACAGATAGCACTTTCTTTCCTTTCTTTACAGGTAGTTCTGAACTTACAACTATTTGTTTAATGATGGTTCAAAGTTATGGCAGCCTTGGAAAAAGTTACTTGTGACTGTACTTGCACTTACAACTGTTGCATTAACCCCATGGTCACATGATCACAAACCAGGCACTTGGAAACCAGCCCGCATCCTTTTTTAAAATTTGTTTATAATATAAAATACAAAAATACAAAAGAAAATAGTAAGAAGAATAAAAAGGAAAAAGAAAGAGAAAAGTGTAGAAAAGAGGAAAAGGAAAGAAAAGGCATTGACTTCCAATTTCCTTTGGTGCAGCAGATTAAGATAATAAGATCAAACCTCAGCTTTTTACTTTTACATAGTAGTATAACTACCCATTTATATAACAACAAAAGTATGTAATTGGTAAAATCCAAAATCAAAGTTTCATTTTTCCACCTCAAGCACAAAGTCCAGAAGCTGTTTCCAAATAGAAACAAAAGTAATTGTATTTTTTCTTTAATCAAAGCAGTCAGTTTAGCCATCTCTGCTAATTCCATCAATGTTTGCAACCATTTCTCCATTGTGGGAATCAAAGTGTCCTTCCATTTTTGTGCATAAAGTAATGTTGCCACCACCAAAGTATATAACATCAAAGTAACATCCCACCCCCAAAAAATATTTTGGAAAGTGTTGGAAGTACATTCATGACCATATGCAGCATCCTACAATCACAGGATGGCAATTTGGAAATTTTGGGACTAATTTCTTGCAAATGACAAAAAGCACCTATTGAAGAAGGTGGATTTGTTGAATGACTGCATGATTTGTTGAACATCAATATATAAATTGTTGTAAAATTAGATATGACTCAAATTATGAGAACAATGACCTATGATGGAAATAGTAAGGTTGACATCAATCATCCAAGTCTGAAAGTACAATTCTGCCATTGCTTTTGCAGCCCAATAACTTAGGATCAGTTCCCCCTGAGCTTCTTGCTCTCTACTATGCAACTGTGGGATGTGCTCCTTCTTACTCAACTGTTCCCTAGGCAGAATCTTTTCATCCAGTATCCAGGGTCATTCCAACATACTATTATAGTATGCAAACCAAAGTTAAGTCTTCTTCAAAGACTTAACTATGAAGAAGGCTAGTCCCTTATCTCTTAACAGTCTAAAGAACACTTGAGACCACTGTCTTATGATTTCATAATGAGGAGCAATTGTCTGAAGCAATTGTGGGCAATTTGAAGTCTTCTTCTTGTCCAAAGAGGAATTATGAACAACTGGTCTATTTGCTGGTTCCTTATTCCATCACAGTCATTGGCTCTGCTTTTAAAGAAGCCATCTACCATTTGCCTGTAAGTCTGAAGTCTCCTAAATTTGTTGTTCTTAATTAAGTGTAGGTTGGTGTTTGAAATTGTGTGCACACATTCCAAACAACAGCAACCAGGAAGAAAGAACAACTAATTGACTATTGTGTGATGTAGAATATTATCTTTATGTAAAATTACTGAGTGTTGATGCATGACCCAACTCTCAGCTTATTGCAAGCAATTCTTTTGGGGCTGCGAAAATAAATTAAAATAAAAGGGAAAATAACCCTATCTACCCTTTGAAATTTCTGCTCTTATTTTGTTTTGATTAAAATACTGCTGATTGCAAGTTATTATGAGATAACATAAAATTGAAACAGGCATATTTAAAAATGATTCAGATGATGACACAAAGCTTGTAGATATTTTCTCCACTTTGCAAGAAATGGTAGCTTAAAAAAAATAAAACATAAAAGTATTTTGATAATTTTTGTCTGATATCTGACAAAAATGGCTAGACGAAGAAGAATATGAATTAAAAGAATGATGTTTAAGTGTTGTGACCTTTTATACCCTTATTCAGTTGCAGTGTGGCAAAATAAGATTCTGAAAAGCAAACAAAAAAGGCCCAAAATGTACACTATAAAAACTAAGTTGAAAGAAACAAAAATAAAGTCTCATCAGAACAATTCATATACTGATTTCTGCCTAGCTATTGGTTGTCATCCATTGTGTCTCCAATATCTGTTGTAGTCCATTAAAATTCCATATTACTGAGTTCAAAGATTACCTCCCAAAGACCCATTAGATCCCACAGACTAGGCCTCCTCCGAATTCCATCTGCCGGCCAATGCCGGCTGTCAACTACCCGGAGGAGGGCCTTCTCTGTGGCTGCTCCGGCCCTCTGGAACGATCTCCCCATGGAGATTCGGACCCTCACCACCCTTCAGGCTTTCCGTAAAGCTGTTAAGACCTGGCTGTTCCAGCAGGCCTGGGGCTGTTGAGTTCCATCCCCACTCGAACTTGTGTGCTTGTTGAGACCTTTTAAATTGGTTTTGTATTGTTGTTGGTTTTTGTTGCCTTCCCTTTTATATTGCCCCCGCCCTTCCCTTTGGTTTTGTTAGCCGCCCTGAGTCCCTTGGGAATAGGGCGGCATACAAGTTGAATAAAACCTCAGTAAAAAACCTCATAAAGTCATGCAAAGGGATGATAATGTGGCCACTAACATACCTACAGTTGAAGGAAGGACTAAAAGGAAGAAAACATCTGGGTGCTGTTCTGGATGTTTACATGGCCATAACTTTCCTAGTCTAACTGACCATGTTGCTTGACTTCAGAACTTACAATTAACAGTATTATATATAAACACATAAATGATAAAGCATTCTAAGCCAAAACCGATAGAATAATTTATTAAATGGAAATCAACAGAATTAAATACAAAACAGAACATGGAATTGGATAATGAGGTAGCCAACGGATCTCGGAAATCCTTACATCAAATTTAAGTTCTTGTTATCAAACTGGAGTGAAGATAAAGTCATTGTGTCAGATACAAACTTGAATATAGTGAACACCAACACTCTAACATATTATCCTGCCTAATTTAGGCTAAATCCGAAATCCATTCAGAGTTATTTAGAAAATAAACAAAACAGTTGCTTTAGAGTAGACACATTAAATCTTCTAAAAGTCTTTTATGTTCCCAACAAGGCCTGGACTATCCTATCTAAGCAACAGGAATCCATATGTCTACTAGATGGCATCAAAGAGACAGGAATTTCATTATCAATTACTGATAATGAAACCAACTAGGATTTCTTTAGCAACACAGATGTGTAAGCCTTAAGCAGATTCATGTCCCAGCAAGATCTTCCTTCCATCGAATCTGATCTTGGGATACAAATCATTATCATTTTCATTGTGAGCCATTCAGCTGCGTCCAACCCTCGGCCACTCTATGGATCAGCCCAGTCCATCCCCCTCTATCTCGCACTTGCTCCTTCAGATCCACCATAGTCATCCCAGTCTCAACCTTTATAATGTACAGGAAGTGTAAACTAGAGCAGTTCCTTCTCCATTTTTCCACTGATCAGTCCCAACAAAATTAACTTTTCAAGTGAGTCAGCTCTTCTGACATGATCAAAGTATATCAGTTTCTGTTTCACAAACTTAGCTTCAAATGATATTTTTGTGAAGTTCAGTCTAGGACTTCTTTGTTTGCTGTTTTTGCAGTCCATGGGTTGCATAATAATTGCCTCCAGCACTATAGTTCAAAAGCATCTACCCTTCTTGTATTTGCCTTTTTCAGAGTTGAAGTTTCATAGCCATAAGTAACAATTGGAAAATTATTGTGTGATCTAATTCTGCATTTGGTTATGAGGCTGATGATATTGCTCTTCCAGATATTATTCATATCAGACATTGCAGTTCTTCCAAGCGCTATACGCCTTCTGATCTCAGGGTTTCTATCACCACTTTGGTCAATTTTAGAGCCCAGGAAGATAAATTACTTTTCTGGTCTCATTCTCAATCTACATTCTGACCTGTGTGTTCTCTGCAGTTGTCAGTTTCTTTGTTTTCTTGATGTTAACGTACTATCCATTTTTTTCTTTCATCTTTGACTCTCAGGATTAGTCATTCCAGATCCTCCGTGCTTTCTGAGAGCAATGTAGTATCATCTGCTCATCAGAGGGTGTTATATTCCTACCACCTATTTTAATCCCAATTGTAGATTCCCCCAAATGTGCATCTATCATAACTATTTCTCTGTACATGTTGAATAGTGTAGATGACAGGATGCAACCTTGCTGAGTGTCTTTTTCAATTCTGAATCATTTTTGTCTCTATATTCTGGTCTTACAATGGTTGCCTGACCAGAGTACAATTATTGAATGAGCTGGATGTCACAGGACGATATTACTAGTTATTTGAGGCCATTCCAGAGCTTGTCATGGTCAACACAATTGAAGGCTTTTGTATAATTAATGAAGCACATGTAGAAGTCTTTTGGGTATTCCTTTGCTTTTTCCATCATCCAATATAGATTGACAATGTGATCACGCATTTCCAAAATCCTACTTGTACATCAGGCAGTTGTCTGTTTGTAGTTGGATGCAAATGTTGCTGGATTACCTTCAAAAGAATTTACTTGCATGTGATATGAAGGCTATAATTTGATGGTTAGAACAGTCTTTTGTAACACCTTTTTTTTAGTTGGAATAAATATTGACATTTTCCATTCTTTTGGCTCACTATTCTCAAGGTCCCAAGCTCACTTTCCCTAATATGAATGCAATTCTCTCCTCAGATAACAGAGACAAAAATCAAAGTTGTTGAAAGGGAAGAATACTTGAGTTCCTTATGTATGCCCCATTTTATTGTAAGGTATTTTTACAGTCACTGTAGGGAACATTTTTGCTTTCATAACAGGTACCATAAAGGGAAACAGTTGTGTTTAAATGAGACCTCTCCAAAGCTAATCGTGGTTGGGATTGGAATGTGGATCGACACAGATTTTAATAGAATGGATTATTCACAGACAGGGAGCATTAAAAGACTCTCTTGGATTGCTCTTAACGCCATTTTTTCTTTCTTCTGCTGAATTTTACATTCCAGCTTAATTAGTCCTTCTTTACTGATCAGTGCAGAAGGAGACTTATGGGTACCTATCTGTGAATGTAATTTATAAAACTCAGTAGTTACCAGCAGCATAAGGTTAAGGAGGCAAGATGTTATATATGTAATTATTTAGTTTAGGTAAGGTTATTTGTTACTACCAAGAAAGACAACTTGTAGATATGTGGGAGTCTTGCTTAATAGTGCAATCGTCTTGAAGTCTTGGAATAAGGTGAACTGTAAATCCTTTTTCCTCCACCAAAGACTGATCATTCAATGTCAGGAGAATGCAATAACTTTAATTCTGTAAGATTGCCAGTTTTTAAAATCATATTCCAAACTGGTTATTGAGTGTAACATATGGCAGTTCTATAATGGTATCAGTAACAGTTAGCATGCACACAAAGTTCTGTAGTCCAAGCATATGAATAATCTTTCAGAAAACCATGAAAATGTGAATATTTTTACACCCATGTTAGTTAATACACATTTAGAGAGAAATTGTACCATAATAGATTCAATAGTATTTGTTTTATTTAGAGTCTTTTGCTACCCAATCCCAATGATTTTTCATGGCACACAAAAATAAAATAACAATAAAATCAAGTATTTGTTTTAAATCATAACATTTAGAAACATAAAACCTCCATAAGTTTCCTACTGACCACAATAAATTAGAGGTGCCAGTCTTGACCACAAATATCAAGCTATTTCATAATATATGTTCTGCTGCAGATATTTATCAAAATGTGTGTGCCTGTATGTCTGTGTGTTAAATGTGTGTTACGCAAATTTAAATTGGGTAAGCTTACATGTTTTTTGTAAGCCAAGCACATGAAGATTTCCTGATCCCCAACTGGATTCTTTCAGATGTATTGCTCTTCTCTATCTAGAATCCCTAGATAGCCAATCAAACTTATTAATATCATGCATAAATAGAATTAAATCATTGAAGACAGGACTATTCTAGTACCATGATGAAATAAAGATACATTTGCAGTTGTGTTCGAGGCCTTGATAGAATAATTCTATCAGGGATTTATCTTTAGGATTTTAAAAAAATCATTTGGCTCTGTTAAATTCATACATTTGCACACTATAACCATGATGACTTCTTTGTACCAATGATTGAAACAATTATACGTGACATGGAATCCCTTATTGCTGTGATAAACCCAGTTCATATAATGTTTAGTGTAAGCATTTGAGCCACATCCTTGATTACATTTAAAACTACTATATTTAAATTTTATTAAGATATCAAACAAATATTCCACATGGGAAATATATACCGTATAACTCTAGGAATCAATTACAAAACTTTTACTGTCTTTTTAAATTAAAAAATAAACTATTGCCAACCAACTGGCCTTAATAATATATACTTTCTCATACATTTAAATGTATGAAAAAACAGAATCAATTAATCAAATTCTCCTCTATATCTTCAGGAATAATGAATAGCTTAAATGTTCTCAGTGGGAAATACTGAATTACTGTGTATAAAATTCAGTATCAGTAATAAGGCATATCTGAAAAAAGAAGCAGAAAGTGTTCTATAAAGGCTTATTAAGAAACATTCTTTAGGGTAATTCCCTTAGATAAAAGTAAATTTGACAAAGTGTGTCTGTGGGAAGTGACATTAACAGCGGGTGTACATTTTATGGCTACAAATCAAAGAAATTGTCGTTTTCTCAGCTGTAGAAAGTAAGTGCTTTTTAAAAAGACTACAAAAAGTTGTTGTTGTTGTTTTAAATGTCAGCAATTTTGAACTATTTCACTCATAATGCCCAGGAATTAGAACAAAATTTTTAGATTTTTTTTAGTGTAAGGCAAGCTTAGATTCATATTATTGGGCAAAAATAGAAGTAGTTACTGAATTTTTTTGGTGGTTTTGCATTAGGATATTTCCACACCACCCACAATTTTCATCCCTCCATTTTATCAACATAATCAGATGATGACCTGAGGTTATCTTCACTTCCCCTCAAAAGTTCAAAACACTGAGAATGGGCAGAGACCATCATAATTCAATCACTACATATATCATAAGAGCCAAGGTGGCGCAGTGGTTAAATGCAGCACTGCAGGCTACTGCTAGATCAGCAGTTCAGCGGTTCAAATCTCACCGGCTCAGGGTTGACTCAGCCTTCCATCCTTCCAAGGTGGGTAAAATGGACCCAGATTGTTGGGGGCAATATGCTGACTCTCTGTAAACCGCTTAGAGAGGGCTGAAAGCCCTATGAAGCGGTATATAAGTCTACTGCTATTGCTATTGCTATCTCCACTGAGAACAAGGTAAAGACCATCATTCAGTCTGCACATCTCTAAACTGCCCCATCCAGCTAAAAAACTCTTCATTCACATTCCACTCAAAAATAAAGCACCCTGTCATTTGTTAAAAATTTCAGATTATTTGCATCTTTTGATCATTAGAAAAAAATCAAATTAAATTGTGGGTGATTGCTGCAAATAAAGCTTTCCAGGTACAAACCCATATTTTTTGCTTGTGTTTTAAAGCCTTATTGTACCCATGGTAATGAAATAATAGCATGTTAGATTTCTGTAATTGTGGGAATTTTTTTCCCTAGTGTTATTTAGTAACAGGGATCTGTCACAGTCCTTTATTGAAGTACAAATTGTTTATTTATGGTACAGAAGGCAGCTGAAACAAAAGCCTGAAAAGGGATAGAGGAGTAGTTCTCTATATTTAATTTACAGTACATATGTGAACAATACAGCTGAATAATTGATTGAATGCAAGTGTTTAGTAAACTTGGAGGGTTGTAGTATGGGATAATCAGGTGGCACTTCTTTATTGAGTTAGACAAAGCTAAATACATGCTATTTTGTAAGCATTTTCTTTTCTCTAAGTAGCTTTGCTTCCCAACACTGTTTCTCCTAACTTTCTTTTATGTCTAAAAATAATAGAAAAATGGATTTGAGGAAGCAAGCAATTGTTTTGCCCTTACTAATAAAATATCTTCTGCTATCCAATCAAGATCTGAAACCATGGCTAGAGTGGTCAAAGTTGGGAAGAAAGAAAATGTAGTTTAATCAATGCCTAGGATTAAAGTATCAGGAATGAACCATAGGACTCAATAAGATCTGGAAGTTTATAGGAGGAAAGGAAGGAAGTTATGGTTTCCAGGACTAAGAAGGAAAGAATTCCTTTAATGGGAAAATAGGCACTCAGCAATAAGAGAAATAAAATGACAACTTTGCTTCAGTTTGAGATAAACCACAATGGAACTACTAAATAGCTTTTCTTAATCCAGTAAACTCCATTCAGTCACATTAGTATGGAGTTGGTTACACCCCAGCACATGGTATATGGAAACTTGGTAGTTATTTGGGACAGAGGGTGCCTTTAGATCAGTTTTGACTCCTGGAGACTGCCTGGACAAGTCCTTGCAGATTTCCTGGCAAGATTTCAGATGTGGTTTACATTGACTCCTTCCTAGGGCTTAGAGTGATAGGTCCAACTCACCCAGTTGGCCTTGTAACTAAATTGGGACTAGAAATCACATTCTCCTGCCTTCTAGATTGGTGCCTTAACCAATACATAAACTGGCAGTCTCATACTGAGATAGCCATGGCTATATAATGGAGACCCACTTTGCTTCTGGACTTATAACACATCTATCCATTTTCTAGCAATATGCTACACAAGATCTTCATTTTGGATTTTATGTCTTTTAATGAATTCTTTTACCTCATTTTCCACTTTTATTTTGGAGTTTTCTTTATCCTGCTTATTTGGACTCAGACAAAAGGAAATTACTCTTTCTCATTACTATTATGAATACATATAAACTCAATAGATATGCCAAGTAAAATGATGATGAACGGATTAGGTAACTATCACTAAGTAAGTCAGTCCAGGAAGAGAGGGGTAGAAAAAGTGCAACCAACCAGAGTTTTAACTTACAGTCACCAGAAATAACACTAAAGGTATAGAAGCAAAATGTTCTCCCTCAATCCTGGAATAAAATGAATGGCTTTGGAAGCAAAGAGCCTTACAAATGTTTAAAGAAAACACTTTTGATCCCTGAGAACTCCTATGTTTACACACACACACACACACACACACACACACACACACACACACACACAATGTCCCTGCAGCTGCTTCTTTTGAAATATATGCTTCTTTATGTCTCAAGGAAATTGAATTCATAGAATATACTCCTGCAATAAAGAAATGATACTTTACTGTGCATAGAGTGTTAATATTCAACTAAAGTGAGTATTATATACCGAACTTCTATTAAAACAAAACATACAAGCACATCATGTAACATAACAGTGCATATGGTTAATCATATTTGGCTACTGTACCAGGTTGCAATTTTTTGTATCCATTTCTTTTTGGACTAACCTACTACTTAGTGGTGAATAATCCTTTAATCACCATGTCACTTGCTAGGCACATTTATTGGATTTTTCTCTAATATTTATTACTTGTACTCTAGGATAACTTCCCTAATAAGTCTTTCTATCAATGAGATCTCACGGATAGAGCTATCTATTGGACAGACATGTCACATTTCCATTGCCTTTTTCTTTCTCCTTCTACCACCAAGCCAACAACAATATTTTGTTCAAAATTCCCAATCTCTTTCCTTTGGTCAAGACGATGAAAAATATTTCCTTAGTGCTTGTTAATTGACTTCCCATTGTAATGTGGACTTTTTGAATTTTCCAATTACACTAAAAATTCAATGTCAAAGTCATATACATCACATAATTTCAATTACACAAAAGAAGAAAAACATACTTATTAGCAAACTAAAGTAGAGACTTCAGACACTGCTGAATTTACAATTTCAGAAATTGTCTAATACATCATCGCCTGAGTATATTGTTACCTCTTGCAAAAGATATATGAGGGAGTGAGAGGGAGAGGGGGGAATGAGAGAGAGAGAGGGAGAAGGGTGAGGAAGAGAGAGAGGGAGAGTATAAAACATATACTTCTTAATAGAGAGGTTCTACAAGCATAAATGAAATATTGTATATTATGGATTATGGTCAATGTATATTTATTTAGTATATGTATTTATGAATGTATTGAATGTATGAATTTAGTGATTTAGTTGCTTTATTATAAATATATGTTTATATTATTTTTTCCCAAAAGAAAAGAAAATGAGAATGAAATGCATTTGTTTAACTTAATTCCATAACTTCTAGAGATGTTACCTGGGTAGGAAAACAATGCATCATATATGAGCCTACTGATCTGAGCATATCCCAAGAAGAAATAGGATAAAGGAAACAGAACTGAGAAGCAAAAACAAGTACTATCAAAGCAAAAAGCAGAGAAAAAAACACTAAACAGATTAGGAAGAAAATTAAATACAAAAGAGATCAGATTTTAAGGTCAATTCAACTCTTTGAAAGGCATGTTAAGAATAAACAAATATTGAAACAAAGCTGATACTTCTTATTTTATTTATAGGATTATACTACCATAAGTGCTATTTATCTTTTTTCTTTGTGAATTATATTGTGAAACAGTGGATGACATTTTTTCTGATAAATATCTATAATCATTGTACTTATGTATTAAATTTCTGAAATTGAACATCAGTGCTATGCTTATTTAGAGGACTGTCAAAGATATTGTCTCCATATTTGCCTCTAACCTTTTTCTTCTGCCAATGATTATTTGGATTCTTAAATATTATTTTCAGTGCACCTGCCCTTGATTTTTTTAGAGGGCTTAATGTTGTACAAAAGCTGACCTTTAATGTTTATTGTTGATTCTGTACAGGAATCTGTGTATAGATATGAGGCTAAGTGGAGTCTAAGATCAGGAACAGCAAGTATGTAGGTACAAATCATAATTATAAATATCTGTGGTTAAAAATAAGAAAAAAGGGGGCAATGGAACATGCTAACAAACCAAGATTGCTGTAAGAGAATTTTTGAGATTGCTGAAGCAGCACAATATTGCTTTCACTTAATTGTTTCAATGTCTGACAAGGCCCGGAGCAGTAAGTCTTCTATCTGGAGATAGCATCCACAGAAATCAGAGGCCTCATAAAATGCAAAAATGTATGTCATGATGAAATTCAAGTGAAAAACATTTTCTTTGGGGTGGGGGTGGGGGAGAGAATGTGAAAGTTACAATAACTTTCCAGCAACTTTATGTTAATTAAAGGGGTTGTGGGCTATGAGATTATATTAATGAGCTTTTTACAGTCGATATATGCTGTTCCGTTCAACAATGTGTTCCTTGCTGAAGTGTACAATGTTATGTGATTGTAATGTTTGTTCATAATATGCAGTGTTACCAGGCTTGTGGGGAAGGTATTATTATATAGCAAAGTTAATATACGTAAGCCACCTCTCATCAACAATGCATTTTCATCTTTATCATACCAAATAGGTCTCTAAATCTACCCAATTTTCTTCTTTATCTCTATATTGGAAAGCCTGTGTTAGACAATCTGCTCTATATATTTGCACAAGATGACAGAAAACTAATGCAACATCATTGCAAAGACTGATTTATTTAAGATTTATACAAAAGCTGTCTTGAATTCCTACAAAATTGTATTCAGAATAAGGTTTACTTTTCTTTAAGAAAAACATTGGGTAAAAAAAGCAGAGGACTAATAAGATACATATAAATTACAGCAAATTCCCACTTAAACATATTACATTCATCTGTTCTGGCATCATTCTTGATAATGTTAGCAAGAAATATTGAGAAAGACAATGTAAGTAGAAACTTTGGTACAGTACAGTGAAATTTATAGGTCACATCTGACATAATAGCTGTGGAGACGTAACCCAGCTGATTCAGTGAAATGTTGTCAAATAGATAGCAACCTATTGGTGCTTAGAAAGTTACTACTTCCTGGCTCTCTCCCCCAAACATAAAACGAATAATTAATGGTGACTTTGCTAGAATTAGAACCTATTTGGGGGGGAAAGTGGTTATGTGTGGTTTCATAAAATTCTTTATAGCCTGTAGTGGGAGAAGAGAAGGGAGGATGAATACAAACAGACAATACAAATGAACTATGCAACAAACTATACTAGTTTTTTTTTATAATTGCTTAGAGTATACTTTTGTCAATTTTTGTAGTATGCTGATAGATAATTGGCTTGACATGTTAAGCTTCATTCCTCTTTTCAAGGAACAAAGAGAAAGTTTTAGCTCACAAGGCCGTATTTTATGAAACATACTCATCTTTTTTTTCTTAATGAGTTGAAACACTCTTCTCTTTTCTCTCCTATAAAAAAAGAAAAGAAGAATTTGTCCTTTATTCTTCTTTAGCTCTGAGAGATATTCAGATTCACCTCATTTTTTTTCTAGTGAACGTAATCCTACGGTAGCATGGTGTTTCATACTGTGTATATGCTCTTACCTTAACCTAACAGAGATAAGCATATTTCTCCTCATAACTCTGTTATGAGGCAATAGGTATTTGAACCACCAAACTGCCAACCTTTCTGATTTACAAGCTCAGTGTCTTAGCCACTGAGCCAGAGCGTCCCTTAAAAAAAGGTATTAAATCCATGCAAAATTTCAATACAATTTCTTCTTTGTGGGAAAATATTGAAAACATGACTTCATATTTATAGAACTAATTATGCAGTTAACAGATGTTAAGAAACAGATTGAGAAACACATCTCTGCAAAAAGATGCAGGATAATCTCCTGATTTCTTCAGACTTGGTATCTTAGATAAAACAGTGATTAAGAATAAAATGGATTTGACCTGATATACTTGAGATTTCCAAGGACTACTATCATTGCATGCACTTTTCTCCCCTCTCCTTCTATATACAATAGATACTTCAATGGAAACTAAAAAAAAGTAAGGAGTATACAAACTTGATTCTCTGACACTCTCTCCTTAATTGCTAGAGATGCTGTATAAATAATTAAGTTTTGTACCATGTACGTTGCAACCTTTTTCCAGAATCCTTCTGAGAAAATGCATGAAGACATCTAAAACAGAACCTGAAAGTAATTTAATACTGGCATACAAATATTATACTGAAGACAGGGATTTTACCAATAGGATTCATTCTTCTTGAGATTTTCTTCCCAAATCTTGTAACTGTTCTACTTAGGTAATGGTAACTAAATTGGGATCTAACAATTCCAGGGAAATCCATGATGATTTTTTCAGACTGTCCAACTGTCTCTGGATTATATTGTTCCAGTCAACTTTCATCAGTCCAGATCAGAAGTGGTATGATTGTGGAATGAACCAGCCATGAAACTCCAAATGGAGAACTGACTTCCAGAAATTGCCTAACACCCAGCAGAGTCCAGAGGAAAATGGAACATTTTAGAGTTCTCTGAAAAAGTCTGCTCTTAAATCAGTGAATTTGCACATCCCTATAAGAGGAACAAGGAACATGGTGGCTCAGTGTCTAAGACGCTGAGCTTGTCAATCAGAAAGGTCAGCAGTTGGGTGGTTTGAATCCATAAAACCACATACAGAGTGAGCTCCCATTACTTGTCCCAGTTTCTGCCAATCTAGTTTGAAAGCATATAATAATGCAAGTAGAAAAAATAGGGACCAGCTTGGTGGGAAGGTAACAGCATTCCGTGCACCTTTGGTGTTTAGTCATGCTGGCCACATGACCATGGAGAAGTCTTTGGACAGCACTGGCACTTTGGCTTTAAAATGGAGATGAGCACTGCCCCCTAGAGTTGGGAATGACTAGCACATATGTACAAGGGGAACTTTTACCTTTACCTATAAGAGGAACATCACTAGACTGTCGCTCTTCATTGTCCCAACAAGCTGCCTATCATATTATGTCTAATTAGCAGTTGAATAGTCATGTGTTTAAATTCCTCTGGACATTTCATATTTGTGTTTAATTTGTATATAATGCTTTTGATTTATTACATTTGATGACTGTTTGCATTTTTTGTGGTTAGTACAGATGTCTAAAAGACTAACACGTCATGAGTACAGATACTAATTGTTCATGTAGTTCTTCAAAACCGCTCAGATTAAATTTCTGTAATGAATGAATAGAGACAACAGAGCCCTGCATAGCTTACATTGTGTGTCTGTGAGTCAGGGGTGGATTTCAGGGAGTACACCCCGATATGCCCATACTGGTTGGTCAAATTTAGTGTGTCTTCCGGTACCCATTCTTCCAGACGCTGTGTACAGGAATGCTCTCTCCCATTGCCTGCCCCCTTGCTCCCTCCCCCTGCCTGCCCAGCTGCTGCTCACTTGCCCTGCCTGTCTGCACCAGGCTTGCCCTGCCAACAGCCACCTCGTTACCAATAGGGGATGGGAAATCCATGCAGAGGAAAATGCATGCATTTCTCAGCCCCACCATTGGAAACGAGGTGGCTGTCAGAGAGAAGAGGGCAGCACATGCCACGAGGGCTTGTGCAGTGGCTGTTGCACAAGCCCATGGGTGCGCACTTCCCTATTCTCTCTGACACCGCCTGGTTAAAAAGCCATCCCCTGCAGCATTTTTCCCTGGGGGGGGGGGGGCTCCACAGAACATCCCAAGACAAATTCTACCACATATGCCCTTTTCAGGGACAGGTCCTCTTCAGAAGGACAAGGCCCCACTGGTCTTTTTGTGTTTCTCATCTTCCGGCTGTGGCCCCACGCCCTGGAAAACATAGGGGTGCACACACCCACACAATTACAGCCCGGAGCAGGACCAAAGCCCCTCTTCCAACTGGCCCTTCCTCCCTCGGTGGGCTTCAGAGAGTTTCTGAGGTCAGCTTCTGCAGAAGCCTGGGTGAATGAGAATAAGTTCCCGCTGTTATGAAGCTGTAATTAAGCTCCGAAGCTGTAATTGTACGGGCTGTGCCCGTGTGCCTATGTTTTCTATGGCATGGAACCTCTATGGCGGCATTCCTCGTCTTCCCAGATGGGCTCTGGAGTCATCATCAGCTGTGCAGAGCCTCGCCGTGGCTCCATGCTGTGGAAAACATAAGCGTGCGTGCACAGTCCATTCAATTACAGCCTCAGAGATTTTGTAATGGCGGGAACTTGTTCTCACTCACCCAGGCTTCTGCAGAAGCTGCCCTCTGAAGCCCTCTGAGGGAGGAAGGAACAGTTGGGAGAGGAGGCTTTGGTGCTGCTCCAGGCTGTAATTGTGCAGGTGTGCGTGTGCCTATGTTTTCCACAGTGTGGGGCCACGGCAGTAAGATGAGGAACGTGAGAGGATCAGTGTGGCCTCGTCATTCTGAAGAGGACCGTCCCTGAAGAGGGCAGATGTGGTGGCATTTGTCTTAGGATGTTCTGCAGAGCCCCCCAGGGAAACTGCCACTGCCAGGTACTTTTGACCATATATTTTGGTCCTATGACTGCAGAATGCTGCAAAAAAACATAAATGCAGGCCAGTTGTTGAGTGTTTCAAATGTGATTGGAACACTCAACAAGGTGACCACAGTATGTGTGAGTCAGTGTCTGTGTGTGTCTGTGAGTGAGAGAGAGACAGACAGACAGAGACAGACAGACAGAGAGAGAGAGGCACAGAGAGAGAGAGAGAGAGAGAGAGAGAGAGAGAGGGAGGGAGGGAATCAGAGAGAGAGAGGGACAGACACACAGAGACACTGAGAGAGACAGAGAGGGGGAGGAGGGAAGGAGGGAGGGAGAGACAGACAGACAGATAGATAGACAGACACACACAGAGAGAGAGACAGAGAAAGAGAAAGAAAGGAATAAAGAAAGCAATAAAAAAGAAAAGAAAGAAAGAAAAAGAAAGTGGGAGAAAGAGATGAAAGAAAGAAAGAACGAACGAAAGAAAGAAAGAGCTTATGACCACAATTGAGCCCAAAATTTTGATTGCTAAGCAAGAACATTGTTAAGTGAGTTTCACCACATTTTCCAAGTTGGCCATGCCCACCCGGTCACATGACCACCAAGCAACTTCCACAAAACAGGCTACACCTACAGAATTGGTTCTAAAAAATTTGAAACCCACCACTGCTGGGAATGTTTATGTATGTGTATGAGAAAGAGTGGGAGGGGGGAGGGGGAGGAAGGAAGAAAGGAAAGGAAAGAAAAGGGAGGGAGGGAGGGACAGAGGGAGGGAGGGAGGAAGGAAGGATGGAAAGAAGGAAGGAAGGAAGGAAGGAAGGAAGGAAGGAAGGAAGGAAGGAAGGAAGGAAGGAAGGAAGGAAGGAAGGAAGGAAGACTGTACAGGTATCATTAAGTATCTAGATATCTGGTTTACAGCATTGGATGAGGTAAGCTTTCCCAGAGGTAAGGATGGCATTCTCTCTCCTAGGGTTCCAGAAAACTTTGAAAACCTGGTTTTTGTCCAGTCCTGGAGTTGATGTAAACAAATTATTTGTTTACTCTTTCCATCTCTTCATTTCTTCTATCTTTCCATCATTATAGACTCCTCCAAAGAGCTAAATCTTCATAATGTGTCCAAATGAATAATTAGATCCTGGTCATTTGTGCCTCAAGTGAGTCATGGATTTGACTGTGTCCCCCACACTTTCCGTGGTTTTCTCAGAAGGCTCCAAAATTGGAGTTCAAAAGTGTCAATACCCTTTCTATTCTGTTCCTTCAAATTCCAAATTTCATTTCCATAGAATGTCACAGGGAAAACATTGCTGCCATGCTTCTTATCTATGTAGATATAAACACATCCCAACATCTAAATATCATTATTTTCAATAAGGACCTTTATTGTTACACTATAAAGTTCTAATCTGCAACATATTTCTTTACTGTTGATAAACAATCCTGAAGGCAAAAACTGTCAATTGCTTCAATATCTTCATAGTTATTTGAAGACTGGTTGTTGTACATGTTGCCAAGTTCTTATATTTAATCTTAGTCCCTTGAAAATCTCTTGATTTTCATTACTGGAGCCTGCTGATCATTTTCACTTTCAGCTATCAGAGTAATATCACCAAAATAGAATATATTTTTGATGTTTCTTCATCCAGTTTTAAAACACAGTCATTTTCCCCAATCCAACTACTCTCAATATATATTCAGCATATAAATTGAATAGGTTTAGCATAATCCATTTTACATTGTAAATCAAGTTACAAAGATTTGAAAGGGATTATTATATGTTTGGAAATGTTTTACATTAAGAAACTAATATGTGAAAGGCTGGAGACACCTGTTTCAGAATAAGCTTCATAAATGCATGGAAATGATGACACAAGATCAAAGAAGTAAAATTTGCCAATAGGTTTAGAAAATAAAACAAATTAAGCAAATTTCTTGTGGCAAAATGGGTGTTTTGTGCTCATTTTCACTTTTTCTCATTTTTTTCTGAAAACTTTCACTTCTTGTAGTAATTACTTAGAGGGGATAAAAATAGAAATAGATAAATAATGATAATATAGGTTTTTTTTTCATTTTCTTTAGTAATTTTTCTCAGTGTGTTTTTTCCAAACCAAGCACAAATGAAGACATGCAACATTCCTTAGCTTATAGCTCCATTTGTAACAAAAGTTAAAACATTTTAAAGAAATTTCAGTCACTACATTTATCACAATTTTATGAGTAAACATATTTTTATAAGCAAACCAATGTATATAAACTACATTTTAAAATAACAAAATAACTTTACAAAAAGTGTGACAAATTAATTATTGCATATATTTCAAGTATTTTTCATTCTTCATTTTCTTCCTACATCAGAATTTATGGAAAGATACTGCATTTTATTAAGCATTATATTGAGATCTATAGTAT
Source organism: Thamnophis sirtalis (assembly GCF_051295495.1). Taxonomy (NCBI): domain Eukaryota; kingdom Metazoa; phylum Chordata; class Lepidosauria; order Squamata; family Natricidae; genus Thamnophis; species Thamnophis sirtalis. The sequence continues at coordinate 108,064,209 of NW_028261383.1, read as the reverse complement.
GTACCAAAAGAGATGATGGAACCAAGTCAAAACAGTATTTCATTTTATGTTTACATCTAATTGAAATTTAAATTACAATTTGATTTAAAAAAATGGGAAGATCATATGCAATGCTTTTGAAATTTACATACTCTTGAAATCTCAGGTTGCACTTGGTTGTTGTATGCTGAAAAAAGAAGAAAACCTGAAATAACAAAGCTATCTGCATCATATCTACTGTATACTAGGCCTTATAAATGAAGTTAGCTGTTTTTCATTGCATCTTTGCATATGTGTATGATATTCAGCAGGTTCTGACCATTTCTGGAGAACCAGTAGCAGACATTTTGAGTAATTTGGAGAACTGGTAAATACCACATCTGACCGCCCTGCTCCCCATCTTTTTTTGCACCTGTCTTTGCACAAAGGGGAAAAAAAACAGTCCAACCTATCAAAAACAGCACCACAAAAATTAGATTAGGAACACAAATTAAACTAGGGAAGAAAATGGTAAGTGAGCACCTGTCTACCCTAGTTCAAATCACCAGGACCAGATGGATTACATCCAGGGTTCTGAAGGAATTGGCAGACGAGATCTCAGAATGACTGAACTATATCTTTCAGAGATTCTGGAGCACGTGGGGAACTGTCAGAAAACTGGAAAAGAGCTGCTGTGGTTCCCATCTTCAAAAAAGGAAAAAAATAGATCCAGGAAACTACAGACCGATCAGAGATCCTGGAGCACCGGGGAACTGTCATAAAACTGGAAAAGAGCTGCTGTGGTTCCTTTTGTGTATTGGTGGATGGAAGACGCAGGAGCCATGGATGCAAGACAAGATGTTTATTTCTAACAGAGATGACAGCGATTCAAAATGCCTGGTAACGCGCCAGGGTATTTATACCATCAACAGTAACTGTCAGAACTGAAAAACCAATCAGGTTAGAACTGACATAACCAATCAGGAGCTGGTAACTGGCTAGCAACAGGCCATGCTGCGTCCCAGCCAATCAGGGCGCAGCATAGGCTGTTGCTGGCCTTTTAAGAATATCCTGGATATTCAACAGTTCCCATCTTCAAAAAAGGAAAAAAATAGATCCAGAAAATTACAGACCTATCAGCCTGACCTCAATACCATGGAAGATTCTGGAAAAGATAATCAAGCAACGAATCAGCAAACACCTAAAAGTAAACAAAGTAATAACCAAAAGCCAACATGGGTTTGCCAAAAACAGATCATGCTAGACTAATCTTATTGCATTCTTTGACAAAGTGACAAAATTAGTGGACCAAAGGAATACTGTTGATATAATTTACTTGGACTTCAGTAAGGCATTTGATAAAGTAGATCATAACCTATTACTAGATAAAGTAGAAAAATGGGGGTTAGACAGACAGCATTACCACCAAATGGATTTGCAACTGGCTGACCAACTGCTTTCAACATGTAGTCCTCAATGCAATTGCATCTACATGGAGAGAAGTATGCATTGGAGTACCCCAAGGCTCTGTTTTAGGCCAAGTAGTCTTCAATATCTTCATCAATGAATTGGATGAGGGAATAAACGGGGAACTCAGCAAATTTGCAGATAACAGCAAGCTGGCAGGAATAGCCAACACTCCAGAAGACAAGCTTTATATAGAAAAGGATCTTGACAAACTTGAACATTGGGCACTATCTAACAAAAAGAAATTCAATGGTGAAAAAAAATAAGGTTCTACATTTAGACAAGAAAAACAAAATGCACAGATACAGTATATGTGGTACCTTGCTCAATAGTAGTAATTGTGAGAGGGAACTTGGAGTTGACAACCATTTAAATATGAGCTAGCAGGGTGCAGCAGCTGCCAAAAAAGTCAACACAGTTCTAGGCTGCATAAACAGAGGGATAGAATCAAGATCACGTGAAGTGTTAATACCAGTTTATAATGCTTTGGTAAGGCCACACTTGGAATACTGCATTCAGTTTTGGTCGCCACAATGTAAAAAAGATGTGGGGACTCTAGAAATAGTGCAGAGAAGAGCAACAAAGATGATTAGGGGACTGGATGCTAAAACATATGAAGAACGGTTGCAGAAACTGGATATGTCTAATTTAATGAAAAGAAGGACTAGTGTAGACATGATAGCAGTGTTCCAATATCTCAGGGGTTGCCACAAAGAAGAGGAAGAAGAACTATTCTCCAAAGTACCTGAGGGTAGAACAAGAAGCAATGGGTGGAAACTGATTAAGGAGAGAAGCAACTTAGAACTGAGGAAAAAGTTCCTGACAGTTAGAACAATTAACCAGTGGAACAACTTACCTCCATAAGTTGTGAATGTTCCAACACTGGAAGTTTTTAAGATGCTGAATAACCATTTTTCTGAAGTGGTGTAGGGTTTCCTGTCTAGGCAGGTGATTGGACTAGAAGACCTCCAAGGTACCTTCCAACTCTGTTATTCTATTCTCTGCCTCCTAAGTCCCAGCTGATTGGGTGGAAATGGGGATTTTGCAGTAACCTTCTCCTGGAGTGGGGAGGGAATGGAGATTGTAAGGTATCTTTCCTCTGCCATGCCCACCAAGCCACACCGACCAAGCCATGCCATATCCACTAAGCCACACCCACAGAACTGGTAGTAAAAAAATGTTAATTCTACCACTGATGTGTATGTGTGTGTTAGCACATGGACCTTCATGTCAATATTGAATCCTGGTAACTGCTTAGACTAGTTTCTGCAGTTTACAAGAGTTTTGGAAGTGGCTTGCCATTTCCAGCTTCTTGGGGCAGGGAGATAGAGACAGAGATAGAGACAGAGAAAGAAAGAGAGAGAGACAGAGAGAGACAGACAGACAGACAGAGAGACAGAGAGAGACAGAGACAGAGATAGAGACAAGGAGACAGAAACACACATACGAGAGAGAGAGAGAGAGAGAGAGCCCCAAATTCAACCACTGGATTTGTGCCTAAGACAGGACTATAATTTATGATGTTCTGGTTTCCAACCTAATGCCTTAATCACTATACGAATCTGATCTCAAAGCATCTGGCACACATATTAAGTATATGAGTTTTATGTTTCATTATCCAAACATTAATGTGGGACATCTCATCACATAACACTTACTCTGCAAAAATATGACAAATAACATGAGTTTAGTTTCTTTGAGTTGGCAATTATGTGTCTTGGCAATAGTATTCCATACTGGAGGTAGAACCTTACCTGAAAAATTCTTTCATAAGAACTATATGCCCACTTTTCATCAATAACTAGCGATAAATATCTTGGCTTCTATATGGAGGTCATTTTTATGAACAGCAATATTCTGTCATTGAAGTCTCCATCTGCAGCCTGAATGTTACAAATCTGCCAGTTCTGTGGCAATTTGTGAGCATCCCCTTCTAGCATTTATGGATAAAAATCAATAGTGGGCCATTAAAAATCATTTCTGTCCATTTAGAACCATTGTGCTCATGACTCCCTTTTTTCAAGTCATTAAACTTCCACCATAATCCATATGTTTCATCACAGCATGATCAGTTTGGTATGCAAGTTATTATAGTTCTATAGCCCTAAGAACTAGGCAAATTTGTGAAGAGTTATTTTATTTGTATGTTAGGGAAATTTGCTGTATTTAGTATTACCTCGAGTACATTTTTAACAAAAAAGGATGATCAGAAAAAGTAAACTGAGTTTTAACAATGAGAAATTCTGCATACACAAAATAAAATATGTGCAGAAAAGCCATATGAAGCAATTATTGGTATGAAAAAATAAGTGATGATTTATTTTATTATCAACTTTTCTAAAAACAAAATAATTTCCCTAACATTAAAAATGTACAAAACCTAATTGATTTTTTTAAATAGCTTAAGATTTATCAGAAAAGAATGACAGAAACACTGATATTTAGTTAAGCCTTTGTTTCACGTCATAAAGAATTTACAAATAACATTTTTTCAAGACTTCCCCTTATAGCAATAGCACTTAGACTTATATACCACTTCACAGTGCTTTACAGTCCTCTCTAAGTGGCTTACAGAGTCAGCATATTGTCCCCAACAAACTGGATCCCCATCTTCAGATGGATGAAAGGATGAGTCAAACTTGAGCTAGTCAGGTTTGAACTTGTGGCAGTTGGCAGAATTTACCTGCAATACTACATTCTAACCATTGTGCCAGTGGTGGGTTTCCATTTTGTTTAGTACTGGTTTGCTTGCGCGCATGTGAGCATGACGTTTCTGCGCATGTGCAGAATCATCCGGGTGGGTGGGCGGAGCCTCCCACTGCCTCCACTACCAGTTTGGCCGATCTGGGCTGCACTGGCAGAAACCCACCTGTGCATTGTGCCACCATTAATTATAAACCAAGTTATGAAAACCTGGGCAAGACTATTGAAAATATCTCCATCCATCAAATTATTTCCTTCATGGTGTAGTATTAGATGAGTTATCTTACTTTTTATCTCTATTCTGCTGCCCATTAAGCACGAAAGGCTTAAAGTTGAAATACGCCCCCCTTTGAGCCTGCCCATATTAACAACCCACAATAATATTTTTAGGAATTCTGAAATATTCCACCGCTTTTAATAATCAATCAATCAATCAATATAGAGCCTTCGATGTCTTCTAGTCCATCCAGCAAATTATTATAAAATAGTTATGTTATTAATTATTAAATTATAAATAAGAATACAAATCATGTAGAAAATAAATATTTAGCCTTCAAGGCAAATGCAACTGCATTAAGCACCAGAGGTATGGAAATAGAAATAGAGATCTCTCCAGAAAGGGGAGGGGAAAGACAAACAGACCACTCTCAAAGGTTTCTTGAGCCATAATTCTCTATGTATGTATGGGCAAAACTCAAATTTTGGTATTAAATGAGAAAGTGAGAGAACTAAAATCTGGAAAATATTTTTTTTAAAAAAAATCTGTTGAATAGTTAAATAGTTAATAGTTAAATTATATACATAATTAAATCATAGCACTGGTTCTTGCAAAAACTCACATATTATTAAATGTCATATTATTATTTTCAATTTGTATTGTAGACAATCCTAAAACAATATGTTTCCCCAAATCATAGCTGCTTGTCAGCTATCAGCAGCCGAAATGAAGGTATTTGAAAATAAATTATCCTGACACTATTTTAATTTTATTACAAGAGCAGTTCTCATTGAAATCTTGCTAATGAATAATATTATTCATAAGGAGAGAAACAAAGCTGGATTCATGAGGTAGAGCAGCAATGAATCAGCACTTTTTATTTCAGGTTTGACATATATATTTTAGCAGTGAATTATATTACTGAACAATAACAGCTTTGGTCATATTCTCCATTGGTAGGAGGAAGGGAGAGAGTTTGAAATCCATTTTCAGCTCAGTTTATGGATGAATTTTATTTTGCCAATTTGTTTCTATCCAATTTCAATACAAGAAAATATTATTCCATTTCCCTATGTCTTTTTGGCAATACAAATATACTGAGATTTATTTTTTTAGTTAAAGGGTAGTAGACATAATACACTTCCAATGTTTTCAATTCCTAATTGTGTTCCATCAAGTGTGCCCTATAGAGGCCATGTGGATGTCAATGCTAACTTTGATAATCCTATTTCAAATCAAAACAGTGGGTTTTCGTTTTGATGTTTTCCTTTTTCACAAAATATTAAGCAAAATAGATTTTAAACTTTCTGGAAACTTAAAGGGCCTCACACATCTACTTTATATAAATATACACATTTAAAAAAAGAAAATGGAGGGAGAAAAAGATTGATTTAATTTTCTCCGATAGCATCATCGCATTATTGGCTACACCTGCATTCTTCGTAGGAAGTCAAATATAGTGTTTGTCTGTCTGTCTATCCGTCCGTCCATCCGTCCGTCCATCCATCCATCCATCCATCCATCCATCCATCCATCCATCCATCATGGAACAAGGTCCAAGACAGCATAACTTCTTGGTTTGTGTAATTTTTATAACTGAAATAGGCAGATAAAACACTCAAGTACTCCCAACTAATATGTCACTTTCACCATTTCAGCTTCAGGTGTTGGCTGCACATCCAATTATTCTTCCAAATCTTCTTGAGTTGGTATGTAATGAGTAATTGTTCCATCTCACGTTGTGAAAACAACTTCCTCTTCCCTTTATTGCAACATTGGGTAACTTCTCAGTTAGTATGAATGCAGGTCTTCTGTCCATCCATAGTTCGCTCATATATTTCATATATCCCTTCTCATTAGGCCTACAGTTGTTGCAGCATGCCATCAGTTCCAAGTTCTTCTGTCTCACCCATGTATGGTTTGTTGCAACAGCCCATTTATTGTCATATTGTCTTGGTTCCTCAACATCTGACATGGATCTTGTTAATCCAGATGACATCTGAGCCAGCATGACTCTCTCAGTTATTCTCACTCTCATATCCAAGGTAGGCAAGTGAGCTGCTATGGGACTTTGCTCAAGGACCCCTGTTGGTACCAGCTGGAATCCAAACCCAGTCTCTTGCATCAGATCTCTAATCACTATGCTATTCAGCCCCCCCCTCTCTCCAATCAATTAATATAAGCTAACAATGGAAAGTTGGCATTGAGCCTAGTACTCCTGACCCTGGCCCTGGTGATATAGATTTTGAACTGGAGCAGAATGGAATGGAATGGAATGGAATGGAATGGAATGGAATAGAATAGAATAGAATAGAATAGAATAGAATAGAATAGAATAGAATAGAATAGAATAGAATAGAATAGAATAGAATAGAATGGAATGGAATGGAATGGAATGGAATGGAATAGAATAGAATAGAATAGAATAGAATAGAATGAAACTTGCAGAGCGACATAGAATAGAACATGAGATAGGAAGCACTAAGTGGGGAAAAAAACAGTGATTATTTTTCAAGGCTGCCCAATGCCAATTACAATATGTAGTGCTTGGGAATCTTAAGGAAATTTCAGAACCCATCTGAGTTAATTCAGTGCTGGAAGATTTACAAAACAAAAACAACAATCCTGACAATAATTATTGTTTGTTTGGAATCCATATATGAAGTTTTCTCAGAAACCCCAGTGTGAGAACTTCAGTTGATCTGGATGACTAATATTGTCTTGAAATGTTGGTCCTGGTAGGAATTCTGTCTTTTGAATTTTGGACTGTATTCATAATAACTTTGCCAGATGAAAATGTGATTGCTTGCTGATTCCAACACAAGGGACAAGTCATTATGGAAAATGAAGGAACATTTGTTCATCTAAACACAAATTAATGTAGTTGCTTCCCACTCTTCCCTCCCAGAATACTCTTTCCATACTCAACTTACTTTATCTTTGGGTTGGCACTTTCTTTATATAAGTGAGAGTACTACTGTAGACTATATTTTTATGTCTTTTTAATTTCTATGAATGTGTCCATTATATACCTATATGCAGAGCCCAGAATACATTTTGTGTCAACAAAGTTTGAGTTGAGCAGTTCACTTTGCCATCACTGGCTTCCCTTTTAATTTCTTAAAATAATGATCTTTTTAAAAATTGGTAAGAGATGGCAAAGTATGGGGTATTCCAGACACAAAGGAAGCAGTGGTGGGTTTCAAAAATTGTTCGAACCTACTCTGTAGATGTGGCCTCCTTTTTGGGAGTGGCTTGCCGCCCATGTGACCGGATGGGAGTGGCTTGCCACCCATGTGACCGGATATGAAGATGCCGGCAACACTTGTCAGAACCACCTCACACACAGCACTGGTATGCATAGGAATATGATGTAAACTTGTTTTTTAAAAGGCATCTTTGGTTTGCGTTAAAACAACTTCAACACACACAATACTCTGATTGCACCATAAATGCAGTAGTCATCCTTACCTTTCACAGAGGCACTGAGTTTTATAAATATGAGCTTGATAGTGTAAACTAATCATATCCAAGGACCAGTAGTGGGTTTCAAAAAATTTTGGAACCTCTTCTGTAGGTGTGACCTGCTTTCCGGGTCCACTGGTGGAACCTCTTCTAACCGGTTCAGTAGATTTGATGAACCAGTTCTACCGAATAGGTGCAAACTGGTAGGAACCCACCTCTGAAAGGAAGGTATTTTACAGGCATATTAATGTTGAACTGTCATGTTGATGACTCAAGATCTTAAGGCAGAATTCTCATTCAAATAATGGTGTTGGTCAATTCTTTCCAACTCTTTGTGGCCTGATGAACAACAATTCAAAGGATATTACTGGTTACTCTTGCATTCCAACATATTCCACATAATTTTAGCAAGCATCACATTCAAAATCATTGATTGTTCCATGCTTGGCTTCTCTGATGTTGCCATATTTCACAGCCATGCATTATGACTAAAATAATCATGATTTTACAAGGTATACAATATATACCTTATTGACAGAATGTTGTTGTTCTGCTTTGTTTGATCCATATTTGTCATATGCTTTCTCACAAGAGGTAGATATTTTCACAGTCACCATCCATATTGGCTTAAATGTAAAAACAACCATGTGACTTCACTGAACCTAATTCCACCTGCTTTTGTGCTTCAGTAGTCATTTCATAGATTGTTAAATCACAGTTTCTTTATATCAAAACGAGAAAAAATGGTTAAATGCTTAATATCATATTCACCAAAAGCAAGGGGCGCAAGAGATGAAGTGCAGCATAACATCACAACATAAACTCATCCCTTTTTTACCTGTGCCATAACTTTGCATATAAGTACATAAGGGCTTGACATATTGTGCATTATGTGTAATATAATCATGGCTAGTTGCATCCATCAATTGGTAATAGATTTATACATTTAAAAAATCCTCAATAAATGTTAATGGGTGGAAATGAAATTGGATAAGAATCTTTGTATTTTATGCACACAAAGAAAGAAAAATAAATACTGGAATTAGATAGAATGAACAAAGTGATAGAAAGACAGATTTTAAAGTAAATATGAACTATCATAGGAAGCAAGGAGGATGGGTAAATTGTTCGTTTATGTGTGCATACACACATGCACAAAAGCATACATGCAGTATAATACTGTATATATAATAGGTCTATGATGAATTGCAACAAAAATATTACAATGATCAGAAACACAAGACTGAATTAAATGCTTCTAATAATAACATTCAAGTTGGCTATTGTGAAAAATGGCCTAACAGAGTCAATGAACATTTGACCTGGTTGATCATGATTTATGATTGGTCATGAGTGTCTAGTTTTGTTTTATTCAAATCAATCCATTTAAAAATGATTTTTAAAACAAATAATTTTCTGCCAACTAGCATATTAGATAAGCATTTGTAAATATAATAATATTGATATGTATTACAAACAAAATAGAGAAAAAAATCAATCTATTTGAAGACAAGATTTAGGTGCAATTTTTATATCTTGTATTAACATAAGGATTCTGAAATTAAATAGTTTGCATAAATGATCAATAGTCATTTTCCAATACTTTTCTTCCATCAAAGTTTGCACCATCACTAGGGCTGACATTAAAAGCCAAATACAAATTTTCTTATTTTTATTGCATTCATCTTTCATTCCATGGACTTCACATTTTATTTACTCCAAAGTCTAAGAAATACACTAGAAGTGTATAATTTATAAAGAAATATATATAGATGAAATTGTAGGCATTCTGTCATCAAGCAAATTAATTTTATATTGAGCTTATTCTGTGACTGACAAATCAAGGAATAAAAGGAACGGCTAGGTGATAATGGGATGAAGAATTCCTGATGTGTTCTGTCACATTAGAACTTCAAGGGAGATTATAATCACAAAGTTATGTCCCCAGGAGATTTTCACAGATTATATACTCCTTTATTTTATGCACAGATTTACTTGTTTTTTTAAAAAAATTCCCATAGAAAGCAAGATAAAGTATTCATTTCAACTGGGAGAATCATCAACCAATTAAGAAAAATCTAAAGGAGAGAATTGATTCTTTAAAAATTGCCTTTAAATAAAAAGGTATTTCAACAATCCAGTAAACTAATTAAGAGATGCTTGTTATTCTCAATTATAGGTTTTTAAATTTCACATTAATGTAATAATTTTGTGTCTTTCTGCCTCCACTTTACAGAATAGTGGCTGAGCTGAAGTAGCTAATGGCACAATTCAGTTGTTGTTGATGTTTTTATAAAAAAGGAAGGTGAGTAGACTTTAAGATTAATTCCCTAATTTGGCAACTTCAAATGAATAAACCTAAAAAGTAGGGCAAGAGGACGATGTAGTCACAACATAAACATTGCATTTTTTCCCCTTCTGGTTGATGATAATCCAGGTCACAACATACAACTAAATTGCTGGAATACACAGTGAACATTGATTTCCTATAAATAAAGATAAGAAGATGTAGCATCATTGAGGAATGAATAATACCCCCTTAATGCTGACCAACCTCTTTCAATACTGAATTTTGGCTTTTCATAGGTGGATTACCTGAATAGCAATAGCACTAGCAATAGCAGTTAGACTTATATACCGCTTCATAGGGCTTCCAGCCCTCTTTAAGCGGTTTACAGAGTCAGCATATTGTCGCCACAGTCTGGGTCCTCATTTCACCCACCTCAGAAGGATGGAAGGCTGAGTCAACCTTGAGCCGGTGAGATTAGAACCGCTGAACTGCAGATAACAGTCAGCTAAAGTGGCAGTACTGCACCCTAACCACTGCGCCACCTTGGCTCTGAACAGCATACATCTTTGGACTCAGAAAAGGTTGCCCCTGATTAATAAGCAGTTGGTAAATATATGGGGTGTAATCATATTAACTGCATTAAATCCAATTTCATTTAAGCCTGGGTCCTGCTTCCTTTTGGGAGTGCTGCCCTAAAGATTCTGTTCAAAGACCAAGGGCAGCAGTCAGCTCCTCCATTTTTTACCCATCTGTTTGGTTTTCTGCAAAAACATCCAGCTATGACGATTTACACAAAGCAGCAACATTTCTGAAAATGACATGTTGATCATTCCGAAATGGTGATTGATTTTATATTAAAAATGTCCTAACAATGCTTGAGAAGGTTAAAATCCAAGACTCAGTTGCCTTGTTAACATGAATACATTTTCTTTTGCTTATATTAGAGAAGGAAAAAAAAACCAAGAGACTTCAAGTTATTAGCTTCAGAACTGAAATTTCTATCCATTCTCTATAGAGTGCTTTGGGTTGGCGCTTTCATAGCAGTTTTGTTATTAGATAAGAAAGCACTAAAGATATTTCAAAAGAATTTAATCATGTTTATTTCAATATATGCAACATGTAACTTGCTTTGTGAATCAGTTTTAATGTATTGCTTTCATAGAGAGTTGAATATGAAATTACATTTTGATGTTTCCTTCACTTCCTGTGTTCTAATTGTGTTTCTTGAGAGAAGACTGTGTAGTGTTCATATGCAGATGATAATAAATTAAATAACTGTGGGATAAACTGCAGCTGATTTAACTTGAATTGGCACAAACTGACATTTTCATTGCACCATTATTTTTCCTACATCCTATTTTTTCTAATGTAAGCATTGAGTTTAGAACTAATTTTCAAATCTTTCACCTTTCATAATACTATTTGTCTGATTAATGCATGATACATCCTGGAGACTAATTTGTTTATTCCTGGTGGACTCATTAGTAAGTGCTGTATGCATAAGAGATTAAATTTTAAGAGAGCTACCTTTTCCTGATTGAATCATACATTTACTTCTCAATGCCTGAAAGTCACACAAGCTGCATGTGGTGTTCTAACTTCTTTTTAGTAGCCCTGGTCAAACTTGTAACTGGTCTTCTGTACACATATAAAAATTATTCAGTGCCATAAATGTATTTCAGAAACCTTAAATGCACCTAAATATAGGTTTCCTGAAGTTGCACTTTCTACTTCAAAAAGATGGAAGAAAATGGGGGCTTGATTAGCATATCTAGGATACCTTTTGTTAACTTTCATATGTTACTGATTTGTATTAGTTGTTATATCATGTTACATTGCATGTAAAACACCTAATTGTTGAACTATTTGTCGTTCAGTCCCTAAGCCATGTTTGAGTCTTTATGACCCCATGGACTTTAGCATGAATTTGCACATATTCATGTTAGTTGCATTGATGACACTATATAACATCTTATGCTCTGACAACCCATTCTCCTTTTTCCTTCAATCTTTTTCAACCTCATGGTCTTTTCCAGTGAGTCATCTCTTCTCCTTTGGTGACCAAAGTATTTGAGCTTCAGCTTCAGAATCTTCCCTTCCAAAGATGGCAAAGGTTAATTTCCTTTAGGATGCTGAACTATGCTCACATATAAATGTAAAACCATAAATCCTGCTAGTGCAGCTCAGTCCTACTTTCTCTGGAATCAGCAGTTCATACAGGTTCTTGTGTTTCCTGCTGGTTACCTCCTTCAGCATATCACCAATTTATTACAAGAGATTAGTTTGCAAGAAGTTTAAACGTGTTCTTGAGAAAACAGTGTACATAAGCATTTTTTCATACCTTTTCCTGAAAGGGGTAAGGAATCAGAACATGTAGGGACTAGGAATGTGATGGAATGTGTAGTAGCAGAGTGGGAAGTTTTAGCTGCACAGTTCTGAGCTGGAAGGGGGAGAGGGGAAAAGATTCAAGGAATTTCTTAGAACAGTGATGGCGAACCTATGGCACGCGTGCCGTTTAGTTCACCCTTTCTTAAAGCCATTTTTCACCCTCCCCAAGCTCCAGAGGCTTTATAGGAGCCTGGGGAGAGCGAAAAGAGCCTCTCCCGCCCATCTGGAGGCCCTCCAGAGGCTTCATGAGCTTCCCTGAAGCCTCAGGAGCGCAAAAAAATGGCCCTACAGCAAACTGGAAGTTTGGGAATGGACTTCCTGTTTGCTCAGAGGGTTGTTTTGACTGTTCTTGAGGCTTCATGGAAGCCTCCTGAAGGTCCCTGAAGCCTTCGGAGTGCTTAAAATGACCCTCCGAGCAAACCGGAAGTGACTTCCTGTTTGCTCGGAGGGTCGTTTTGACTGTTCTTGAGGCTTCAGGGAAGCCTCCTGAAGGTCTCTGAAGCCTTTGGAGCGCTCAAAACGACCCTCTGAGCAAACCGGAAGTGGCTTCTGGTTTGCTCGGAGGGTCATTTTGACTGCTTCAGAGGCTTCAGGGAAGCCTCCTGAAGGTCCCTGAAGCCTCCGGAGGGCTTCCAGGGAGGGGGAGGCTGTTTTCGCCCTCCTCAGGCTCCTATAAAACTTCTGTAGCCTAGGGAGGGTGTAAAAAACATGAAAAAATGAGGGGTCATGCCTATAGTACGTGCATGCGCACTGGGGGTCACACATTGCATTATGGGTGCAGCACGCCCACATATGATCCCACCTGCACTCCCCCCACTTATGGCACATGAGCCAAAAAAGGTTCCCCATTGCTGTCTTAGAATGTAGCTTAGAAAGTTATAGCTTAGTTTGGCAAAATGTGCCCATTAGATATAAGCAAATAAAGGATTGGACTCAATTGGATGTCATTGTCTCATTTCAGGGATTAGACATAGATGTGCAGCAATTCATTCATTAGTCAGTCAGTCAGTCCATATTGCTTTTCAGCATGAAAGTAAAGCATGTTTTGATCTCATTCCTGGATGTAGAGTCCTAAACAGGAATATTTTTCAGCCATGTCTCTGTGATGTTGCTTTCATCTGATCATTGGCTGGGACAGGAGAAAGTTGTCCTTTAGCACTTATACCAGTTCTAAAGTACCGGTAGCATTTTATCCAGGGGTGGATTCCAGCAGAGACTACTGCCAGTTTGCTCAGAGACGCAGCCTGCACGTGTGCTTGATGTGCGCTGCATGTGCATGTGTAGTACAACTAAAATTGCTCTGGGCATGCACAAAAAACAAGATGGCTGTGCCTATGGAACTGCCAGAAGAACTGGTTCATGGGCATGGCAGGCCTGGGTTGCTGCCAGTTACAGAGACCCAGGCCGCCAAGCTACTACTGGTTCACTTGAACCAGTAGTGCAAACTGGTAGGACCCCACTACTGATTTTACCCCTCACTACCATCCAAAGAGAGGTTAAATCTCTTAGGGAACTAGATAAATGCTGCAACAAAAACAAAAGGAAGTGAGAGAAGAAAGCAAAATTGTCAGTGGGGACCACAAAGTTTAGTATAGCCAGTATAGTTTTCTGCTGACTCAAGGGTGCCTGGATAGCTCTTCAATACAGCAATGGACCAAACACTCTCGGATTAAAAGCAAGTAGATCTGCCTGTGTTAGATGTGTTCAAAACAGCATAAATAAAGCTGTAATGGTCTGTTCAGAGCCAGATAACAATTCCAGAGACAGTTGGAAAAGACACCTGCACATTCCGCAGTTGTCTGGGAAACAGGCAGGCAGCCACTGATTTAGAGCAGGGGCGATGGGGAAAAAATTAAAGCAATCTCTGCATTAATAAGCTGAAGGATAAACTGGGTTCTAAACTAAAAGTAATCAAGCTATGAAAATTCTGTAACATTATTCATTTCCCTTTCAATAAGTCTTGCTAAAGAGACTCAATAGAAATCTTGTTCTTGGCTAGAAAAATTCCTGCTACTTAAATTTGCAAAATTTGGAAAGGAAGGAAAAATCCATCATGCATGTATGATTCTTCACACATTTGGATGATTACATGAATAGATGAAGAGGCTGAGATTTGTTCCTCTCTTATTTTCCTCATGGTCATTGCATTTCAGTTCCTGCTTGATTTCCAAGCATAAATAAAATGTATCCCCTTTTCCCCATATAATTCATTTCCCAACATAACATATTTATTTATTCATTCACTTAAGTGTTTCGTTTTTAAACTTTTCATTTTTACCAAAATATTTGCTCTTGTACAAGTTGAAATTTTGAAGCAGAGCTAACACTTAAGAGAGACACTCTAGGAGATAAACTTTGCAACTGAACATCATTTAGATTCCTGACAAACCTAGCAGACAACTTTTCTCCCAAAAAGTAGAGAAAGGAACTAGATGGTCAGTTATATTGGACTGAATTCTCACTAACAGAGATAACATGCTAGGAGGCACTGGACCTTGGGTAGAAGTGACAGTGCAGTATTGGAATCCAACTTTATGCAAGCACAAGCAATAGAATAAAGTCAAACTAGAGTCTCGGACTTTAAGAGAGCTGGTTTCAATAATTGGGAATTGGGAAGGATTCCATGGATTAGAATCCTCAAAGGGAAAACAATCCAAGAAGTTTTGGAAACTTTGAAAACTGAGATTATAAAAGTCCACTTTAGTTCCAATGAAGAAGGAAAAATAAAAAATTCTCTGATAAACTGAAAGACAAAAAGAACAAATATAAAAAGTGAAAAGATAACGAAGGCGGAATATCAGCAAATAGCCCAAACCCACAAAGATAAAGTAAGGAAAGCTAAGGCACAAAATGAACTAAAGCTTGTGATAAAAGTCAAAAATAAGAACAACAATAAAAAAGAGAGCTTTTTTTCAACATTTAAAAACACAAAAAAAAGTCAAGGAAATGATGATTGGTCCATTAATGGCAGAAAAGGGCAAGAAGGTGATGAGCAGCAGCAAGAAAACAAAACTGCTTAACTCATTTTTTGCATGTGTTTTACACAAAAGGAAAAACAGTATAACAAAAAGTATATAAAAGTATAAAAACAACCTATTAAAAAAAACTGTAAAAGCCAGATGATGAATGCAAGTCTAAATAAGCAAGTAAATGCTAAAAGAACACTTATCCACTCTAGATCAGTGCAAATAATCTGAACCAGATAGATTACACTCCAAAATTCTGTAGGAACAGGAAAAAGTGATGTCAAAACCACTGATCCATATCTTAAAAAGATTCTGGAGCACCAGGAAACTACTAGATGCCTGAAAAAGGGTTCATGGTGTTCCCAACTTCAAAAAAAATGGGTGGAATCAATTCAGGAAACTACAGACCTATCAGCCGGACGTATAGGAAATACCTAGGAAGATTCTGAATTTCATTTTGTTAGAAAGGACTAGAGGTGGTATTCAGCAGGTTCTCTCCAGTTCAGGTGAACTGGTAGTAGCAGCTGTGGGAGGCTTCGCCCACCCACTCCGACATAATGCGCAAGCACTGTGCATGCACAGAAGGCAGTGTGCATGTGCAGATGAGGCGCATGCACTCACATTCGTGAACTGGTAAGGAAAGTAAGTGAATCCCACCTATGGATAGGGCTCAGTGTAGTGCTTCCTGCTTGAGAAAGGGTTTGGAGTAGAAGATCTCCAAGGTCTCTTCCAGCTCTGTTATTCTATTATTCTGTTGAAACAATTAGTTTCAACTAACATTACAGACTCATTTCCATTTTCCACATCATTAAAAAAAAGTTTGTGTAGAGAGTGGGTTCATATGGGGCCCATCATGCTGGGAAAAACACTTGGTCCCACATTTTCCCTTTTGTTTCCCTTATTAAAATATTATGCCCATATTGTTTGATTGTTTGCAATTCTTTGTGTCTTGATAGAAACTATTGCACTTGAATTCTCCAACATACAATACTCGTTTGAGTGATTGTAAGCTCATGTTTGTGTCATCACTAACGTTGATTTTAGCCACCTTGTATTCTATTGGCCTCTTTTTCAATTGCCTTAACTTTGCCAACCATCACGATCTTCTCTAATGACTTTTGCTTTCACATTATGGGTCTGAATTATCTACGCTTTAGCTTCATTATTAGTACTTCCAGTGAGCAATCAGGAATTGAGTGATTTCTTTCTTTTGCAATACAGGGTATTCCAGAGCAGTCTCTCCAGCACCAGAGGTTGAATGGATTTTTCTTTATTCAGCCTTTCTTGTGATTCATCTTTCACAACATGTTGCAACTGGAAAACCATGCCCTTGAAAACACAATTCTTGGTTGCTAGTACAATCTTTCTGTTCTTTAATATATTTTGATGTAGAATTTTTATTATAATGGTGTCCCTTTATTTCATAGCTCTGGCTCCTTTAAATTTTTGAATATTTTGGAACATAAAGTCTGGTACCACTTTGACAATTATTTCTAGTGCATTGGATTGGTATTCACTATTGACATAGTTTTAATCTCTTTTCTTTTTTAAATATATTCTGCAGCAGAAAGAAGAGGCTTTTCAGCTCTCTTATCTTTAACATGAGATTCCTTAAGCAACCCAAGTGTTATCATCAGCATTTCTGATATTATTTTTCACACCGATTTTAATGCCAATTTATATTTTACTTAGTCCACTATTTCTCAAAATATATTCCTTGTTTAAATAAAATAGATAAGATGCCAGTTTACAATTCTGAAATACTCTTTTCGTAATTTTGAAACAGTTATTTGCTTTATATGCTGTTCCAGCTATTATTTCCTGATCATTATACAATATTTTCAATATGAAACGATTTAGTATAGCCGTGTTCTTAAGAGAACTTCAGAATTGGTTATATAGTATACCCAGTAAAAAAAAACAACCTTTGTATAACCAATAAATAGAGGTCTTTTGGAAACTTGTTAGCTTTTTCTATTATCCACCAGGTAATAGCAATGTAATCTGGAGAGTCCATGCCAGTTTCAAATCTAGTTTGTATATCTGGTAGTTCTCATCGGTCAGTAAAATGAGGAGTCAGATTTTTTGGGGGGGGAATACGCTGACCAGTGATGGGTTTCAACTTATTTTCCTATTGTTTCGCTCATGTTCACATGCATGATTGTGTGCTCGTGTGATGCTTCTGCAGGTGGACAAAGCCTCCCATGGCCGCCACTACTGATTCGGAAAAAACTGGCAGAAACCCACCTCTGACGTTGACTCTGTAAACCCTTTAGAGAGGGATGTAAAGCACTATGAAGTTATATATAAGTTTAAGTACTACTGCTATATTTGAAATCTGAAATGTAAAATCTTGAGCATTTTCTTATAACATGTGACGTAAGTGCAATTGTTCAGGAGTCTGAAAATTCTTTAAAAATTGCTCCTTTTTGGATTTTGGAAGAGGTCTTTTCCAATTCATAAGCTAGTTTTCCACACCTGCTTATAAATTGCAAATGTTATCACTGTAACATTTTAAACAGTTTTGTCAACCCTTACAACTTAGTCATGAGCTATTCTTTTTAAAGTCTGTTTACTTTTAATTTCCAAAATATCTAATTGTAGTTCACTAATGAAATGTTCATGCATGGCATCAGCTTTTTGTCTATTCCTTCTATATAGTTAATCCTTCTTTTTATATTTTCTTTCTCTGGCTGATATTTCTCTTTTATCATAACTATCTTTGAATTATCAGACTGTTTCCTGTTTTGCTTCCTGCATCAAGCAGGAAATTTTCCTGTAATCACAACTGCTATTTTATTTCTAACTTTAAAATTCAACCCTGCTATAATTAGCTGTATCTTTCAAGGGAAATTTCAAAGTAAATGCTGAAGTGAATGCTGCCACATTAAAAAAAAAATACAGGAAATGCTGGCGTCACGCTGGAACGGGCTGCTGACAGACTCTCTGTTCGGTTTGCCCGGTCTTTCCACGAGCGTGGCCGTAATAGGCAAGGTCCCTTCGAGGTGCGAGGACCTTTGGAGAGGGGAAACCTCTGTGCAGTGGAGGGTGAAAGGCGATCTCCCCCCACGAAGCAAGAGGCTCCCTCAGAGCTCGTGCAAAAGAGGTCGGCTGATTAATGGCCGACCAGAAGACGTGACTGCCAGCCACTAATAAGGGAGGGAGAGACAGCAGCAGGGAACATAGTGGATCGAATGACGGTAATCACAAGATCTGACTTAAAAGCCTAAATCTAAAAGATAAACAACTTAACTGCAATAAATACAGATACGTGTGTGGGCGCATTTATCTGCAGCGGCTATTAAATACAAACAGAAAACTTTTGTGAAAGCTGATTGACGTAGTGGATAGAAGAAGAACGAGGCTTTGGACTATTTAAATTTGAGGATTAACAGAGGACAAGACGGAGGAGAGAAAGGCAGTCAGCTGGATTTGCCTGCCTGGGAAAAAGGAAAGAAGTTTAATCACAAGGGTTTGAAGTACGCGGTGTCATATTACAGCCAGAGACAGCAGAAGGAAAACACTACACTGACAACAGGAAGAGATTGATGGGTGAGTTCTAAATACTTTCTGGCCTCTCCTGCACCCTGTCGTATCACGCTGAAACGTTTCTCTTCCTGACTCTCCCAGATACTATAGAATTAACTGAGCCTATATTTCACAGCCCTGCTCCAGCTTAATTACCCTGTATATACCCCGGGCTCTGTATAACTACTCAAACAGCATTCAGAAGGTACTAGACTTACACCTTAAAGGGGAAGAGCTGAATCAAAGCAAATGGCAACAAAAACAGTAACTTTAATTAAAGGGAGCAAAAAGCAAACTCCCCTATCTACCCCGGTGAGGGAAAAGTCCCCTGAGGGCAGGCAAGCGGGGGATAAGGCAGCCCCAATCCTACAAGACCAGGTAATAACGATGGACTCCCTACAAGAGACAATATTGAAGATGGGTGAAAGTATCACCAAAGGCCTGGAGGGAGTAAAGAATGAAATGCATGAAGTAAAAAACAATATGGGAAAAATTGAGGAACGTATAGGAGTAATACAAACAGCGCTGCTGAAAAATGAGCAGGAAATTCAAAATGTTAAGGGGAGAACGGAAATAGCGGAAAAAAGGATAGACAAAGTAGAGGACAATCTGGAATCTATAAACTCAAGCCTGGAGGAGGCCATCCTCCAGCTAGAACTAGAGCGATCAGCATATTATTTAAGACTACAAAACGTGGAGGAAGCAAAAGATGAAAACCTCCGGGAGCTGATTGGAGAAATCCTGGGATTAGTCCTCGGCAGGCCGAAAAAAGAGGTTATTAATGATCTGGACGAAGCCTATAGAGTCAATACAGGCTTCGCGAGACGCCACCGGCTTCCGAGGGAGATCCATGTGAGGGTGTTGAGAAGACAGCTGAGAGAGGACATTCTAAGTACAATAAGAGGGGACTCTCTAACATACAAAGGTAAAGAAATTCTCATCTTAAAACAAACTCCACGGAGAGTCAGAGAGAAGAGAAGGAAATACAACTTCCTCTCCACACGTTTAAACAGAGACAGAATCCAGTTCAGATGGCTCCTTCCAGAAGGAATGTTGATAACATGGAGGGAAAAGAAATACCGGATAGATACCCTGGCGAAAGCTCAAGAATTCCAGGAACTTTTACTAGCAGACGATGAGAGATTTAATAAAGAAGGACTTTTAAGACAGGAGGACACTATAATTGAAACTCAACCAGAGGGGCGGGGGCCAGGAGAGGCCAGAGAACGAGAGAGATATGGCAGAGAAGATTCGAGAGCAAGGTCACCCATCGAGACACGATCCAAAGGCGCCCTCAAAGCGAATAACGTGTAAGGGAACTGAAGAATGGGAAACGAATGTACTATCAGCAAATGTAAATGGTCTTAACATAACTTCCAAAAGAAAACGTGTACTGTTGGATCTAGTGAAACAAAAGTTAGATGTAATCTGTCTTCAGGAAACCCACATTAAAGAAAAGTACAATAACCTGTTGGTCTGTCCAAAACTAGGTAAAACATTCTGCTCGTCAGCACAAACCAGAAAAAGAGGAATTGTGATGTATATAAAAGAATGGTTGAACCCCAAACTAATACATGCAGACAAAGACGGCAGGGTATTAATGGTGGAGATAATTAATGGTGGAAAAATTTTTTTACTAGTTGGAATCTACGCCCCAAATCAAAAACAAGAGAGATTTTATATTAATCTATATAAGAGGATAAATGAAATAGAGTGGCAAAATATATGTATTCTAGGGGATTTCAATGCTATAGCAGACGGTAAGATGGACTATAAGGGTACCCACAAGAAAAGCACAAGAAGGAAACTACCGTCTGCCTATGTAAATATGGTGAAGGATTTAGATCTTTATGATGTCTGGCGAGCAATGAATGACAAGATGCAACAGTACACGTTTTACTCCCATCCACATAATTCATGGTCCCGTATCGACATGGTTTGGTCAAACTTGGAGCTACTCATGGATACTGTAAATATTGAAATAACAACCAACAAGTGGGCCGATCATCACCCAGTCTTATGGCAATGGAAAGGGAAGGCAAGGATAAAAGCTAGGTGGACATTAAACCAGAACATACTACAAGAGAAACAATTTGTACAACAAATAGAAAAGGAATTGGGCTACTTCTTTAAAGAAAACGGTAAAGAGCAGACCTCAATACAAAATGTTTGGGATACGATGAAGGCAGTTGTGAGGGGAATATCCATAGCCTATATAATAAGAAGAAACAAAATGCACAGGGAAAAACTTAATACACTGAACAAAGAATTAAGAGAGACGGAACTGCTGACCCAGAAAGAGCCAGAAAATAGTAGACACAGGGAAAAAGGAGAGTTAATTAAACACCAAATAAATTTGATCTCTCAAGAGGAAATAGCACAAAACATTAAGAAAATGAAGCAGAATTATTTTGAACATGCAAATAAAACTGGGAGATGGTTGGCCCACAAAATAAGAAAGGAGAAGGTCAAAAGAATTATTAAACAATTGTATGACGAGGAGGGGAATTTGAAACAAGAAATAGGAGAAAAGAAAAAGATAGTACAGAACTATTATAGGAAACTATATAAACAAGACGAAATTAATGAACAGGACATTAGAAAATACCTTATAAAGCAGAAGCTTCCAGTCTTATCGGAGGAGATGAGAGAGATGCTCGATAAAGAAATCACACAAGAAGAACTGAAAAAGGCCATTCAAAAACAAAAAAAACAATAAAACACCTGGGCCGGATGGGCTTCCGTCGGAAATATATAAAAAACTTCAAAATACCATGGAAGACAAATTATTAGAACTATGTAATGAGGCATTACAAAATGGTAGGGTCCCAAAATCATGGGGGGAAGCTTACATCACCCTAATACCAAAGGAAGAGGCGGACAGTAGCAAGGTCCAAAATTATAGACCCATATCCCTGTTAAATGCAGATTACAAAATCTTTGTATCAATATTGGCGGAAAGACTAAAAATAATATTAAATCAAAGTATCCATTCGGATCAAAACGGCTTTCTCCCAAAAAGACATATTAGAAACAATACAAGAATAATAATTGATACCCTGGAATTCTATCAAACAAGATCCGAGAAACAACTCGCATTAATCTTTGTCGACGCTCAGAAAGCCTTTGATAACCTAGATTGGAACTTTCTAACCACTCAACTAAAAATGATGAAATTTGGCGACAAATTTATTAAGATTATAGAATCTATATATTCACGGCAATCTGCAAATATTATAGTCAATGGGGAACTAACGGAGAGGATACAAATTGGAAAGGGTGTTAGACAAGGGTGCCCGCTCTCCCCACTACTATTTATTATGTCACTAGAGGTCCTTTTAAATCGGATAAGATCAAATCAGGAAATTAGGGGCTTGACCATAAAAAAAGAACAATATAAAGTACAGGCCTTCGCGGATGACATGGTCTTTATCATGGAAGACCCCTTACTTTCAGGACCGAATTTGATGAAGGACATTGAGAACTTTGGGTGTGTGGCCAGTTTAAAAATAAACAAGGAAAAAACAAAAATGATTATTAAAAATTTCCCCAAAAACCAGATTGGAGAACTAGAGGAAACAATGGAATTAAAGGTAACTAAAAAAATTAAGTATTTAGGGATCTGGCTGTCTGTGAAATGCTCTTCCATAAAAGAAGACAACTATGATAAGTTGTTACAGAATACCCAAAAGGACTTAAAAACCTGGTCAAAACTACAACTATCACTGATGGGAAGAGTCGCAGTAATTAAAATGAATGTTCTGCCAAAAATCCTCTACCTATTTCAAACGGCACCGGTTAAGCTAGGGGAAAAATTTTATAATGATTTGGACAAAATGATTCAAAACTTTATATGGAATGGTAAAAAGCCCAGAATAAAATATATGCACCTGCAGGATAAAAGAACTCAAGGGGGAATGGGATTACCGGAATGGAAAACATATCATCAAGCAGCAACAACTATGTGGATAAAAGAATGGGTAATGTTAGCTAATAAAAGAATTTTAACAATAGAGGGCCACGACCTGCAATACGGGTGGCACAACTACTTATAGTGCGAGGGAAATAAAATCCACAATTATTTTAGTAGTCACCATTTAAGAGGGGTATTGATTAAGGACTGGCTCGAAATTAGAAGGAGATACTACATGCAACTACCTAAATGGATATCTCCGACGGAAGCCCTGATATACCCGAATTTGATAAACTTGGATAAAATTGTTACCTACCAACAGTTGCTAGACGACCAAAACAAACTAAACCCCAGGGAAAATTTGGCTGATAAGGGAATAAACATTGATTGGTGGCCATATCTTCAAATTCAAAACAAACACAAATTTGATCTAGCACAACCTGGCTTCCAGAACAAGAACCAGGAATTAGATAAAATTTTAATTGGACCAGATGAGAAATTAATTTCAAAAATATACAACTGCTTACTGATTCGAAAAACGGAAGCAGAAAGAGTAAAAGAAGTCATGGTAACCTGGGCCCAAAACATCGGCCACACAATAGACCTAGACGACTGGGAAAGAGTCTGGGAATGGAACCTAAAATTGACAAAGTCGACGGCCTATAAAGAAAAGATATATAAAATGTTCTACCGCTGGCATCTTCCACCGACAAGACTGGCGAAAATGTCTTCAAAAGTTTCGGCCATATGCTGGAAATGTAAAACGGTGCTGGGCACGTACTACCATATGTGGTGGACGTGTCCGGTAGCCAAAGCATATTGGAAGCAAATACTAGGATGGCTGAATGGAATCCTGTCAATTAAACTATGCCTTAAGCCGGAAACTTTCTTATTAGGGATAATAAATCAAAAAATTTGCAAATCTGACCAATACCTCCTAGTCCATATTCTGACAGCGTCAAGGATTGTTTATGCACAGTGCTGGAAGAGTGAAAATGCCCCCACCAACACTATGGTGATGAATAAAATTTTAGAACTAGCAGAAATGAACAGACTGACGATGCGAATTAATGACAAAGAAGACACAGACTTTTATACAGTCTGGGAGAAGCTGTACAAATGGCTTGATGAATCAGTGAAGACCTAGACATAAAAAGAGATAGCTGACTAACCTAATACGATTAAACCAATAACTCAAATGAACAATATACAACAACTGAGAGATAAACGAAAGGAGAAATGTATCAGGGGCGAGAACCCACCGTCGAGCAATTTTGTTACGCTACAATGTTGGGAAAACTTTAAAAAGCTGATAGGAAATCCGCTATAATTACCTGCATGAAATTAGAGATTAAACTTCATTTTAGATGAGGCGAGAGGACTTATAATCCTTGCCTCTTCAAGCAAGGAAAGGAAAAGAGAACCAGGTTGTCCTCAGCAGAGGAAAATATGCAAATGTAACAAAGGTTAGAAGGGAGGGAAGGAGGACAGTAGGGAAGTTAGGATGGAGAGGAGAAAGGAGAGGAATAGGAAAGGCAGAAGAAGGGGGAAGGATAAAGAGGAGGAAGAGAAAGAAGAGAAGGGAAAGAAGGTGGGAAGAAAGAAGGAGAGAAGAAAGAGAAGAAACTGGGGGAGGAAGGAGGGAGGGAAGAGAAGAGGGTAGTAAAGAGGGAAAGAGGGAGGGAAAGAAAGAGAGATGGAGAGTTGAAAGGAAGGAAGGAAGGAGGGAGGAAAGGAGGGAGATTAAAAGGAAGGAGGAGGGAAAGAGGCAGGGAAGGAGGAAAGGTATGTGAGAAGGAGGGGGGGACCGAGGGAGGGAAAGGAGGGGGAAGGAAAGGAGGAAAGGAGAAAAGAAAGGAAGGAAGGCAGGGGAGAAGGAAGTAAGGGGGGGAGGGAAGAAAAGGGTATGGAAAAGAAGAATTGAGGGAAGAAAAGAGGGAGGGAAAGATACCTAACCTTTGATGTTTATAATGATTTGATAGTATGGGAATATCTCGAAATGTAGTTGTATTGTTTTTTACAAGTTATGGATGTTGTATTTTCTTTTTACCAATAAAATCTATTTAAAAAAAAAATACTGTATCCCTGAGTTTAGTTTCCATAGCAGATTTCATGACTATGAAATTTATTGGAGTAACATGAGTTGCTTGCTGACCAAAGACAGCTTTTCATACTGAAAGCGCTGATCAATTTAAAAAAGAACTAGAAGATAAAATATTTATGTTCCCCAGCCCCATTTTGCTTTTTTTTTAAACTAGCTAACTAACCAACTCAGGGGTGGGCTTTAAAATTTTTAGCAATGGGTTCTCTGCCTGGTTGCTGGGTGGGCATGGCCATGGTGGGCATGGCTTAGTCGGCCGCCTGCATCACAGTGAGGGGGTGTTTTCACCCTCCTTGGGCTGTGAAACCTCCGGGAGGGCAAACATGCCCTCCCCAGGCTCTGGATGCCCTCCAGATCTTCAATTTTCACCCTCCCTGAGCCTTTGTGTGGGCCCTGTACTTACCTGGCATCCCAAACAGGCCATGTGGAGACTCCTGGAGGGGTACAATTGGAGGGGTTGGAGGGGAGGGGAGGGGAAGGGTGTGTGGATGTGCCAGCCAGGCATGGTATTTATAGGTTTGCTCAACTGGGCAGATTCTTAGCTAGAAGATCATCCGAACCCGTGTGAACCCGCAGCAGCCAACCCCTGAACTAACTAACTAACTAACTAACTAACTAACTAACTAACTAACTAACTAACTAACTAACTAACTAATAGAACAATTAATAAATATGGCTTCATTCTATGCTTTGGGCTAGGTCAGAAGTTAGAAACAGTCTGAATCAAAAGGCTCTTCTGGCACAGTCTTTTCCTCACTTTCCTTCCAATTTCAAAACACAGATAAAGATCTTTATATGGGAACTTCAAAAAGGATTTGAGTATACTGTATATCCCTTTCTGAATTTTGACTTCTTGCTTTTTCCTCAGTGGGGAGATTCAATTTACACCATGAACTGTTTGACTTTCCAGGGACTATAAGATTATAGCCTCTGGTTCTTAAATATCCTATGCACACTTATGAGGAGTTTAGTCACTCTGAAGCCAGTAGGAGACATGTTTTGCAGAAAACATACATAGGATTTAACTATATTTAATTGCATCTTATCTATTTATCCATATTTTTATGCCACACAATTTGATATACAATAAATTCTTATTCATGGTAGCTGTGTTCTAGAAAGTCATTGTAAATACTGAATTAGTGAATATCATTTTACTATTTGGCATCATTTTAATACCAAGTGTAAAATAAGAGATGTTTTCATAAAGCTTTTTGCTAACACAAGACTTAAAAGTTTATGATTTATTGATTTGCATACAAATAAGATATGGGAAGAAGAGATAGTTGTTTATAACCTTATAGAGAGAGTGAAGAGTTATTCAATTTGCTACGTGTGATGAACATCAGAAGCCACTTTTTCGTATCTTTTCTTCCTCTTTTCTTTCCTTAAACATTCTTTTACTTTTTGAATATGGTTTGTATTTGTTTTGTACTATTGTAATTAAAACTATCATTTTTTTTAAAAAAAATCTGAAGATATCTGCAAGGGTGGCATCTCAACATCTGACAGTTCTATCTCATGAATTTAGTTCTTGCATCTTATTGATGCTTTTGGTGATTTTCCCTTCTGAATTGGCTTGAAAAATGTAGCTCTGAGGGTATGTTTCAGCATAGGGTTGCATTTAATGTCATTGGATTTTTTTTCCAAAGCAGAATTCCATGTCTATATTCATCATTACTGAAATAATGCCTTGTTTTGCCATCTTTTCCAGATATCCATTGGTGGATTTTATTATCTTTTCTCCAAAAATTTCCTCAACATCTTCTTTCACATTGCTGAAGCCTTTTTTAGTTATTTGACAGGCAATGCACTTTGTTCTGCTTCAGGTTTTAATTACTGACTCACAGTAGCTATTATATCTCTCAGTTTACCCAAGGTGAGGAGACAATAGCATGCAAACCAAACCAAAGTCTCAGATGCTTGTCTGAATGATTTTCTCTCATTCAGATAGAAGCATGCAGATGAAGAGCTGAGAATGAGACAAAATTTCCAAGGATTGGGTCAAGGTTTTCAGCCAGGGCAAGGGGAAGAGATTCAAGGTCTTATAACCAATTTTGTTGTATACTTGATGTACAATTACAATAAAGGCTACACTATTATACATGTACAGGGACATCACCCAAAAGCCAGAGATTGTTTCAACAAAGAAAACATGGTCAGAACTGATTCTTAAATCAGACTTAATCCAACTGTCATTAATCAAGAAATTTACTCCCTTCCTTGACCACCAGCCTAATAGATATTGCTCTGTTCTTTGGTCTACTTGCTAAGCATGGGGGTTGGGAGGCTTGACATAATCAAAACAAACTGACTCTCCATTGCTCCTGTGTTTGATCAGCTTCAGATGATTCTTGGTTTGTATCTCCTGAAGATTACATTGTACAAATTCTGCTGGAGCCTCTTCCTCAATGTCTGAGGTCTGGATCATGATCCTCATTATGTTTTTGACACTTTCTTTTATACGCAGTTCAACCAAATATTTTTTACAACAGTTATTGATAGTAGCCTGCTTCTGATCCCAGGATATACCAGTATAATCAATGAGGGAGCATATAGTGACTGACCTTTAATATTCCATCACAGTGTTTCTTTGTTGGCACAGAAGGCTTCACAAGCCTTGTTATAAAGTTCCCTTATACTGTGCTTGAAAAATTTTATTATGCCCTGATCAAGGCATTGGATAAGAGACATAGTTTTTTTTTAATTGAAAATTTTGGGGAAAAAAAAGCTTTTACAAATGTTTACTTCCCTCCCCCTACCCTCCCCACCCAACCCCCCACCTCCCCCCCCCCCGACTTCCCAGAACCAATACAGGGTATAAATCTTTAACAAAGATATTCTAAAATAAACTTTAAAAAAAGTTGATATCATCTTTCATTTGAGCTTTAACTCCTCTTTGCTAGGCTACCTCTAAACAGATTATACCATTCCTTGTTTTTTTTTTCCAGTCATAAGTATCTGGAATTTCTTAGTCCCATATTTATTTTGAGTATAGTCAATCCATCTTCTCTACTCCAATTTATATCTCTCATTGGAATGGTCCTTGAGATATGCTGATATTTTAGTCATCTCTGCTAGGTTTGTTACTTTTAATGTCCATTCTTGAATAGTAGACAAATCTTCCTTCTTCCAGTATTGCGCCACCAGTAGTCTTGCTGCCGTTATTAAATGCAAAATCAAGTTAGTCTCTATAACTGTACAATCAGTAATTATACCTAACAAAAATAACTGAGGGGTAAACTTTATCCATTTTTTAAGAACATTTTGCATAGTCCACCATATTTTTATTAAAAATGCTTTAACCTTTTTACAAGTCCCCCATATATGATAGTATGTAGCATCAGCACAATCACATCTCCAGCATTTAGGTTGTAAATTTGGATACATAGAGGCCAGTTTTTTAGGATCTAAATGCCATATATAAAACATCTTATAAAGGTTTTCTCTCAAATTTTGGGCTTGTGTAAATTTTACATTTCTTACCCAAATCTTTTCCCATGTATCCAACAATATTGGTTCTTCAAAATTTTGTGCCCACTTTATCATACAATCTCTAATTAATTCTGTTTCCGAATCCATTTCTATTAATTCATTATATAGTCTCTTTATATGCATTGGACTGTGATCTGTAATTTGTTTTAGTAAATTACCCTCGTCTTGCATAAAACCGATTTTTTTATTTTTTTTTCCATCTGGCCTGTAACTGCCCATACTGAAACCATGTTTGAAAGAGAGACATAGTTTTTGAGGGCATGAAAAGAGTTTCTATGTTGGGGTGGGCATTTTCTAATTCTTTATAGCATTCTGGAGTAAAACAGTTGTGGAATCAATCCCTCAACTGTTTTTTTTTCAGATTTTTTTCTTTTGTTTGTGGATTTGGGGATTTCTATATCATTAGGGATTTGTACTTAAAGTTGCCCTGGGCATTCATACAGAATAGTAAGGTTGTACAATCTTGACAATCTAGGGATGCAGTCACTCAGTGGCTAAGATGCTGAGCATGTTGATCAAAAAGGTTGGCAGTTCAGCTGTTCGAATCCCTAGCGCCACATAACGGAGTGAGAGCCTGTTATATGTCCCAGTTTCAGCCAACCTAGCAGTTCGAAAGCATGTAAACATGCAAATAGAAAAATAGGAAGCACCTTTGGTGGGAAGGTAACAAGTGCGCTTTCGGCATTTAGTCATGCTGGCCATATGGCCATGGAGATATCTTTGGACAGCGCTTGCTCTTTGGCTTTGAAACAGAGATGAGCACCTCCACCTAGAGTCAGGAACGACTAGCAGATATGTGCGAGGGAAACCCTTACCTTTACAATCTTGAAAGATTTAAAGTTAGAGTCTTTGTGGATTATTTATATTATGTAAGTCCACTTGCCAACAATCTTGAAAAGTAAGCCAGTGTCATCAGTGTTAAAAACCTGCTCTTTCACTTAACTATTTTCTTGAATAACACTTATTGGATACTCTTTAAATTCTTTTGCAGCCTTCTGTAGAGTTTCCATGTTGTGATGGTTTATAAGAATGATAAATGGAGACAGGAGGAAGGGCTGTACACAAGATAACTGTCATGTAAAAGTCCAGAAACAGAAAAGGGTTGTGGGAAACATATCAAAATGGACCTTTTAATTTTCTGGACACTAAAAGTAAAGATGATTTTAGACCTGAAAGATTCTGTTACCATAACACCACAATAAATGTACTGTTAATATTGATGGTTTGTGCTTCTTATCTGGACTATCTCAAGAACTAGTACACATTTAACATTTTATGCCATATTATCTTTTTAAATATGCAAGCCAACCAGAAAGAGTTTAAATTGTCCTGAGTCTAGATAACATGACTTTCATTGTTGGCTTCCAGCCTCACAACAACACTGTTCCCTATGCTTTTATATATCAGTCATCATCCCATGAATCCACAAATATAGCCACTTTTCCATTTTTTTATGCATCACACACACTTTAGCAGTTTCTGGAATGGCCTCATATACAGATCAATTAATTTCCTCTTCCATTTTTGGCATACTGTATACCATATTGTTGATTCGTTAATATTGAACTCAAAGCCAACAACACTGTAACTCATGATGAACAAAGCTTATGTCACATAGATCTTTTCTCAGTGAAGCACATCACAACCTCTTTTGCTTAGGTGCACTAGGCTTGCAGGCCATTTTAATCAGCAAGAACACCAGAGAAGAAATGTGCAGAATAGCAACCCAAAATTTTAACTACCCTGCAAAGTACCCCCAAATCTGGAAATTACCCCAAACATATCACATGTGTCGATTTTGGTTTATAAATAAATTTTAACATAGGGAAATTTGCAAATAGGGAACCTGCAACTAATGAAGATTGCCAGTACCCAAAGGCAGCCTAGCAATAGTACTATTTAGTAGCACTTGGTAGTGTGAATTATTTTTCATTTGTTATTTAGAGAACACCTGTATTAAGAGCACTACGTTATGTAGGGTGTTCAGAAAGTTCTCATGGAAACTTACAGAGCACTCTTGACAGCAGCAGTATATAATAATAAAAGCTAATAGAAATTATCTAAAGCAAAATAGACATTGCAATTATTATAGCCCTTACGACACTTTATATAAAATGAATCTATCATGAGCCTTTTGCTTAACATTTTTTAAGCTTAGTTGAGCTTAAAACAGATATCCCTCTAACTGAACTAGAGCTGCTTTTTCACGTTATATAATAGATATTGCAAAAGTCATAATTATTCTTATAGTTAAGGATTATTTTTAATCAATTGTCACATAGTTGTAAAGCCATTCTAATTAACTTTTTTTAAAAATGCTTTTAGTTGCATGGAACTCATAAAAATATGTTTCCACTTTTGAGCAATCAATTTTTTCACCTTGTGTAAAATAAATTAACTACCAGAGATCATTAAAAGCAATAATAATAAAGATAAGAAATTATTCAATATAACTAGAGCATTACTGCGATGCAATGGAAAGCAAATATTCCTTATGAGAGTTAGGTGTTATTTTTTTCTACAAGATATATTAACTGTATGATATCTATTCCGACTTTCCATTATACAATTAGCAAAGAGCAAAAGGAAAGTATCAATATATATTTTCTAATTTCATTTTATCAAATAATATTAATGATGAGAATATGCAACACCCAATATATAAATGAAGGCAGGAATTATATTGAGTACACAGAGACAGGCAGAAAGAAAGATCTTAGTCCTAAGAAATGAAAAACATATACCCATAGATGTACTGTATATGAGTCAAGAGATTATAGCACTTTTGAGGAGGAGATATTCCAAAGAATTGATTTACTAGGGGGAAACCAAGTCAGTGAATTCCAAAAATCAAGGGAGGGAGGGAGGGAGGGAGGGAGGGAGGGAGGGAGAGAGGAGGGAAGGAGGGAGGGCAGGAGAGAGAAAGAGGAGAGAGAATGAAATTTTCAGAACTACCATCCAACTAGTTCTTGGATGGTACTGTATTGGTCATATGTACATTGATGACTTAGCTAGCAATCTGTCAGGCATGAAAAACCTGGTTGAAAAACCTGTGAAGGTTCAAATGGAGTCATTTCTAAAATCCTATGCATGGGAATCTTTTAGTCAGTACCTGTTTAGAGATAGATGAGAGTCATTGACAATCAAAGGAGGTTGGTTTAGTTTTCTTAGAGCAACATAACGATTCAAAGCTGAGCCCTCTTTTTACTCCTTCCCTTGGCTCTGCCAGCCCTTTTCCTGCATCCCCTAATGATATCACTTACTTCAGTCATGATCAAGAGCTAATCAGCAGACTATTTTGCTGACCAAGATATTCCCTACTATAGCCTTCTCTGCCATTGTCCCTGCCCTGTGGAGCATTCTTCATCTAGAGGTGAAAGGGGCCCTCACTCTCCTGGCCTTTCAGAAGGATATGATAACATAACTTACTTGGTGCTGACGGGAGAATGCAGATCTGGGGCTTTTAGCACCCTGAAAACATCCCCACCTTTTAATTAACTTTAACACAGATTTTAGATCATTCTTGCCTTTTTAATATGTTTTAATATTTTGTTTGTATACTGCCCAGGGCACTTCTGTGAGGGAGATGATAATTTTAAACTTTGATCAATAAAATAAATACTTGGTCTGGTATTTCTAAACAACTAGCAAGGATGGTCTTTTTTCTTTTCCTGTAACTGCCCATAAATGCCCAAGATAATGAATGTGGTGACATGCCTGATTGCTTGCCACTGTTTGTGCTATAGGTTCCATATTGCTTGTAGTTGATTCACTATTTTAAGCACATAGGCAACCCGGGAGGGGGGGGGGACCAACAACAACAGGTCTACAATAATAGTTCTGACTGGAACATTTTTCTAAAACCCACCATATCCCATCATTATGTCTGTACTAGTTATATTTACTGGAAATTATTTTTAAAAAATGTTTCCAGTGGAGGAATACTTATGTTTTATTACATTCTGAGAAATTCTGTAACACAAAACAATACTGAGTATGCCAAATCATAGCTATACGTAATCCATGTCTAAAGTTACAACTTCCTTTCAAAACACATCTTGTTAACACTTCCAAGAAATGAGACAAATGCATTGTCTTGATATCAAGAACTGCACCTAATGATTTTCTGCCCGTCATAAACATTACATAACTGCCTGAATGAAAAAAAAGGTATCTTTATCCTACATGACTTGCATTGCTAGTCTCTTTTAAGCTCAGAGTTCTCCAAGTTTAGTTTGTTTTCTTATTACCTGAAATGCTTTATTTCCGATAACGAGGGTCCAACTCTCTCGACTAATAAAATTAAAAAGGTTAGTGTTTTCTAAAAGCGCCTGGATATCTGAAAAACAGAAGAAATGCAGTTGCTAGTCTTAATCTGCATTGATTAAAACACAGATGGTCTTAAATCATTAAAATAATTCAGGGTTTGCAATTAATAGAGGTCAGAATCCATATAGAAGAAACAATTCCTATATATGGTGAAATACTCTACTGATGTTCAAGCAAATAAAAATCAGTTCAGGAAGACTGTGTTTACAAATATTTGCTTCCATGTCACCGAACACATTTAAACTTAACAAATAATTTATCACATTGTATTTTTGAAGGAAAATATTTGCTTATTAATATTTCTTGGGACCAAGAATTTCTGAATTATCTACCAAGCATATGTACATCCTGCAGTAAGCTGGTTGCAAATTCAAGAAGCCAATTCCCCAAGGGCACCATCAACAGGACTCCTTGCAGGAATATCAACACAATACCTTCAGCTTCTATCCAATACCTTTTAAACAGTCCTGTAATTGATCTTTCAGGTAGTAGTGAGAAGAGTAATAAGAGGTAATTTCTTTCCTGCATTAGGGAGTCTATGAGAAAAATATTAGCTTTACATTTTTTTTTACGGGTGTGGTTTAAGAATTTATTAAGTCGGGCTTCCTGGGAGGAGCTTACTGGTGGGGGCAGCAAAAAATCAGCTGCCTCCGAATTCCTGGCTACGTACCTGTTTAGAGGATCTTCCATCTGACGTCTTATCAGGTTTTCTTATCCTTCAGGCAAGAGGGAAAGAAGAAACTGTTTTGCTGGCAAATGCTCTTCGATTTTTGCAGCTTTTGTGCTTGCAAGGAAAGGGGGGTTAGCCCAAGGCAGAACGGCTGTCCGTGCTGGGAACTTCAAACTGCCTTGTGCAGGACAAAGTAGGTCTCTCCCACTCTGCTCTAAATTTTGTTTGATTTAATCTTATCACGAGCTGAATCCGTTTACTGCGAGGACAATAATTGCTTATCAACATTTTAGCTTCTTTTCTTTTTCTCCTCCGAAAAATTATTTACTCAGAGGCTTTTAAAATGGCGCCGAGCAGGCTGGTTTCTCCGGTAATAACGAACACTTTTTGCTAATTCTCACAAGACTTCAAAAGAATTCAAAACAAAAGAGATTGCTTATCAGATGTTTTGGTTTCACAATAGAAGAATTTTACTCCTTCTTTAACCTTGCTTATTTGGAAGTTAAATGGTGATGAATCTGTTGAACGGTCTTGTTACAATGTTTACTCACTGAAAGTTTTGCCAAGCCTTAAACTTCAAAATAAAAGCCTCTTTCCTTAAAGCTGCATATTTAGGCAATAGAGTTTTATTAACTGCAGGCAGACAAATTTTGAAATGGCCTCAAAACCAAATATTAACTTGAAGTCGTCACCCTCTACTTCCAGGGGCACATCCTCAGTGCCTGGCACAAAGCTGCAGCCTCCGCTTCCTACGCCCCCTGCTGGGGATGTGTTAACGAAAGAATTTTTTCTGAGTAATCTAAGTGAGGCTCTCAATGCACAGACAATTAAGATGGAAGATAAGTTTAGAGATAATAGAGAGGTGGTAAAGCAGGAGAGAAAAGAGGAAATGAAAGAAATGAAAGAAGAGATTAAAAGTGAAATAAATGGACTTAAACAGGAGCTGTATGAGAAATTTGATGCTAAGATTGACAAAATTAGAGACGACATGCTGAGTCTTGTAACTGTATTAACAGAACATATTTCTGGAGTGGAAGATACTCTAGAGGTTCTTAATGATGCCAATGCTAACTTGACATTGAAAACAGAGGTGGTGGAACAAAAAGTGGAAAATGCTGAAAAAGAAATTATTATGATACAGTACCGACAAATGGAGTTCGCATTAAGAGTAAGGGGGCTGCGTGAGGAGAAACAGGAGAACCTGAAACAGATCCTATCGGAAGCTTTTGACCGCCTGATGGGAAGACCAGGGACCAACCAAGGCTGGCAAATTGACAAAGCTTACCGCGTTAACTCCTGGCTGGCAAAGCAGAAGCAGCTTCCTCGCGACATCGTTATATATTTTACTACAAGAGAGTTTAGAAATATGGTACTGCAAGCATCTTATAATACTAAGCTTCAAATTGGCGGTCAAGACCTGGCTGTTTTGAAAGAGATACCACCTCCAATGTTAAGAGCCAGGAGAGACTACGCTTTTTTGGTCGAAGAACTCAGAAATCGTCAGATACAGTATAGATGGGATGCACCATTTGGCATCATATTTACATTTGATAAGCAAAGATACCGCCTCAACTCTGTATGGAAAGCCCGAGATTTTTATTATAACATATTGAAGGCCGGACACCCTGCACCATCTGGACCTAGAGAAAGACCACAAGAAGGACAGGATAGACAGCAAACTACACAACCACCAGACAAGATGGAGCATGTCTCTTCTCTAGAAGTGCAAGGTGCTATGGAACCAAGACCTAGCCGCATGACTACTAGACGTATGGAGAAACAAGCTAAAAAGCAACAGCATCAACAATCATCGGCCATCGATCAAGGATCTACAACAACAAATCTGGAAGCAATGGGAGGAGCTAGACCTAAGGTTAAACAGGCCGTGCAGGAAGCTCTAAAAATGCTTCAACCAACCAAAGATGACAACTAAGATTTTAACATGGAATGTCAACGGACTGAACTCTCCACAGAAGAGGAAGAAAATATTTCATTATCTCAAACAGTTTAAGAACGATGTAATTTGTTTGCAAGAAACTCATATCAAATCAACTGATCAAAAATATTTGATCAACTCAAAACTTGGTCAACATTTTGTAGCTTCTGCTATGGAAAAGAAGAATGGTATAGTTGTATACTTAAGAAAAGACATGAAAGCTGAATTAATAGAAGCAGATCCCTTCGGAAGATATATTGCTTTAGACTTAATCTTAGAAGGGAAAAAGACATTACTTTTGGGAATTTATGCTCCCAATCAACAGCAAGATAGATTCTATAGAAATCTTCATGCTAAATTAGTACAATGGGACTATAGTTCCTGTATACTATTGGGTGACTGGAATGGAGTGATAGACACTAAGAAAGATAAGAAGATTTCCCGCCTAAATACCAAGTTGCGAGCAAAGTTACCCAAATCTTTCTTTGACATTATGGATGATTTTGAATTGAGAGATATTTGGCGAGAAAGAAATGCAGAGGAATGTGACTTCACTTTCTTCTCGGACAGGCATCAATCCCTCTCAAGGATTGATTTTATTCTAACCACTAATGATTTGCTTTCTAGGGTCAAGAAAACAAAGATTGCAGCTAGGATCCTTTCGGACCATAACCCAGTTTGGATGGAGTTGGGAAGGGTAGCGCAGGCAAGAAGGTCTTGGAGATTGAATGAAAACTTATTTAGATATGAAAAGTATATTAATGATTGTAAAAAATTACTATCTGAATATTTTGTTTTGAATATGAATAAGGGTACATCTATGGAATTTGTATGGGACGCAAGCAAAGCGTATATGAGAGGAGTTTTGATGAATATAAATAAAACACATAGAAATAAGCAAGGGTTAAAACGTACAGAACTGGAAGAGGAAATTAAGAGAAAAGAGCTGGAGTTAACAATGAACCCAGACGATACAAAGGTTAAGGAAGCTATTAACATATTAAAATCTCAATTTGACATGTTGATCTCTGACCAGGTGGCTACTAATCTATTATATGCAAAACACAATACTTTTTGTAATGCAAACAAACCTGGCAGATGGTTAGCTTATCAGATTAGGAAAAAAAGGAAAACTCGAAATATATCTAAACTGATTTATAGAGGGAAGGAGGTGTTTCAACAGGAAGAGATTCAAAAGGCTTTCTGGGAATTTTTTACAGAACTGTATAAGGGGATAAAATTAATGGTTTAGACATAGACAAATATTTAGACAAAGAGAAAATACCTTCAGTTAGAGAAGAACACAGGCAAAAATTGAATCAACCAATAACCTCGGGGGAAATCCTGCAGATAATTAAGCAATTAAAGTCAGGGAAAGCACCAGGTACAGATGGCTTGACAGCGGTTTACTATAAAAACTTACAGTTAGAAATGGTAGAACCTCTTAGAGAATTATTTAATATGATTCAAACGGAAGGTAAAGTCCCTCCATCTTGGAAGACAGCGTTTATATCTTTGATACCCAAAGAAGATCAGGATACTACTCAACCCAAAAATTATAGACCTATTTCATTACTGAATGTAGATTATAAAATTTTTACTAAAATATTAGCAAATAGGTTAATGTTGGTCACTCAACAATTGATACATACGGATCAAACAGGTTTTATACAAGGGAGACAGATGAAAAGTAATGTTAGATTAATTATTAATGCATTAGAATATTTGGGAAAGAACAACCAGATCCCTGCTGCGTTTATATTTTTGGATGCTGAGAAGGCCTTTGATCGAGTTAACTGGCAATTTCTGTTGATGATACTGCAAAAAATGCAGATAGGAGATAATTTTTTACAGTCAATTAAAGCAATATACCAACAGCAAACAGCACAAATCATAGTCAATGGAAGTCTAACAGACTCTTTTCAAATTGGAAAAGGTACAAGACAGGGCTGTCCTTTGTCCCCATTATTGTTTATTATAACTTTGGAAGTATTGTTGAATAAAATACGGGGCTTGGATGGTCTAAAAGGGATCAAGATTAGGCAGCAAGAATATAGAGTCCGCGCTTTTGCGGATGATTTGGTTATAATATTGGAACAACCGCAGGAATCCAGTATGGTTTTAATGAATATGATTAATCAATATGGTCAAGTGTCGGGCTTTAAAATAAACTTAGGAAAAACCAAAATATTAGCTATAAATATGAATATTAAACAAAAGGAAGAATTAGGAGTGATGCTAGGATGTGAGGTAGTTAAAAAAGTCAAATATCTTGGAGTTAACATTTTAACTTCAAATGGGAAATTATATAAGCATAATTATGAACCACTTTGGCATAGCATACAGACAGAGATGAAAAAATGGGAGAAATTGCACCTATCTTTGCTGGGTAGGATAGCGGCAGTGAAAATGAACATTCTACCAAAATTTTTATTTCTCTTCCAAATGTTACCTATACTAAAAAAAGATGCGAACCTTTTAGAATGGCAGAAGGGTATTAACAAATTTGTGTGGGCAGGAAAGAAGCCGAGGGTAAAGATGAAAATAATGCAAGATGCACGTGAGAGAGGAGGATTGAAACTACCTAATTTAAAACTATATTATGATGCAGTGGCATTATCTGTAATTAGTGATTGGATTCACTTAACCAATGATAGAATATTGAACATTGAGGGACATGATCTGCTATTTGGTTGGCATGCTTACCTGTTATTCAACAAAAAATTGGATAAGAACTTTAAAAGTCATATTTTAAGAAATGCTTTACTGCGGGTCTGGAAGAAATACCAATATAAATTAAATGACAAGATACCCATGTGGGCAATTCCTAGACACGCAATTGAAAATATGAATACAGCACAAAAACAGGACAGAATTACTTACAGACAGCTTCTTACCTCGGAAAGGGGGGTATTACAATTAAAATCTTTAGAGGTATTAAAAGAGGAGAAGGTAGTTCAAACATGGTTCCAGTATGGGCAATTACAGGCTAGGTGGAAAATAGATCAAAAAATTGGTTTTATTCAAGTTGAGGATAATCTGTTTAAACAAATAAGAGATCAAAGCTTAATGCATATAAAGAGGATATATAATGTATTAATACAGATGGATTCGGAAACAGAATTAGTTAAAGATTGTATGATAAAATGGGCTCAAAATATTGAGGAACCAATAATGTTGGATACATGGGAAAGAATCTGGGTAAGAAATGTAAAATTTACACAAGCTCAAAATCTGAGAGAAAATTTTTACAAGATGTTCTATAGATGGCATTTAGATCCTAAAAAGTTGGCTTCTATGTATCCGAATGTACAGCCTAAATGTTGGAGGTGTGGTTCTCTCGATGCTACATATTATCATATATGGTGGACCTGCCAAAAGGTTAAGGCATTTTGGATAAAAATATGGTGGGTCATGCAAAATGTTTTTAAAAGAAGGATAAAGTTTAGTCCTCAGTTATTTTTACTAGGTATATGTACTGACTTTACAGTGGTAGAGACCAATTTGACTTTGCATCTGATAACTGCAGCAAGACTGTTGGTGGCGCAATATTGGAAGAAGGAAGACTTGCCTACAATCCAAGAATGGACATTGAAAGTAACAAACTTAGCTGAAATGGCTAAAATATCGGCATATCTCAAAGATCATTCAAATGAGAGATATAAATGAGACTGGAAAAAATGGATTGACTATATACAAAATAAATATGGGACTAAGAAATTCCAGTTAGCCTATGCTTAAGATCAGAAATGATTTAAACTGTTAAAAGTTAGTTCAGTAAGAAGAAGCTAAGGTCAATCCAGAATGTCATTAATTTCTTTATTTCTTTTTTCTCAATAGATTTTAGACTGTGTTAGTTAAAAATCCATACCGGGTACGGGTTCTGGGAAGTCGGGGGGGGGGAAGGAGGAGGGGGTGGGGGGGTGGAGGGAGGGAGGGGTACACACAACAAAAAAATTGTACTTCAATGTTTTAATGATTGACAAATGACATATTTGTGTTTTTTTAAAGAAAAATAAAAAAGTTCTGTTTAAAAAAAAAAAAAGAATTTATTAAGTCATACATGCAAAACAGATTTGCTAACTTGCATTACCAAAAAAGATCCAATGTAAAAACTTCACAATCTTGCAAACTCCAATTTATATATATTTATATTTATATATATATATATATATATATATATATATATATATATATATATATATATATATATATATATATATATATATATATATATATATATATATATATATATATATATATATATGTATATATTTGTTTCTAGTGATTGAAAGGGGGGGGAGCGGGGGAGAGAAATCAACGCATTCTTGCCAGCATCTGACATACAGAACCTCACAGGCTATTAAACAGGGTTTCCTGAAAATGTTTTTTAAAAAAACAAGCCATGTCGGTGTTAGTAAAATTAATAGCTTCAAGATACCTGGCAGATAAAGAGGGACATTAGCCAGAGGGGAAAAGTGGGGTGAATTTTTTTTTTTTTTAAGAAAAAGTGGGTCGATCAGCTGCCCTTGATTTTTACACAGTTACCTTCAAGACTGACAAAAGCCTTTTAAACCAGCTACATAATTAGGACAGTTGTGGGGAAATAAAAGATAGAAGGCTACGTTTGACTACTCTATCTTATAAAAAAAAAAGTGGCTAATACATTTTTTTTAAAAAAATGCTTTAAAATACAAATTAATATTTGGAAGAGATTCTATAAGAAAAGTATTAGCTTTACATTTCTATAGCTTTATTTTACTACTTGCATTAAGAAATGAATAACTATACAGATCTACTGACACTATCATGCAGATGTAAGGATAACTTTACACAACATTTCTTTTGAATGCAATGGGAATTAATCCTTCAATGAAATCTTCTCATAGTTTTTCTTCTCTTTTCTTCTCTTATCCAATGGCTTGATTAGTTCCTCTGGACTAAAGGAAACATATTTCAAAAGGACAGCATATATTAGAATGAACATAGTTTTCAAAGATGCTCACAGATCTAGCACAGAGTTCATTACCATAGTTTTTCCCCCCTTTCACTAGCAACTCTATTCCACATTCATAGGTCAGATGTCTTCTGCACTGTCCTTTTTGTTGGGACTTTATCCCCAGAAGCTATGAACCACTAAAATAAATAGCTAGATCAGTATTTTTGCTTCTTGTCCAAATGTCTGAAAAATGATTTCAAAAATCCCATTACCAGTCATTAAATCAAGGATTTAAATTGTATCTATTTTTTAAAGATGACACTTAGTGATTATCTCTTTGTATACAACATTAGATGAGGTGGATTTAGCATATCAGCTGGATTGATGATATATGGAAGGCATTTTTTTCTGAATCATGTCCCCTGTTCAGATATTTTCCTGGTCCACATGAGATGTATAGCAGAATGAGACTTCATTAGGAGCAAATACATATTAAGATGGTCCAGGTTCTTATGTATATGAATGGTTTTCAAAATCTTCCCAGTTGCAAGTATCCTCTGTAACATATGATTGAAGATGTGTTAATAATGTCTTCTTTATAAATTCTGTAATCTGTTCCAATACTTCTATTGGTAGAAGTGATTTCAGCTCTTGGAATTTATGTTCTACTCTCTCTTTAAAAAAACCCAATAGTAAAATAATCTGTCTTATTCTTTCATTGCAAAGTTGGGGTTGTGCTTTCTGCAGGATGTTTTCTGCCCTGTGTCCCTTTACTGTTGAAAACAGGCTCAGCCTTTTGGGGATTAGTTTGTGTTGTCTGCATCTCAAACTGAAGTGCAAATGGTTCATCTGGTCTGCACTTTTTCTGGAAATCTGAGAGCTGAATAATCTTCTTGGGTGAGAGGTGAAACATCTTCAAAGAAAAACCAGAAAGTCCAGTTGCCTCTTGAAAAAGCACCTTTGTGGTATGACTGAAGAGGTTTTTTTTAAAAAAAAATATCAATTATCCAATGTAAAGCCTTTCATTTGTAAGAATAAAATTAATTTGCAATTTTTATCATCTGAATATCTAGAAAATTCATATCTATAGATATTCATATTCAAAGCTTGGTTAAGAAAAGGTTAAACATGTACTGTAATTTATACCTTGGTGATGCCCTGCCTAGATAATGATAATCGTTTCTTGACATAGCTTGCAATCTCTAGTCTCTGTCCAAATTAGTTCAAATCCAAATTAAAGTGGTTCAGATTATTCTACCAATTTACCAGAATTCCTATACTGATTACAACCATAGGAATGCTATTGGTTTAAATAGTTGGTGGTATTAATAGCAAGAAAATTGAAAGTAGGGAAGGTGATGGATTTTTACTTAATTCCCTTCCTTTACCTCCATTCTTCCTTCCATAAAACCACCCCACGTACTGAGATCCAATTCTGAATCTCTGGATCCAAGACATTATCTTTGATGTAAAATTCAGCTTCCATAAAAGGAAGTAGAAATGTTACCATCAGCAATAGCGGTCCTTTAAAGTATCACTAGTACAGATTGAATACTGTATAAATAATTAAAGTTGACAATCTGCCAGTTGCACTTTCAATTCTTTAATATTCATAGTGCTAAATGCCAGCTCTCTGAAAAAAAAAGTTTTGGAAAACTACCATCTGTATCCTTCACATCTTAACACATTCGCATTTTGATAATAACAATCATAACAAATTCTAAATCTTGCTTGCTTGAAGAAATATATTTGATGACACATATTGAGTTATGATAAATGCAGTATAATGTAATGCAGTAACTATTTATTCAGCTGAACAGCTTCTGTCCATAATAAATATTACACAGTTTCTAAAAGTAAATTTTCAGAATAATTTTGCATATGTGCCACAGTCTTAAATCAAACCTGTAGTTCAAATTTAAAATGTTTAACTACATATATTACTCAGTTACAGTACTTCTCTGTTGCTAAAATTAATATCATAGTTCAAAGTACTTAATTTACAAGCAATAGTGGTTAAACAGTATTATAGTGATCCATAATTTTAAAATCATCAGCATTTCCACAAGTCCCATAACTCGTGCATCAAGGGAATTATTATGGGTGTCTGAATGGCACATGCCTGAATCATTTTGAGTAAGCTTCTTTGTTGTTGAAAAATGATTGTTGGTTTGATCAATTTCTTATGTGAAACCTTTTTTTGTGAAAAGAGCTTCCAGAGCATGTTACAAATACTAGGAATGAGAAACCAGAATACACAAAAGAAAGGGAGTAGAAAAGGGAGAAGGAATAAATCAAGCATGGACCACAGTTCTTAAAGTCACCACTCCTTTTGAAACTCTCCTGGAGGCCTAACACCTACACAAAACAACCTGCATTCCTGAACAGCTGAACAGCTGCGTAAGTATTTATCATTCATTAATAATAATAAAAGCCTTTTAAAAAGCAAATTGATTTCTTGCTTCTCCTATAACCAAGGTGTTGCAGGTGTTTATGGCAGGTACAATATTTTTTTTTCGTTAAAAGGTAAGAATTGTGTCGAATCAGTCTATATCCATTGCTTGTCAATAATCTAGAAGTAGTTGGAAAACATTTCCCGGGATGTTTTACTTTGAGTTTCCAATCTAGTCTACGGGTCTAGAATTTCATGATGGTCTTCCATGCAAATAATAATACGGTCTGAACTATTTATTTTTTCTTGAAAACAGTCAATCACTAGATATTTATAGATACCAACAACAAAATGTTCATGACTTTTCTAACTCTGGCTATTATTGAATTTATTTTCATTTAATTTTATTTTTTGCCTTTTAGTTGCCAGAGATGAAAAACATGTTGTCATGCATAGGATTTTGAGCAGAACACTATATGAGGTGCATTTTGCTGGATAGGTGGTAACAGTAAGAATTATCAAGCCATTATCCAAAAGCAGGAAGTTAATTTCAGTTTTCTGGGAGTAGAAATTTATGTCTTTCAGTTTTCCACATTATATTACTCAGAGGTTTTGCTACAGATGTTCTAAAGGATGATCCATATGTAGTCAATATGGTTTTAACTTCTCTGGTAAGATGTAGAATATTTGAACCAAACAAAGAAGGGTTATTTTGTAACACCAATTTACTGTTATTAAATCAACTTACTAACAAATCTAGGAATTTCAAAAAAAAAAAGAGAAAAAAAGAAATGATTTACAGAACAAATGTTATGTTTTATTTTTACTCTTCGTGGTAGTAAATAAGCTTGAATTAGCTTCTGGTGTTAAAATAAAAACAAATGTATTCCTTCTTTTCAGTAAGCGTTTAATATTTAAAGAAGGGGAAAATGAATTGGGGAATCTCTTCATATTCCAATAATATGAAAGTCCTTCTTGATATAATATTATTTTTGTCATTGTTACATCCCATAGTGAAAAATGACAAAATGCTCAGCAGGTTCTTATAGAAACAATGCTAGAACAAGAATGACTTCTTAATATGACCTGTTAGGAAAATAATTTGTTCTGAATATTTTCAAACAACATTTACATTTTGAAAGCCAGCATTCTTGTTTTAACTGTATACATATGCTTTTTGAAGATACAGATTTTATTATTTATAGGAGTAAATGAGAAAAAAGTATAACAGCTAAATTCTGTTCTGCTATGAATAATGGAAGGATTAATATCAAGCTACAATATAACATGAAGTAGCAAGGTATTTAGTAAGAAAATGTTAAGGAAAGGAATATGTAAATCAGCATTCAAGATTGAAAGCCTGGATTTTTTAGCTTTTTTTAAAGTTGTATAAATCAAGATTAATAAACATTGCTGAATGTTTATTAAAATGCTCATTTTACCATGAAGGATTCTGCTCAGATGTTAAATCACCCAGGATATGAAATAATCTTCAACCTTCTTCAAGTCCTAATCTGTTTGTGTTGTATGGATATCAGAAGTCAACTCCTACACAGCACTTATATTATCTAAATTTAAAAGTTAGAAATTAGTGGCTGGTCTTTGAGACATTGCTCTTTCTTTAGATACATTCTTAATATGAATGGTGAAAGGAAATTGCAGTTTCTCAAATCATATTCTATC
Organism: Thamnophis sirtalis; assembly: GCF_051295495.1. NCBI lineage: Eukaryota > Metazoa > Chordata > Lepidosauria > Squamata > Natricidae > Thamnophis > Thamnophis sirtalis. The sequence continues at coordinate 108,019,769 of NW_028261383.1, read as the reverse complement.
AATAGCTGGCTTCCCAGTTTTGAAGTTAGAAATTGATTTTAACTATAACCAGGAAAAACAAATAACAAGGAAAGAAAATCTTTAGCAAAATACTGTCTCTGCTGGAAAGCAGATACAAAGAAATATAAAACATTCTTTTTTAGAGATGTTATAGTCAGTTTTAGATTGAATATTATTCTAGTAGGAAATTCTTTTCCCCCTCCAGCTACTTTTCATTTTCATGACAATATTAAAATTTATATGGCAAAATTAACAACAACAACAACAACAACAACAACCAAAACCTAGAAGTCACTTTTTTCCGTTTAAACTGCCCAGAAAGTGCTATAAAGCATTATGGGGCAGTATATGAATCTAAGTGCTATTGCTATTCGTTTAAAATTCTTAAAATGATGGATTTGTTGGTATGTTAAGGATGGTAATACGATTAGTTTCCTACGTAGTTTGGATTTGAACTGGATTCATGGCAGGTTTTAATCAAATTGATCTTATTCTACTACATTCAGCACCACTTTAAATAAAGGGAGACATCAAAGAAACAATCTCAGTATTATTCACCATCCAAACAAGGTCTGATATTTATTTGGCATCATACTCATCAAATAGAAAGCTTTTTTTTTTGTTCAGTCTTAAAAAAGAGAGTTCCGCAAGATTATTCAACCTTCCTACAGGAGCAATGATTTAAGTAGAGCAGCAGCTGTCAATTGCATCACAAATAAACTCCTACCATCATAACAAAAAGAATGCCAAACACACATGCACATAAAAGCAGTTCCATTCAGTACATTGAAACAGTTCTCAGTACATCTGAGAGGTCGAGAGAAGGACCAGCACACAAGGTGAAGGACAGAGAGAATAAGCAGAACAACTTAACTCGTTTTTTGCATCAATCTTTACACAAAAGGAAAATACAGTCCAACCTATCAAAAACAGCACCACAAAAACAGATTAGGAACTAAGTTAAAATAGGAAAAAAATGGTGAACACCTGTTTACTCTAGACTAGTTCAAATCACCAGGACCAGATGGATTACACTCCAGGGTTCTAAAGGAACTGGCAGACGAGATCTCAGAACCACTGAACTATATCTTTCAGAGATCCTAGAGCACCAGGGAACTGCCAGAGGACTGGAAAAGAGATGATGTAGTTCCCATCTTCAAAAAAGGGGGGAAATAGATACAGGAAACTACAGACCTATCAGCCTGACCTCAATACCAGGGAAGTATCTGGAAATGTTAATCAAGCAACGAATCAGCAAACACCTAGAAGCAAAGAAAGTAATAACCAAAAACCAACATGGGTTTGTCAAAAACAGATCATGCCAGACTAATCTTATTGCATTCTTTGACAAAGTGACAAAAATTGTGAACCAAAGGAATGCTGTTGATATAATTTATTTGGACTTCAATAAGGCATTTCATAAATTAGACCATAACCTATTACTAGATAAAGTAGAAAAATGTGGGTTAGACAGCATCACCACCAGATGGATTTGTAACTGGCTGATGTGTAGTCCTCATATAGATGGAACTGCATCTATATGAAGGGAAGTATGCAGTGGAGTACTCCAAGGCTCTGTTTTAGGCCCAGTATTCTTCAACATCTTCCAACTTCCAAGGTCCCTTCCAACTCTGTTATTCTATTCTATTATAAATATAGATCTTGCTAATGCTTCACTGAGAACAGATGGTATACAGACCACTGATAATCATTGTTATAATCATTAACATCCCAGATTCTATTTTGGAGGGGTTTCTAGTAAACTGCTCATTTAGTGATCTTTTTCCAGGAATAAGGAACCCCATTATTACTGAACTGGATGTTTTTATTTTAATCTATAGTGTATTAATGGCTATAAGGAGCTGCTTATTTTTAGCAGAAAAGCCAGGCATTTTATATTTGTACTTTATAGTTATATTTCATAAAGGTTTGTTGAAGGGGAAAGCAATCTGTCCCTGACAAGTAATTTAATGATTAATTCAATAATGAAAGAGTGAAAATACTTGGTCTTCCTTTTCCATGTATTTCATTCGTATTATAAAGTATATGGAAGTAATAATATGTCTATTTTTCATGGAATAGATATTTTAATTCAGTCATAGGGGGGAAAAAATTGCAGCAAATTTAAACAAAAGAAAATGTTAGAAGTGATAGGGAAGTATTTCAGTGCCATGTCTATTTCCATGTTACTTAAAAATAATGTTTGAAAATGTATCCAGGGGTTACATATGTGGGTGGATGAGTATGAGTGTATGTAGAAAGTTGTCCCTTGTGATCCTGGTAAACAATATATTGGGAGTGGGTGTTTGAGCAAGGTGGCAGCTGGAGTTGAAAACCTAATGTGCAGCAGGAAGGCAGATGTAAGTTAATTCTGTTCTTGTCATGATTTGGCTCCAAAGTGTTGTTTCCATTGGCAATAATGGATCTAATTGGTAATGTGACAAGCGATGTCAAGCACACAAGAGAACAAATAAAAGCAGACATTTTGCACCTGCATAGGGCAATAAGCTCATTCTCTTTTTAGGTGAAATAGGGTGACAATTTTAACCATCTTCCCAGATTGCAATTTCAGGCCATGTTTCTCATGTCTGATGCATTTTCCCAAAGCCTCTGTAGAAGAGCAGGTTGGCCTAATCCACCAGGCACTTTGCTACTGTATTTGACAGAGTCTCATGAAAGCATCAAACATGGTAGATTTACCTACAGGGCTGCAAATCGATGAGCTTTGACATACATAAATAATATTTATTTATATTTTGTCTCTGCTTCCACAATGAATCTTAATCCAAAAGGGACATTGATCTTGATTTTTGGTTTTTGTATTATTTAGCAACCAGGTAGTCATTTGACATGACGCTGAAATTAAACACATGCTTTCATTTGCATATCTATCATGGAGTCAATCTTCAGGAACTAAAAAGGACATTTAGGTAAGAATGTCTTCTCCCTTTCTAACATCAACACTATAAAAATAGATTTAGATTTACTTTATTGTCATTGTACATATATACACAGTATACACATACAACAAAATTCACATAACACCCAGAGACCAGGCCCAACACACATAACAATCCCCAAACATCCCCACTCTCCAAAAAATCCCCACCCCTGTTATAATTAATAATTAAAGCATATATAAGCATTATCTAGCTGCAGCTCAGGAATATATGTTTTGCATATACAAGGAACCAACTTTTGTTTTTCAGGCTGGTTAGGAGGAGAAAAAAAATCCCTTCATCTGATGTTCTGGAGAGCCACTAAAACAGAGATATCTGATTTAGGCTGCTGAAATAGTTAAAAATAGTTTATCACTATTAATCAGCATCACTTGATACAATTGAAGCAGAAATTATATGAAGTGCTCACAGAAAAAATGGTATAGTTAGCTAGAATAGAATAGAACAGAACAGAATCAGAAGGGACTTTGGAAGTCTTCTAGTCCAACCCACTGCTTAGGCAAGAAACCCTATACTATTTCAGACAAATGGATATCCAATCTCTTCTTAAAAACTTCCAGTGTTGGAGCATTTACAATTATACTAAAGTTAAATTTAATAAGTTATGATGTATAGAAGTAAAAATAAATACAGTCTTGTGAGAAAAGTGGCCAGATGAGCCATGGTGGCACAGCTGTTAGAATGCAGTACTGCAGGGTAAATCTGCCAACTGCAAGCAGTTCAAGCCTGATTGGGTTGATTCAGCCTCCTTCACCACTTGTGCACCCCATTTGTCAGCAGCTACTTACCTGGCTACCATCCTGCTTGGGACTTACAACTTTTTAACTGCTTCTCCACTGATTTGTTTGTTGGGAAACAACAGGAAGTTATGAGAAGGTGCTTGCTTAATAACCCATGATATTTGCTTAACAAGTGAAATGTGGACTTCAGGAATTGCCATTGCAATTGTGTAATCACATTTCATCAGAGTTTATGACCGCACTGCTTATTGATGAAAATTGTGGTCCCAACTGCCACTTTAACTTGAGGACTGCACATACTTGGTTTCTTGTTCTAAAAACAACTTTCTTTATTTAACAAATGATCTTACATTTTTGTAATCAGTTATTGTAAAATGGAAGTAATCAATATTTATGCCAGTATTCTTTCACTTGCATTGCATTTATTGAAATTTTATTCATCCTCCTGGAACAATTTATTTGGAAAATTCCAATATTATATCAAAAAAGTAAAAAAAAAAATGATGTACCACTTAATGATTTTACATATATCCAACATCTTCTCTGTAGTACTTCATTATGATAGATACAGAGACATATTTTTCCAATGAACAATAAATACAAAGTTTAAAAATATTTGGACAACTTTATTTACATTGGTTTTTGTATATTACCTAAATTAGCTCTTCCTGGTGTCTTAGTTATATATCTGCTTTATTACTGTGCAAAAATTTAATTGACAGAACATAGTCAATTCTATTGTACATGTATGAAGGGAAGGAATAGATACAAGAAGAAAGGGAAAATACGTATTAGGGTATTCTACTGGTAAGCTTCAGTGGTAGGTAGAAAATGAAGCAATGTGAAATGAAATGCAAAATGAAATATTATGAAAAAAATTCAGGTTGAAAGGCAACATTATAAACATTTAATCTGCTCATTAACACATTATTGTTCTGAAGAAATGGTATAATATTAAAATGCATATGATTTAAAATGTATTAGTAACTAATTTGTGACATAACTGCAGAACACTTTGATCTGACTATATAAATAACAAATGGACTTTATTGAAATATTCAAGAATGAAAAGAAATAGTTCCTAGAATACGTATTTCAGCATATTCCTGGCAACTATCCTAAATACCCAATTGTAAATCTAATGGTGTATATCTGCACATGTTGGCAAACTTGGAAGCTAAAACCTAATGTTATCTATCTATCTATCTATCTATCTATCTATCTATCTATCTATCTATCTATCTATCTATCTATCTATCTATCTATCCATCCATCCATCCATCCATACATCCATACATACATACATACATACATACATACATCTATTTATCATCTATTTTCATCACCATCATCATTATCATCTCCCATCTATTCATCCATTTAAGGCAATTTTCTGTTTGATTCATCATTAATGACTTTATTATGTATATTAAAAGTAGTTCCTTCATTTCTTGAGGTATACACGAGGGACAATATTTTATCACTTTTCATTAATTTCATTCTGATTTGGAAGCAAATTATGTCACTGTTCTCTTTCAAAACATCTTAAATATTTCAATTTATGTCATTATGAATTTAAATCTCCAATCAATAAGTTCCTATCCTTTGCAACTGAAAATATGAAGTTTTGCAAAGCTCTGAGTTCTTCAATTGAAAATGACAGGAAGGAAGGAAAGAAGGAAGGAAGGGAGGGAGGAAGGAAGGAAGGGAGGCAGGGAGGGAGGAAGGGTGGGTGGGTGGGAGGGATGGATTATCCAGAATCAGTTTTGATTTTTATCTAGGTATGTCAATAAAAGCTGGAAAGAGGAAACATATATTCAGTTGAAAAATGCTGATATTATTCCAGTATAGTTCACAAAACAGATCAAATAAAATCCTGCCAGAAATAAGTTTGATCTTCAGTCCAGAATTTGGCAGATACATCACCTAAGTCTGTTTTCTGACAAATTGTAGAGATGATGGCCAAATTCAATAGAATGCTGGATGAACTGCAAATGAGGTTTGGCAGCTCATCATCCTCACCTCAAGGAAGAGATTAACAGGCAATGCTCTGGATGTCTTAGCCGAATGGCTCTCATGGGTTTTTCAGGGGTACAGTTTTCTTTAATCATTTTATGCAATCCAATAGACTGATATTTCTAAACAGGACCTGAAAGGGATACAAAAACGCATCTGAGGAATATCTTGCTCCATTAATTAATGTAACACTAGAAAAAAACATCAAAGTTGCTACTCCAAGATAGTATGGGCCTAAAACATATTAATGCTTAGATCAAGTGAGGAAATCTAAGCCTGTGTTGGGCTTCTGATTCTAAACTTGGATTGGGAAGACCCAGGGTTAATCTCCACTTGACTGTGGAATTTACAGGTTAACTCTGGGCCTGTCACACATTCTTAGTCCAACCTATTTTACAAAATTGCACATATGATAACACTAGATCAGACCCTCTCAAAAGCCACCCTGCATTCTCTCACACACAAAAATGGGATAGGAATTCAAAGTAATATTGTTAATATTTTGATGCCTTCAGAAGAAAATCCATTTAAGGTTTCTTTCTATAATGTGCAATAATAATAATTAGATAACTGTTTGCCTTTGCATAGCAGTAGCCTTATATGGAAATTTGAAAATGTCCAGTTTTCCAAATTTTTTGTTACTGCAAGTACCCAAATGTCAAAGGAATTCATGTTTCTCTCTCTCACACACACATACACACACAGACACACAGACACACACACACACGGTCATCATCGTCATCAATCATCCTTTGTCTACCCACTCACCTTACCCACTAAAATTCTGATCAGCATGCAATTTTAAAAATCACCAAAATAAAATACATTAAAGTATAAGAAATACAAACTATGTATATCCAGAAAAACAATGTGTTGAATAAATGAAATCCTCTAAACTCTATACCTAACCTAACCTAAGGTCCAGGGGAACAACCAGTTTCCACATCCCTCTTGAACATCATCTGGGAACTATAAGAATCTATTGGAGAAATGCTATTATAGAAGGTAGGCACTGCCTATGTAATCACACCAGGTTACATTGTTTAATTGAGGGGACCCAAAACATACCACATATGCTTAATAATACAGAATTCACAGGAACTATTGGAGATAAGTGTTCCCTCACAAAACCAAGTCCTATAGCATAAAAAGTTTTAACCAGCACATTGAATTATACCTAGGAGCCAACTAATAGTCAGTGTGGCTAAAGGAGCTGTGATGTCATGACTTAGCAAGGCATACCTATTACTGTCTCACTGCATTATGCACTGCATTATGTCCCACTGCATTCAGGACTAGTGAGTCTTTGAGGTACACTGCAATAGTCCATATGGAAGGTCTAAGGCATAAGTGATCATCTGAAAGGCCAGTGAGAAAAGGGTGCAAACAGCAACCAGGATTGCAAAGGCCTATCTGCTATCCGTGCCTTGGCTGCCACATTTTAGCAGAAGCTGCAAGGGCAAGAAAACTCCCACTGTCTTGAATATGAAAGCGTTTGTCTTCTTGGGATAAAGATCTCACTGTTATGGGGTGGGACTAATACCCAGAGCCATTTGATTTATAGTTGAGCCTAAGACGACATCCAGATCCTTGTAGCATTCAGATGCTATTCAAGTGTTTTGAAGGCATCACTGGGTCAACTTATGGTTAAGTGATACAGGTATCATCAGCATACAGATGATACTGGAATTCAAACTGCCGGAAGATAGTTTTCTCACATGCATTTAAACACATAAAAGTCCTGTGAGAGCCCGTGGTCTTAGTCACCCCAAGTGAAGTCATCCCACAATGAGGGGATATGATTTGACGTCTTCCCACTGTGGCACCTACTGAAATTGACCACTGAGAAAAGAAGAGGACCACTGCAATGCATTATCCTCACTCCCAATCTCTTTAGTCATTCCAGAAGCATATCATGATCAATGATATGAAAGGCTTCCTTCCTTCCTTCCCATTACATGCAAAAGCGTGTATTTGAACAAAATGAACTTCTTAAGGTAAAAAATTACCGCTGCCAGATACCTTCATTTCAGGATCTTCAAGGGTATTAGAACTTTCATTTCTTAAAATAATCCAGCTGAGACCCACCTGTTAATAAATGTAAGAAGGGAAGGGTTTAAAGCATACAAATGCAGATAATTTCATTTTTAATTCTAAGCTTAATTGTGAATATTATATGCATTTGTACCATTATCCAGATTGTGCAACATGTTGTGGGTACTTCTTGTCAGATCACCTCTCTTTACTTCTACTTCTGTAAAGTGTATGAATAAAGCATTTTAAAAGATATTTTTGAAGCAATTAGCCTTAAATGTTTTCTATTACCTTATGATCACTTCCATCTGTACACAAAAATGAGACACCTGTTAAAATTGCAATGTATGTTTATATCTCCACAGTGCTATTTATATAGCAAAATCTTCAGGAAATAATGGAATTATATGAAGCAGGCAGAGCTGTTTGACTTCAAAATGTATTCTCAGACTATCCACATAAAGAATATTTTGATCTTATTTTTAATTTTCTCTTGAGAAAACATTTCTATGCTAATCCTTAACCCAAACTTCTCAAAGTTTATTCCTTATTTGTTTATAATAATACATTAGGGTAATATAGTTCTAAAAGCTAATGTGACTTTATTCAGCTATTCCAATTAAATGGATTAGATAAGATTTGTTTCTTTTAGTAAAAAAATGTAAATCCAAATTTGAATAAAAATGTGCTACAGAATTCAGCATTCCAAGAATGGATGATATTTTAGTAATTAACTTTTAATATTAGTGGTGAATTAATGCCATGAACTAAAGTCAGCTAGTTGTTTGTATAGAATCTTACAATTTTTTTGTTTTCTTTATTATTCTATCTAATTCAAGTAAATTGATTTCAATAAATATGGTAATTGTCATCATATTTTAATTCCTAGAATACAGAATAATGACTCTGTGGTGCAGGAGGTTCTAGATCGACCCGGAGCTCTGTTATTGGCTGCAGAGACCTTCAGGAAAGCCTTGCCAGCTGCAGAAGAAATGGGCCAGCAAGGCAGGTGTTGGGGTGTACGAGGCCTGGCTGCAACTGTCTGAAGGTAAGTAGTAGGGCAATTTCCTGATCCCCATTCCCACAGTAGCTTGATTTTTCCCATGCACCCTGAGGTGGGTGGAGTTTTAATTAGAACTTATTTTGTGGGTACACAATTGGGTGCACGTGTGAAAAAATCAAGCTAAGACTTACTTTTGGGGTAGGTTGTATTTTCAGAGGAACACAGTGTATAACATTTTAACATACTAAGACCTATATTTCAATACTCAGGCAAGTCATCAAATAGTAGAATAACAATTCTGATTCACATATTAATCCAAATTGCAACCATCAGAAATGTAATTTATTAAATTAAATAACATGAAGAAGAGATAAATCTGTATGGACTTACAGAATAAAAACATGATTGAAATATTACTGTTATGATGCCTTTTGGGAAAGGACATCATTCATGCAACAGAGTCTAATGATTTAATATCTCTCATTGAGGATGGTTGGATGCCAAAATGGACTTTGTTTGAAGATTTCATTTCTGTGTCTTACTCACTTCCAGTTTCAGAGTTTTTTTTTAAAAAAAATCAACAAACTAATAAAAAAGTATATTGTTTCTTAAAAAGTCCCACATTGCTGTCTTTTGGGCACCCATGATAGCTTCCTTTGCTTATTCAGTGAATCTAATAACATTTGAATTCTCTGAAGTATTGATTGGTATAAAAGTGGTTAGTGGCAGAATCATTACTTTTTTAATCTTGAAACTGCCAAGCCTACTTTTTTTCAACCTATATTCAGCTTTTCTCCATTAAGATTGCCATTACTAATTGTTTTTAAATGCTGCAGGGACATTTCTAATTCAAAAAGTTTAAGTTCCTCAGCAGCATTGTAGAGACTGAGCAATTCATTCAATATGACAAAAATTAAACCTAGAACCTAGAAGGCTGTTAAAGAGTCTTTGAAGTAAAAAAAGAATGATGTTTTTTGTGAATTTTTAACCAAGTTAAAAAAAATTTTTAAAAAGTTACAATGGCTTTTTGTCTAAAAAACAGTATATATGCATGTATGTATAGATATATAGATATATAGATATATAGATATGTAGATATGTAGATATGTAGATATGTAGATATGTAGATATGTAGATATGTAGATATGTAGATATGTAGATATGTAGATATATAGATATATAGATATATAGATATATAGATATATAGATACATAGATATATTTCTTGACCTTGTTGAAAAGGAGACATTTCTAGATAATCCTATATCTGAGCTTCCATGGCTGCATATATACTCACCCAAATTCTCAGAAAAGGTCATAACGGGGACAATATGTCAAAAGAACATAATTAAGACCAAGAAAGATTAATATCAATGGTATTTAATGAAATTGCCTTTTAGAGGAATATGCATCTATTACTTTGATATCAAGCACTTTCTTACTGCTATGTTAGTTCTCCATAAAAATGTCACAGACTTATCTTCTATGGCATAGAACCATTCAATAAGAAAGTAGAACTGAGAAGTGTGCAGTATTGAAGACACACTTTAATTTGAAGGCATTTGGAAGGTAACCTTTCAGGATGAAGCAATGAATCCACATAGTGCTTCCTGACCAATTACCAGACCAGAATAGTCATACAACTCCAAGTGACCCAATTTAGGACCCAATTTGCAAATGGAAAGCATGTCTGGAACAAAGTAGTTTTCTGATTCGTCTAGGCCTAATTTCTTCTATGATTCAAGACATACAGATGGAGCAATTTTCTAATCTGGGGTATTACTCAGAGGTGGTATTCAGCATCTATTCTCTGCCGCCCAAGTCCCAGCTGATCAGGAGGGAATGAGGATTTTGCACTGACCTTCCCTGGAGTAGGGAGGGAATGGAGATTTTACAGTATCCTTCCCCTGCCATGCCTATCAAGCCACACCCACCAAGCCACACCATGCCATGCCCACCAAGCCATGCCCACAGAGCTGTTAATAAAAATTTTTGAATCCCACCAAATAAAATACTTCAACATTTATTTATTATTAGATTAAAGTCTCATCTTTCCTTTAGGTAGTGTAGACGGTGTATTCCTTTTTCTCACCTACACCGTTTCCATCCATTGTTTCTCATCTTGCCTTCTGGTACTTTGAAAAATAAGTTAGCTCCTTCTTCTTTCTGGCAGCCCGTTAAATACTGGAATAATGCTATCATGTCACCCTAGTCTTTCTTTTCTCTAGACTATCCATACCCAATTCCTGCAACTGTTCTTCATATATTTTAGTGTCCAGGTGCTTAATTATCTTAGTTGCCCTTCTCTGTACTTTTTTCAATGTCTCAACATCTTTTTTGTAACGTGGTGACAAAAACTGAATGCAGTATTCCAGGTGTGGTCTTACTACATGATTTTATAAAGCATTGTTAATACTTCACATGATTTGGATTCTATGCCTCTGTTTATGCAACCAAGGATTGAATTAGCATTTTTGTCTGCTGCCATAAACTGCTAACTTATATTTAAGTGATTGCCCACTAGGACTCCAAGGTTCTTCCACAGTTACTGTTTTTGAGCTAGGTTTTGCCTCATATGTACTTGTACTTTTGGTTTTTCTTGCCTAAGGGTAAAACCTTGCTTTTCTCCACATTAAATTTCATTTTGTTGGATAGGACCCATTCAACTCTGTTGAAATCCTTTTAGACCATGAGCTTGTCTTCTGGGTTGTTGGGTTTTCCTGCCAGTTTATTGTTAATCAATGAGTTTCTTTTCTATTCCCTCATCTAAGTCATTTATAAAAATATTGAAGAGTATTTGACCTAAGACAGAACCTTGTGGTATCCCACTGCTTCCTTCCTTCCATGTAGATGTAGTACCATTATGCACAATGTATGGTTTATCAGCAAGTTACAATTCTATCTGATGGTGATGCTATCTATCAAATATTTTTTCTAATTTACCAAGAAATAGGTTGTAGTCTACTTTGTCGATGTTTGTACCCCAAGATAGGCGAGGGTTGGGACCTATAGAACTTCATTTCAAAAAAATAAAGAGTAAATTTGTTGTGGAAATGCTAGGATATTGTGTGTTAACACCCATTTTTAGCTCCTAAAAATATACAAATCATCTCTGAGTCCCTAAAGTAGTTCTTTGTGGCTTGTTTCAAAAAGTGAAAAGTGTAGTGGACAAAAATCACTGATATTTATGCAGATATTTTTAAGATATGCTAATTTTCAGATATAGAGATTACACCCAGCTAGAGCTCTCTGATTAAAGTATCCATATAAAGCATGTGTTTATTTGGTATTCACCTTACACTCAAAATTCTAAGATAAGGGAAAGAGAGAAGTTGTGTTTAATTTTCATTTTTATATTTACCAACTGAATATTTACCATCTGAATCTGAATCAAGAAATGCATAAATCAATGTACAAGTAGTCTTTAGTTTATGTACTGCTCTAAAAGTTGGAAATCAGTTCTACAATATAAAAATTTCTATAGAGGTGTATATATTTGAGAAATTACCATATATTGGTATATTAATGAAAAATAAGTAATTATATAATAATTAAGTAAAAAGTTTAAAAAGTTTAAATATGATATGAGGAAAAACCTTATATCAACAAAGTAAGCATGTGGTAAAAAGAAAACAAATATATCTATCCTCTATCTATCTATCTATCTATCTATCTATCTATCATCTATCTATCTATCTATCTATCTATCTATCTATCTATCTATCTATCATCTATCTATTTCTGATATTCTAATGCTATTCCAAAAACCCTCCTCTCCCAATCTCATAACAGCCAAAACTAAAGGAGAGAAAATAGATGTTCAGGGTGGAATGATAATTTAAACTACATATCAGAGACACAGAATAGGAGAGAAGCTGTGATCAGAAGGGGTTGTTTTGGCAGTAGGCCTGTAATTCTTAAGAAAATAATTATGTTCTAATTAGAAAGATGTGTAGAAAACTCTTTGGAGGATATGGAAAGTTAGAAAGAGAATTATAACTGTGAATATTACATTGATAGTCTCTTGCAAATATTGGTCAGTTAATACCAGACAATTTATCTTTGATGGAATCAAAAATGCATGGTTTTACTATGGCATAATGGGGTTGATTTCTGTTTCCTAGAAACCATATGTCACCTCCATGAAGGAGATGAGTGATTCTTAAAAATCATAAATTAAATGAATGAATGAATAAAAATGCTGGGGTTGTGTTTGGATTTGTTTGTTTATTAGTCCATGTGCTTTTTGTTGAATGAGCAATAGAAAGTTTTGAATGAGCAATAGAAATTTTTCTAAGGGATATCAAATTATCTTCATATGTTTCCTCAATCATGGCACTTGTACTTGATAGTGAATCAGTTTTAAATCACATCCATGGATCACATGAAAAGATGACGAACATTTCTACCAAACCAACCATGTCATCTGCTTATTGGAATAGCAAGTAAACTTAAGGTATACAGTATAATGTTTATTCTAGTTTTGGCTTAAAGTATTACATTCTCGTGCTATTCCTGTTAAACCACCTTCCTTGTACAGCTCTAATAAAACAGCAGAACTTGGCACTCTCCATCTGTTAAAACAGATCACTGAAATCGTCTCCAAAAGTATATAAGCACTGCACATGATTATGCCAAATATTGACTTCCCTGCCTAACCCTCCATCACATAAAACTTATGAAGGCTATGTAAGTAAAGTTCAGTTGAAAGTAAAATATTGCAAAATGAATGGAAGGCATTTGTCAAAATGCTAAATTGGGAAGCTCAGTAAGCATTGCAGTTGATCAATATTTCACAATGACTCACTCATTCTTATGAAACCAGCAAGAGGGGAAGCCTTTCATTTGTCAGGTCAGAATAATCATCAGGGACTGATCCTTAGGCCAGAATGCTCATATGGCAATTCATAGAACTGAAATTTGCAAAGTATTTCAGTAACATTGACAATCATTTAGGTTGCTCCAATTATGTTCAGCAAAGATGAGTACGGAAAAAAATAGGGAGAGAAAGGTCAGTGATAATACACAATTTAAGTACTCCTTAAATGCCATTCAGAAAAGACAGGTGCATGCTTATGCTTGAATTATAGCAGTTAGACTTATATACCGCTTCATAGGGCTTTCAGCCCTCTCTAAGCGGTTTACAGAGTCAGCATATTGCCCCCAACAACAATCCGGGTCCTCATTTTACCCACCTCGGAAGGATGGAAGGCTGAGTCAACCCTGAGCCGGTGAGATTTGAACAGCCGAACTGCAGAACTGCAGTCAGCTAAAGTGGCCTGCAGTACTGCACCCTAACCACTGCGCCACCTCGGCTCCATTATTAAATTAATTATTAAAACACACACCCCCACAATATACATATACCTTCTTAAATTATATACTGCTGCATAATTCTGCATTAAGATGAACTGGTGGGGAGAGAGAAGGTAAAATAGCTCTAGTTATAAAGATGCTAAGAGTTCACACTGATTTGAGTATACACATAAAGTTTCTAGTCCCTTCCCTAAATATTGCCATCTCATGGGAGCTAGAAAGAGTGCCTTTTCTATTACAGCCCCTGACCTAGGGAACACAGAAGTTTGGCAAAGCTCAGCATTCCTCGTCTTCCACAATGTTTTGAAGGCCTGGCATTCCCTCCAAATGTGAGAATAAGAGACTATATGACTTGGCAACAGGTTTTTGTTTTTTGTAATGTTTTTATGTGTTCAATTTTATATTTTTAACATGGTTTCATATATTGTTTTAACTTTTGATTGGAAGCTGGTTAGATGGATGCCTATGTAGAGGTTTAGAACAAAAGATGAACGGCTATATAAAAGTTTAAAACAAAACAAAACAATCACCTACATGCTGTTACTTGCATAGGTTGGTGTTTCTGCACCAAATATTGCATTATTTGCACTTTACTTGTAGATCCAGAGAGGTAGGATGCTGGCATTTTTTCTTTAGCATATTTTTTTCTGTTTTTCTGATATTTTAGTGAAAAATATAGTCTGAACAAAGATGATCATACAACAAATATTGATGGGGTGAAGATGATAATACTACACGATTATTACAGTGCACCTGAATGTATATATGAATTCTTTATGATAATTTGTTAGCAACATCAACTGAAGTATAATGAACATAATATTAACTGCAGCACCTGTCCATTTGCTACAGCCCTTTATTTTGAATTATTTGATAATATAGGGTCTACAAAAGTACTTTTAAATTTCATCGTGTCTGTCTTTTGACTTTATTTCCTCTTAAAAGATAAGCTTATAAAACTCCTATCCTCTGCATAATGAGAAATCTGTAGCTATAGTGTAACTAATTGAATGAAATGTAAGGTGTGTTTCTTTTTTCCTCCAAAGGTAAGTGGGAGGGGAGAGTTTCATAGGTTGTAAAACAGGCAGACATTCCTCCTTAGCTTGGAATATATTGTGCAAAAGTAATTGAATTTTTTAAAATGATTGTTGAAGTAAGGTGAAGTCAGATCAGGTCTTTTAATCCTCAAGCTCATTCACAGCTGTAGACCAATGTACATAGAACTATGTGATTGCTGTTCAGTCATGCAGGACCTCTTAGGGCATGAAAATGTCTGCTTGCTTTTTTCTACTTTTGTAAGTAGAAGCACCTTAAGTCACATTTTTCAGCTTTTAATAGAATTGTCATGCTTTTTTCAATGACAGAGCTGAACACACTGTTTCTACTCTCACGTTTGGTGTTATCTTTAGACTATCAATCAGAAGGAAACTTGAAACGAAAGGGTCATGGTGAACTGCATTTGTGTGTATCCGGTGGCCTTGATTTTGACAGAGTGGTATCTGCTAGGATTCAAACAATAGCATGCCCTTCATTCACGGAGATTCCATAATATGATTATATGGGGGTCATTTTAATAATTGCATCTTTAATGTTTCCATAATGTTAGATATCAACCAACATTTCAACCAATGTCTCACAAGGATTGAAAAGAGGGCTATAAAATTCAGACCTGGGGAGAGCTTTGGACTCTAATTGTAAAATTAATTTCCAGCCTTTTAAAATTATTTTAAGATGCTAGAAAATAGGTGATATTGGTCAACTTTATTGTAGTATTAAGTCTATCTCTTCTTGTTCTTAAAAGATTATCTGTAGAACAAAAAACTGTGTCATGTTAGTATTCTTACCATGCCAGGAGAGAAGGAATATGGCAGTCCATTTATCCCAACTTTAATCTGAAGCTAACAAATGAAAACAGCTTGTTGCTGTTGCACTATTCAGAAATGGATTTTAAAAGAGAATAAATTAGTACACTACTACTGCTACTATAGCAACATCATCAGCTCCCAGCCATGCTGTTTACACCCACCTTATGAAAATCAATTTGTGGAAATAGTTCCATACACCCCTAATTTAAATATAATGTTATATTTATAATGTCAGTCATTCTATCAACTAGCCATGAAAAGAAGGATATCAGTTTATCAACAATCTTGGCACACTAGATTTCTAATATTTCCAGGTTTTGAGTGTGTGTGTGTGTGTGTGTGTGTGTTGGCATAGTGAGCTTATTTTTCAAATAATCCTTAAACTATTAATAGAATTTAGAACTGATAATAAAACCATAATTCACATGAAATTATCAATATAGTAGCATGATTTGGGGGAAATGTCATGCAAAGAGATACAGTTTTTCTAAAGAAAATTAGAACATTAAATGTTATATGTATTGTATAGAGGGTAGGGAAGAAGGGGCTCAGCCCAACCTTGCTCAATAACTACATAACACCACTCAGGAAGCCATCCATCATGTTGGTGATAGGTATATTCACTATGTGGATCATCAGGCTTTATATCTCTATTCCAGATTGATCAGAAGATGCAGTGGGATCTTGAGCTGGTCCAGAAAAGTTAAAAGAAATAAATGACATTGAAGTGGCAATATCCAAAGCAAATAATTGCCTGCAAACTTTTAACCGTACTTAAAAAAAACTTCTTTTCTGCCTTAAAACTGAAATGTACAAGTTTTATACATTACAACTTATTTGTGGTGGCATTTCCAAAAGTGGATTCATTAATAGTAATTGACACTGATCAGCAACCATTGGTGGGGAGAAGAGAAATGAATGATGAGTTATGTACTACAATGTCATAAAACCAAATTATATTATGGCATTATATTGATGAAATCTCTGTTAGCTGTGAGCACTCAAGTTTAAGTTCCATTGTTTCTTCTTGTATATACTTTTGCTTTCTAAATACAATTTGTATGTAACCTACAAACAGTAATTAAATCCTATGTCATTTTGGAGAACAAGAAGTCAATAATGGCAAAGAGAAAAAGTTAACAAAAATAAATAACAAAAAACTATATAAGCCATAGAAATTTGATGATTTGACTGAGAGCTGGTGGCACTATGTCAAGCGCTAAAGTACCAGTTCTTTTTTTTTTTTACAAATTGTTAGAAAAAATAATAACAAACTATAATGTTCTGTTATAACATTAAACAGTGGTTTGTTTTCTGAAAACATTTTCCAGATGTTTCAACAGAAATTCCCATTGAAATATAAATTGATCTGGGAATAATATTCATTCTGACAGCAGTCACCTTTCCCCAATTAATCTCCTATCTATCCATATCTGAAGAACCATACCTATTGCTTAAATGGATTGGTAACCAAATCTTTACCTACTGATATCAATTCAGATCAGTTAATAGAATAACCTGCTATTTTATTAAAGACATCTATAATTTTCATCAACAATAAAATAGTGATATGAGGTTTAGTAATAATCAGAAAAATACCATTTGCAAATGAAACCAGTTTATGTTCAACTAAATTATGTACTACTTCGAAAATCTCCCTATGTTATCTAATAGCACAAGCCAAAGGTTTCACACAAATATCAAAAAGCAAGGGTGAAAGTGGACATCCTTGTCTGGTTCTTCTAAATAATGGGAAAGTAACAGAAAATATATAATTAACCTAATTTTAGATGTGAGTGAATTCATATAATGTCTTGATCCTTTTCATGTACTTCAAAGGAAATCCAAACTTGCATAATAGATCAAACATTTACAGCCTATATATTTTGTCAAAAGCTTTTTCAATGTCTAACAATACAAATACAAATTGGTCTTCATTTTTATTCAAGTCTTTCAAATCTACAATCAACCTAATATTTTCTATTGCTTGCTAGTTTTTATAAACCCTGCTTGATCATTCTTAATAATGAATGGTAACATGCTGTAATTGCTGTAATCTATTTGCTAGCATTGCAGTTAAGAACTTTGAATCAACATTAATCAGTGAGATTGGATGATAATTAGTACATTGGTATGATCTTTACCTGATTTTAGTAAAACTGTACTATATGCCTGATTAAATACCTCTGATAAAATTCCCTTATTAAAGGAATAAAGTTGCAAAGTTTTGGCACAAAAAAAATCTATTTTTTTTCTACCAGTCCATAGAGAATCCATCTAATTCTGTAAATTATTTGTTTAATTTCAATCTTATATAGTGGAACAAATACAAATTGTTTTTTGCCATCTAAGTATGGTAGATTTATATTATTTAGAAAGGTGTCCATATCCAATTCCGGTATTTCCTATGATTTGTGATATACAGTACTTCTGAATATTTTTTTAAATGAAAGTTTATATCCTTTGACATTTTATACATTTTCTTTTTCATCTCTAAAAATTAGAAGTATTGCGGTACCTTTCGTTTGCTTTAAATGACTGTCCAAAATCTTTTCAGATCTTTCACCATTCTCTCAATATCTCTGTTGTAAGCATGGTAATATAAATTATGTCTTATGTGATATTATTATATTTAGTTCATATTTCTTCTATATTTCTCTGTACAAGGTAGTAGATGTGCATTCAACCATCTATGCCTGTAAATGTTGTAATTCATTTTTCAAGTTATCTTCCCTTGTTATATTTAATCTTATTTTCAGTAAGTTGTGAAAGCAATAATTCTACCTCAGATATAGGATTTACATGCTTTCCATTTAAAACTGTGGGCACTTTATGATTCTGAATTCAAATCAAAGTATTGTAAAGTCTCTACCAATATTTGTTGTACAAATTATTTCTCATTCATTAAGGAGCCATTATAAACATTTTTTGATACATTGACCAGTTGCTGAGAAACACAAGTCAGAATAATTGCATCTTAGTCTAATATGTAACCAACATCAATATTATGTTCTTAAATTTGACAATATTTAAAAATAATGAAGCCTACACATTTCTGGTGTGAATAAAATATATATTATGTTTTAATACACCAAACACCAAGAGTCTATCAAATACAATTCTTCCATATAGATCTTAATTTTTCCATTTACTTACAATTGAAGTGGTGAAACAGGCTATGATTTTTTAAATCTTTTTTTGTTCAACTGCATTAAAATCTCTTCCTATGCCATATTGTCATATGTGTGCTTATTCAAGTATTAAAAATATTGATAAAATATAATGGCAGAAGTTGAATTGGGTCCAGTGACTTGCGGTGAGCTTCATGGCCGGTGAGGCAAGCGTGAAAGCCCCGCCAAAACCCTGGTGCTGCGTCCACCATAGAGCGGGACCAGGACCCACTCTATGGCAGATCGGGACTTTAAAGCCCTGCCGCTGGGGCTTTAAAGTGGCAGCAGGGCCCTGGTGGTGTCCGCCACAGAGCGGGACCTGGTCGGAACTTTAAAGTCCTGCCGCCAGGGCCCTGAAGTGGAGGCCTGCTCATCTCGCCGGCGCGCGCACTCTCCATGAAGGAGAAGAGAGCGAGTGCTCAGGTCCTCCCCGGGGAGCGGCTGCGGCAGTTCCTGCGGTGCCCTGGCTGAGGAAGTGCTTGCTCGGCGGCGGTTGTGGCAGCAGCAACCCATTGGACGAGCGAGAGGGGCAGGAAGTTTGGGAAGCATGGCCCCTTCCCTAGCATAGCCCTCCAGCTGCACAAGGCGGGGGCAGGGAGGAGGGTAGGTGGGTGACTGCCTGCCTCTCTTTCTCTCCCCCCCCCAGCCTTCTGGCACTGGGGAGGCAGGGGCGGTGTCCACCACTTTGGTCTCTCCTTTCCCCGGGGGGGATTCTGAAAGGGATATCCCACCCCCGTGCCTTCGCAATCTCCTCCCAGCCCGGGTCAGAGCTGCACCGAGCCCCCCCTCCTCAGCTCAGAAATGGAGAGGGGGATCGAGGCTGTGAATGGGACCCCTTCTCCTCCTTTCTGCTGCTGTCCGCCCGCCCGCCGCTGAATAATTCTTCCTCACCGAGCATGTCCGGCTGCTGTGGGGAAGACTGCTCCTACGAGATCCTCAGCTGGAGGACCAAATTTGGGGAGAGCCAGCAGGCTCACTTGGGCACTCCGTGCGGAGGCTGCTGCCATTGAGCTGTTCCTTCCATGCCCTCCGAAATAACCCGCCCAACATAAGCGTGCCTTCCTCGTGGCTCCTCTTGACCAACAAACGATTTCTTTTTCCACAGTCGCTCAACTTCAAACCTGCAAGGCATAATTTGCTGCTCCCAGATCAGGAGGCGGGAGAATCACGTGCCTCCTTTGCATACGGAATTTTTTGCCTTTTAACCCTTGCTTAACTCTTAAAAGGCGAAAAATTCCTTATGCAAAGGAGGTCCATAGTTCTCTCACCTGCCCCTACAGTTAACACTAAGCAGACTCAAAGTCACTGTGACTTGGAGTCTGGCAGCAACTACCTTGGCCTTTTTAATTATTTTAAAAATTCTATCCTTTTCCTCATGAGACTGGTGAGGCCCCGCCTCCCCTGCCTCCAGTGACTGCACGTCCCTGATTGGGTCAATAAACCTTAACTTTCCTTGCTATTTAACAAATAAAATTAAAATAACACCAATTTATATCAGTAATAACTTATGTATCAATTGGGAATCCTTTTTGAACCAAAATAGCAGCATCTTTAACTGTCATCAGTTAAATTATCATCATGAGGTAAACCAGTCCCATTGCTTTTTTATTAATAGAGATTTATCCTGTTCCATTAAATGAATCTCTTGTTGACAAAAATAAGTTTCCTTAACTAATATATGTTAAAATTTATTTTTTTAGGTTTTTCATAATTAATACTAACTACTTCAGCCATTAATTAACCGCCTGGTCCGCCAGTTGCGGCCCTACCTAGATCAGGAGGCTCTCGCAACAGTCACTCGAGCCCTTGTGATCTCTAGGCTGGAATACTGCAATGGGCTCTACATGGGGTTGCCCTTGAAGTGCATCCGGCGACTACAGTTAATCCAGAATGCAGCCGCGCGAGTGATAGTGGGCGCACCGCGGTTCGCCCACGTTACACCCATCCTCCGCGAGCTGCACTGGCTACCTGTCGGTCTCCGGGTGCGCTTCAGGGTACTGATGACCACCTTTAAAGCACTCCATGGTAGTGGATCTGGGTACTTGAGAGACCGCCTCCTGCCGATTACCTCCCTTTGACCAACTAGATCGCACAGACTGGGCCTCCTCCGAATTCCATCTGCCAGTCAATGTCGACTGGCGACTACACGGAGGAGAGCCTTTTCTGTTGCAGCTCCGACCCTGTGGAACGATCTCCCCGTTGAGATTCGTACCCGCACCACCATCCAGACCTTCCGCGCAGCCCTCAAGATCTGGCTCTCCCAGCAGGCCTGGGGATAGGTTTTCAAGTTACCCGCCCGAGTGTTGATTGCTGAACGAAAGTTGTGTTTTATTTTTTTTTTCTTTGTTCACATTTTGTTTTGTCTTTTGATACTGCACCCCCTTCCCTTGTGATTGTAAGCCGCCCTGAGTCCCCTCAGGGAAAAGGGCGGCCTATAAATCTTAATAAATGAACTAAATGAAAAAATGAACTAAATTTTATTTTGACCCATTTATCAATTTTCCATTATTAGTTCATTTTTTATAATCTGTACCATTTTAAAAATATCTAGTAATTGATTTTACTATATTTAAATATTAGCTAAATTATTATTTCTGACTGATGATTTACAGATAGGGATGAGAAAAAAACTATCTTTCTATATGTCATATTAAGTATACTCCTTGTTTAAATGTACATCACTATAAAAGTCATATTGCCTTAACAGACTGAAAAACAGACCTTAAAAGACAATATAATAAGATATGATGATAAGATATGATACAATGCAAAATAATAGTGGAATAATGATATGATACAATAATTATAATGTGGTGTCACAAAGATTTTTGCACTTTCAAACCATGTATGATTGTGGAACATTTCAAATTCCATAGCTACTTAAATAAGGAATGTAGACTTTACCTCAAAGAAAAGATGGAAATATTTGCTTTTCAAAATGTTCTAAACAAATTAAGCAACAGATCTGTTAGTGAACTGAGTGATGTGAAAATCCAGAAATAACTTCTAACAGATAAAATCTTGACTTAGGACAGCTATAAAACTGATTACTACCTTGACAGCAATAATAGAATGTTTACAAGTACTACATGTACGTCCTAAGAAAATTTAAAATAAGTCTATATGTTAGTATAAAACTACAATAGATGTTTAAGGGTCTGGGGAAAAATGTGAATTTGCCTTCACAACTTGACCCATACTCAGAAATCCTGGAAAAGGAGAGTGTTTGCAAAGAATTATAGAAGAGGCCATTGGGTTAGGCAATCTGTTCAGGCCCAGGGGAAATTCAAAAAGCGACAGGCTAATCAGAAAAGAGAAGAATCAGATAAAGAGATTCACACTGTATAACATTCTGATGGAAGAGAAAGTTGAATCTTACAAATGATTGTGAAATTTAACAACCTACCTGTAGCCTTCGAAATAGATATTGGCACTTGCATTATGGTGATAAATTAGGGTTCATATTAAATTTTAAAGCAAGCTTGAGTGCAGTGTCCAAGAGAGGAATGAAATTAAGTACTCATAATGATGAAATGATTCTGTATTAAGATCAGTAAATATTGTAGTTACATGTAAAGGATAACAGAAAATCTTTAAAAGGCTAGAAGTACAACAGGAAGGTTCAAACTACTTTGTTCAAACATGGTTGAAAAAAAAAATCATGCTAGATTGGATGAAATATGCAGAGTAGAGATATAAAAAGTCAAAATGTATACTCAAGATAACAGGAAGCTAAAATCTTTAAGAGTGATTCCATATTCTCAAGACAAAAAACACCCCCCAAAAAATAATATTGGAAAGATTTGAATGGGAATATATTATTTCCCTTAAACCAGTGGTTCTCAACCTGTGGGTCGGGACCCCTTTGTGGGTCGAACGACCCTTTCACAGGGGTCCCCTAAGACCATCGGAAAACACATATTTTTGAAAAAATATGGAAAACATAAAATAATTTTATGGTTGGGGGTCACCACAACATGGGGAACTGTATTAAAGGGTCATGGCATTAGGAAGCCACTGCCTTAAACAGTTTTCTGAGTGGGCAATAGCCATTGTCTCATGACAATGCTAATTAGAACCATCTGCATCTATGAAAATGATGCAGTTGCCATTAATCAAATCTCTAAGTTGGACAGCTGTCTGTTTCTGTGGTTTAAAAACTTCTTAGCCCTGCTGGATAGCGAACAACAGTAGGTTGGATGTGTCCCAATTATACCAGCAGATGGAACCTGAAAAGCACTGTAAAAAGTTTAGTACCATTAATACCTGAGAGAGTGAGATATAAGACTGAAATCTTGAAGACAAGTGTTTTCTAGAGGACCTGAAACACAATGCTCAAAGACAAAAGTAACAAAGATAAAATTCATCTTGTGACAGGCAAAATGTTTGCTCCTGCAGAACTAAGTTATAATGGCACAAATCAGAACATCAGCCATGTCTGGGGATCAGTTCCTATTATCAGCTCCTGTTCATATTTGCAACATTTTTCAAATAATCAAAATAGTTACTTTCCTACTTTTAAAGTAATGAATTGAATAGCTGGGAAAGAAAAACAAAACAAAAAATAAAACTTTTTTTCAGATATCTATTCAGTTCTTTGGTGATTTAGGTTTGCTTTGATCTCATAAAGGAATATCCAGTCCAACCCTATTGATGTTCTGAAATGTTCTGAGGATTTTTCAATTTTAAATTTCCCCAAACAATTCTGGACTCTTATGGCCTCCATATTTTAAAATGAAATAATAAAATAAATTATCTTTAGTATAGCAGAAACTCACATATAGTGTAGCTCATGACTATACAATCCTTGCTAAGAAAGGTCACTAGTAAAGGATTCTCTAGTGCTAAACGGATTAGATTAGATTAGATATTAGAAAAGATCCCTTTGCAAAAATTGTATATTTCTTGGAATATTTGGAACACATCCTGTGAAACCTTCCTAAAAATATATGGAAAAGGCAATATCTTATCCTTTAGATACAGAAGCATTATGCTTTAGAAGATAACCCAGAACAAAATCCCAGACAAGAATTACTTTTCTTTAACCAGATACATATAATTGCATGTAGAGAAGGGTGTGTTTTATGGGAGGAACTCAGTGGTGGGCTGCTGCCAGTTCAGACCGGTAGTTCCGACCAGCGACTGGGCCTGCCTACCTGCCCTGGAACTATCACGTGTTATATAATCACCATTTTTTCGATGCCATGTGCATGTGCAGTAGGCATACATACGAGTGAAGTGAGAGTGCATGTGTGCACACTCACTTTTTTGGTTCTGAGACAACTGGTTGTTACAGTATGTGATGCCCATCTCTGGAAGAACTAGTAGGGGTACAACCCAAAAGGCTACAGGAAATACTGTATCATTATATAAGACACAACCTGGAATTTGTTGAATGACTATATTATACCATTATGTATAATAGTCAAACCTAGATGGTTCTACAGTACTCCAGCATAGACATCATTGTATATATGGAGTGTCCGGGGCAACATTACTTTTATTTGCACTTGATATGCATAGAATCCTTTACAGGAAAATATATCTGGCTCTAACACTTGCTTTAGATTGGCTGGAAATATTGTCCATGAATTCTATAAGATCAGCAACAACCTGCTTCAAGAGGTATTTGTCACACATGAACTGCTTGCAGCAGTGATAAAAAAAAGACCTAAACTCCATATATCAAGAATTTGATGAGTCACTCTAAGCAATCTATTAGAATCAGGAATGATTGAATGGAAAAAGATATATTCTTCAAAGTATATACAATCTATAGACACACACACATACACACACACACATATACACAACACATGCATATACAGATACATAACCTTAGACTAACCTAAGAATAAATTCTGCCAATTACAGATAAAAATAGGTTATGAATTAATCTTGACCTAGAGACTTAGTGGTAAAAAAAATTTTTTAGTTTTTTAGAAATTATTTGGATTTCAAAAACAAACTGAACAAAAACATTTAGAATTAGAATTAGGGCTATTTATTTGAAGATATAGAATGTATTGGCCAATAATGTTTCCAGAATCTGCAACATAATTGTAAAAATAAATTTAAATGGAAGTGTGTCTTTCTTCATTGAAGAATAAACATCCCAGGATTGATCTTAGGCTGCTAACCTGATAAGAGAAAGCCCCACTTCTTTCTTGCTAGTGGTGAACTCCTCTTCATTGTTCTAGAACCCTCCAGTGGCCTGGAAACACTCCCATTGTTTAGGATAATCCTTCCTTATATTAATAATAATTCCCACTTGGCATTAATATATTCCTAGCCATGCTGCTCAGCGGAGAGTTGCTGAAAGTAGATATCCTGTTGCTTCTATTAACAATATGACCGACTGTTTTCCATAGCCTAGTGTCACAATTTTCTTGAAATCTTCTTCTTCTATGAGCATCTAACTTTTGGAAACTCTTATGGAAATAAATTCAAAATAAACTCCTTTTAATGATATGACAAATATATTCAACTTTCTGTTATTGTCTATTTTTCTATTCTGACAAAGGCTAAAACATTTTTCAAATTATTTCCAGAAGTTATCTTTTTCCATATAACAAGTATAAAGATTTCCAAATAATTGGAACTTTTATGCTTTACCATACCTGGTAAAGTCCTATACCTGTATAGGACTATTCACAATCATTAAACCAGTGAGCAAAAGGAATCAACAGGCAATTTCAATGTAATAGCAAATAAAAAAGTTAAGCTAGTTATAGATCTAAAACTAGAATGGATGGACGCATGTTGAATTATGTCTACTTTTTAATAGTGAAAAACTTTTATGAGCTAGCACAGATTTTCTTTATTTATTTAACCAGAGGTTCTTTGAAAATCAAGGAGTTCTCCAGAATCCATGAGCATGGAAAGCTTTCATAAACCCTGTCAAATCAAAGACAATCATTGCCCTTTCATTCCAAGTGGCAGCCAAGGTCTCAGCTGAACAGCGTACTTCAAGGGAACTGTTCAAGTAGGTCCTGCTTACCTGTGTATTCCAATTTTGATTCAGTTCCTTGACCCCGATGGTGTAGTTTTCATACTATCCTATCATCTAACTGAAGATGGGTGGGGAAAAAATCCCAAATGACTATTTTTATCAGTTTATATGAAGAGACACCTGTGAGCCCTTCATGTCATCAGAAAGAGTAGATGGATAGATGATAGACATACAGATGATAGGATAGACAGATAGGCAGGCAGGCAGGTAGATGGACTCTTATATATTAATTTGTCCTTTTATCCAAGGCATTGTTATTAGCCACGCTACCTGACTTTGTGCTAGTTGCAAATTTTCTTAAGTATCATCTAAATTGGCTAATCCAGGTCATTGTTTAAAATATTGAACAGATATGGGCCTAGAACACAGAATCATGACACTCTACTCAATACTTTCCTCCATGTAGTACTATTATTGACACTCTGGAGTATAGTCACTCATTCAATTGCAAGTCTGTCCAACAATAGTACTGTATAGCTCAAATTTTAACATTTTATTGAGGATAATATCAGTGTAAGAAACTGTTCAATAGGTTCTACTTTCCTGTGGATTTCAACTTTGATTCAGTTCCTTGACCCCCAGGGTGTAGTTTTCATGCTATCCTATGGTTTGATAGAAGAAAGGTGGAAAAAATTCCCAATTGAGCATTTTTGTCAGTTCAGATGAAGAGACACCTGTGACCCCTTCATGTCATCAGAAAGAATAGCTAGATATGTAGATAGATAGCATAGATGACAGATGATATAGATAGATAGATAGATAGATAGATAGATAGATAGATAGATAGATAAATAGATAGATAGATAGAATAGATAATTGATAAATAGTTGATAGACAATAGATAACAGGTACAAAAAACATTTTATTTGAATAAATCAACAAAGAGATCAACATAATATGCAATTCCTGGAAATTTACTTTTTTATTTTTATAGATATAATAAATTTATATTAGACTTTTCAAAATAGTAAAAAGGAAACCCAGCCATTTAAAAATCCAAAAGCAGGAATAGAAGTAGTTAATATCAGAGTAAAAAATAGATGAGTTGAACTTTTTTAAAAAATGTGTTTAAAATAGATCAGATAACTGCGTGGTTCATGAATCTATTTGTTGAACATGGACTATGCAATTAGGTTGGACAGAAAATTTCCCTTTATCAAGCAGAAATTTCATTGTCTCAATGTGTAACTGTTTGGTGGCTCATTACTTTTGTAACTCATGTTTATGTAAAGGGCAGATTTCTCTTTTAATCTTTCAGAACACCTGTTAATGGCAAAGCAATTTATGTTTTACAGAAGTGCAGTTTCAAAAAGAAATAAAAGGAAAATTATTGATAGGTTGTGATATGACTCTCCTTATACAAATAATGCTATTTTCATTCCAAAATCAGCATTGCCTGATAAGGTCAGATTAAAAAGAAAATCATCAGCCATTTTTCTATGGCATAAGCTTCTCTTATATGCTCTTCAAGGTAAAGATGGATGTGTGTGTGTTTGTGTATGTATGTGTTGTATGCATGTGTGTGTGTATATGTATGTATGTATATATGTATATGTGTATGTGTATGTGTATGTGTATGTGTATGTGTATGTGTATGTGTATGTATATGTATATTTGTTTTCATAGATTTTCACGGGTACAGGTATATAGGTCTTGGCGTATTCGGGTCTTTTCCCATGTAAGATTGAGAGTATCTTGGCAATGTTTGGATGAGGTCCCACTAACCATCTTCAGGCTGGTGCCTTCAGCTTTATGCTTGTGCGAGCAAGCCCATTACCGAGGTTGTTACAACACAAAAGACTAATGGGCAAACAGCTAATACCTCAGCCACACAGGATGTTACAAAACAGCTGACTAATCTGCATACATCAACTCCATAAACAAATCAAGATTTAACAACACAGCCAACCAACCTGCTTACAGCAACAAAGCCAGCACTCCACAAACCCCCACCAATATTTATAGAAAGATGGCAGCTCCGATCACGCTTTGATTGCACAAGCACGAAGCCGAAGGCACCAGCCTGAGGATGGTGAGTGGAACTTCGTCGAAACGTCACCAAGATATCTCAATCTTACACGGGAAAAGACCTGAATATGCCAAGACCTGTGTATATGTATATGTAAATATATTTGCTACCCATCTCACCACAAGGCAACAAGACTCAGGCTTGCTGGGTATCTTTGTGATCTCAAACTGGAGAAAACACAGACAACAAACTCAGGAGGTTGGTCTTGAGACATTAATCTGACCCAAGTTTAAAAGGTGACAAATATCCATTGAGTTTTGTGGCAAATGCTCCAAATGTGTTTTTACATTAATCTCTGCTAAAGACATAACAAGAAATGTTTTACAAGAATCCCCCTTAAACACACATGCGCAATGGATCTCCTCATCAAACTACATCAAGAGAAAGAGGCAATCATAAAAAGAATGCAACTTCTTTTTCAAACTCACATCCCACCCATTTGTATAAAGAGACAGTATCCGGTATAAAGTATATGCTATAAAGATATATTGTATACTAGTGTGGGATTAAAATGTATTATATTGAAATTTAAAGCTTAGAACTAGATTTTAAATTTAAAAATTTAAGGCTCAGAATAATAAATTCATATACCAGCAGACGGAAACTGAAGCCTATCAGGTTCCAGTGAAATTTTTTTGTCAGCTATAGAATTTATCCACAAAACACCCTACTGGGTAACTTAAATAGAAATGACAGGTATATTTTTTATGTTTGGCTGATGAAGCTATATGTTTTTTTTCCTCCTGACTTTTTCCCTTCCTTCTCTCCATTTATGAATTGCCTTAAACTCAGCTTCTTGGTTCTCTGGCTTAATATCAGTAAAAAAACAAAATATTCAAAATCAAAACTTATCTTATCTTGATTTGTTAACTATAGTTAAGCAAGGTTTTTTAAAACAATTTGCTCCTGTTTAAATATAATATAATGAACATCTTTACAAAAAGGGGCTAAATTCTTTGTGTCAAAAAAAGCATACAGGAAAAAAAAGCAAAGAAAGACAAATAGTTTCATAAAC
Organism: Thamnophis sirtalis; assembly: GCF_051295495.1. Taxonomy (NCBI): domain Eukaryota; kingdom Metazoa; phylum Chordata; class Lepidosauria; order Squamata; family Natricidae; genus Thamnophis; species Thamnophis sirtalis. Next base: position 107,990,610 of record NW_028261383.1, on the reverse strand, counting down.
TGTGGGTTATGAGGATATGGATGAACATATGAGAGAAGGCATTGAGCAAACAGAGAACAAATTCCCTAATTCTCCAAGAGATCTAACACATTTATTCCAACAAATATTAGCAGAGGAAAACAAGCTTTGGTCACTGTTGCGGTACATTTACTGCTGATTGCAGTGGAAATCCTTGGGTTTCAATCTCCCTAGTTACCCCCACTTATCATTATGTCCTGGAGCTTCAATCTATCCACAGCTTTGGATTTTCCTCTTCTGTGCTGAGACAATTGGTTCTAAGCATATATATCAACCATACCTTCAGCAAACAAGCACTGCTGGAGTCAAACAGTCCCTTTGAGGCTCTTAAATCTGATGCAGAAATCTGTAGTTCTATTTCTACCATACTTCCAGTTGTTGATATATGGGAAATCACAGAAGCAACTAAATTTCTTTTATGTGTGCATCACTTACTCAAAGTCCAAGTTGAAGATGAGGTTGATGGCAACATTTATGTTTTTGTGCAGAGTTTCACAGTTATTTTGTTTGTTTATACTTAAATTCTCAATCTTGCAAACACATAGAGGTTTTCTTAAAAAATACAATGACAGTAGGACACCAATATGCTCATTGTATATTAGTAGTTTGTTCTATGTTGATATCTGTTGTAATGAACCAATTTACATGTCTAGGCTATTTGAAACAAATAAAAATGTTTTTATAAATGCAGAGATGAAATGTCGTAGTATTCTCCCAACACCATGGAAGAATCATTCCCAGACACTGAGGGGGAAACTACCCTATTTAGAATTAGAGGGCATCAAATGAACATGATAGGATATTAGTTTCTAAAAAGTTAATGAAATGTTTGGCATGTGTCTTTTCAATAATTTACCTCTATGTAATTACTAAACTTCACAGTTAGTAGTTTTTTTACCTAATTTTTCCATTTTAGCAATTGAGAATTACCAAGGCAGTTTTAATTTGATGGACATTTAATTTAGTTAATCTATTTTAATTTAGGGACACTTGAACAGTTCAAGACAATATTAAATACTGTTTATGTAATACACACACCATGTACCAAAAGTCAAGCTCCTTTGACAATTTATTATCTAAATTACAGTACATTGACTATTTGAATTGGATGCCATTTGCATTCTAAATGTTTGCTTACTCATTTGACACACGACATTTGAACATATCTAAGTTCAGTAACATTTTATCTGAAAATAAAATAAAATAAAACATATTGTGAATTGTCTACATGGCTTGGCTTTTGCTTTTATACTTATCTGTTAATCTATCAATATAGCCAGGAGATGTCTCTGGATTTGAAAGCAATAAGCATAAATGAAGTAAAAGCTGAAAAAACAATTAAGATTTTATATATATATATATATATATATATATATATATATATATATATATATATGTATGTATGTATGTATGTATGTATGTATGTATGTATGTATGTATGTATGTATGTATGTATGTATGTATGTATGTATGTATATATGTATATATGTATATATGTATATATGTATATATGTATATATGTATATATGTATATATGTATATATGTATATATGTATATATGTATATATATGTGTGTGTGTGTGTGTGTGTGTGTGTGTGTTGCATGTATGTATGTATGTACCATGTTATCATGGCAGCAAAGTAACCTTATATTGCATTTCATTTTAATTAAGTCAAATATTAAGAAAAACAAAGGAATTCTTTATTGGTCTTAGCTATTTTTCAGTGTGTGGCTCTACTGTTTTTTAGTGTGAGGCCCACTACTATGCTACTGGTATCCTAAGAAAGCCGTTGGCCCATAAATGGTGGACTTAGCAGATTGTCAGAAAGCCAAGATGCAACAGAAAACAATTTCTAGCATATATTCATTATCTCCTAACAAAGATAACTATTGAAATAAATTTAGTTCTAGAAGTAAAGGCGTTTTCTTTGTCTGTAAGTCAATCTTGTCAAAGCTAATCAATTTACACAATTACTCAAACATGCTGCTTTTCGTCTTCAAGCAAGATACGACTTTATTTATGATTATGCTTTAATTTACGCATAAAAACATATTCTGTCTAAGTCAACAGCAACATCCCTCTGAAAAGTTAGATCAGTCTGTTGCATTTCCCCCACCAACTTTCCATCTGCAGATCCTGTACCTGCAACACACAGCACTTCACCAGTGTCAAATTTACCAGATCAGATTTTGATGCTCTGTGTCGCTCAAGAAGTATCTATAATTTAATCTTTCCCCCAGAGATTTTAAGCTACTGTACAAATGCAAAATGACTTTGAGACTTTCACGTCCTTCCATGACAGGTACATTTTTATTTCCATTCTACATATTTCAAAAGTGAGACAGGTTTTCTCTGTTTCATTTGCTTCTAGAAACTGCTACAGTGTTTCCAAGCAAACAAAGTTCCTAATTTTACACTCATTTCCTCTTACTATCTGCTATGTTTCTCACAATATGGGCTCCTGGGTTTCTTAAAGATCAGACCATTTGCCTTCTTCAATTAGTTACCTCTATGTGATTTGCAATCAGATGCAACTGTCACTTCATACTGTATATTAGTTAGATCTCCCCATTTTTCTCACAGCTTTGCTTTATATTATGCCATTAAAGGCAGTGTGACACAAATCAAAGAGTTCCAAGTATATTTCATCACTCACTTATGAAACTATGTCATGGTTATAAGTCATAAATATGACATCCGCTTTTCTATTCTATGTGGACATCACATACAATAAAAGGGAACATTTTGGGGCTTTGGACTGCATGTGATAATTTGTGGAAACATTTTAATTGCTTTTTATAGGGCACATAGGAGTTCCAAATCCTCTAATGAGCTTCTGCAAACACCTGTGAAATGCTTGTAAAGGACTATGTAAAATGAAAAATGAAATACACAACAAAGCCAGATTGCATAATACTCACCAAGAGAATGTGAGAACAAACAGTTCACTTTTATTTGTACACATCATTTCTGCCTTTTGTTTTACAATCATTACACAGGCAAATTAAAAAGAGAGAGAGAAGAGAGAGACAAAAAAACATCTTCCACTGTAGTAGCACAAATAGAGGAGGGAAATCTTGAATTGAACTTTCCAATTATTGATCTTGAGAAAAATATGCAGCTCAGATTTGTCAATTATATTTATTAAATTTAACTACATAATTTATTCTAATGAATGAATAGCTTGCCCGTAGCTTTCTGAGTGACAAGGAAATGTAAAAGAATGATTTATTTGGCAGTGATCTGAAAATTTTTAAATGGATATACGCCCAGTTGTTTTCAGTGGTACTCTACAAGCAGATAGAATTTGAATAATTGTTTGGAGTGTTTGTATTTCTTGACATAATTTGTGGGCAATGCCAATTCTACATATATATTATGTCATAATTTAATTATATATACCCTCAGAACAATTAACAAAATAAAGCCAATAATGAGCTTTTATTGAGGCTTAAAATATAACAATAATGAAGTAAATAAATAAATGCAGACCAATAAACATATTTTAAAAACTACAGAGAAAAGTTACTTGTGCACATGTGAACATATACATATACATATACATATACATATACATATACATATACATATACATATACATATACATATACATATACATATACATATACATACATACATACATACATACATACATACATACATACATACATACATACATACATATATATATATATATATATATATATATATATATTACAATTGTCCATGATATAGAAAATAATGCACCATGTTGACTGAATCATAATACTATAAGAGGAAAAAGGTTACATTTTTCTGTTCATTTGTATTCTATAAATAGAAAATATAAATGCTTTTATAAAATATAATATGTTTGGGTAATTATAAACATACATATTTGCACACTTATTCTTAAAATGCAATAGTTGTCAAATGCTGGGGTAATTATGAGATTCAGCCAGTTCAAATGAATATAAAACTTATTGCAAGTTTAAACCCTTTACAGGAATCAGAACTACTAACAGTCAAGGGAAATTAGCAGGTGTTAATGAAGGAATTCAAGGTAGGCTGGATTTAGATCTCTTGTGGGCAGGCAGGGACTCATGACTGTTGATGGAGTTGATTCCCTCCCTCAGGCTCAGCCTGGTCATCTCCTATAATTGTATTTGACAGACAATAGCATTTTATCATATCACCTCACACGCTCATTTGTATCAGGAAAGAACATTTTTGAAAGTGCATATAGAAATAAAATTAAAAGCATATTAATTAATTCATATTCAAAAGCAATATGAACATTTATTGCTGCAGCCAAAATTGCGGAAAATATTTACTACATTGGCAAGCTGTAAGAAAAGACGAGTGATCTTTTACATTAAATATACTATTCCAGCGGAACAAATCTACACAGATGACGATGGAAGAATTTTGATGGTGGAAATTATAACAAGAAAATACTTTTAATAGCAATTTATGCTCCTAATGATAAACAAGATAAATTCTATAGAAAACTACCAAGAAAAATAATTGATTTGGACTATGCTAATGTTTGTATGATGGGAGATTTCAATGGAATTGTAGACCAGAATATGGACTATAAAATGCAAAAAACTACAAAGCTAAATAGAAAACCACTCCCAAAATCCTTTTTTAAAATGATGGAAGAAATAGATCTAAAAGATGTCTGGAGAGAAAGAAACACTGCAAAAAAAAATACCTTTTATTCAAATAGACATTTATCATGTTCTAGAATCGACATGATATGGGTTACAATGGAATTGATTTGTAACATACAGGAGATTGAGATTAAAATAAGTACCTGGGCAGACTACAATCCAATGACAATTAAATGGAAAGGACAAAGGAAAAGATCTGGATGATGTTAAATAATACCATATTAAAAGAGAAGGCACTTTGGAGTACTATGAGGTGCATCCTGAAAAACAAATGGCTTTGATGTTCTTAGATGCACAGAAAGCATTTGATAATGTGAACTGGCAATTTATGTTCTTACAACTGGAACAGATGGCTTTTGGTAAGAAATTTATTCAAGCCATACAAACTATATATCACAAACAAACAGCAAAGATAATGATAAATGGAGAACTGACAGATTTTATTGAAATAAAGAAAGGGACGAAACAAGGCTGCCCATTATCACCTCTACTTTTTGTTTTAACATTAGAAGTTTTAAATAGAAACATCAGCGAAGAAAAAGAAATAAAAGGAATGAAAATTAAAAAGGAAGAATACAAACTACAAGTATTTGCAGATGATCTGGTTTTCATCTTAGAGGATCCACCATAAATTGCACCTAAACTAATACAAAAATAGAGGAATATGGAAACATAGCAGGTTTGAAAATAAACAAGGATAAAATGAAAATTTTGACAAAGAATATATCATCAAGACAAAAGGAAGAATTGGCGGAAGCATTGGATATTCAAGTCACAAATAAGGTTAAATATTTGGGGATATATTTAACCACAAGATGCAGTTCACTCAAAGAGAACAATTACCTTAAACATAAACAGCAGATTGCAATGTAGCTGATGAAATGGGAAGGAATAAGGATGAATTGGTTTTCATATGTGCATATACAATCTAGATATGACAAAGACCGTAAAACAGAAGGTTTCTATGACAAAATGACTGAGTTAGATCAAATTTTGACAGGTACTGATGAAAAAATAATTAAAAATTATATTGACACTTACTAGAGGTTAAGCTAGAGGAAGAACAAGTTAAAGAATCAACGATAGCATGGGAGAAAAATTTTGGACATGGGACTGAATTAGAGAAGTGGCAGAAATTGTAGTCTCAAAATTATAAAATGACCATGTCAACAGCATAAAAAGAAAATTTGTATAAGATGTTTTACAGTTGGCATCTACCCCCGACAAGAATGGCAAGAATGTTCAAGAACAAATCCAAAAAGTGTTGGAAATGTCATCAGACACCAGGTTCATATTACAATATGTGGTGGGCTTGCTAAAAGATAGTGGAGAAAATGATACAAAAACACATAGACTTTAAACCAGAGATTTTTTTTTATTGGGAATAATATAGACTAGAGATCTGAAATATCTGATTGTAAATGTATTAACAGCAGCTAGAATTATATTTGCAAAAAACTGGAAAAATGAGAAAATACCAATGCAGGAGGGAGTTATTCAAAAAATAATGCAATGTGCTGAAATGAGTAAATTGATATTTGAAATTAGAAAACAAGAAGATGAACAATTTTATAAGGTATGGGATTTGTTCTATTAATGGTTAGATAAGAAAACATGGAAATGAAAAAGAGAAGCTATTGGAGATAGTTGGAGAATTTTTTATATTGTAAGAATAATAGAATGACATAGGCAATATTATAAAGGCATATTATTATTAAATAGACTAAGAATGATGCACTGGAATGTTGGTTTATATATGAACTCAATACTTAGAATATCAGGTTCAAAAGGAAGGAATAACAATGGTAGCTGAACAAATGATGTACAATGATAATAATGTACCTACACTGTATATATCTGATGGATAATTTGTGATTTTATATACAACTGAAATCGGTGATGCACAAAAGACTGTAACCAAACGACACGCTATATGTAATTGATATGTAACGGATGAAGGTTTTATGCTTTATGTTTTGTTTGTCTTTGTCCAAAAATAAAATAAAAACTTTTACAAAAAAAAGAAATGAAATTAAGAGGACTCTAATCATTTTTATTTGTCAATTAAATGATCATTCATTTGTAAAATGTGACATTATACTGTGAAAAATCAATAAAAGTTACCATCACTCAAAATCTATTGTACATCTTATATGGATACCAAAGATAAAACTAAACTTTAAGGAAAGATGGTGCTATGGACTACCCAGTTTTATGCCAAAATCTACAATTTCTATATTTTAAAGTGTAACATTTTAGAATATGATTACTAATAATAAAGGGAGGGAGGGAGTGGAAAGGGGAAAAGGAAATAAGTATGGCCATGAATAAGTTAACTATGTAAATCATCAGTGTTCTAAACATTGTGGAATTTGAGTAAATTCTACATTGAGTCATATAAAAATCTTTCTGTGAAATATATCTTCTGTATGTAAAATGTACCAAATATAAGGGTTTAGGGTCTGTCTCACAAAATTATTTCTGAGTTCTGAGGAGGAGAGCTGGATAAATAGCAAAACAGAATGCCATTATAACAGTCTGAATGCCAGGATCTTGTTAGCACAATGTCAGTAGCTTCAAAATAATGTGACACTAGTCAAAAAGCTCAGAATGGTAAGAACAGTGTATGGTAACATGTTTAATTAGCTACTGAATGCACAAAGCAATTAAAAGAGCTGTCTGATAAAGATTCATAGCAACAACATGCACATTTCCTTAGGAGGATAGGAATACCAATGGTAGACCTATTTACCTGCATAACCCCAATTTCTTCAAACATGATGATAACAAGAATGACATTACAAGAAATGATAGATCTAGATAGGGCTTACATTGTTAAGATTTAAAAGTTGTCACATTCTTTTTATAAATTTATTTTTTTAAAAATGTTTTGTAAAGTCAGTACAATGAGATGTTTAAGTTGTTGGACTTGGACTAACTCATCCAGGAGTTAACTCTGGATTAAGGAAAACCAATGTTGAATAGTTAGGATAATAATAATAACCTTTATTGTCATTTTACATATATACAACAAGATTGATTTAGTCTCTACTGGTGCAATCCATAACAAAATACAGAACAACGTGAATAATATAGAAAATGGTCCTTATACAAGTACTTAGGGAGAAAACAGCCATATGTTTCCATGTATGCATGGAGTGATTGTAGTTGTATTTAGGAGTCTGATAGCCCATGGATAAAAGATGTTTTTAAACCTGTTTTCCTGGCTGGCTATAGTTCTGTGTCTTCTGCCCAATGATAAAAGTGAGAAAAGACACTCACCAGAATGTGAATCATCCCTAAGTATCTTCCTTACTCTGCTGAAACAACGAGACCTGGCGATATCATATAGTTAGTGTTAGAAGGAAACCAATAATTTCTTGTGCTGAATTAATCACTCTCTATAGTGCCTTTCTGTCCGCAGCTGTTGAACCAGCATACCATACTGTTATACAGTATGTAAGGATACTTTCTATCATAGACTGATAGAAAGGGGTCATCAGTCTGTGCTTCTGGAAATCCAGCACCATCGCCTTTGTCTTGCTAGTATTTAAATGTAGATTGTTTTTTGAACACCATGCGGATAACTTCTGGACTTCTTCTCTGTAAGCTGATTCATCCCCTCCAGTTATAAGACCAGCACCATTGTATTGTATGCAAACTTATGATGCTGGATGTATCAGAGGATATATAGTTATGTGTATACAGTGAATATACAGTGAGTACATAGAGACTTCTATGATTGAATTAGAATCTGCTTTTCCATAATTTAAATTTATTATTCCATGTCCTCATTTCTAGACTGAAGGAGGACAGGCCATGATCTTCTCTATCTTTTCAAGGATTTGAAGAGTACTATAATGTATCTTCTTCATCTTTTCTCAGGATTAATCCATTATTCATCTTGATTTCTAGTCTTCTGATTATATTTGTTGTCCTTCCCTGAACCTGTTCTAATGTCTGTGAATAATTGAACTATTTCTAAAATAGTGTGGTATGGTGCCTAGATGTTGACATACAACTCAGGTTGGTGTTTGAACACAATTAAATATAATGGAATAATTACTTCCCATAATTAGAAGCAGTTTTTCTATTGATGCAACCTTAACTTGCATTTGCTTTTTTTGCTCATATACAAATTGCCTTGAATTACTGCTCCAGGATATTTTTGCAAGAACCATTATGAAGACCATTAAGAAGACATTGCATTTGTTTTTGATCACTCAGGTGAAGAATCTTCATCTTGTTCCCATTTTTGTCTTTTTTGCAGTGATATTAGCTTTTATGCAATGATATTAGCTATTATCTGCAAATTTGATAAGCAACATCCAACTTTTGATTCAAAATGAAATATGAAATATTGAAAAGCAGAAGATTCAAGACTTTCCTTTGTGGTATCCCATTTGATACTTCTCTCTAATTTGATGAAGAACCATCCATGAGCATACCTTGATCCTGCTATGTAGTTGTTATGCCATCCGGCCAACTTAACTAGCTCGTTAGTCAGCATGTCATGGGGAAATTTATCAAACACTTTGCTGAAGTCAAGTTTATTATGCCTACACTATTTCCACTCTCCATTAAAGAAGTTATCCAATCAAAAAATGAGATAAGATTAGCCTGACAAGATTTGCTCTTGATAAATCCATGCTGATTTCTGGTAATTACCACTTAGTTTTCAAAGTGATTACCAAGTGCTCTCTGTATGAACTGCCTAAACTGTTAGATTAACTAGATGTTTTCCTCCAGGACAACTTTTGCTGTCCTGCAATCATCTGACACATCAAAAATATACTAAAGGTTTTCCAGGATAATACACAAAATCTTTTTTAGACTATCAAGTAAACCTAGGATGCAATTTTCTGGTCCAGAACATTTAACTTTCTTCAAAATTAAGATTATTCTCCAATCATGTTTCTATCTCAATCTTCACCTTTCAACCCTCTCATTCTGGTCTGTCTGTCTGTCTGTCTGTCTGTCTGTCTGTATATATGTATGTCTATCTCTAGCTATTTCCTATCTGTATCAGATTTACCCAATCCATCATACCTCTCAAAATTCTACTTTTCACTGATATTTTTATTTATCTTTTTTAGTCTGAGAATTCTAAAGAAACCCCTTTTCTTTAGGATTATTTATTCTAGGTGTCCTTTGCTAAGTGAAGCGCATTTGGAAATTTTATTCTGTTGATACCTCCTCTAGACTCCAAAAATGCTTGCCTTCATACACACCTAAAATGAAATGTGTTGTAACTTCATGGGGCAACCCTTGAATCATTTGCATTTGCACTCCGATATGAAAAAGAAAAGTATAACCATGTGTTTGAACTGATGCATTGCAACATATGTTTTATGATTTGCACTGTCGTCGGCTGCCTTGTTGGAATTTAGCCAGTGGTGAAATTCATTTTTTTTACTAACAGTTCTGTGGGCATGGCTTAGTGGGTGTGGCAGGGGAAGGATAAGGCACAATCGCCATTCCCTCCCCACTCTGGCGCCAGCCAGAAGTGGTATTTGCCAGTTCCCCAAACTCAAAATTTCCGCTATGGGTTCTCCAGAACCTATCAAAACCTCCTGAATTTGGTCTTCTTCTATGTCACATAAATGGGTTTTTTAATGTTTTCTTCTTTGCTAAGATTTTATGTTTTTAGGTGGCTCTTCTTTTTTATTTTAACTGGATTTTTTTGCAACTCTATTTTTAATATTCCTATGTTGAAATTGTTTTCCTTTTAGTTCATTCTGGCATGAGAGTCCATTTATCATTTTGTCTAAGTTTAGTAGACTTCTGTTTCTTGTAATCCAATGTACAAGTTTGCTTATGTTTCATTTTAGTCTCTCTTAAATCAAAAGCTCCAACATTACATGCTCACTTTTTCTAGCATTCTACTTTTTTGGTTAAATTTTACTTATACTAATACAACTGCATGTGTGTGTGTGTGTGTGTGCGTTGTATTTGTGCTGATAAATAAATAAAGCACAAATACAACAGAAATGTAATAAAGGCAACAGTAAAAATATTGGGTTTCTGTCTGGATGGTCTCTTGTGACAAGCCGATGGACAGAGAGTGGAAGCAGTGAGCTTCCTCCTATATTTGGGCATACCAGGGGTTGTAACTCTAAATACACACACACACACACACACACACACACACACATGTTGTATTTGTGCTGATAAATAAATAAAGGGAGACTAGTATAGATCTATTTCAAGCTATTTAGCTTTCATCAGCTAGCCATACCCTTACTGGGATTAGAACCTGTGCTGTATTGCATATTAGGCAGTTGTGTTAAGCACTAAGCCACAGGGTTATCCTCCTTTATCATATTTGGGCATACCAGGGGTTGTGACACTAAATACATACATACATACATACATACATGCATACATACATGCATACATGCATACATGCATACATGCATGCATACATGCATACATGCATACATGCATACATGCATACATGCATACATGCATACATGCATACATGCATACATACATACATGCATACATGCATACATGCATACATGCATACATGCATACATACATATAATCAAAAAATAATTTCACTTGATAGGGAATAAAATGATTCATCTATCAGAAAAAATAAACACGTTGAAGACCTTAACATATTTATTTAAGGTTTTAAGGATTTCTTCACATGATAATGCAATATAATATTAAGTATTCCAATTTTGATTATGCTGGATATTTCAGTATAACATAGCATCTTCCCCAGATCTCTTTAATTATGCCATATGGTTCATTGTTGTCTTATGTTATTTGTTGCAGGATCCAATCTGGGTTGATCATCAGGACCAGAGATTTAGTCTTCCAAGCTTTCGGACTTGTGCTATCTCACACAATCTGGTAGAGAGAAGTTCCCCGATTGTTCCCCACCCAGATTGTATCTTCCAGATCGTATTATTTGTGAAACAGAATCCCAATATCTTCCTTGATATTATTGCACTCTTAAACATATATAAAGTGTGGATGGATTTGACCATTATTACAGATCTTTTTCTTGTAGTTTAATTTTTACTTAAAAATTGTATTTGTGCACTATGACTTTTAATTATTTAAGCTATCCAATGGATGTTTGGCAATCTATAAACAGATTTAACAGTGTTGGTAACTGCTAATAGATTTGAGGAATGAAAATGATTTTATTTTTAAGTCAGTTTACCTGATTGAAAACTAACTCTAACTAACATGTAGCATGATCAAGCTACATTTTGTAATCTAATGTATTTTAAAACTTTTTTTTTACAGAAATGAATAGATAAATAGATAGAGGTGAAAAGAAACATATTTGACTCCAGGCTCAAACCTTGCTTCTTATTTAGACACGAGCACCTCTGAGAAATCTTGCCCTATTGCCATAAATACTGTATAATCCTCTCTCAACCACCTACAGGAATATTTATAGAAAAGATTCTCCATATCTGTAGCAAAGAATCCTGTATATAGATGATTTTGCCACCTAATGAGAAGGAAAGACTCACTTGAGATGAGACTAATGTTGGGAAAGATTGAGGGCAAAAGAAAAAGAGGACGACAGAAAATGAGGTGGCTGGATGGAGTCACCGAAGCAGTAGGCATGCACTTTAATGGACTCCAGAGGTTGGTAGAGGACAGGAAGGACTGGAGGAACATTGTCCCTAAGGGCACGATGGGTTAGATTTGACTTCACAACTAACAACAACAACAATATAGGTTAAGGCTTATTTCCAATGGAGGTTCTCTATTTGCTTTCTGAGGACTGATTTCATATGCATGATTCCTGCATACCTAGTCACTTTGTGGGAACAACATTGCATGGACTTTTTTTTTTTTTTTACAAGGGACTGGGCTAATGGTACTGCTAATATGCTACACTAAGATTTTAAAATATTTTAAAATAAAAAAGGATTCACTTTAAGTTGCAATTAAGAAGTACTGTAACTCTTAGACTTTAGCTTGGAAATTAATTCTTTTCCAAGTTGAAAGAATAATATATTTTGCAATGTGCTATTGATACTTATACCTTTACAGCTTATATCTTATTCTACCAATTAATAAGGTGATGTTAGTCACAACCTCCTCCATCACACACACCCCAACTCCCACAAAAATGTGTTATACTTTTGCTAATTTTCAGAGTCAAGCACTTGGGGCACAAAAGTACTCACAAAGGAGAAATATTATGAAATTACCTACTTTGTAAAAGGAGTTTTAATTGGGAAAAATGGGCGTAATGATTCTTCACCACTTCTAAAGCAATTTTAGACCTTGATGATCTCCTGTACCAACTGTATTCAAGAACTGAGCTACTTTATTTTTAGCTCAGTTACAGTGTATTCAAAAAAAATTAAACATTAGTTTCCTTTTTTGTAGGAGTTCTTGCTTTACCTTCTAACACCTGGCCTTAGGCAGTTTTTCCAAGATGAATGTTATCTTGATAGCCCTCCTTCATCATTTAATTATTTTATTATGCACATTAATAGAGAAATGCACACAATAAAACATCAGACTTTTTTGTTACAGTAAGGCTCATTTAAGTGAAAATGTTTAGACAAAGGTGTGTGTTCATGTTGATTTATACCTGTGGCACAGAGAGATAGCTGCACCAATCAGTAATCTACTACGTTATTAGCCATTCCTGAAAATTCATTATTCGTGAAAATACCTATGCAAATTTAGGAAGTCTCACTGGTTAGGGATTCTCAGATTAATTATCTCTGACAAGAAGAGGCATGGAGAGAAGTGGCTAGTACCCATTAGGGTGCAAAAATCTACCTTCACAAATAATGGGATAAAGAATGTAAATGCATGAATTTTAGTATGAATAGAAACCTTGTATACATTTCTGATATTTTCATAAACAAATTGCAAATTTTGCAGTTGAAAATGGGGAATTATTTTGCACAGTAGAATTATAAGGATGGAAGGGGCCACCAGGGCCAACTTCTGGTCAATTGTCAAACACAGCTTGGATTAGAAACTATTTATCAGTGAGCAAAACTCCCAGGTCTCTAATTACTTATGTTTATTAGAAGGAAGATTAAGAACACAATTCCAGTGACTGCCTTAGTTTCAAACTTAATATTAGCAATTTATGGTGGAATCATTCTTGTTTGTTTTATCACTCTCTTCAGAGGATGGGACTGCAAGCTTGAGTATTTCATAAAAGCCAGACAATGCTGCCCTAAAGTAGGACAGTTATAAATTATAGTGTTTTAATCAGTGTGCAAAATAGCTCACATACTGCAGGAATCGAAACATCTTGTAAAATAGTTACCTAGTCTACATTTGAATACATCCAATAAAGCCCTACATATCTCTGGATAATTGATTTAACTACTGTACTCCTTTTAATAGTACACAGTTTTTTCTAACATTTATCCACAACATATCTTTTTTATAACTCCACTACATAAATACATTATACCATGTCTCCAAACTCCTGCAAGCTCTTCCTATTCATTGTCTCAATGAAATAAAAATAAATTTCCCTAACTCACAATATGGATAGTTGAAACTATCCAATGAAAGATGGAATAGTCAAGGAAATATGATTGGAAAGGAAATAGTTCTTGACACATAGCATAAATAAATGTGGAAATTGCTGCTATGATACAGTGATGTTCAATAATATGGATATAGAGGCAGACAGGTTTTTCTTGTCTGATATTTTTGCAAGGGAATGAGAAATCTTCAATTTTGTGTCAACTTCATTCTGTATTTAAGGGGGAAAAACTTCAATAAAGAAAAGACCTGTGCAAAACAATGAAGATACTGTAGGTTTCAACAAAGGAATTGAGTTGCAGAGACGGCCTAATTCACTTTGCCAGTTCAATTTGCTTCAATAAGGTGGGATTGGTATCCTCAAACTTCTTTGGGTCAGAGGGAGAAAACTCCTCTTATCCTTCTTGCTCCCTGATAAACCTGATAAAGGTTTTTCATTCTAGATTCCTCTGGAACAGTATGCACCATGCACCAAATCAAGGGACAGAGCTCCAGGCTAAAAGGCTATAACATATGGCTGATGCAAGCAACCATGTTATTTTTTACGAAAGGTACAGAATAGTGAATATAATAGACCTTTGCTTTCTGTGATCCTTATATCAGAGGCTACTCAACAGCACCATTTATATTGCACTGATGGCAGTAGTTTATCCACACTGGTTAAATTACCTCAAGATAACAAAATAGAAGAAGGAAGACCTGATGTCGCAATGACACGACATGCGATCTTGGAGCTCCAAGATCACAGTTGATACTTTTGCTGCTGGATGGTCCTTTTGGACCTAAATCGCCCCAAAAAGATGGTGACAGGGAAGAATATGTCCTGCTGATCTCAGAGACATTGCAAAGTCCCTGATTGATCCAGGAGAATCTCTTTTTGCCGGCAACAGAAGGGCAGCCATTGAAGCTGCTAAAGTTGGGACAGCTCCGGAATGGGAGGAAAATGGAAAGAGAAAGTATGTCGATCTGGTGAGTAAATCTTATTATTATAAAAGACACTACCCCATATATATATATATATATATATATATATATATATATATATATATATATATATATATATATATATATATATATATATATATATATATATATATATATATATATATATATATATATATATATGTTATATTTATGCTGATAAATAAATAAAGGGAGACTAGTATAGATCTATTTCAAGCTATTTAGCTCTCATCAGCTAGCCACACCCTTACTGGGAATCGAACCTGTGCTCTATTGCCTCTAAGGCAGATGTGTTAACCATTGAGCTACAGGGCTCGACTCCTTATCAGCGAGGCCAGGGTGAAAGGTATATATTTAAAGTCACAACCCCTGGTATGCCCAAATATGGGAGGAAGGTCACACTTCCACTCTCTGTCTTCGGCTCGTCACAAGAGACCATCCAGACAGAAACCCAATATTTTTTACTGTTGCCTTTTTGTTATATTTGTTATATTTATGCTGATAAATAAATAAAGGGAGACTAGTATAGATCTATTTCAAGCTATTTAGCTCTCATCAGCTAGCCACACCCTTACTGGGAATCGAACCTGTGCTCTATTGCCTCTAAGGCAGATGTGTTAACCATTGAGCTACAGGGCTCGACTCCTTATCAGCGAGGCCAGGGTGAAAGGTATATATTTAAAGTCACAACCCCTGGTATGCCCAAATATGGGAGGAAGGTCACACTTCCACTCTCTGTCTTCGGCTCGTCACAAGAGACCATCCAGACAGAAACCCAAATTTTTTACTGTTGCCTTTTTGTTATATTTGTTATATTTATGCTGATAAATAAATAAAGGGAGACTAGTATAGATCTATTTCAAGCTATTTAGCTCTCATCAGCTAGCCACACCCTTACTTGGGTTTCTGTCTGGATGGTCTCTTGTGACGAGCCGAAGACAGAGAGTGGAAGTGTGACCTTCCTCCCATATTTGGGCATACCAGGGGTTGTGACTTTAATATATATATATATATATATATATATATATATATATATATATATATATATATATATATATATATATATATATATATATATATATATATATATATATATATTAGTGTCACAACCCCTGGTAAGCCCCAATTATGGGAGGAAGCTAACTGCTTCCAACATCTGTCAATCGGCTCGTCACAAGAGTCCATCACGACAGAAACCCAATATTTTTACTGTTGCCTTTGTTATATTTGTGTTTTTATTTGTGCTGATAAATAAATAATGGGAGACTAGTATAGATCTATTTCAAGCTATTTAGCTCTCATCAGCTAGCCATACCCTTACTGGGATTCGAACCTATGCTGTATTGCATCTTAGGCAAACGTCTTAAAATTTCAAATTAAATTTGAAAACAGAAGAGAACAAGCAGCAAAATTAAGCTACATTAGACAGTGTGTTATCTTTTCTTTTAATTTTCTTTTATGGATGAAACTTTTGCAAATGTTTCCTATTCTTAAATTGAACAGATTAGTTTTTCTTCTACTACTTGTTATACTCTTTTTTATACTTATGGATTAAAATCTTTTTCCTTATTTTTATAATGCTAGATTGGATGGAGGTTTTTTTTTTTTTGCTCCATTTAAGAATTTTGTTTTCTTTAAGCCTGGAATATAAAGAAGATATAAAAGGAATACAAAGGGTGCTGTAATAACAGAGGGAAAGGAAGTAACATTGCCACTTGGAGGCTGGAAGCTTGGAAGGCTTGGAAATATTGTCTTTCTTTTTTTCTCTGTGATCATTTGACTTCGCATTTCAGGGTTCCTCAACTTGTTTATAGAGAGTGATATGAGAAGAGCATGAGTTGTTTATACAGATGCTCTTTGGGAGCTTTATTGGCAGCTGGAGTGGAGTGAAAACAAAGCCTTGTCTTGAAAGATTATAAATGAACTTGCTTTAAATTTAATAAAAAGTTTTGAATGCCAGATTAGCAGTGTTTACAAGTTGGAAGAATGGCGCAACATGTAAAAGAAACCTTAACATTGCAAAGGATTATGTTTGAAATTCAAAAATTATTAGAAGTAACAGAGAAAAACGAGAAGAGATTGGAGAACATAGATTGTAGAACAGTAAAATTTGATGGAAAAATTGAGGATGTTCATCAAATGAAGAATGTGGAGGTCAGAGTTCTAAAAACTGAAGGAAAAAATAAACAAAGCGACAAGAAAATTGTTGATACTGACAATGAACTGAGTGTGGTTGGAAATGGAAAGAGTGAAATATGGAAAGGGGGGATAGAGGGACTTGAGCTCTACCCCAGATTTCAAAGTATAGAAGAAGAAAAGAGAGAAGAATTGATGGAACTAAGGAGAGAAATTTTGTCAGAAGCACTAGTGATAACCAAAGATAAGCTGATTGAAGAAGCAGATAGAGGGTTTCGAGCTTATATAAGATATGCAATAAGCAATAAGTTGCGAAGAGAAGTCCATACAAAACTTACTAAGGAAATAACCAGAATACTAATGCCACAAATGGCAAGTGACATAAGACTGCACTATTACTGCAAAGACATAGGTTGATGTAATGAAAGCTTATAATAAAAAATTAAATCAGATTTAGTTAAATTTAGAGCATTATGTATAAAATGAAGTGATAATGGATGCAGTTAAATAATTGATTGATAATGATAATAATGCTTATATATGTATTGGTTTGATAAGAGGACATTTGATATAAATTGCAAATGGTGATTACAAAAGGAGGTTTAGAAACACTGTTATTAAATATAACCAATTTTTATTTAGAACACGATATAAAGAAGTAATGTTACTGGATGATAATGGGAAGAACTAATGGAATGCCATTATGTGGTTTTGCCTTAAATCTGGAACATTTTATATAAAAGAAAGTAAAAACAATTATAGTCAAATGAAAGTTGAAGTATGATGATAGTAATATATGTGTGTGTGTGTGTGTGTGTGTATGTTGTATTTGTGCTGATAAATAAATAAAGGAAGACTAGTATAGATCTATTTCCAGCTATTTAGCTCTCATCAGCTAGCCATACCCTTATTGGGATTCGAACCTGTGCTGTATTGCATCTTAGGCAGATGTCTTAACTATTGAGCCACAGGTCCTCCTCCTTATCAGCTGAAGCCAGGGAGGTAGGTATATATTTAGTGTCACAACCCCTGGTATGCCCCAATTATGGGAGGAAGCTAACTGCTTCCATTATCTGTCTATCAGCTCGTCACAAGAGTCCATCGTGACAGAAACTCAATATTTTTATTGTTGCCTACTGTTGAGTTTCTGTCGTGATGGACTCTTGTGACGAGCCGATAGACAGATAATGGAAGCAGTTAGCTTCCTATATATATATGATTTAAAATGTATGATTTGATATGAATTGTAGGTGATGATGTGGAAGAGATGCACGGACGTTTTTGTAACCAATCGACACACTTTCTACAATTTGTAATAGAAGATGGTTTTGTGATTTGTGTGTGTGTGTGTTTTGACTGTTTGTGTTTATTTAAAAAAATAAAAAAAAATTCTTTATAAGAAAAGATAACAAAATAAATGTTTTGTGGCAGTGTGGACACAACATTGATGACTTGCTAATCTAATTGCTACAGATCCTCTACCATGAAAAATTGACAATGTAAAATAAATACCATGTGAATGCATTTTAGGTGTTTTTCCTCTTGACACCTGCTTCACAGGAAAGAAATGTATAGAATACTAAAACCAGGGCAGCATGAGTTCTAAGAAACTCAGTGGTTGTGTAATGTTCCAATTAAACATGCAGAAGCTGAGGATTCTAATACCATTCCCAGCCCTATCAGTCAAAATTCTGTAGAGGAATGGAAGAAGGCAGAGCAGAGGCTTTCCCGTTATTATACATCATGTCATACCCAAGCCTGAGCAGCTTTTTTATGTATTAGAAGGAGTTGGCCACAAACAGTCCTATATCCATCATTGATTAGCTAATTACACAGACACTCTATCACTAAATCAGCACAACATCTGTGACCCTCTCTGAACTAAAACAGCCCCCTCCTCCTTTCCCTCAGGAGTGTCAGTGAGGTGGTTCTGCTGACATAATATATTCATTATCCATTAGATTTGGCACATGCTCTGCAGTGCTCAATTACGATACAATCGAGCGAAGGGCCCCGTGTCAGCTGATGTAATGACTTTCTGATTATCTGTCTTTAAATGATGAATGAAATGAAAATGTACTACTCAAAGCCAATATACCATTGTTAAACAGACACCCAATGGCATGTCTATGTGTGCCTGTTGTGGTGTAGCAGGGCATGGATGAATGCTGTGCTGAACGTTTATAAATTTCACGTCAAAGCAATCAGAGGGTTATCATGTGGAGCAGATATTTTTGTTGCTTCTGAAGGAAATTTGGAGGGGGGGGGGAAATCACTCAAGCTAAAGAATCTAGCGTAAAAGATTCCTCAGTTGCAGAATGCTATTTTGAATCCTGCATCATTGTCAGTTGCTTGATGTATAAAGTAGTTCTTTCTATGCTCTAATTAACTTATTTTGCTTTATTTTGCTTTAATTGATTTGAAAATAATTATCACCGTATACAAGGGTAGTATTAATTTCCCTTCCTCACTGGTTCACAAATGTGAGTGAGCACGCTTTGCTCACATGCACCACATCCGCACATGCACTTAACAAAGGGCCTAAATGGGGTGGCATAAAGCTGGGGTGAGTGTGCAGGACCACCTGTGATTTCCGCTACCAGTTTGGACAAACCGGTCAGAACCAGCAGAATACCATCTCTCACCGTAAATGTTGATACATGTTGGAAAGCAATGGCCTGATTCTGATATGTGAACATGTATATGTATCTGATATTCTCTTGCTAGCAACAGCCTCCTAATGGCCCTTCTGACACCATTCACTGGGTAACTTACTTAGGAAATAAATGACACAAACAAATAAACAAACCAAAATAAAAGTTTTTTATTAAAAAAAACCCTGTCAATTCTCAATTACTTTTATATCATTTAAAAGCCATGAGTAACAACTTGGGAACCCAGTACCCATGCTGTATATCAGGCATTTTATGGAATTTGTTATTTTGAGAACTTCATGATTTTCTTTTCATTATTAGGGAACTATGAGTGACTTTTCCTAAATAGAGTTACTTCTTAGAGTTAAACCATCCCCAATAATCGAACATCTTTAATACAATCTACTTAATGGACACAAACAGTCTAGGAGTATTAATTCAGTTGTGGGACAATTTCATTTTGTTGGGATTGATAAGGCAAAATGACAACCAGGAATTTGACAAGTGGACTTTGGAACATTTCAGAATTAGTTCAACCAGCAGGGGTTCAATAGGAAATTGGCTTCATAAGTCCCGTTTGGCTGCTCCAGACTTATCCTATTCACTTTTGGAATATCAAATGCACAGTAGTATACCTTTAAAATGCTTCAATATTTGAAGGAGTTCCAAGGGACTCAATGCACACATTCAATTTCTATGTAAATAAAAACACTGGGTGAGAATTCTATGTGCTACAGAGAAAGAAGTACTTTTCACAAAGTATTTCAAAATTAAAATACTCTTTAAAAAGGAATTTCAAAATAAGATGCTGAATACAATGCTAGGATCATAAAGAGGAGGGAAACTCAAGCACATTTGTTGTTCAAATAATTATGAAGCAGGTGATTAATACTACAGTCATTTCTGTTCTTGTTTATAACTTCAGTTATTATTCCATTAATTAAAATTGAAAATCCCATAAACCTGCATATTATAGTTTGCACTGCATCCAGCTTTAAATTAAATCTTTCTAGTTCAAAGGCACACAAACAATATATGCAAAGAAACATATAATACTTTTAGGCTTTTAATTGGTAGATAATTTGAGAGCTCTATTTCATTCACTCTTTTAAACATACTTACTCTAATAAAATCACAAGAATATGGCCAAACTATTTTGCTGAATAACAGAATAATAGAGTTGTAAGGGATCTTCGAGGTCTTCTAGTCCAACCCTCTGCTCAAGCAAGGGACTCTATACCAGTGGTAGTCAACCTGGTCCCTACTGCCCACTAGTGGGTATTCCAGCTTTCATGGTGGGCGGTAGGGGTTTGCTATAACTCTATAAATTTTATAAAGTAAAGTTACTTCCCTACTTTATAAATCACCATTAATATGGAACCAGTGGGCGGTTAGAAAATTTTACTACTAACAGAGATACAAAAGTGGGTGGTAGGTATAAAAAAGTTGACTACCCCTGCCCTATACCAATGTATACCATTCCAGATAAGGTGGCTGTCCAGACTCTTCTTAAAGCGTCCAGTGATGGAACACCCGCAACTTCTGGAGATAGGCAGTTCCACTGGTTAATTGTTCTCACTGTTAGGAAATTTCTCCTTAGTTCTGGATTGGTCCTCTCCTTGATTAATTTCCATCCATTGTTTTTTGTCTTGCCTTGTGGTAATTTGGAAAACAGATTGACCCCCTCTTCTTTGTAGCAGCCCCTCAAATATTAGAACACTGCTATCATGTTGCCCCTAGTTCTTTTTTCATTAAACTCATCATATCCAATTCCTCTAACAGTTCAACATCCAGGGAATATAATATAGTATAAAAGAGAGGTCCAATGCCTGTATATTTGAGGTTAAAATGTGTAAACTATACTTCTTTTTAGCTTTACGGAAGATATATGTTTATATGAACAGAGACCTTGCAAACTATGCAACCTTTAGAAAAGCCTAGGGTTTTTATTAATTATATGAAAGGAGTTAAGTTTGTTTACCTATGTTTGTGTATGTGTGTATTGTGTGTATCAGAGGTGGTATTCAGCAGGTTCTGACCAGTTCTGGAGAACAGGAAGCAGAAATTTTAAGTAGTTAGGAGAACCGGTAAATACCACCTTTGACTGGCCCCACCTCATCTATTCTTTGCCTCCCGAGTCCCAACTGATCAGGAGGAAATGGGGATTTTGCAGTAACCTCCCCCTGGAGTTGGGTAGGAATGGAAATTTTAGAGTATCCTTTTCTTGCCACACCCACCAAGCCACACCCACCAGGCCATGCCCATGGAACCGGCAGTAAAAAAAATTAAATCCCACCCCTGATGTGTATGTGTGTGCATGGGCACCTATGCTTGCATATGATTATATATTCTAAGGGTTGTTTGTCCATTGAGGCTTCTTAATGGCCTATGCTGAACATGTTATATCATGGATCACATTGGGGAGCAGGCTTATGTGTATCATATCTGGGGGAAGAGCTTTATGCATTATCACATGTTGTTAGGGTCTTGTTGTTAGACAAATGGCTATCCAACATCTTCTTAAAGACTTCCAGTGTTGGGGCATTCACAACTTTTGAAGGCAAGCTGTTCCACTGATTAATTGTTCTAACTGTCAGGAAATTTATCCTCAGTTCTAAGTTGCTTGATTAGTTTCCACCCATTGCTTCTTGTTCTACCCTCTGGTGCCTTGGAAAATAGTTTGACTGTCTGTTCTTTGTGGCAACCCCTGACATATTGGAATACTGCTATCATGTCTCCCCTAGTCCTTCTTTCTATTAAACTAGACATACCCAGTTCCTGCAACCGTCCTTCATATGTTTTAACCTCCAGTCCTTATTCATCTTTGTTACTCTTTTCTGGAGTCTCCACATCTTTTCTACATCATGGTGACCAAAACTGGATGCAGTATTCCAACTGTGGCCTTACCAAGGCATTATAACGTGATATTAACTCTTCATGTAATCTTGAATCTATCCCTCTGTTTATGCAGCCTAGAACTGTGTTGGCTTTTTTGGCAGCTGCTGCACACTGCTGGCTCATGTTTAAATGGTTGTCCATTAGGACTCCAAGATCCATTTCACAGTTACTACTGTTGAGCAGGGTACCACCTTTACTGTACCTGTGCATTTCGTTTTTGTTGCCTAAACGTAGAACCTTACTCTTTTCACCACTGAATTTTATTTTATTAGATAGTGCCCAATGTTCAAGTTTGTCAAGGTCCTTCTGTATCTTTAGCCTATCTTCTGGAGTGTTGGCTATTCCTGCCAGCTTGGTGTCATCTGCAAATTTGATGAGTTCCCCATTTATTCCCTCATTCAAATCATTGATGAAGATGTTGAAGAGTACTGGGCCCAAAACAGAGCCTTGGGGTACTCCATTGCATACTTCCCTCCATGAAGATGCAGTTCCATTGAAGACTACACATTGGGTGCGGTTGGTCAGCCAGTTACAAATCCATCTGGTGGTGATGCTGTCTAACCCACATTCTTCTACTTTATCTAGTAGTAGGTTATGGTCTACCTTATCAAATGCCTTACTGAAGTCCAAGTAAACTATATCGACTGCATTTCTCTGGTCCACTAATTTTGTCGCATTATCAAAGAATGCAATAAGATTAGTCTGGCATGATCTGTTTTTGACAAACCCATATTGGTTTTTGGTTATTACTTTGTTTGCTTCTAGGTGTTCGCTAATTCGTTGCTTTGATTATTTTTTTCCAGAATCTTTCCTGATATTGAGGTCAGGCTGATAGATCTGTAGTTTCCTGGATCTGTTTTTTTCCATTTTTTGAAGATGGGAACCACATCAGCCCTTTTCTAGTCCTCTGGTAGTTCACCGGTACTCCAGGATCTCTGGAATATATAGTTCAGTGGTTCTGAGATCTCATCTGCCAGTTCCTTCAGAATTCTGGGGTGTAATCCATCCGGTCCTGGTGATTTGAACGTGTCCACTTCTTAACCTTATCTTTTTTGTCTTTCAATTTGTCAGAGAGTTCTTTATGCAGCCATGCTGGTTTCTTTGGGGAACTGTTACTTTTCTTCTTCATTGATATTGTGCTAGACTGGGCTTTTGTAATCTCATTTTTCAAAATTTCCCAAGCTTCTTGAGTTGTTTTCCCTTTGAGGATTCTCATCCATGGAATTTTTCCCACGGTCTCTCTAAGGTTATTGAAATTAGCTCTCTTAAAGTCCAAAACTCTAGTTTCACTTTATTCTACTACTTGTGTTTGCATAATGTTAAATTCCAATATTGCATGGTCACTTGCCCCCAGGGTTCCTGTGGCTTCAACACATTCTATCATTTCCTTTCTGTTAGTGAGAATTAAGTCCAATATGGCTGATCCCCTTGTTCCCTTCTATATATTTTGGGAAACAAAGTTGCCTGCTAGGTTTGTTAGTAACCTGTTAGATCTTCCACTTGGTGCAGAGTTTGTTTCCCAGTTGATGTCAGGGTAGTTAAAATCCCCCACTGCTATTGTGGTGTGCTTCCTACATACCTTAGTTAGCTGACTAGCAAAAAGTTCATCTACTTCCTCTGCTTGGTTGGGTGACCTGTAGTATAGACCTATGGCAATGTCATTTCCCCCCCACAACTTTTAATATTGACCCAAATGCATTCAAGATAGTTCTCATCATTGTTGTGTTCTATTTCTGTAGCGAGGTAATTATTTCTTATATATAGTGCAACTCCACCTCCTCTTTTATTTGGTCTATTTCTTTTAAATAATTTAAATCCTTCTAGCTGTATGTTCCATTTGTTGGTTTCATCCCACCAAGTTTCTGTAATGGCAACAATATCGTATCTGCCATCTTTTACTTGAATTCCTAATTCGCCCTCATACTCTGTGCATTGGTCTACAGACATTTGAGTCCAGACCCTGTGTTTACTGTCTACATAAACTGTGTTATGCCTGACTACCCCTATTTTCTTGCCACTTGTATGATTCATGCACATGGTATTGCACTCACTATTAAATGCTTGGTTTTGCTTGATAGCGGGAGTGATAATCTTACCCGCACAAACATCTGTGTTACATGCACTGATAACCCTATGAATTTTAGATTGCTGGGGACAAAAATGTTCTGTATCAATTAATTCTCTGTCCCCGCTGTTCAGTTTAAATGTTTATCCAGAAAATCTGTGAATTTAATGCCAAGTAACTCAGTCCCTTTCTTGGATGGGTACAAACCATCTCTCTTGTACAGTTTTTCATTGGACCAGCTGCCGACATCGTGACTAATGAAACCAAAGCCTTCCCTTTTACACCACTCCTTTAACCACACATTAAACTCTGCTACATGCTGGCCCTTCCCTTTTTGTTCCTTACATACTGCTAAAACCTTTGAAAAGATAAGCCTACAACCTATATTACTAAATTCATACCCCAAGCTCTGGAAATCATTCTTCACAGAAAGTACATCTTTTTGGGACAGATCATTTGTGCCAGGATGTATAATAGCATCAACATCACAGTCCTTACTTGCATTCTTGACTATCTTAAGAATACGCCTCTTGTCTCTGCTGGCAGTAGCACCTGGCAGACACCTGACCTCTTTTTAAACCTCCATATCCTTTCCTAAATTTACATCCCTTATGATTGAATCACCAACCAGAAGGTGACTTCTCTTTTTGCATACCTTGCTCTTCTTGTGTGACTGATGTGTGATACCTGGTTCCCCATTTCGCCTTTCCGAAGTAAGTTCTACACAAGATCCAATCATACCATGATCCAAACTTGAGATAGCCCCAGTCACTCCATTTAGGTGCAGGCTGAACATCCTTGATTCTCAGATAAAAGAATGTTACTATGGCTATACATCTTCACCACTCCTTGCAAATCCCCCCTCCTGTTTTCTCAGGCACTAAATGTGGCAGACCTGAAGCTCCAAAGAAAATATGGGCCCAAGAGCTGAAAGTGGGATTCAAGGTTATAGGGAAGAAAAATAATTTTCCTATTATCATTCTCAGTTTCTTCTGCTGCCCTCCAAATCAGCATACTAACAAGGGTTTCCCATTCTATGTTGACTGAAGCAAGTAGCACACCTTTCCTAGTACATAGACAAACATGTTCTACATATTATTCTCACTTGTTTAGATTGCACTGATTTTGTCTTGGTGAAACATAACTAGTTCTGAGAAAATGGCAATCATTCTTCATAATCTATTATTCAGTCCTAACCCTGATGACCTGAAGGAAAGCTCTGAAGACCCAACTCTTTCAATAGACCCTGGGGCAAGGTGATTTGTGACCTGCTTGGGGGTTCAATTAACATTTTATATTGGAGGTTGGTTTCTCCTGATCTGAGCTGTCAAAGCTGCTATTGTTACTAATGATTTTTCCCTTCAGTTTCAGATTTTAAAATGTATATATAAATTTTAAAATGTATATATCACATATATTGCCTAGAATTTCTGATGCTTATAACTAATTCAGGTACTAGTTAAAAAAAACCCTACACTAACCTGTGTTTTTCCTATTTTGCCCACAGAACCTGGTTGAGATTTATTATGATGCAGACTTGTAGAATAAGAATTCATTGGTTGTTAAATAAGACAACACATTTGTGTATATATGTATGTATTTTGTTCCAAAGAAATAGGTAGTTGAACAAAATACAAAATACAGTACAACCTTACTTTTTCTGAACTTATTACAGTGACAACATGATACATAAAAGGTGAAGGGCTAGAAATCAGAAAGGAACATTATTTCCAATATATGTTGTGTTCAGAAAGATAATAAATGTCCTTTCATTTATTGGACTTGCCTCTAACCTAGCCCATAGCCTGGATGTAGAAGATTGGGGGCCCTCCAAATCTCAGGGACGGAGCCTTCCAGAGGGTTGGCGTAGCCATAACAAGATTCATTACCAAGATGCCCTCAGATGACATGTAGGGAAAAGACTTAGCATGCATCCATTGTATCTGACCCTGCTGGATGGGCACGTATTCTAAGGGAGGAGTGGTCAGGAAACAACCTCTCTCCAGGACATTTAGGAGGTAATAATTAAAAACTTTAAAACCATCTGGAAGCCAGTGCTGTTCACATATCTGAACATAGGCAAAGTATGAAAGATTCAGAACTACACTTGCTGCTGCATGTTGGACCAATTGTAACTTGTGACTGGTCTCCAATGGCAGCTCCATGTAAAGTGAAATGCAGTAATCTAACCAAGAGGTGACCAAATGGTGGGCTATTATTACTATTGTTCATCGCCCAGTTAGCTAGATGCTCAGACTGGATTTGGCATTTGTATCTACTGAGTCCTTCCCAAGGATCTGGGATAGAAAATGTTATTGTTTGATGGTGTTAAAGGTATAGTCACAGGATGTAAGTTATTCCAAGTAAAACTGCCCTTTGCAATTGACTGAGGGTGATTTTAAGAGCCAAGGTGGCGCAGTGGTTAAATGCAGCACTGCAGGCTACTGCTAGATCAGCAGGTCAGCGGTTCAAATCTCACCGACTCAGGGTTGACTCAGCCTTCCATCCTTCCGAGGTGGGTAAAATGAGGACCCAGATTGTTGGGGGCAATATGCTGACTCTCTGTAAACCACTTAGAGAGGCCTGAAAGGCCTATGAAGCGGTATATAAGTCTACTGCTATTGCTATTGCTATTTTGTCAATGCCAATCATTTTCAAGTGGTGCACTAGATATTGTGGGATTATTACTCATATTATTATTTATATGCCAATCAACTCTCAGCGCCTCTGGGAATTTAATGATTAATGTTCCTGTAAAATAATATAAAGTGAATAAATAACTGGTTTCAAGTTCTTTCTCCTTTACAAAATATATTTTATTCTAATTCATTCCAGCATTTGGTCCATTGCTTGTTTCCCTTCATCAAGATAAGTACTGATTGAACTACCTAAAACAACATTCATCTTTATTTCAGCTACAAAATTGCTGTAAAGGTGTTAAACATGGTTTAAATTGCTCTGTTTCCTTTTTTTATGTTGACTTGCTGATAAAAGGAAACTTTCATTTATTACAGCTAACTTGTGGTGATAATTCAGTATGCCTGGCATAGCATCAAGTCTGGAGTGAGTAATGTGCTGCAAAGGAAGGAACATTAAGGATGGAATACATTATTTATTGGCAATATTGCTATAATCTCTTTTCATTTGCCATCTGGGATATTACAGTTGTCCAATCAATAACATATTGGAAAGTGACTTTTCCCTTCAACCTCCACCTTTGTACTATGTTTCAGTATGTGTCAGGACTATATGATGTCAGGTCTGGTTCATTTAACCAAGCAGGTATAATATGCATATATTTACACTGAACTGGGCAGCTTTGACACATAGTGAATTGACCATATGATAGTTTCACATTCACCAGCTTGCTCTGCTACCCATAGTTTTTTACTCGACCATTACCACACTGCCAAAACTACAACAAATATGAAGTGAGTTTCAGATTAGACATATGGTGAAGCAATTATACACTTTATATGCCTAGCAAAATCCAGAGACATCCAAGCTACCTGTGCACCATGCAAATGTGATCATAGAAATTACTTCATGGAAGGCTTCTCTTAAAATCTCTCTGGGCAGATAGTACAAAAGAATATAAAACATAATTAAATACCAAAATATTCAGTATTTAATTGTGCTTTTTACTATTATACAGAAAACCAGAGGCGGTGGCAAAGTAGTTTATTATATACTACAAATGGATTGCAGTTTCCAAATTTAGCATGGATCTTGATTTCCTTTTTATGGAACTATCTCTTGAGACAATTAAAACAAAATATGTAAATTAACTTACAGCATTACTAAATTTCAGAAACATAAAAATGATTATACTTTGTTCTAAAGTTTATATTAAAGGTCTATTCTTAGTCTGCTTTATTCCTATGATGACTTGCTGCTTCTTTGGAAATAAGTAGAGCTGGAGAGCCTTAACATTTGCAAAAATAACCCCCTATAATTTCCCATCTTAACCACTAACAGTAAAGTGTAAGTTATACTATGAAGCATTTTTTTCTCTCAGGTATTGGAGAAAATGGTGGCACAATATAATGATACTTATGGGAGGAGGAATTAAAACATAGGAAGAAATAGAACGTTCAATAATAATGAAAATTGAAGAAAGAGACATAACAACTAATTCTGGCTGCATAAAACCAAGCCTGAAGAACAAATGCATGCAAAGCCAGAATTGAGAAAACAGAAAATGCCACTTCTGCAAAGAAGTTGAAGAAACAGTGGATCACCTAGTAAAAGTTAGCAAAAAATAGTACCAGTAGTAATAGGTATCTTGGGTACAATACTAAAACTTCTGGCCTTGAATAATGTCAGCATTGACAAAATTACCATCAGTCAATTGTAAAAGACAACTTTACTTGGAATGGCTTAAATCCTGCCATGATACCTTTAAGCCAATCAGACAACATCTACCTAAGGTCTGTGGAAAGAATTCAATTGGTAGATAAAAATACCAAATCCAGTTTAAACAACTGGTTGACTAATGTAACAAACCCTATTAATAAACTCCATTGCTGTTGGTTTTCAACCAGCAACCTTTAACTTACAAGACAAGAATTATAATAACTGGACTTTCACATTAGTCATGTTGAAGGTGGGTCAAAAAAAATCCTTACAGGGAAATACAGTGGTAAGAGAGCAAAAGGCAATCGTTTTCTTGAAAGAGAAAGGTGAGAAAACATAGCAGTAGAAAAATTGTCTGATGGGAGTACATGATACCCAGCTGTTCAGACTAATACCTTGTAAGCTGTTGGCAAAGTAGATTAGTTTATTGAAGACCAAGTCCAAATTTAAATATTTTAATAAGTATGGCAGAAAAATAACAGGCAGACTTTTTCCTTTGAGTAATGCAATTTAAAAAATTGGTTTACCATCATTGTCCATATAAGCCAGCCATGAATTGATTGTCAAGGTGCAAATGACTAAATATTTGCAATATACAACCATGTTATCATTTTTGTAAATATGTGCATCTGTTTTTTGTCTAACTGGTTAACCTCTATTTCTATAAAATGATCACTGTTTCACATAACTAAATATGTTGGGTGAGAATATAATAATTGTTAGAAATTGCATTTAGTTTCATTTTCACTGTGTCTTTTCTTTACTATTTGTTATATTTTTATATATTGCCTCCCTGCATACATTCAATTAACCTGGACACATATGCAGATGCACAACTAGCACATTGAAAAGAGAAATGTAGTGCCCATTAAACTGTAAGCTCTGTACTTTGTAACCAAAGATCAAGAACAATAAAAAACAATGTCAGTGAAAATGCTTTTATTTTATATCAAAACTCCCATGGCGTTAATTTTTAAAAAGATCCTGGATGAAACTGAAATATAGGATGCTACCTCTGTCTTAGAGATGAGACAGATACCTTAAACTGGATGCGGTTCATGAACAAGCATCGTCCATCTGAGGTTATATGTAGACATTTCAGAATGACTTCCATTAACTTTCAGACTTCAGTTACCTGACTACAACTTGTGTGGAATGATTGATTATTCAGCACCGAATGTCAGAAATCTCTGCCTGTTGCATGACAGAATCTATTTGGAACATTAAGATGCCCATATATCCTTCCCTCAAAAGCAGGGTTTGTCTCTGTGTATTGAGGACTTTGAGGATAAATCAAAATAAGCCTCAGAAAGCTAAATGCAAATTTTGCCTTGTAGACATTTCTGGTGGGAAGAAAACACCATGCTTGGCTACTCTATAGTACTCGCTGCTAAATGAAAGCAAGTTTAGGCTATTTGGAAGCATGTGTGGAATTACTGAAAAGGGCAGCAAGCATTATAAATGTGCTATCAGAACAACAAAAATGCCAGAAAGAAGGGGTTAGAGGAATGGGTTTGGGCATTTATATTCTGAGGAGAAAGATGATAAAGCACAAGTGATATATGGGTACATTTGTCTGCTCTCTAAAAGCTATAATACTGAGGACAGCTGTTCAATGTCTTTATCCTATCTATTGTGTTCCCTGGCTCAGTTTGAACACAAATATCATAGTCACAAATTTGCCTTGTTGAATTTAATTGATGTAATCCTTACTGACTCATTAAAGCAAAGAAAAGCAGGTCAGAAGCAATATGTGTATGCAAAGTAATCCATAGGAACAGACCTTCCGTTTTTCCTTCCTTCCTTCCTTTATGGGAAGAGAATTTCTGGGAATATTTCTCTGTCGTATTTTTTAAAATGTGGGCAGAAGAGTCTCAGTTGCTTTCTGGGCACACTTGAGAAATGACAAATTGCTTCAAATATTATCCTCCTGGTTGCCTGAGATAGTGTTCCAAACATAGTGAAGTCTTTTATTGACTGTAAAGTGTGATACTAATTATCACTTAACACCTGTACAATGCTTTTCATCTTCAAAGCATTTTACAAACATGACTAATTAATCCTCACTGTATCCCTAGGAGGTGTATATTATTATCTCCATTATATAGATGAGGAAACCATATAAACTTCATCTCTAAAAACCACCAAGTGTGTCACCAATGCACAAGAAGTTCCTCCGGAGTTACTCACTGTCAATCTTTTACTCAAACGTCTGGGCCACAGCTCTGTGAGTAATTGATCTTTCCACAGCGTCACTTTAAGCTGGAAACCAACCAGCCATTTTAAGAACACTGTTCTTTATATTCCTAATCCTCAGTCTGATGCACTAATGAGGGTCTGTCCAACTGCCTCACAAACACAGAGCATATTTTGCACTGGAAACAGAAAAGATGGAAATAAATCTAGGATATACATGTGCTAACAAGATCTTAATTAAACAAAATATTTTATAGTGTAAAAAGAACTTGAACTTTCATGGATGTAAAGTTTTTCTAACCATTTTTTCTCACCCAAAAAATTACTTCCCATTGTCAGTACAGCAGCTTCGGATCGGAAAATCTTTTTCAGAATGTAAAAGTCCTGAGAATAACAATAATAACATTGTTTTGGTGAAGAAAAGTGAAGAAAGGTCAGATTTAGAGTCTCTAGCTCTTACATCCTGAATCTGATTAATAATGCTGGAGCAGCTATGTTTGGGTACAAAACTGATACCCTTTGTCAAGTACAAGGAAGGGTCCTATGGTTTGCTTTGCTGGTAGCATTTTCAAATTCAATCTCTTGCATTTCAATTGATGTCTTTCATTGGTGTTCTATCTAGTTGTACTCCCTGTGAGTGGCTCTTCTTAGCTTCAAGTTCAGGCACCTCAGACAGAGCTGTGGTTGTGACATCCTATTTTTGAAATATGTTCTCTGCGTACTTTATTTTAATCCCAGTTTCTGCTCCACGGTTCCTGGTTTATTTTTCTGTTCTATTTTACAGTATTAAAACTGTAGGATAACAATCAAGTACAGCTACTCCATTAGAGGGAAAATTTTGTTCTCTTATAAGATGTTTTTCTATTAATTGATTTCAGCCCAAGTCAATTTGACAATTCTATGTTCAGTTTGCAAAATGTACTTCTGTTTGCAAACCTAGCTGTGTTTCTAAATAATAAGAGTCCAAGATAGGACTTTTTGCATCAAAAAATAATTCTACATTTTTTCAACCATTCTCATTTAAGCTTGGTGGACATATTTGGTTTATATATTTTCGGAATGACAAAATAATTTCAGTGAAACTTTCGTGGTTAAAATCACCAAGGATCCTTAAGTCACACACTTGCAATACTGTATCCAGTTTTGGTTACCACAATATAAAAAAGATATTGAGATTCTGGAAAAAGTGCAGAGAAGAGCAATAAGGATGACAAGGGACCAGCCAGCTAAAACATATGAAGAACAGTTGGATTAAGTGGGTATGCCTAAACTAATGAAAAGAAGGAATAAGGGTCACAGGAAAGCACTGTTGCAATATTTGAGGGCTCCTGCAAGGACGAAGGGGTCAAACTATTTTCCAAAGCACCAAAAAGCAAGACAAGAAACAGTGGACTGAAACTAAGTGAGGACATAAGGTAAATGTGAGTGTCATCTCTCTATCAAACCCAGAGCCTCATTTTTTCTTATATTTCTGTTAAATCAGGAGGATTGATGCCATGAGGAAACTCCTCCCAGGTGGACTTTTTCAGATAAGGAAATTGGAGCAATCAGATAATTGAGAAAGTGACAGAGAAATGGGTACTGACAACATCTTGCTATGTTAAGAATAAATAAGTTCAAAAATATCTCCAAAAGGACTTCTAAAGCACCTTGAGAATGAAGAGGAAATTAGAGGCTGCTTTTTCAAGGGGGAAAAAAGCAAGACTTGAAAGGCAAATATTGGCACAAGTTTATATGAGACAGACTGCTTAAGCTTCATAGCTATGCAGGAATGAAATAAATCTTATATCCCAAGATGTCTAGTTTTCATAGCAATGCCGGTCTGATAGTTACCAAACCTTAAAAGTGTCACTAAGAAATAAAGAACATGCTACAGCAGGTTTAGTGGGGGGAAAACATTTTGAAATATATAGAAAAATATTTTCCCAAACTGCCTAATGGCTACTGATATTATTAAGTAGCTGGAAATGGCTGTTAAGACCTACCCCTTTAAATGAGAGGAGTACTCATTGTTCCCCTATTTTGCTGTCCTAACTGTGCACTTCCTCAACACACCACCTAGTATCCACCTAACAACCTCTGATTAATCTGTAAACATTAATCATTAATTAGTAAACATTATTCCAAAGAATTCTTCTTGGAAAGAAAGGACATTCTGAAGCATCTTATTCCAGTCTTACTTATACTGTAATCCTAGTACATAAATTGTTCATGTGTAGGAGTTAAATCATACCCAAGACCAGTGGTAGGTTTCAAAATTTTTAGAACCTCTTCTGTAGGTGTGGCCTGCTTTGTGGGATTGGCTTGCTGGCCATGTGACTGGGTGGGCATGGCCAACTTGTAAAATGTGGCAAAACTCACTTAACAACGCTCTTGCTTAACAACCAAAATGTTAGCTCAGAAACTCTGGCATTTGAAGCATGTAAGTCTTAAAGCTGTCAAGTTACAAGACTCTTGCACCCCTAACCCTTTAGGAAAAAAACCTTGCCGGCTTGCCGGCCATGTGACCGAGTGGAAGTGACTTGCCAGCCATGTGACTGGGTGGGCATAGCCAACTTGTAAAATGTGGCAAAACTCACTTAACAACGCTCTTGCTTAACAACCAAAATGTTGGCTCAGAAACTCTGGCATTTGAAGCATGCAAGTCTTAAAGCTGTCAAGTTACAAGACTCTCGCACCCCTAACCCTTTAGGAAAAAAACCTCAAGGGTGTTCAAACTTGACAGCTTTAAGACCTGTGGACTTCAATTCCCAGAATTTCTCCTCTCGCTATTCATCTTGATGATGTGCACGGGTGGAGGGAGGGAGCTGGAACAGGTTCTAAATGGCACTGTATATTTGTATAACCTCTTCTATAGAAGAGGTTAGAACTGGCAGGAACCCACCCCTGCCCAAGACTGATGCTTTTGCATATCGCTACTCAAAAAAAATTACTGTATTTTGCCTAACAGAAACTGACAATTAGTCACTGGCTGACAGTTCTAAAGAAATGTTTGCTCTTAAATGACTGCTTGTAGCAATAAAATTCCCCCTTCTTTTAGAAATTGGATTTTACATTGCTTAGTTATGTCTTGTTGCAACTTTATCAATACATTTGGCATTAGATCAGAAGGAAAAAATGAAATTAACTTATCAAAACATCAACATAATAGACCTTAAGTCTAGAATAAATAGACCAGTTCAAGAGCTACCACAGACATAAACTAGCCCGTTTGTTTCAGTCACCAAGACCTTCTATTTCCAAAAGGCAAACTTAGAACATAGACTCATGGTAATCAGGAGCAGGAAATCACTAGTGAACAGACTTCTTGTGTTTATCAAATATATGTTAAAAGTAAAAGTAAAGGTTCTCCTCGCACATATATGCTAGTCGTTCCTGACTCTAGGAGGTGGTACACATCTCTGTTTCAAAGCTGAAGCACCAGCACTGTCTGAAGACTTCTCCATGGTCATGTGGCCGGCATGACTAAATGCTGAAGGTGTATGGAATGCTGTTACCTTCCCACCAAAGGTCGTCCCTATTTTTTCTACTTGCATTTTTGCATGCTTTCGAACTGCTAGGTTGGCAGAAGTTGGAACAAGTAACAGGAGCTCACTCTATTATGCGGTGCTAGGGGTTCGAACCTTTCTGATCAACAATCTCAGTGTCTTAGCCACTGATCCCCAAATATATGTTAGTTGTATCCAATATTTAACTGTAATTAATAAAGGTTATGGATATTTTCAATCCAGCAATTACCTGCTTCATTTTCCCAATCCATCACCTAGCAGATACTTTTAGAGTACTTCATTCACCATAGGAATCTTCTTCTTTTTTTAGGAACGTGTATGAAGGTGTTCTGTCAATAAGCTTTCCTTTTAAGTAAAAGAAAGAAAAATTAATATTTAACCAGATGATTACATTCTGTCTGCTTCATTAATTTTTTATTAATCCTGTGAAAACATTGTTGATGGAATTGATATTGACAGTTGCAAAAAAGTCTTCTGGTAAATGGAGTCTCATTATTCTGTGTAACGTGAAGCCATTTTAGGCCTCTTTTTAGTAAATCTCCAGATAGATTTTAAATGCTATCAGAATTAAATAATATTGCTACTCACCATTCTGTTGTATAGTTGGGACGGACATTATGGTTCATTTCCTTGATGCTGGATCCATTAGATCAAGGGTGTTAAACTCACATCGTCATGGCAGTGTCATGTGACATATCAGGACTTTCCCCCCTTTCCTAAACTTGGCATGGGTGTGGCCAGTGAGTGACACATCAGGCCTGAGGGCCACAAATTTGACAGCCCTGCACTATATTCTCCCCAACAGATGATTGTGCAGCTTATTTGAAGGCCTCATACCATGTTATGTGTTAGAGCATTTGACTTGCTGGTAGCTTGTATAGTTATATCATTCCTCTTGATGTTAGCCTGAGCTTCCCTTTTTCCTAATTTAATCTACTGTAGCAACGAAGAATAAGTGCACTCCATCTACTCTATGATACCCTTCAGATATTTGAAGAAAGTGTGTATATTCCCTTACATCTTTTCAGTAAGCTAAATGTATCCACATCCTTTATCTCTTTTGTGTAGAGCTTGGTTTCCAAATCCTTAACCATCTTGGCAGTTCTCTGAACTTGCTGTCATTTGTTATTGTCTTTTTGAACTTTTTGAACAGAACTAGATACAGTATACCAAGTGGGAACTAACTGACAGAAAACAATGGAGCTCATACTTACCATGATCTAGATTCTATTAATGTATGTAATGATTCACACTGCTGACTCATATTTATCTTGTTGTCAACAAGGACACCCAGCTCTCATTGTACTGTTTTGTTCTATTGCAAAGACTCATCTCCATGTGCTGTATTTGCATTTTACATTTTCCTGTCCAGATGCAGAACATTACAATCCTATTTGCTAAGTGGAAGAGGTCATTGCTTTCAGGAGCAAAGTAGGCCAGAATGAAATACCATTAATGAAGTGATGTCCTAGAAAACTTTACACAATTTGCACACAATTTATCTAAATGGACCTTCCCTTATTTGATAGATATGTCATAGGTAAATAAGTAGACAGACAGATGGAAGGACAGACAGATGGATGGATGGATGGATTGACAGACAGACAGAGATGATTGACAGGCAGTCAGGCAGGCAGGAAGGCAGATAGACAAATAGAGAGATAGATAGGATATACAGGCAAGGCAAGGCAAGTAGACAGACTCTTATACCTACATTTGTATTTTTGTGGCATTGTTACTAGCCACTTTATCTGACTTTGTGTTAGTTGCAAATTTTGTTAAGTATTACCTTAGTTGCTACATCCAAGTTATTGATTAAAATATTGAACAGGTATGGGCCTAGAACACAGAATCATGGCACTCAACTCAATGCTTTTCTCCATGTGGTACTATTATTGATACTCTGGAGTATAGTGACTCACTCCACTGTTAGTCAGTCCAACAATAATATTGTCACATTCAAATTTAACATTTTATGGAGGACAATATAAAACTTTTCTGATATCCAAGTACACTTTACCAATGATAGTCCTCTCATTCTATCAAAGAAACTGATTGAACTCTTACTAAATTGACTTTATTCAGATATTTATTTCAAGAAAGTAGAAGGGAATATTGTTTTAGTGTTGTTTAATACTGTACAAAATAAATTAAGCTGTTTTGAGATCAGAATGAAGTACTCATGTGCTGAGAATTGGTCCTGCTTTGGACTGTTTTTATTTGTGGAAAACAGTTTGTTTTAACTATGGAAAAATTTAGGAATTTGGAGAATTTAAAATATTATGGATAGTATAAACCCATTGGGACATGTCTTCCTTTAATAATGCTACTGTGTACTTTCCATTTAATTAGTTTTTAGTGAAATAACACAACCAGGAAACAAAATATAGAAAATAATAACAAACACAGCAACCCCTTTAAAATCAATTTTAAAACTCCCTTAAAAACCAAATTAAATCTTTAAAAAACATAAAAAGCAGGCAAATAAATGTCATGGATGAATAGGTATAGCTATCTGGCAGGCTCCAATCCATTTCCATAAATGCAGACATGTTGGCAAAACCATACCTTTAGAACCTCTCAGAAAGCAAGCAAGTTCAGGTCAATCTAACCTAT
Organism: Thamnophis sirtalis; assembly: GCF_051295495.1. NCBI lineage: Eukaryota > Metazoa > Chordata > Lepidosauria > Squamata > Natricidae > Thamnophis > Thamnophis sirtalis. The sequence goes on along the minus strand of NW_028261383.1, from coordinate 107,953,041 downwards.
GTGGGATGATATTCCAGATGGTAGGTGCTTAGCCAAAAAGGGTCTCCTCCCGGATTCCATCAGTGGACACACTTTAATAAATGAAATCCATGCCTTTTCTGACAGTCACATCTGGAGATGGCTTATTAGTACATCTTAGCAGCGACTTGTTCACAATGTTAGACATTTGACCTTCTCCAAGAGAAGTTTTAAGTCAGGGTCTCTAGCACACAATACCTTAGTATAATATGAAGAGATCTCTTGTCAATAGCTTGTGAATCTAGATAAAGTATTCTTTGCTAATAATATAGCTTACTGCTTCCCAGTTTCCCCCGTCCCCCATCCACATCCCCAGCAGGCATCACATTAGAAAAAAGCACGTTGTCAATCAATATCTTAATTATTACAAGTAGCAACATAGGTAAAAAGCTTAGGGGCAAGATTGATTCATAATGCAATGGAATCTACAGAACTTTCTAAGTAACTTTTTCCAAGGATGTGTGTGTGTCTGTGTAGGAATTTATAAAGAACCTTGCTAGGAACAATTTAACAATGTGTTAGAGTACTCCTGTCTGTACATACATACATACACACTATCTATTTTGTATTTACAAAATGAAAACAAATTATGTCATCTAATTTTTTTTGTAAAAAGTGGTATAACTTGATTTGACTTGAACCAAAATTAGGAGTCTCATAGTCCTTTCTACCTGCCCAATTACCATGCAATGAATAGTGGGGACAGTGGAGACCAGCTGAAGCTTCTTCCCAAGTGAAACTCCATTTGATTCATATACTTGTTGCACTTGTAGCATTTAAGTAATTTTAAAATACAAAATTGTATATTCTCAAATTCATGTTTTATTGTGGCTGGCAAATATTTTTCCCCTCTGCAAATTTATTGCAAATGTGCAATTTATTATGAACACTGAAATAAGCATTTCAGGAAAGAGAATAAATTTTATGTATGCTTCATAATGATATAATGCACATTATAATGCACCTTGAGCCTATGAGCCAATGACATTCATAGTAAATCACAAAACATGCACCTTATGCCAAATAACTTTTGCCAAATATCTGATGCAGTTACATAAAATTTAGCATTTGCATGATTATATTGTGAGTCATATGTTATCAATTGCCTTTCTTGCTCCCCATCAGGCTACCCATGATTTACAAAAAAAAAAAGATTAATAGTTTGCTAATTTAAAAATAATGTCATTGATGCAATTCTATTGATACCTTGCCATTTATATCTGATTTTTTTCTACTAAAAGAGAGGGGGGAGGGAGAGAGGGAGAGAAGGAAAAGGAGGAATTATTTCTATAGGAATAATTCTGAGTCATTTATACTGATTCAGATACTGATGTCAGGACTGTTGTTATTGTTACATGTTTTTTCTTAGTGGTCATTCAGTCCTGATTCTGAGTTTTGTGGGCTTCAGTTCCAGGCTTAGCTGCACCTTGGATTAAGTGATATCAATTCTATTCTGCTGACTCGAAAAAACAATGATATTTATATGAAGTTTTTCCATAAATGGAAGTTTTTGTTCTTTAGAACAAAGTTATGCAGAAGACTGAAGGGCATCCAGCTATCCTCTTTCATTTCCAAAATAATAATACAAATAATTTTAGGAATGGTTTCTGGAATTGTCATGGTAGAATGGTTCCAAACTCATTTCTAATTAGAGCACTATAAAGAATAAAGCTTTAAAGTTTAAGATTAGTTATTAAAACAAGCTGTAATCTGCCAACATCTATTTTATGATCAGAGGAAAGTATGCTTCTTTCTTTTAGCTTCTTCTGACAATATTAAACCTGGCATTATAACACAAGAACAGGACAAGCCCAATACTGCAAACAATGTTATGTTTTATTATCTGTAATATTTGCATATTGCAGCAAGCAATTACACCAGAATCATGCAGAGTCCAATCTCCACAGTGTAATGACTTCTTGATTAGCTGTCTTTAGGTGATGAATGCAAAGACTTCTTAGCCTTAGAATGGTGCAGGAGATATTGCATCTTAACACCTGAATCTCTTCCCCCTTGCTACTTGTAAAAGATAGATTAAAGGTGTAAGGTTTCCACCCATCATTTCATCATCTTTTCAACCTTGTCTGGAAGGTCAAAATATGTGCCTGTGCATAAGGAAATCTATTTCTGCCTTGGTTGTAGAAGATCTCCTTTGAAACTAAGTGACAACATTAATATTGGTTAAAGACACATGTTCAATTCTCTGTTTACATAAATCAAATCATATCTACAGATAAATTATACAGGTTCTTTCTTCATATAAGTCCTCCCAAGTCATTTGCTAAATATCAGATATGCTAGTCTCCCCTGTCAGCAAAAGTCATTATTTGAGGGACAAACATCTTTATCATTGTCCTAAATACCAATTACTGAATTACAAACTTGAAATTAACTTGAAATTTTCTGTTTTGTAGTTTCAAAGAAATTACCAAAGCAATTCTTAATAATATTTCAACAGTATGTTCCCCGCAGATACTTCTATCAATAACAAAATATGTTTCCTGAACAAAGTTGTGGAAAACGTTTTTCAAGAGGCAACTGGAATTTCTGGTTTTTCTTTGAAGGCGCTCATCAGTCTTTGAAGACCCACTATTCAGGAAGAGCTAAATAAGCTTATTGGATAAGAAGTGAAGTGTCTTCAAAGAAAAACCAGAAAGTCCAGTTACCTCTTGAAAAAGCACCTCTGGACAACCATGACCTGGATGACTGAGAATCTTCATAGACATTGTGGAAAATGTCTTATGATTCAGCTATGCATTTTGTAAACCGTGTTTCTTCTACATTGCATCAAGAACCAGTGACTTCCATCAATATTAATCTTTCACTATTTTTGTTTTTGTGTTGTTATTAAAAAAAATCTCAGCTATGAAATTATTAATGCCATGCTTCTCAGGGTAGATGTTAACCTGGTTATTATTTATACACTTTTTTTGCTTGTTTGCATGTTTTGTTTCAAGGAAGCTGTAAAAGGAACACAATGGACAGGCTAGGCTTTTCTGCCATGATGGAGATGATAGAAGAAGGAGTTCACATCTGGAATGTCTAAAGAGAGAGAAATTGACACACTTTTTTACTCAGAGAGACCCATAGCAATGAGCTAAGTTTCTTTAATCTTTGTCCTCTGACAAAATCTTCAAGGTCTAGCAGTCTGATGAAAGCTTCACTCCTTTTTTACATGTGTCTGTGTCAGGACCTCAATCATTAGTAAGGTGACCAGATTTTCAGATTGGTAAAGAGGGACACCATTGATGGGGTGGGGGGGCTTAATTAAAAATTTTATATTTTGTTAAACATGACCCCAGGACATTGAAACCATCATAATTACGAATCTATTGCCAAACATCAAAATTTTGATAACGTGACCATGAGGATGCTGCAACGGTCGCTAAGTGTGAAAATGGTCATCAGACACTTTTTTCAATGCCATTGTAACTTTGGTCACTAAATGAACTGTTTGAGGCTTGCATTATAATGCCTTATGCCAGCTTACATTTTCAAGAGAGAGAAGCTAAACTCCTTGTTAGAATTGAAATAGAAATGAATAGAGTAGAGTAAAATAGAATAGAATAGTTATTAGCCAAGTGTGATTGGACACACAAGGAATTTGTCTTTGGTAAATATGCTCTCAGTGTACATAAAGAAAAATAAAATAGTAAGATAATGGGATCCTTGCTGCACCAAGCCTTCACTAATCCTCTCACTTTCATCAAAAACAGTAAAAATCAATCATGCTTTTTTATTTCTATTTATTATTTTGCTATGGCCACATATGAATATATATGCACATTCCAAACAGATTTTCTTACTAAACAGCCACCATTCTCATCCATAGGCCACTAAATGCCTCACCAACCTTTTCTGTATTCTTTCATTTCCTTCCATCCATTTTATTTATTTAATACAGAGTAGATTAGGCTGTCAGCCTTAGTCATTCTTCTAACATGACAACAATTCTTACCAACAAGGATGGTATTGGCACATTTTAGCAAATGCAACCTAAACATAACCAAAGCTATTTCACTTCAAGTATGCTAACTTTATTCTATGCCTTCCCACGCATTACATGGCTTGAACGTTCGCGGATCACCACCAAATTGCACAGGTGGTTGTTCTACCAGATGGACATCCTTACTTTTTCTCGAAAATGGGAGAGAGGCTGCCTTTCCTAGTCTAGCCCCATAACAACAACCCTACGAGGTAGGCTGGGTTAAAAAAAAGCGAGTGTCGAGGAATTCTACGACTGCACCACCTCTTTGCTGCTCTTGCTTCTCAGGGAGCCCCCTTTCCTCTCGCCGAGCAGCCCATTCTTGGAACAAAACGCCTCCCCGCCACCGCTGTCCTTTCACCAAAACGGAGGGAGAGAGCTTGCACGGTCCGCCGCACGCTGCCCTTTCCCAGCGCAAGCCCCTCTCGGCACCGTCCCCACCGACTGCCAGGCGTATCGGCCTCTGAGCCTCTCCGCGCAGTCACCCCCTCCCCCGTCGCGCTCCCCACCCCAAAAACAAACCACCAGCGCTCCTCCCGCTCCCCCACTCCCCAGGCCTGCAGTGCCCTCAAGCGCGCCTCGCCCTTCAGCTGGACGACGACGCGCATTTCCCCCTGAAGTTCTGCACGTGAGGGCTCTACCCAGCTTCTAGCGCCGGAGACTGCCGGAGCCCGAGAGCCGAGAAGGAAAAGGCCGGAGGGAAGCACGCTCCGTCTCCAAGCCCAAGACTTCTCAGCAGCTGCCTGCCTCTGAGTTCTCGGCAGCGGATGGGCAAGAGGAAGCAGGCAGGCTAGCTCGGAGCGCAAGAACCACCCTCCACGCCGCAGCCATGTCTGGATCAGCCCTCTGGAATTCTGCTCAATTTCTGCCTACTTTCTCCTCCGCTGGACCCCAAAGTTCAAATCCTCCCTGCTGGAGGAATTCCACTTATGGCCTCAGGTCTATTTACCAGTTAGAGGGTCTGGAATTGACCGTTGCCAGTTGGGGGGCGCAGAGGAACCCAGCAGACAGACGGGAGACCGGGGGGAAGAGATCCCGTCCAGGGTAAAAAGAGGGAAAAGCGGAGAGCCTAGCCTGGACGGGATCTCTTCCTCCCCCCCCCCGGTCTCCTGTCTATCTGCTGGGTTCCTCTGCGCCCTGCGATGCCTGGCGCCTCGTGAACATGGGTGGTGGCGATGTGATGCCTTTGCAGGTGCCTCAGTTGCCCCTGATCATGGGTGGATCTCAATTGACGAGGAACTCAATAATCCTGCCACATAAAGCTTTTTCCCCCCTCGGAAACTGAAGCTTGTTTAAAGAAAAAGGGAAGGGCGGGCAGCTTCACGTGAGTGAGTAACTCTGGCGGTGGGAATCGGGAGGCTTTGGGTGGGCGGCGGCAGCACTTCCCTTGCAAATGGGGATCAGCGCACTCGCCGCCTCCCCCTCCCCCGGGAGGAGCTCTGCAGCGGGACAGACGAATGGAGGGGGAGATCGCCCCTTCCTCCTCCGAGCCCCCAAACCCCGTCTTCCCTGGCCTGCACCCCTGCGCCCAGGCTCCTTTGGGTTTGGGGGTAATCCGAATGGTGGAGCAGGGGATCCCCGGGACGGAGGCCTCCTGGTGCAACGGTCTTCCGCAGCTCCGGAGCGAATCTTCGCCTTCCCCGCCCAGGATTGCAAGGCTGGAGGCCTTGGCAGCAGTCACCCCCACCCCCAGCCGGGCAACCCTCGCCCGTACCATGAGTGTACCGGCCAGGTATCCATTGAGCTGGAGGGCAGGCACTGTGGCTTCCTCGCCGCTAGTCTCGCTGCTTTCCCCTGGCTCGGCTCCATTTCCTCCCTGCCCATTCTTGCTCCCCTGACCTGAGGCCTTCACCCCGCCCAAGCCTACCTGCCGGCGGACCCTTGCTACAAACCTCCCTTATCTACCGCAAGGAGAACCGATACACGTGGCTGCCTCTTTTCCCTTCCGCGGCCACTTCCAGCCTACCTTCTCACATGCTGGTCAAGCGCTTCCCGCCCGTCCTTTGCTTTGGGGATGCTTCGCTTGCTCTCTTCGCCCGCTTTGCATTTAGCCCTCCTTCTCATCTCTGCCTCCCCGGCTCAGCTCCACCCTCGCTTCCCCCACCCGCCAACGATCATCCCAGAGGCTCCAAGCAGAGACTGAAGGAAGACCGCATTTCAGTTAGCGCACCTCGGAGTCACCGAAAACTCGATGCCGGCTTCCCCGCTGCGACTGGCGGGGACGGCGATGAAAGCTCGGGCTCCGCTCCTCCGTCTGGGGCTGCGGCTAACAGGGGCGGCCAAGCGCTTTCCTCAAAAACCCCTCCTTCCACACATACCCGGCTTCCAAAATCCGGGGAGTTGCGGGGAGGGACGATCTTCTTCCCCTCTCTCAGGTTGCCCGGTTCCCCCCCCCAGTTCCTCTCATGAGTAGCTCGCAAGGGAAGGCCTTCCCTTCCCTTGCTAAAGGCCGCCGCCGCCCATCCGAAGCGGCGAAGCCTCCCGATTCTCACTGGCACCGCCAGAGTTACTCACCAGGGCAGTGCAGCAAAAGCAAACGGTGAAGGCGAAATGAAATGGAGACTCGTGAGAGTCGTGACTCACGTGGTGTGCTTAAGTGGACTCCAGCCAATCAGTGAGTTGGCTGGGATGGAAAATTTTAAGCACGCCTCGTGCGTGCTTAAAGTTTTCCATCACAGCCAGCTTACTGATTGGCTGGAGTCCAGGCCAATCAGTGAGCGGCAGGCTGGGCTGGCTTAGAGTTTTAGTGTAGATAGAATAGATGGGGGAACGGAACGAGCGAGCTAGCGGCAGCTGATGATGGGCGGGGGAGCCAGCGAGCGCCAAAATAAAGCGGGGTTTTTTGAGAAGCGGGTGGGACGCGGGAAAAATGATGAAAAATCGTGCCTGTCCTGCCAGATGCGGGACGTCTGGTCACCCTCATCATTAGCCCAAGCCAGGATTCTTGCAGATTTTAATACCATATGTAGACATCACTTCTTATGCTCCAATATAAGAATACCTGAATTATTTTCAGTTTGAGATCTTTTATTAAGAAAAATGGCAAATCTCTTCTGGGGTTATTTAAATATTTTATAACATGAAAATTAAAAATAAACTAGAATAGATATATTAAAATAGAAAATCTTCTTCATTTGTAGCTGATTACAAATAGATAAAATTATAAATACCCATGTGTGTTTGATTAGGCAGATTTTTCAAGTAGATTTCTATTCATTAAAGGTTTCACTACTTGCTTGATGTTTAAGTATTCCTGGCTCATAAAGCTCATGAATCAATGTTTGCAAATTAGTATGCAAATTGCCACCTTTATTCCCGTCAACAATGCACTTCCTAACTTTTTCACTTCTATTCCTACCTATGCATCATCAAAACCATGGGAAGTTAAATGTGACTTAAACTCATGTTCGAATAAGTTTCAGGGGTTTACTATACTATCAGAGTTCTAGAAGAGAGAAAATCAATATTGTGATCCATCAAGGGTTTACGCTTTTGCTTGGCTGACATTGTTAATTCCTATGTTCTCTTTGAAGTAACACTATGGAGTTTGATATGATCATTCACTGCTTGCCACCTAAAGTAGGAACAAAACCTCCAAATGTAGTGTTTGACCTTTCCCATCAATATCAGCAATCCACCAATTCCCTCCATTTTGATAATAATTGCATTTCTGGACTAGTTCTATTTTATCAGGCCCTTCAACAAAACAAGACTACATCAAGCATGAATAATTTTAGCAAAATCAATAATTATTGGTGACACCCCAGACACACATTTTTCACCTTTTACAACAAGATAAAGAATGATTTCTGCATTTTAATGATGTATTAATTCTATTTTAATAGAACTATAAATATAAACTTTGTGTGTTGGAGATGGAGAGGGAGGGAGAGGGAGGGAGAGAAGGAGGGAGGGAGAGAGAGAGAGAGAGAGAGAGAACTGTTAGAAATAATCACCCTACGTTTAATGAAACTGAAAAATAAGTTCTTTGGAAGCATTATGGCATTGAAATTAATGAGCCAACATTTAAATGCAAGATACTTATATTACATTAAGTGTTTAAAGCTTTATATGTATATTCTCTCAAATAACAAATGAGTACATGGTAAATACAATATACATGGGATACTTATGAACAATTCAAAGAGTGGATTTATTTATTTTTCTTATTCTAGCTCCTATTCTATTTTGGATTTCACTATTTTATTTATTTATTATTAAAATTTATATGCCACCCAATCCCGAAGGACTCTGGGTGGCTTACAAAAAGAAAGAAAAGAAGAAAGGGAAATAAGAAAAAGATAGTTTAAAATTCACAGGACACGCATTCGTTCTAATCGGGGCTGGACCTTAGCAATGAGGTCAACAGCCCCTACACTATTATTCTAAGCAATTCATTTTTTTAAAAAAAAAAGAATGAATCTTCATAGTGTGAGTTTTCTATTTTGAACAACAGACATACATATAATTTATTACATGAGTATTCAGTCTCAACAGCAATACAGATTATCTTTCCACCTGAATATTTTGGCAAAAACATTGATATACAAGATAGATCATAATAGCCCAATTCAGGTGATACAACTTAGTACAAAAAGGGAACAAGAGGGATAAGGTAAAGGTAAAGATTCCCATCACACATATATGCTGGTCGTTCCTGACTCTAGCGGGGAGTGCTCATCTCTGTTTTAAAACCAAAGAGCCAGTGCTGTCTGAAGATATTTCTGTGGTCATGTGGCTGGCATGATTAAACGCCGAGGGAACACAGAATGCTGTTACCTTCTCACCAAAGATGGTTCCTATTTTTCTATTTGCATTTTTACATGCTTTCAAACTGCTAGGTTGTCAGAAGCTGGGACAAGAACCAAAAGCTCACTCCGTTACATGGTGCTCAGGGTTCAAAGCACTGAACTGTCAACCCTTCTGATCAACAAGCTCAATGTCTTAGCCACTGAACCACCACATCCCTGAGTGATGTGATACTGTAAGAAGGATAGGATTGGTCAATAAACATACTGACCTTGTCATTAAAATCCTAACATAGAAGAACTCTGTGTTTCAAATCTTTGAATTTTCCATATTCAGCTGGAAGATTTGCTGATTGTATACATACGCTTGTCAGTGTGTAAGTAGAACTGTGAATTATGGTAAAACAAAAGTTTTATTCAAAATGGAAACCTTTATTTCTGGTTAAATAGCTATTGCAAATTGTGTCCCTTGTTCAGCATGACTAATATTTGGATAAATCTGGCACACATGATTATATGTGTTTAACATGTATATTGCTAGCATTTCACTGCATCACTGCTGTTGAATATGCTGCTTGGCTAGTGCTATGGATTACCGCTCAGCTGATGATTGCTGTTTCTTATTCATTTCAGTGCTGTGCAATTGGTTTAATTTTTTAAAAAAAAATTCAGGGTCTGATGCAATATTCATGAAACTTGGCTACCAGGGTGTGATTTCTATTCTGAGAAATGAAATGACTAGTATTTGCCTCAACTTTAGTTTGTCATTAATACATAAGTGATCTGTTTTCTATTTCAGAATCCCATCCATTTAGGAAGCAAAGCTCTACGGTCTTAGATTTGTTATTTTTCTTTCTTATCCATTCCTACTTGCCACAATAATTATGTGGTTGAAATAAAGCAAGACTGAGTGCAGAAGTGAAAAGAAATCTAACTAATTAAAATTACCATCAGCTAGTGAAAATACCCTTAAATGGTTTTCATCAAACTCTTTTTCTCTGTCACATACCTCTCCATGCTAGATAATTACATTTTAACAATCTTTCCTCTTTGACTTGCTCTCTGTCTGAGAAAATATCTGATTTTTACTTGACTTCTACCACCTACACTACCTCTTCAATAGTGCATCATGCTGAACTTATTTGGATGGGAATTCTTCACAGCAACCTCCTAATATTTATAACCTTGATGTTGTCTTTGATCCTAAATCATCTCTTAATTACCATTTTAGTTACAGTAGGAAAAAAAAATTCTATTACTTCCAGAGCACAGCAAAGATAGAACCGTTGCTATCTCGAGAGGACACAGTTATTTTAAAGACTTTATTACTAATTATAGATGGCTTATTACAGATTTGTTGTTCATCAGCTCTACAGAACACTTGTTTACTTAGAATGCCTCAAATATGCTCCAACAACCTTGTATATTCATTGTCAATTCTTTTCATACAAGAGAAGAATGGCATTTAATTTTTATTTAAGCATTTCTAGCATCAGCAGTTGTTCCACCGAGTCCTTGATCCTTCCCTTTGTTTTGCAAAGCAAATGGGCTAGGATTGGTGTCCAATAAAGCTTTGTGACAATATAGGGAAATGTTATATACTGCAGCTGGGGATGATATTTATTCTGCAGCTCAGACCTAGAAAAACACTTTCTCATATTATAGTTAGCTGTCTTTGTCCGTCCTCTGACTAATAGTAAAAGAACAAATATATTTCACAAGTCACATAGTTTTTTTGTTGTTATTTGTTTGTCTATCTAAAGCTTTCAAGCCAGTTTTGGGGAGATTCTACATAGGCATAAGGTTTAACAGCAATTAGGAAATACATATGTGTTCTCTTAATGTGTTGGGACCCCAGAAAGACTACAAGATATGTCTGAATGATTATGGGATTACACAGCATGCAAATTTACTAGCTTAAATATTCCCTATTTATTACATTTTCCTTTTTCTGTGTCTTGTTTTAGGCCTGCATCGAAGTGAGATTTTCCATTGGTTTTAAAGAGTTAAGATGGCTTCACTGAATTTTCAATTCTAGGAACAGTCATTCTTCTTTTCTTAAATCTATAAGTAGTTTAAACCACATCTGCTTAGAAGAGAGGAAAGGAAATTGAACATATTTATTAATCGTTTTAAAATATTGATGTATTGCTTCTTATTTATGTAATTTAATCTTCAAGAAGTTTACACAGAAACATGAAACATTCCATATAACATAACATAAGTATTACTAAGAATAAATACGTGGGCAATAACTTTGCTGAAGTTTTTAAAGAATACCTTTATATTTAGTTAATATTATAGATTTATCAGTTATAGATTTATTCATAGATCTTGAAAAAGATGCAAAGATATACATGAAAATAATCTAATGACATAATAAAATCTGGAATAAGGCAGTAATTCTGATGAGATCCCCTGTAGCCCATAGAAATTATTTGAAGAATAATTGCTACAGATTTTGTTCCCTTCCTTGCATAGATCTTATTGATGTTTCCACATTTCTCCTGATTTTATTAAAACAGAAAATATTGCATTAGATACATATCCAGCAGATAATTTTAAATATGTGGATTTTTACTGTCAAATGAATTTCTTACACTTGGTATCAAGTGACATTTAATTTATACGTTCAAAAGTATAGATTATTGGAGCTAGAGTTATACCTTGGCCATTAATGAGTGCTGAGGTGACATATGGTTGATTTTATTGTTTGCAGAATATCATTCTGCCACTGAAAATAACTATTAGAGGCAATCATATACCTCCCAATGGCATTAAAAAATCATTACTTTCTGTGGCTATCTTGTGATTTATTCAAAAGGCACTGTAAAGAGCACTGAGGAGTTTTTGAATCAGTTCACCATAATCTGTGAGGTTACAACTTCATAGATTAACAGAAAGATGTATTTGTGTTGTCAAGATAATATTGTTCTGGAGGTGCTCTATTGGTATAGTGTTAGGCAGGTGGAATTAAAGCTATGAATTGATTTTCATCAGAAGCAAGAATTTGAACATGCAGGTCTCTTTATTAAGCAAACAGCAGTGTCATTAAAAATTTTATTTTGTGTTGAACAAGTTCATTTAATGCAAGAATGCTGGCAGAAGAACATAAATGATATTAACAATCTTAATCTTGTCATTTTTTCCCCTTTAAGAGGACTTCTGTTTGCCTGCCTGTTTGTTGATTTCACTTTGTGGCTTTTCCAAGGATCAGGTGGTAACAGGTCTTTCACCTTTTCCTGTCTGTGCTTTTTAATAAATTAATCTGAACTGGCACATGCTATTCAATTTAATTTATATGATTGACAAGAGGAAGAAAAAAATACTGGATTTTACTTGGAGTCCTCTCACCTCATCCTTTTATAACACCCTTTCATAACCACACATCTAATTAGCTAATCAGGTAAAGAGACTTCAAAAAATCATGGAAAAATATATTCTTATAACTCCAGTGTTTATCCTAGTATGTGGGTAGGTTAGGGAAGGAAAGGGAACTCTAATGGAAAATGTGGGAAAGTAGTCTCTAAGATTATCAAACTCACCAAACAGCATCTTAAACTAGGCTTGGATAATCATAGATTTACTGGATCTATTATATATCTGGTTGGTCTATGAAATCTATCGTATTTGTTCTATCCTCTGTCTATTTACCAAGCATCAAAACCCATCAGTAGAATGGAATAAAAAAAACCTAGTTAATTATCATTTGGAATACAACTTAATTAGGTCTCAATAAAGGATAGTACATCCAGAAATCAATTTACTTATTCTTCTTAATAAGAATTGCTAATTAGTGGATAAATTGTCACAGCTCTTTATCCAGACTATAATTCTGAACACCCATACAAAGATTATGTGGCAGAAATCTCTCTCCCTCCCTTCCTCCCTCCCTCCCCCTCTCTCCCTCTCCCCCTCTCTCTTTTATTGGATTAGATGTTTTGATTTTTTTTTTTTTTACAAAAAATGCCTTCAAAGTTGCTTTGGAAAAGAATCTGTACTGCGTTAGACAAAAAAAAGTAGTAGTATAATTTATAGGGAGCTAAGCCTTCATTTATGCAGAACTACAGCTGAAATGATGTTGTCAGGTCACATGCCTGATAAAAGCAAGCAGGATCTCTTTTTTTAACCTGGAGTGATATTGCTTGTACTGCAATAAAATATCTGTCCTTCAAATCATTTATCTCTTATCTATTCCATGGTATTCCATAGATTGACATATTTGTTCTCTTTATCCAGGCTTATGTTTTAGGAAAGCCTTGTTGATTGACAATTTTTCCCCTGTACAATTTTTTTTAAGTATATAAACTAAACGCATATTAAGAATCAAATAGAAGTGAATTTGTTGTACTGCAGCTGCACAAACATTAATATGCATGAACTTTCTGATTTCTAAGGCATTGCAGCCAGTGAAGATATAAGACAAGGAAAGAGAAATGAATCCTATGCATATGTATAAATAGTATTGAATAGAACATTTTAAAAAGTAGAAGAGTAATTGCTACCCATGCAATTTAATATGGTAATATGCTGGTCAAGCCACCCTTCTTTGTCAAGACATTTGGAATCCTGTGTTGCACTGAGCAATAACGCTTAGCACTTATGTGCAACATATGTGCTTCATATGTATTCCTGGATATTGCAAAGCACTTTCTTTAGAGGTACTTAAGGTACTTTAGTCAAAAGTATGAAAGAAAAGATTTAGCAGTTTTTTTTTACATCTGTTTTTTTAATATGCTGGTCATGTTCTTTCTTTCTTTCTTTCTTTCTTTCTTTCTCATTTTAAAAATCTAAAACTGATTTTCAGTGTTTGTTTGTTTTCCTCTTAAATATGATAATGATAATTCTGGATTACATAATTAACTGGCCAGATACTCTTTTCATTACCTGGATTGTGATAATTAGAAATGCTATTCCTTATGCTGTTATAACAATTAATTTAATGGCTCAGCATAGTACTGAGGAGCATTGCATCATTAGTAAATAAAGATCAGGCTTTACTTAGTGGGTCAAGTCAGGCTTCTCCATTATGTCCACAATCAAGATATTGCTCAATATATACTTATATATTTTGCACTTCAAAATATGCTTAGGTGAACTTTGTGAAGGAATTATGTGTATGTAATTAAATGGGTTTGTTACACTCCAGGAAGAAAAAAAAATAGCAATGATGCAAAGAAACAAACCTCAACCCTATTACCACGAATCAAATCAACTCTTGTAAAAGTTACCTTTGGGTGGATGGACAAGACATGATAATTGTTCTTCCTTTGGGGGTTTGGTTAAAAAAAGAATCCTGAGAGGTAAAACTAAATAATGGTCTTGAAAGCAACTAAGAGAAATAAGGCTTTGAAAGCTTTCTGAAAGTAAACAAACAAAGAAGCAAACAAAGAGGGCATAAAAAGAAATTGGGCCAGGGCATCCATTCAAGACATTAAAGCAAAGCCTCCGCAAGCTTTCCCTTGTGATTCTTTCTTGAAGAGCAAGACTTTTTAAAGGTTTCTTTACTGGGGGAAGGAATTGTTCTATTTTTCCCTTCCCATAAAGCTATACATCTGAAACAATTCCGATAGACTTATGGGATGGGGAGCAGGTAAAAATGATTGCAGTTATGGGATGAATTCTTGGAATTCTCCCAAAACCTGTTCCCCTATACCTATACAGGCACTGGTTATTATTTTTCTTTTTGGTATACGATGCTGAGTGGGAGAGAAAAAGGTGACTGATAATCCATCAGTTTGTATCCTGAAATTGCCCAGCATTAAAAATTATAAGGATAATGATATGTCCTGGCTTCATTTCTGTGATGCAGTACAATTTATGTTAACTTACTTTTCTGTTGGCTCAAGGAAGGGTGAAAGCACATTAAAACAGCTGTCTGGGTGAGTCCTCAGATTGGTGTAAGAGATAGCATGTACAAGAAATGCCAACATGAAAACACTGTCTCAGAATGTTTTAAGAAAGTGTGAGAAAAGCAATAACAAAACCAGTGTTGTCATGGCCAAAAGGCAAGCGTCTTTCAAAAAAAGTGCTCTTTCAGACAATAGTAACACAGATAGATTTTTCACAGCAGTAGGTCACCGAAGGAAGCCCAGATACAAAAACAAGTCATAATACCAGACATGAAGGCATCAATTGGAAAAATTCTAGAAAAATAATCTAGGGAAGAATAATGCACTAATGATTAGCATGGCATGAGCTCATACTCTCTATTCCATATCATGACATGTTGCAGGCACTCATAAGGGTAACAATGTAGAATCACTGACTGACTGACTGACTGACTGACTGACTGACTGACTGACTGACTGACTGACTGACTGACTTGACAATTAATAATTAGGATTAAAAAGGCTTATCATAGTTTGGCTACATTTCATACTATATATCTCACAAATACCTACGCCTAGGTAGTACATGTTGGCTGTAAAAAGAAACAGGCCATAAAATAACTCAGTGGCTGGACACCATGAAAGCTGACACTAGCCAGAGCATAGAAATAGCAGTAGACTTATATACCGCTTCATAGGCCTTTCAGGCCTCTCTAAGCGGTTTACAGAGAGTCAGCATATTGCCCCCAACAATCTGGGTCCTCATTTTACCCACCTCGGAAGGATGGAAGGCTGAGTCAACCCTGAGCCGGTGAGATTTGAACCGCTGACCTGCTGATCTAGCAGTAGCCTGCAGTGCTGCATTTAACCACTGCGCCACCTTGAGAAAAACCTCAAATAAATTGTCAAACACTGGTTTACCCTCAGGGTTACCAGGGGTAGGGAGCTCCTGGTGTTTGGGGTTTTGTGAAGCTGGCAGCTGCAGTGGTGTGCCGGAAATCTGCCATTGGAGTGCCAATCAGCTGCATAGCAAGAGCAGCACAAAACAACCAGAATGCCCAATAATCAGCTGTGAGAGGAGATGAAGGCGTCAACCCGACAATTAGCTGTGAGTCCTTGGGCAAGGATCCAAATGGTCAATCCCAAATACAGCTGCCTTCTGGGTGAGGCCTGTGCCGATGCAGGGTATGGCTCATCTACATAATCACACTGGGAGGTGGATGCTCCCAGCACTGACTTTATTTCCAGATTGGATCTGTTTCATGCTTATTGCTTTTTGGAACTTATTTGTGTGCCTGAGTCTGGTTTAATAAACCCAAATATCAACTACACAAGTGGAGTTGTTAATGCTGGATTAGGTCCGGAGCTCGGACCCCTTGAGAGGAAGTCAGTGCTCTACCCTTTCCCCATTTGTCTGCTGCTTTCTGCTGGAAGGTAGGAGACGTCGTGAGGAGGATCACTGAAGGGGCAGATCCAGCGGCTAAGGTGGCAGCAGCAGAGGCACAGGTCTCAGAAATGGTAATCACATTGGGGCAAGGTGAGGAGCCTGGGATGCCAGACATGCTTCCAAAGGAGTGTGTGGGGTGAGGAAGTGTGCAACTGATGACGCAGGGACAGCCAACTACAGATCTGGCCCAGGATCAAGGGCCTAGCGGGGAGTGGTGGAACAGTTTGTCTGTGACTGCTGGGACTGGCCTCCAGTTACCAACCCCTAGTTATTCTGGAGCCCATGTGACTCTCTGGCATGAAAGACAGCTGACATATGAGGAGGAGGGGGGGAATACAGCTACTCAACTTCCCCAGGCAGTGAGATGATGGAGATATTGCAGAAGCAGTTTGGAGACGCTAGTTTCTGGGATGCTCCTACCCGGCAACCATAGTACCTGAGGGCAGAGGCAGCCAAACAGCCAACACAACTGCAAGAGCTACAGCTGAGTGCTGTACCATCTACCTGCTTTCGATTGGCTAGTCCTAAGTTTCAGTTGGATACCACTCCAAGCAGACTGCAAGAAGCCTTTATTTTTATTAAGTATTGGAAAACTTTTTATAGCAATATAAACATTTAATAAATAAACAAACAAATAAATGTTTCAAAAGTACAGGCTGCTAGCAATAACAAATTGATTAGAAGTAGTAAACCCTCTAACAAAAGGAATAACTTCTACCAATCTTCATTGGGAACTTGGCCAATAAAACGAATGAACTTGGAATCCCTTCTGTTTTTATTATTATTGTCCCATGTCTGTAATAATGATCTATTACCATTTTTAAAGAATTTTGGATGTTGTTATTATCGCTGATTTGAAAGAGATGTCTCTCAATTTAATGTTTATATTCTGTTTTTAATAGATAAAGTGAAGAACTATTGTTATGGTGACTGTAGTGATGATACCTATTCATATAAAATAGTAACTGGGGGATATTCAAGATGTATATGTTTATTAAATGTTGAATTCAAATGTAATGTTTTATAACGTACCGGAGAAAACTGTAACAAAAATTGATTGTGGATAAACAATGAAAATATAAGAACTACACATGAAAAGCTCAGTGGCTGAGCACATGATTTTCATGAAAAGATGATTCAATTCATTTTTTTTTTAAAAAAAACTTGAATTAATTATAAACTGTTTGTCAAAGAAGAAACTCAGGAAGAGAATTTTTTTCATCTCTAGAAAAGGAATGGGGGAGGGGGGGCAGAATGATATGAAATTTTGAAAAACAGAAAAGAAAACCCTGCTAGCAGCGTACACAATAGTAGACTGGAATGAACCAACTAACATACTTGGAATAAAGCAGAATCTTATCTTCCTATACGCCTAACAAACAAAGGGTCTTTTCTGTGGTGGTTTTCTCCCTCTGTAATATAATCTCTCCAGCAATTATATTGGCCCCTACTATGACAGTCTTCCAAAAGGCCCTGAAGTCATGGTTTTGCCCAGAGTGGGATGGAGCCAGTGGTTGGAGTCAAATAATTTAACAACCATTTTCCTGCCCTAAAGATTTCTTCCAACAACCAGTTCACCAAACTGCTCAGAAAGTTAACAACCAGTTCTCCCAAAGTGTGCAAACTGGCTGAATCCACCACTGGATGGAGCTCATTAAATGGTTGATTTGAGTGTGTGTTGTCACCGTGTGTGTGTGTGTGTGTGTGTGTGTGTGTGTGTGCTTTTTTTTATTTTTAAATCATTTTTATTTCTTCTATTTTGTTTTTTCATTTTCTGTTAGCTGCCGGAAATAGGCGGCTATATAAATTTTCCTAAGTAAGTAAATAAACAAACATCAGGAGAATCAACATGGGCAAAGTGGCAAAATCCATTTTAAGAAATGAATGTTCTATGAAGAATAGGGTAAAGCTAAAAGAATAGGCAATAAATAACAGCATGCTTCATGTCTGGGGAAATACAGGCTAATGCTACTGCCAAAAATTATTGGGAAGCCAAACCTGAAAAAGCGAAAAGGTTGAGAAAGACTTCAGACTCCAATCATGTTTGCCAAAAGCAAATTAAATGCGAGTCTGCAAGGTGAAACTGTTGCTGAAACAGGCAGTTATAATCTAAATAGCAGGCACAACAAAACTCATTTTCAAAGAAGGATCTAGTTCTTCTTTTTGTTTAAGAATGCACTGCAACCACATGGGAAATAAAGGCGCACCATATTCTGATGAGGGCACCTTGCTGCAAACGATATAAATATAAATCAAAGAGAACACAGAAGCAAGCACCAGAGAGAAACAGCAAGCAGAAGGGATTGCAGTGAGTTAACATGTGGCTGAGAAAGTTCTGTTAAGCACATTCACTTACATATTAATTTAAATGGGAGGCCTCTAACATCTCAGAAGACTCCTAGGATCAATCTTCTGTCTCTTCAATTCAGTGCAAATTTCCTAATTGGATTAAACCATGAAAGAAGAGCTATATGTACAGTATATGTGTATAGATAGAAAGATAGATAGATGGATGGATAGATGAATAGAAATTGGTCTGTTACTAAAAATAGACATTTCCTTCTCATATTACCTACAACTATTTTATGAACTAAACCAGGGATGGGAAAAATATAATCCTCCAGATGTTTTTGCAGTTTAGTTTCCCACTAGGCTAACTATAAATTTGAATCTAACAATTGGTTAGAGGAGCACACTTTATTCATTTTAGTAGTGGAACCTTGGAAACATAAGCTGCCTGGAAGGCTACAATGCTAATTCTACCCCCGGCTGCTGCTAATTCATTCAGAGACCTTCATATACAGTTATAGGCTATCTGAAATGAAAAACCATGTAGGTTTCTTTGCCTAAATCAAACACAAATGTGTGAATTGGATTATCCCATTTTTTCTCCCACAATTGACATTGCTGTAAGTCAGTAAGAACATTCAGAATCTCCTACCAATCTAATATAATTTGGATCTTGGTATGTTCCATATTTTGTTTAGGTTTTTCTCCTCCTTACATATCATACCTTAGATTACTGAGCAGAAACCACATTCTAAAGGCTAACAAAGTATATTCATGATTCTAAAGCTTTTTCACAAGGTTTCCTAGAACTTTGGAAACATGAGATGTCAAATAGAACAGAAAAACAAAGAAAACCTCATGTTCAACTGAATGAAGTAGAAATGCCTATTTTTTAATAGGCATATAAATGGGTGAAGAATAAACTATTATATCTTAGATGGAGGAAATAGTAAGATTCCCCTCCACCCCACCCCAGACAATGATAATTGATGGATAATGAACAGTGTTTTGGAGACACAATGGCTCAGTGGCTAAGACACTGAGCTTGACAATCAGAAAGATTGGCAGTTCAGTGGTTTGAATCTCTAGCGCCACGTAATGGAGTGAACTCCTATTACTTGACCCAGCTTCTACTGACCTAGCAGTTCAAAAGCATGTAAAAATGCAAGTAGAAAAAGAGGAACCACCTTTGGTGGGAAGCTAACAGCATTCTGTACACCTTCAGAATTTATTCATGCTAGCCACATGACCAGGGAGATGTATTCAGGTAGTGCTGGCTCTTCATCTTTGAAACAGAGATGAGAACCCCCCCCCCCTAGAGTCGGGAATGATTAGCACATATGTGGAAGGGGGACCTTTACCTTTTTAAACAGTTTTTTTGGGGGGAGGCAGGGGAAAGAAGGCAAATAATGAAGCAGAAAAGAAGTTTTGACTGAGTGAAACTTACTGCACCAGCATCATTCCAAGGCAATGGAATTGGTTCATAGAGGAATGTATTGCCCCCCCCCGCCCATTTTTAGAAAATAATCAAGACTTTCAGCCCAGCTTTAAGTTGCATTTTCTCAGCCTCAAAGGTATGTATGTATGTTGGTATGCATGAGCTTCTTTATGGAGTTCAGAAATGCACCTTTAATACCGTAGAAGCTCTCCAGTTCATATTCACAAGAGCTATCCTTTCAGTTCTGAGATGCATCAAGAATGCTGCCAGGTAGTTAGAGACAGGTTTAGGTTCAATGGGTGCCAGAGCCTGGAATGATCTCATTAATTTCTTGCTCCATATATAACCAATCTGCCATTACTGGTTCTCAGAGATCATTTTAAATCAAGCTGAGTTTTTAAAAAATGTTAATAGCAAATTTCAATTTTGGGAGAGCCTCTGCCTATTAGCGTCTGAAAATGCCAGGGATCCTCTTATGAAATATATCTGGGATACTGATTTCCAAGCTAGTCTAAGTCTAGTATCCAGGCACACAGTTCGTGGTTTTGTTTTTTTTCAAATGGGCATGTGCCATTTTCCGATCTTTCCTGCATTCAGGATCTGAAGTTTTACTGGCCCTTTACCTTATTTATTCAACAAATCTATGTAAATACCTAATTCACAGATAAGTAACTCTGGGCAGCTAACAACATTTTAAAAAAATACACATTCCTTCCTACCCACCCATTTCCATGGTAGCAACAACACAATCAAATCAGCCACTTGATCAGCATCATCTCCATTTGTAGTTCCCAGGCCCTGCTGATAAACAATATTTTAAGGTCTTTCAGAAAAGCACAAGGTACCAGTAGAAGAGGAGCTGGAAGTCAGGATATGCTTAGCCATTTTGATTACTCACTGGAAATATCCAACCACATTAAAGATGAAAAAGGGGAAGTCAAAGAAGGAGTTGCTTTCCCCAAACAAAAATTATGGACAAGGTCCAAAAGCCCTCTAGAGATAAGATAAAAAGCTTATCATGTAAGGTAAAAATTACACCATTCTATATTCATTTTTATATTTTGTAGAGATTTGTCAGTGAATTTCATTTCACACCCTACTTTCTGGAGTTACTACATATTACAACCAGTTGTTTTTAAATATACTTGTAGAACTACAGAACTTTATTCACACACACACACACACACACACACACACACACACACACACACACACACACACACTTATAGATTTAGTTGTTGTTTGGATTTTTCCCAGAGTGCTGGGTGGATTTTGTTGCTGAGTTTGAGGTGAAGAGTGAGTAGGTCCCTGTTGGTTTGGTCTAGTAGGAATCTTTTCGTGTGGAGTTCGTTTCTGATTAGGGCTAATTCAGTTCTTTTCAGGATCCTTTCGGTAGCTGAGGTTTTAGAATGGAATTTTAGTTGGAAGCATGTGGGGATCAGGCTTTTGTCTCAGCATTTGCGTAGAAATGTGAGGCCACATAAGATGGTGGCTCTTCAGACTTCAAGTTTCTCATAGGATCTGGTGAGCAGGAAGGTTTCCTCCCCATAGAGGTAAGATATTTGTTTTCGTAGATTTTCATGGGTGTAGCTATGCTGGTCTTGTTGTATTCGGGTGTTTTCCCGTGTAAGATTGAGATTGTCTTGACAACATTTCAGCAAGGTCTCATTTACCATCTTCAGGCTGGGTAGTGGGCTTAAAGTGTGGCCAGAGCTGCCGTCTTTCTATAAATCTTGGTGGGGGTGTGTGGAGTGCTGGCTTTGTTTCAGTAAGTGGAATGATTGGTCGTGTGGTTGTATCATGATTGGTAGATTGGTGCTCATTGGTGCTGGCTGTGTGTCCATTGTTGTTTCGTATTGTAACAGCCTGGGTGGTGGGTGGGGCTCATTTGTTGACTAGGGCTGGTTTCCAGATGTCTGGTAGGAGGGAGGTATCATCACGTATATTCATGTTGTAGAGGTGTTTCTTTATTTCGATAGGTTCCATAATTATTCTCTTGTTGAAGTGTTCAGTTTTGGAGATTAACCTGGTTCCTTCAAAATTATTTTCATGTCCTGTAACTTTAAGGTGCTGGAAAAGGGAGGAAGTTTTTTCTTTTTTTCTTACTGTGATCTTGTGTTCTGCGATGCATGCATTTATTCTCCTGTTTGTTTGTCCTATGTATGTTGCAGGGCAGATTTTGCATGGTATTTCAAAGACTCCTTGGTTTTCTAGCTGGATTTTGTCTTTGGGGTTTCTTAAGATGTTGGCGATTTTTTGGTCAGTGTTGAAGGCAGTGTTTGTGGAGAATTTTGCTGATTTTGTCTGTGGTCCCTTTGATGTAAGGGAAGAGGGCGATGCTGTTGTCCTGTTCTGTGTTTCAGTTTTTGGGGGGAGTCTCCCTTTGGATTGGGTTGGTAATTGTTTTTCTTTGGAATCCATTGGAGATTAATACCTTTGTGAGAGTGTGTAATTCAGTTTTCAGGTGGTCTTTGTCGGCTAGGTGTTTGGTTCTGGAGATGAGGGTCTTGGCTACAGAGTTGATCTATACAGGGTGGTGATGGGATTGTGCATTTAAGTAGAGGTTGGTGTGTGGTTTTTTCCAGTAGATGGTGTGTCCTAGGAAGCCATTGGTTTTTTTGTAGATTAGGACGTCCAGAAAGGGAAGTTGTTTGTTTGTTTCTATTTCCATAGTGAATTGTATTTTGGGGTGTAGGCTGTTGAGATGTGTGAGGAAGTTGTCCAGTTTTTCTTTCCCGTGTGGCCAAATCATGAAAGTGTCATCAACATATCTAAGCCAGAATTTGGGTTTGTGTTCAGATTTATCTAAGGCGTTAGTTTCAAAATGTTCCATGTATAAGTTTATGATGACGGGTGAGTGGGGTGATCCCATGGGTGCTCCTTCTGTCTGTTTGTATCTTTGTCCATTATGAATGAAGTATGTGTGGGTTAGGCAGTGGTTTGTCAGGTCCAGGATGTGTTTCGGGGGGGTTTGTTTGTTCTGGATAGCTGTCAAGGCTTCTTTTATAGAAACTTGGGTGAAGAGAGATATGACATCAAAGCTCACAAGTAGGTCGCTGGGTTGTAGGTTTTGTTTCTTTATTGTTTCTATGAAGTGGAGTGAGTTTTGTACGTGTAAGGTGATGGATTCTGTGTAGGGTTGGAGTTGTTTGGCGAGGAATTTGGCAAGATTCTGTAGAGGTGAGCCTATGGAGCTGACTATGAGTCTGAGTGGTGTTCCTTTTTTGTATATCTTGGCCATAGAGTTTGTGGCATCTGGAATATTTCTCTCTGGGGATGATTCTTTGCTGGATCTCTTCACTGATGGGAAAGGCTTTTATTTTGGATTTGGTGGTTTTTTCCAGGTAGGTGGTGGGGTCTCTGTTTAGAGGTTTGTAAGGGGGATCTTGAAGTAGATTGGATAGTTTGGATTGGTAGTCAGATGTGTTCATCACCACTGTGGTGTTACCTTTCTCTGCTGGGAGAATGATTGTTGTTGTCTTTCATCAAGTTGGTGAGTGCTTTTTGTTCTTATTTATGTAAGTTGCTTCTGTGTGGATTGCTGGAGCAGAGGACATTGGTGACTGCAAGTCTGATTTTATTGGCTTCATTTGATTTTGTATTTGTATTTGTATTTATTGTCACTTATAGGCCGCCATTTTCCCTGAGGGGACTCAGGGCGGCTTACAACTCATGGGAAGGGAGTGCAAGACAGAACGTAAAATAATATGTGGGTAAAAATAAAAATAGCAATAAAACACAACATTCATTCAACATTCGGGTGGGGTGTATGAAGATCTTATCCCCAGGCCTGACGGGATAGCCAGATCTTAAGGGCTGTGCGGAAGCTCTGGACTGTGGTGAGGGTGCGAATCTCTACGGGGAGATCGTTCCAAAGGGTCAGAGCTGCTACTGAGAAGGCTCTCCTCTGCGTAGTCGCCAGTCGGCACTGACTGGCAGATGGAACTCGGAGGAGGCCCACTCTGTGCGATCTGATGGGACGAAGGGAGGTAATCGGCAGAAGGCGGTCTCTCAAGTACTCAGATCCACTACCATGGAGGGCTTTATGAATGGTAAGTAGCACCTTGAAGCGCACCCGGAGATCAACAGGTAGCCAGCGCAGCTCGCGGAGGATGGGTGTTATGTGGGTGTACCGAGGTGCGCCCACTATCACTCACGCGGCCGCATTCTGGACTAGCTGAAGTCGCCGGATGCTCTTCAAGGGCAGCCCCATGTAGAGCACATTGCAGTATTCCAGCTTAGAGATCACAAGGGCTCGAGTGACTGTTGTGAGAGCATCCCGGTTCAGGTAGGGTCGCAACTGGCGTACCAAGCGAACCTGGGCAAATGCCCCCCTGGTCACAGCCGACAGATGGTGGTCAAAAGTCAGCTGTGGGTCCAGGAGGACTCCCAAGTTGCGAACCCTATCTGAGGGGTGTAGAATTTGACCCCCCAGCCTGAGCGATGGAACACTGGCCAAATTATTGGGAGGGAAACACAACAGCCATTCGGTCTTGTCCGGGTTGAGTAGCAGTTTGTTAGCTCTCATCCAGTTCTTAACGGCCTCAAGACCCTGGTTCATCATGTCCACCGCTTCATTGAGTTGGCATGGGGCGGACAGATACAACTGCGTATCGTCCGCGTATTGATGGTATTTTATCCCGTGCCTCCGAATGATCTGGCCCAGCGGTTTCATGTATATGTTAAATAGTAGGGGGGATAAGACCGAACCCTGCGGCACCCCACAAGTTAGGGGCCTCAGGGACAATCTCTGCCCCCCAACCAACACTGACTGCGACCTGTCCGAGAGGTAGGAGGAGAACCACCGCAAAACAGTGCCTCCCACTCCCACCTCCCGCAGTCGTCGCAGAAGGATACCATGGTCGATGGTATCGAAAGCTGCCGAGAGGTCAAGGAGAACCAGGATGGACGCATGGCCTCCATCCCTGGCTCTCCAGAGATCATCGGTCAATGCGACCAAAGCGGTTTCTGTGCTGTAACCA
Source organism: Thamnophis sirtalis (assembly GCF_051295495.1). Classification (NCBI taxonomy): domain Eukaryota; kingdom Metazoa; phylum Chordata; class Lepidosauria; order Squamata; family Natricidae; genus Thamnophis; species Thamnophis sirtalis. The sequence goes on along the minus strand of NW_028261383.1, from coordinate 107,928,303 downwards.
GGTCTGAAGCCGGACTGGAAGGGGTCAAGATAACTTGCTTCCTCCAAGGTCCGTTGGAGCTGGAAGACCTTTTGGTTAGGGTAGCTTCAATTGCGCATATGATGTTTTCAGTGGGGATGTGGTTGGGGGCAACTGCAAAGTTGAATCCTTTGGAAAGAACATTGGTTTCTGCTGTGGTGACGGTCCTTTCTGATATGTTATGTACTGTGTCAGGCCTGCAGTTATATCCCTTTTAGGATTTTTGGCCTGCCACACTCTCTCTTATTTCATTATGCTGTTTTGTTAGTGTAGTAGTTGAGAGGTGGGAATAGAAAGGAGTAGAATTGTGGAATGTGTTATTGTCATTCTTTTCTAGAATCCCAAGGTCATCTTTTGTCTCTGCATATGGCACCTGACCAGAAGCAGCTGGGTGGAGATGCCAGCATGGAAAAGAAGATAGGACCACATGATGAATTTGTGGGTGTGGGGACAAGATCATGAACTTGCAACTGGGTGGAAATCCGATATAATATCCAGAATTGGGATTCCACAACACAATGCCAATATGTCTGTCTTATTAAATTGGAACTTTAAGGATAGCTCTGCCTTGGACTCTGATTTAATTCTGCATGATATTTGGAATGCTGACATTCTGTTTGTTTCATGAATTGTTGTGGAAGGGGGTTGGGCTTCTGGTGTTTTTCTAGTCTGTGAAGTTTGTTGGTGTGTGTGTTTGTTTTGTGGGAGGTTTCTGTTTTGGCTCTCCAGAGGCCTAGTTGTTTGGATTTGCCCCAGAGTGCTGGGTGGATTTTGTTACTGAGTTTGAGGTGAAGAGTGAGTAGGTCCCTGTTGGTTTGGTCTAGTAGGAATCTTTTCCTGTGGAGTTAGTTTCTGATTAGGGCTAATTCAGTTCTTTTCAGGATCTTTTTGGCAGCTGAGATTTTAGAATGGAATTTTAGTTGGAAGCATGTGGGGATCAAGTTTTTGTCTTGGCAGTTGCGTAGCAATGTGAGATCACATAAGATGGTGGCTCTTCGGACTTTGAGTTTCTTGTAGGTCCTGGTCATCGGGAAGGTTTCCTCTCCGTAGCTGTAAGATATTTGTTTTTGTAGATTTTCACAGGTACAATTATGCAGGTCTTGGTGTATTCAGGTCTTTTCCCGTGTAAGATTGAGAGTATCTTGGTGACATTTTGATGAGGTCCCACTCACCATCTTCAGGCTGGAGCCTTCCGCTTTGTGCTTGTGCGAGCAAAGCATGGTCAGAGCTGCCGTCTTTCTATAAATATTGGTGGGGTGTCTGATTATTTGATGGAGTTGATATATGCAGATTAGTTAGCTGTTTCATAACATCCTGTGTGGCTGAGGTACTAGCTTTGTGTCCATTAGTCTTTTGTGTTGTAACGACCTGGATAATGGGCTATGTGATGACATCCTGAGCTCTAGTGTAGTTATATCCTTAGTTGTGTGCTGCAACATCCAGGGAGGTTGGCTGTGTTGTAACATCCTGTGCCTTTGGTGTTGAATTCTGTGATGTAATGTCCTGAGCAGATGGCTGTGATGTAACATCCCGGGCTTTGGTTTGGCTCTGAGTTTGTGGTCTGGCCATGTGTTCATGACGTGTGTCAGATTTGCTTTGTGTGGGGGTCAGAGGGGGGTGCAGCAGTTGGTGATGCCTCCATGGTTGGGCTTCTGGATGGTGGTTGCATTTGGTCTATGGGATGGGTTTGGCTTTGAGTCTAGTGAGGATGATTGGTGGTGGCATCCTATGTTGTTCTTGGTCCAGTGTCGGTTTTCATGGCTGGGACTCGTTTGTTGACTAGGGCTAGTTTCCCGATGTCTGTTAGGCAGGAAGTATCGTCACGTTTATTCAAACTAATAGGAGAATAAATAAATGTTTCTAAATAAATGAATAACATGAAGAAACGTGACGATAACTCCTGCCTACCAGTCATCTGGAAACTAGGCCTAGTCAACAAACGAGTCCCAGGCACGAAGACCAGCACCGGAAACATCAACTCCATCAACTAATGAAGATGTTACAACACAGCCAACCAATCCTCTTACAGCAACAAAGTCAGCACTCCACACACCCCCACCAATATTTATAGAAAGACGGCAGCTCTGATTACGCCTTGTTCGCACAAGCACGAAGCTGAAGGCACCAGCCTGAAGATGGCGAGTGGGACCTTGTCGAAACGTCGCCAAGATACTCTCAATCTTACATGGGAAAAGACCCGAATATGCCAAAACCTGACGGCATGCATACATATATACATACTGTATACACACGTACACACACCCACACTTACTCATTCATTCATTCATATACATATATTAATATTAATCTGTAAGATATAAGAGCCAACTTGATGGTAAAGTGGTAAAGAGACATCTGGCTAGGAACCAAGAAGTTGTGGACTCTCATACTTTCTTAGGCATGGTGCCACTTGGGTGACTTTGGGCCAATCGTTCTGTTTCTCACACACTGCTAAGAAGAACGCAATGGAAAACCACTTCAAAAATCTTTCTAAAAATACCTTCCAGGTCTTGTCTAGAAGTCAGCACTACTCAATGGCGCACTGAAAAATAAAATGACATAAAGAAATGCATGCAATGAGATCATTATTTTATCTGATGTCATATCAATGGACACTCATGTACTTTATTTCTTCTAAATAGTTAAAATAACCCAAATATTTTCTGATTCCTTGAAGAGACAAAGGATATTGTTTAATAACAATTATCATATTGCTTTGTTTGTTGATATTTTCAATAAGTAAAAAGTAGTTTGTTTCTGTGACTCACATTAGATATAAAGGCTTTCATGAATGTCAAGAAAGAAATAAAGTAAATAAATACACAATATGTGATTAATTTTGTTTCTCCTATGCAATGCAAGATGCTTTTAGTAAAGTCATAGTGCAAGAACATGTCCATTGGATGGATTCAGAAGTAAAGTAACTAGAGTTTATTGGAGCAACTTGATCTGTCATGTTATTACCATTTTTATCATTTTGCCCTATATGTTCTTTGTTTCTTCTTTAGCAAAGATGTATGATCCCCCTCTTCTTTTTTAGCATCAGTCCTAAAGGCTCTTAAGCAATATTTTACATAACATGCTAGGCATTCCTCCCATGTTAAAAAAAGGAAATTACATTTGAAATGAAAAACAGAATGAACAAAACATTAATATTTTATCCTACGGGTAGATTTTCTGCACAGTGCGTGGGGAATTAGGTGCACAAATCCCATTTATGTTAATTGATCTTGCGTGTCTAATTCCTTACGTAACATATTGCAGATTTACCCCCCAGTATCTTTGATGATACAGGGGACCAGCTCAGAGGGGAGAGAAATGAATGATTTATTTTATGTTCTTGTCAATCATAATGGTAACCATAGAAAACTGTACAGCCAGTTTTAACCTCTATAGAAACATCTATTTAGACCATATGTTTTTAGTTCTTGCCAGATGTCACCATTCATCAATTTCTCATTAAGCAAACAGTATGTATACAAAAAAGCAAAGCAAAAAACAAAGCCCCAAAAAGTTGTTTTTCCCATCAACATTATAGAAAACCGTATCAAAAATATCACTTAGTGTCACAATGATCCACTGAAAAAAGTGGAATATGTTGATATTAATCTGAATTGGGTAAGATCATGAAGTACACCTAGAAGTCAGTTTTTCAGAGGACTAGACTCTACATTTATTATTTAATTGCAAAATGATATATCATATATATAATTTCTGATTATCTTGTAACAGGGTTTTCAAACTCATGAGTCAGATGACTCACACGCTGGCCACACCCACGCCCAGTTTAGCAAAGGGCGGGGGTCCTGATACATCACATGACACCACCATGACAACATGAGTTTGACAGCTCTGTCTTATAAGTTTGGGGAAATGTGATTCCAAAAGACTGTAAAAGAAAACAACAGCTGTCTAATGCTCTGATTAAGATAGCATCAGTTGAACTTTTTTATTTTTGTTTTCTTGGAGATCTTATAAATTATGGTACTTCTAAATGTGATGCATATCACATTCATTGGAATCCAAACTCTGGGGCAAAAGCAGGACACTTCCGAATGTTGCAGATGTCTGCATGAACTGGTGAAGTGGATTCTATAGAAAGTAATTTGAATTGGGGGAAAAGATTAAATAGTGATGTGGTTCTTTGAGACACTAGAAAGTTGGGCAATGTGTCTGGAAGTTATAATTATGAATAATGCCCATCCCAAGTTATTGAGAAGGAGTTGATAAGTGGACAAAAATGCCAAAGCTGGTTGATTGTGTAACCAACAAAAATAATAATGAATGGAGTAAAATATATGTGTTCCAGAATAATGTTTCAGGATCCAATCTAGGTAGGTTTCAGTGACCAACCCAGATTGGATCCTGCAAAAAATAATAATAAATAGACAAGATGTGGGGAAATAAGATGAATTAAAAATATAGTTGAATATAGGCAAACTGTTTTATCTTCCAATTCACGAAATGATTCATCAATAACTTTCCAGTCATGGTGTCCAGAAGAATTGAGTGCTCTTTGCAATGCATTGCCTGATTCTTAATCAGTATAAAAAATTATTGAAAGGTTTTATGGATCACTCCCAAAATACAAGGTAAATAAATGTAATGTAAATAAAATGTAGTTACTGAAGGAGGGCATCAAGATACCTATATAACTTAAGGGTGTCCAAAGTGTGGTAAGTGTGTCCAAAATCAATCAATTCCTTCAGTTAGTTTCTAATTTCAGAGTTTTCTTCCTAAAGGACTTTTGTAAAATATCTACAATTGATGCTTCAGCAAGTGGCAGGTCATTTCTTTGATGATCTTAATTGCACAATTACTTGCTTTTGCACAAAAGTCGCTTAGTTTGTTGGTTAAATAGTTCTGATCTTGATAGGGGGGATAAATGCATATGCAAATGTCAATTAATTCTGTTAGCAAATAAAAAAGTTGAAGGGACATTTTAAAGAAATCAATAAAAATCAGTTTTTATATTCATGCACTTATTTATTTAAAATGTAATCCCAGACAATTACATTCCATTATGTTGAAAGAAACATTGGTTGTTTTTATGGGTTAATTGATAAGAGGCATGAATCTTGCTTCGGATCAACCCTTAAATCAAGGTGATTTTTCAAGTGATCAAGTAGCTTTTGAATCAACGTTATAAAGTATTTGAGCATACCCTCTACATGAAAGCACCATTGGCTTCTTTAATAATTATGCTACTGGTTTACTCAGACATTTCATGAGAGTGGGATAATATGCTCAATAATTGCCAGGATATGAAAGTTTATATTTCCTGGCAGAAGAACTGAGCCAAGACAATTCACAATTATTTGCCAGTATATCTCACTGTTAAAAACCATTTTCCATTTTTAATTACTTTGTTCCCTCGGATTGTTTGTCTATTAAATTGTCATGACCTCACCTCATTATCAATTGATTGTATCTGGTTTCAGTAATGTAATCATATAGCCGGATCTCACTGACTGTGTAAGCTCTGTCATTTCATCCATTTAACATATTTCATAAGTTTGCCTACACTGCTTTGGATATTAATTTTAGAAATATTGTTCCAGGCCATAGATGTTTGCAAAGGCCATAACATCATCAAATAAGGTTCTGTTTTGAATATATATTCATATTAAAAGAAAGAACCTAATAAGATAAGAAATAGTCCTCATCAGGAAATGCTTGTTTATGGAAGGGTTTTTATAGACTATGTTAAACATTCAGTTTTATTTCTTTTTTGGATCAGGCATATAGTCATGATTGATATGTTATGCTAGTTATGTCAGCTTTCTTTCCTGAAAAAAATCCTCTCTCTTTCTCCTTTAAAATATTAATATTAAAAAAAACAATTTAATGGTAGTTAAAATAAAAAAAGACAAGGCATTTACAAGTTTATAAAACTGAAAAACAAATAAAACTAACATTAGATCAGTACTATATATTAACATTTCTACATGTTTAAGACTTCAGAACATTATTAAAATCAAGTTAATACTCAGAAATGATTAGTACAATAATTCAATATAAATCATAATTCTATCTAATCTAAAAACTATTCTATTCATTCTATTCTTCTATTCTAAAATGTTATCTTTATTTATTAAATCAGCTAATGTATTAAGATCTTAAATTAAGATATATCCTAAATCTATTTCTAGAAAAATAATTCAGAACTCATTTCCAAAATAAATTAAATTCTGTATATTTCCATATGAAATCAGTGGTGGGTTCCGGCCGGTACAGCCCAGTACAGCTGTACCAGTAGTAGCTGGGAGCAGCTGCCATCATACCAGTATGGTGGCTCATTTGTTTCCCCCCCCCACGCGTTCTATACCTGTTTTTAAAGCAACCGAGCAAATTGCGCACTCACACACGACGTCCAACACTTGCGTGACCTCTGACAAGCAGCTGGGTGTCACAGGAGCAGTGAAGCGTGCATGCAGGCACAGCGTGCATGCATGAATAGGATGCCTGGCCCCGTGCGCAGCGTACTGGTAGCAATGGGGAGAGGAACCCACCACTGTATGAAATAATATTAACAAATCATCCCACAACTTAATTTGCCATTTTTCTTTTTCTTAAAAAAAAATAATTGTGGGATTTTTAAAAGAAAGTATCCTGGCATCTGTATATTATGTTATCGTAACTCGGTATTCTTTGTAGGGAATCTAAGGTTTGGTGTTCCTTAACAGAGAAACAGCTATCAGAAAAGGGAATCCAGCCTTTTAAAAGTACTTCATGCTACATCTAAATTCATTCTAAATCATCTTCCAGAATTTTTGAGATTTATGACATTGTCATAAAATAGGAAAGAATGTTCTATTCTGATTATTGCATTTCCAACAGTGTTTAGGAAATGAGTTATCTATTTTGGCAATCTGTGCTGGAGTAGAAATACTTAAAATTTCATCAATTTTCTAGATATATTATTCAGAATAAATGTGATATTCAATTAATTTTCCTATTGTTGAATACAAATTGCTGTGTTTAAATTCTCCATCTGTTTAATCATATAGCCATTAACTTCATTAGCTTTTTAGCCATATTTCAATAACAACTTCTAAATAAGTCCCAATAGATGTTCTAATATTTTGAAAATGAATCAAGTTATTTTGTGTAAAATGTGTAAAAATTCCACATTATTTTCATTATTTGCTGCATTGTTCTTCAGATAAATTCCATATAATCATTTCAGTCTTTTCTTACTAATTCACATCCTGATTCAGAACATAAATGTTATAAAACTGTAAATGTTTTAGAGAATTTCTTGAATGAGTAATTAAGTACATCATCTACACATAGTTTAGTACAGATTTTTCAGTTTAATTGATTAATCCAAAAATTAATATTTTGTTCTTAGTCCAATATTGCATATTGTTTATGTGTTGATCTACTTGCTTCATCAATATGTTCTTTGGGGTTTCTTTCTTTTTGATCTGAATCAAATAAAAAGTCTTTTCGTAAATGCTTTATTAGAATCCCATACAGTGCTGTCGCTAAACACATATCAAGAGTTAATTAGGTTTTGAAAAAGGTATTTCATTAATATTGACATGATTTAAAAAAAAATCCTCCTATGCTTTTTCTTACCACTCCACATTAATGTATTATAAAGAATAAATTGCTTGAGAAACTGTTGGCATTCAGAAGATTATGTATCAGAAAAATTCTGATAAAGAATTTATATGAAGAAGTTCTGATAAATGTGAGGCAGTATGTTTTCTAAATAAACAGGAAATGTAGTCATGCTAAAATCAAAGAGACTTGCATGTAAGGAATCAAATTATAGAAAGTAAACTTCAGAAAGTACACAATTGTCAGTGTGGGTTTGGATTACTGTTCTTAAAAAGCTATCCATGAATGTCAGGCAAATACATTAATGACAGAATAAGCGGTGTTGATTATTATTTGTTTAGCCGAAGGTTGTCAAAAGTAGTGCTTCATACATAGAGGAATGACATCCCTACAGTAGTCAAATTTAAATGCAGATAAATTATGTACAATATCTTCTATTTCAAATTGGCACTTTAAACTTATTCTAGAAAACAACAGGTACCATTCCCCTTTTAAATATCACAAAATTTATGTTCTTTTATAAATACCATCAGTAAATTGTAAGCCTTTCGTAGGATGTTCTTATTAATATTTTACACTCCTGTATTTTTCAAGAGATGTTCGTGCTTGTTATTATTTTAAATCCTTCCTTTCATGGATTTTTTTAATGGTTTGTGTATATCTCCAGACAGTTTCAGGTACTTCAGGTTGTCACAACATGTTAAGCAGGCAAATCCACCCAAAGAATAGTTTTTTTAAAAAAAGATCATTTCCTTGAACAGTTTCTGAATTGCTATACCCTGATATAATAAGGCTGTGATATTTTTTTTCCATCTGGGGCCCTTCCAATGAATTTCCAAGAGAAGCTGTGTGTGTGTGTGTGTGTGTGTGTGTGTGTTTCTGAATCTCACAGCAGTGGAGGGCTAAACCAACTCTTCCAGATGCCTGAAGACACCAGCTGCTGAGTGCTGATGTGGCTTGCCTCTGTTTGTAACCCGTCAATTGACTTGGAGGATTCAGGGCTTGTTGCATAATGTTGCAAGCTGTACACCTTGGCTTCAATTTCATTTATTTGATGCAATCCTGAATCTTTCTGCAGACCAAAAGACAAGCCTTTTGGAATGGTTTAGTCATTTAGTTGTTACAGGTGTATCAGAAGTTTGCTCCAGGAGGTTATCCTGCACCATGGAGGATGATTTGAGTCTTTGAGAAGTTGAGAAAGGCCTATGTTATGATTGGCCACTGCAGAAGTGTTTCTTGGAGGGTGTCTTAGAGGTAAAAGTGTTTCTGGCATGATAGACCCATGAATCACATTTTAACTGCTTCTGCAATAGGAAAGTAAGAGTCAATCTTCTTCTATCTTTTTGCTTTGTGAGATTTATGGGTTCCAATAATGTTACTGGGACTGGTCAAAATTCTTTTCTTGCCCTCGTGTGGCACTTTTGGGGCAGCAGGCTAAGTCAAAAGTGGTAAGGACAGTCAACAAACTGGAAACTTATTTCGGAAGGTGCTACTATGTCACCGTCTTAGCTCCTCCTAATACAGTGATGGCTAACCTTTTCAGCACCGAGTGCCGAAATGGGAGCACATGTGAACCCTTTTGGCACTGAGTAGTGATACGGGAGAGCATGCCACGTGCCAGAAACCAGAAAAGCAGATGAGCAGCCACCTGCTCTTTCGGTTTCTGCAGTTGCCTATGGAAAAGCACTTTTGGGACAACTCTTAATTTATTTTTTATGCTGAGGTTTTTACTAAATAGACATTTTCCAAGGAAGTAAGCAAATTCTGGTCATCTGTCACTGATGCATGTGATTGTTTTAACCTGACATAGTAGCAGACTAGATGGTATAAGACTAGATAATACATTTAAATTTTCACCCAACATATGGTTAAAAGGGGCTTCTATCTATTTATGATCCCTTCCATATCTTGTAAGACATGCCAAAATAAAGTTGAAAATAAATTATTAAATAGAAAATAAGAGACAAAGCAAATATTATTATACAATTTTGAGCATAGAGCTATCATTATGGGGCATTTGAGATGCTATCTTAGCAAAACTATTAATAGCCCAAGAAATCCTGGTGATGTGTTCCCATGGGAACTTGTCCAATAATACATTCTCTAGAAGGCTCATAGAAAATTCAAAGAATGAAATACAGTATTAAAATAAAATATCAAAACAGTTTTAAAAAGTATAAACATTGATCATGTGATAAAGTACCACATTAAAATATTACATTGAAGCAATAGAAACCATAAAAACCATTATTTCTGGTACAGGGAAAAGACAAAAAAAATAAAAAAGTTAATATTGCCACTATAGCAAAGTTAATAACACAGCTATAATAACTGCTTTGGTCACGCTGATCGATGATCTCTGGCGGGCCAGGGATAGGGGTCACCCCTCTATCCTTGTGCTTCTTGACCTCTCAGCGGCCTTCGATACCATCGACCATGGTATCCTTCTGTGACGGTTGCGAGAGGTGGGGGTGGGGGCACCGTTTTGCGGTGGTTCTCCTCCTACCTCTCGGACAGGTTGCAGTCGGTGTTGGTTGGAGGGCAGAGATCAACCCCAAGGCCCCTCAAGTATGGGGTGCCGCAGGGTTTGGTCCTGTCCCCCCTCCTATTTAACATCTACATGAAGCCGCTGGGTGAGATCATACGCCGGCACGGGATTAAGTATCACCAATATGCAGACGATACACAGCTGTATCTGTCTGCCCCGTGCCAACTCAGCGAAGCAGTAGAAGTGATGTGCCAGTGCCTGGAGGCTGTTAGAGTCTGGATGGGAGCAAACAAGTTGGCACTCAATCCAGACAACACCGAGTGGCTTCTGATGTTCCCTCCCAAAGATTGTCCAACTGTTCCATCTCTCAGGCTGGGGGGCGAAATTATACGCCCCTCAGAGAGGGTTCGCAATTTGGGAGTCCTCCTGGATCCACAGCTGACTCTAGAACACCATCTGTCAGCTGTGACCAGGGGGACCTTTGCCCAGGTTCGCCTGGTGCACCAATTGCGACCCTACCTGGATCGGGCGGCCCTTCAGACAGTCACTCACGCCCTTGTGACCTCAAGACTGGATTATTGTAATGCGCTCTACATGGGGCTGCCCTTGAGGAGTGTTCGAAGACTCCAATTAGTCCAGAATGCAGCCGCGCGAGCGATTGTGGGTGCACCAAGGTACACCCACGTTACACCTATCCTTTGCGAGCTGCACTGGCTACCTATTAGTCTCCGAATCCGCTTCAAGGTGCTGGTCGCTACCTATAAAGCCCTACATGGCATCGGACCTGGGTACCTGAGAGACCGCCTCTTGCCGATTACCTCTCTCAGACCAATTAGATCGCACAGGTTGGGTCTCCTCCGGATTCCATCTGCCAGCCAATGTCGGCTGGTGACTCCCCGGGGGAGAGCCTTCTCTGTTGCAGCTCCGGCCCTCTGGAACGAGCTCCCTGTTGAGATCCCGATCCTTACTACCCTCCCGGCCTTCCGCAAAGCCCCCAAGTCCAGGCTGTTCCAGCAGGCTGGGGGGAGCTGAGAAGCATCTACCTCCATAGTAATTGTGAATGTTGGTTTTGTTTTTAATATGTTGTCTTTGTCTTGTTCCCCCCTTTTCCTTGTCTTTTGTAAGCCGCCCGGAGTCCTCCGGGAGTGGGCGGCATACAAGACAAATAAATAATAATAATAATAATAATAATAATAATAATAATAATAATAATAATAATAATAATAAAAGCTATACGGGAAAATTTAAATCTCTAATTTTGATAACCTGGTTAATATTAGACAGACAGGCAGGCAGGCAGGCAGGCAGGCAGACAGACAGACAGACAGAGATTTACAAGGGAATGAACTGAGAAAATGGGTCTCAAATTGCCAAACAAGACCAGTTACTTCAGAATATTTTTAAATATGTCAATTAGATTCAATTGGATTGTGTCCCTATAATATGTATAAAGATATTAATAAATTTCTTTGATTGTTCTCAGATTTTTTTTCCTTTGGTGGGAAGTATAGCAAATAACAAGATTGTGTACAATCTTTCCAATAATACAGATATTTTTACATGCTACTTTCCCTAATACAGTATTTTTTTGAGTATAAGACAGTCTGGAGTATAAGACGCATCTTAGTTTTTTGGAAGGAAAATAAGGAAAATAATTCTGCTTCTGGCTACCAGCAACCATTGGCTAGCGTCTTCTCAGTGTGTGAGAGAGTTCATGACTTGGAAGACATGGTAACAAGATCAGCCAATTAATAGGCATAGCAACTAAGTCAGCCAATGAGGGCTGTTTGGAAACTGAAACATTGTTTGCAGGTGAGCAACAAGGAGACGGCAAAGAACCTGGACTCTTTAACTTCTTTACAAAAGCTGTAAACTTTTGCAGCTCTGCAGATCTGAAACCTAAACTAAAACTCCTCTGCTTGTGTTTTGCTTTATTTACTACCATGTTGGAAAACCTGCTTTTGATATTGTATATTTACTTTATGTGTTATATTATATATAAAGAGAAGTTATCAAATCCTGATGAATCAGTTATTTGTATGTGTTTTCTGGAAGTGATTGCTGCTGCAAACTCTGACACATCCTTGTAGCAAATAGCAAACAGCCAGGTCAGCTCCAGCTATTCCAGGATAGCTATTTCAGCTGTCCCAGGATGTAGGGATTGCCATTACCGTCTCTGTGTCTTGCGTTTTTGGCCTCTGCATATCACATTTTTGGGTGGTTCCAGACAGCGGCGATGTGCTCTGCCAATACCTGCAGCCTTTAATGGGTCTGAAACAGAGCGTTCGGAGGCTGAAAACGTGAGGCACAGAAGCCAAAACTGTGAGGAACAGAGGAAGTGATGGTCTATGGCAATCCATGCAACCTGGAACAAAATGTAATGCACAGGACGTGATGCACAGAAGCTGAAAATGGCCCCAGGCGGGTGGATGGGGCTACATTTGGTGTATAAGATGCGCCGAAATTTTCATCCTCTTTTAGAGGGGAAAAGTTTGTGTTATACTCCAAAAAATACGGTATATACAATTTGATAAACAGAATTCACAAATACAGTCCTTGACTGTCTTCACTTGTAGCTTGTGTTGCTTTTTTGAGTTGATAAATTTTAAAGACATGTTAATACAGACTATGTTATATATGCCCAACCATGCTGGAACGTATTTCATTTTTGCATATCAAGCCATTTTACATGTAGTAAATATTTTTTTATTTGTTTTATTCCTTCTTGGGAGGGATATGGGTGAACAAAATCCCACATTCTCTTCCTTCAGTTATACTGATATATCAATTCATATATACATTATTAATATATGAAATGGTAATAAAGATAAGTTTAAATAGGAATTGGAAAACAATAGAGACATACCTCAATATGATATGGAAAGAGTAGAATATATTTCTTTCTTTGTTCCAAACTGTTTACACCAAACACACAATAAAGATGAGATCTGGTTGCTCTTTGCAAAAATGTAGACAGAAACATATCCGACAGAGATTTTCAGTCTTGATATTTTTAAGCTACACCTATCTCTAGCTTGATAAACATATTAGTAAATCATTGAAACATAATGAAACACCTGTAATTGTCTAATACAAAAGAAAACAACTGACTTCTACACCCCGCAGTTCTCATCCAGAGAAATAAGGCAAGAATGAAATTCATTTTTTTCTATTTTCTTTGAATATGCAAAGAATCATGTTTCCTAGGACCAAAGAGATAAGCATTTTAATGAAGTTTAAACTGGGAAAATATGTTGCATGACCACACAACTTTTTTTTATTGATCTACTGATTAACTTATGTGTACCTTAAATCTACCAAACACAGATCTAGGCCCCACACAATTCAAGTAAAGTCCTTTATACTCGGCAATCTATGTTCACTTGAGTAGACATTACTGTGTTATTTTCACACATTATTTGCAACTTATCTTACTTAATACAATCAGAGACCTTTTCCAAGCACATATGCCTTTCATTAATAGTTTTCATTACAGGAAAAAATAGAAAGTCTATTGCATTTTTGGACCATGAGCACTTTCTGAATTCAAATAATTACTTAATTAGGTACGGCACATACACTGAGAAGTAGCTTATTCCAAGAGACTCTGGCATTTGCTAGACATTTAATAAACAAATTATGAAAATTGCAAGTTCACTCATTGACATCCTGCCATATTCTATTAAAAGACTTCTCCTTATGGGTTCTGAGGCTCTTGAGAAGTGAGCTTCTAGAATTCTGATTTAGTTTTCTGGAGAAGGGGAGCGAGGGGAAAAAATCAAGTATAATGCTCACGCTTCTACTAGCAGAGTTCAATAAGAAAATAAGGGGTCAAAAAAATTAGGCTCCTGAAAGATATTATTTGAATTTAAGAGATTTTTCTAAGTGTATAACAAACATTTGGATTAACAAGCAAAATAAAGGAAACATGCAGTTAATGAATAACTTGTTGTTGTTAGACAGAGAAACAAGGTATCTCTAAAAGATAAGCCACATTATCTATGTACAAAAATATGATCTCTGTAGTTTAACTTAAATATTGTTGTACTGTTTTGGAATCTCATACATTTTATCTTGAACTGTCTTTCTTCTTCCTTTGTGATTGAAATCAGAATCAATACAGACTGAACAAAAGAGGTTTTCCACTGCTTATTTTTTTTTAATACAATTTTCAGAAAAGTATTTTCTGAAATTATATTCTTGAAAGCTACAGAGATGTTTATCTCTCTCTCTTTAACTATATTGTTCTTTGGAGATAAAATGTTTAGTATACTATGAAATAAAATGACATGCAGGTAAATTAGAGGCAGTACAAATTAAGCCAAGCACTAGCAATTAAATTAAACTTAAAATTTATACCATTTCTGGTTTTAAAAATATATATGAAAGTTTTGCATACTGTAATAAAAGTAGGACAGATTTCTATTCTGATTTTTTTAACTTAAAATATTATTTATACATTATCATTTTATTTGAAAGGTTGAAGTAGGTGAGGTTTTAAACTATGTAATTTGGATGAATTACCATAAAGTGAAGTTGATTTCTAACTAATCAATAGATAACTTTTAGAATTTAGAATGCTGCAGCCTTTTCTAAGTGTTGCTACATTCCACTTCAGAACAACTCAAGTAGCCAGCTCTTCAGAGTTTTGGAACAACTTTCACCCAGCTTCAGATGATCAAATGTCTCTCTTTTCAGTAATTCATCTGTTACTTATGGTTGGTTGATTTTGTGCAAGTAAGTTGATTTGATTCTTATACAGACTTGTTGCAGGACCATCTGTCCACGGACTGGACTTTCAGGTTTCCAAGCAATGTATATATTATACATTGTATAATATGTATTATGCAATGTGTAATATATACAATTATTGATACTTTTCATCTTGCTACTGATCAACCTCTTCTCTTTCCTTCCATCTTTTCCAGCATCATGGGTTTCTCAACTAGATCTCAAGTGTTCTAGTTTTTCACAAAATGTGTCCAAAATACAATAGTCTGAGCTTGGTCATTTATACTACAAGTAAGAACTCTGAATTTAATTGTTCTATGGCCTATTTGTTGTCTAACTAACAAAATGAAAGATAAAAGTAAAGTTCTATATATTTAGGCAATGAATACCAAGTGCACATGTATAGAATGGGTGATACATGACTCAATAGTACTAACTACAAAAAGAATCTTGGCATCCTAGTGGACAATTAATTAAATGTGAGCCAGCAGTGTGCTGCAGCAACCAAAAAAAAAACCCAACACAGTCCTAAGCTGCATTAACAAAGGTATAGAATCTAAATTTCATCTCAAGTATACCACTTCACAATGCCTTTGTAAAGCACACTTGGAATATTGATCACCATGTTACAAAAAAAATGTTTGAGACTCTAGAAAGAATGCAACAAAGATAATTAGGGGATGGGGGCTAAAAGGTGGTGGCACAAGAATGGTTGCAGGAATTGAGTATATTTAGTTTAATGAAAGGAGAACTAGGAGTGACATAATAGCAGTGTTCCAGTATCTAAGGAGCTTCTGCAAAGTAGGGGGGGCAACTTATTCTCCAAAGCAGCAGGACAAGAAGTAATGGATGGAAACTAATCAGGGAGAGAAGCAACCAAGAACTAACAAGAAATTTCCTGACAGATCAATTAATCAGTAGAACTACTTGCCTCCAGAGGTTGTGGTCATTTGAAAACTGGAGGATTTTAAGAAGAGATTGGACAACCATTTGTCTGAAATGGTGCAGGGTTTCCTCTTGAGCAAGGATTGGACTAGAAAACTTGAAAGTTCCCTTCCAACTCTGTAATTCTATTATTCATTGTCAATTCTAAAACTGCTTCATCTATGTGTGGCTACTGGCCTTCTTTATACTTAAATCACAGCCCCATTTCTCATTGTGCTCTTTCACTTTCATTACTGGAGATTGCAGATCACTTGTATTCCCAGCTCTTAAGTGTACTACCAACAGCACAAAACAGGTTATTTTTAAAATTATTTTTATCCCACATTTATTATTTTTTAAATAAATACCTAAAGGCAGGTCTTTGGAATTTCGATTGCTTTCAGCCTCTTTGTTCCTTTAGGAAATTTGATTATGTGAAGACCAAATGAATCAAATTTCTTTCTTGCTTCCAGTGTTCCCTCCTGACTTTTTAAAAAGATTATTTTAATTAGAAGAAATAAAATGGGAAGCTTGCTTGCTGTAAAGCAAAACATCAGCTCCTAGCATCATCTATATTTCCCATAGGCATTCTTAAAAAGTAAAAAAAGTCAGTTGACTGAAATCCAGTGCTTTGTTTGCAAATGTATTCAGCTGCCCAGAAAATGGCACCTTGGGATGTGAACTAAATGTGGGTACAGGAGGAGATGAAGCCACCTCAGCAGATTTTCCTTTGGTAAATGGATTTTTTATGTTTGGCCACCCCCCCCCCCACTCCAGCAGAGACATTTTGGATGAGTGCCTCTGGTATGCTTCCAAAAGTCCAGGAGTTGGTTTCTCCTGCTTCAAAGTGTCAACTATTTATGACTTCATCTCACCCTTCTCTGTTTATAGTATAGAAATTTACAAATTTGAAATATCATTCCTCACCATCAACATATATATTAAATAGGTATTGAATGGAAATATGACACTATCTATATTTAATTATGTTAGACAGCTTTACATTTTGACTGTATTAAAATACTAGCTGATAACCCGGAATTGTCTGGGTATTTATTTATAGGGGAGAAATGTCCGAGCCAAATTTATAATGTTGGATTTCCCCCATACCAGAGGGAGCCCCCTTGTGGAGTACTATAAAGTTGTTACCATGGCAACTCCACTGTGCTGTACAGTAGAAGCCATTTTACGGCAGTACAGTAGAAGCCATTTTATGGCACAAGAGGCAATATCAGAACAGAACACACACCCCAAGGGGTGCTAGGGGTGTCTTACCCCCACAATATTTTTTTCCAGAGAGAAGTCATCTATGTACCAAGTTTGGTTGAAATTGTTTGAGGTGTTCCAGAGTTATGCTGCAACAACACACACACACACACACACACACACACACACACAGCAATTTTTATATAGAGAGATGATAATTTATCAGGGTATCTGAATTAGATTCACAAACCAAAGTTTCCGTTTCCGTTTGAAGGGAATAAAGTGAAGATATTAAGTAGTGACCACAATTAAAGTATTCATTTATGAATGAATAGATAAATTATATAGAAACTTTATCAGTAGAGATAATATATAAAACATTCTGAAATAAATCTTATTTTCCTAATAGGGGGCTATTTATTTATTTATATCTCATTTTATTGCTACAAATAACTTAAGGCAGCAAATATATTCAACACAACTGCCTCCTTCTATTTTTCCCACAATAACAATCCTGGGAGGTGGGTTGGGATGAGGGAGAGTAATTGGTCTATAATCACCCAACTGGCTTTCATGCTTAAGGCAGGGCAAAACTCACACTTTATATTTTGCAAAGAAAAGCCTAACTAATTAGCATCACTGGGCTGCAGGATGGAAGGCAATTCTCATACATAAAAGCTATGTACCTTATGCAACTGCAACTGTTTTTGTTATGTATTGTATATAGTTGTCAGTTGAAGTTCTCAGTCTGGTCCTCTGTTAGAGCAGCAAAATACTCTTTCCTGATTGGTTGTGGGCTAATCAACTTCCCTATAAAGGGAGCTGTGTCAGCCAGGGAGAAACAGTTGCCTCACAGGCAGTATTGAATAAAGAGCTGTTAGAAGTCACTCAGGCTTCAGCTCCATTCTTCACCCAAAACATAACAGTTTTTAAAACTCATGACCACAGTGGAAACTTGTTTTCCATATACCAGCATCCATATTTTTGATACTGAGGATTTTGTGTGATTAGCATTCAATCATTCTTCATTCATTTTATGACTTGCATCTAATTTATTCATTAATTTCTATAGTCACCCATCTCAAAATTAAAGTCTGGATTGCTTACAGTACAACATTAAGAACGACATCTATGACTAAAAAACAAAAAAAATGAGGGGAGAAACAGAAAAATCTGGTGCTGCAGCTATATATCTGATGGAACCCTTCAGATTCTCATCCTACTCTGACTTCACCCTGTACGTGTGCCTGGGGGAACATCCTGGGCTTAAGTGTTCTTTAGAAAGTTACAAAGCTGTCACACTTCCAGGAAAAGGGTATTCCATAGGAAAAGAGCTGCAATAGAAAACACACTTTTAAGGTCCCAGTGGGCAACAATGCTTAAGGAAATGAACTTGACGTCTGCTACACTATCTATTTTGGTAGGATAGACAGATAACTCTAGAGCTTTAAATGGGCCTAAAAACCTGGAATCAATGAAGCTCATGCAGCAGTGTTTGTACACAGATGAAACTAGGGACACCCAATACTGAGCATGTTACTGCATTCTGAGTGGTCTTCAAGGACAGCTGTATGTAAAGTGCATTACAGTAATCAAAATGGGAAGTGAACAAGGCCCCCAAGTCCAGGAAAGTGTGCAATTGGTGCACTGTATGAATCAGTGCCAAATTGCCCCTCGCCACAGCTGTCATGGCTTATTGAACAATAGTTATGACTCGAGCAGGATGCCCCAATTATGTACCAGTTCTGCCCATGATAGTGTCAGCCCATCCAAAATTAAAGCTGGCATATCACCAGACCCCAGGGGGAAGTGGGGAAAATCAAAAGAACTCTGTCTTGCCAATGTTGAATCAGAATTGGTTTATCCACATCCAATCTCTCACACCCTCCAGGCACTCAGTCATGTGCTATGACAATATCACCTGTCCAACAAGGGATGGCATTGTTGATACTGATAATATCATACTTCATACTACTGGGTGATTTCACCCAGAAGTTTCCATGTTATGAAGTAGAGGGAACAACTCACATTGCTGGATTCTAGGACCAAATATCTTCCCCTCCCACCAGTATCAACTGAAACTAGACGATGAGAAAATCAACTCATTTAAATCACTCACCTGCCACTCCTAACCCCCAAAGCCTGCTGAGAGGGATACCATGGTTGATGGCATTGAAAGTCAGTGAGAGATCTAGGAAGACAAGGACAATTGCACCACCTACAACCTGAGCCCTCCAGAGGTTACTTGCAAGTATGACCAATGCTATCATAGTACTGTACCCCACCTTGAACCTACACTTGAAAATGGTCCAGACACTCAGCTTCATCCAGATCTCTCAGTAGCTGAGCAAGTGCATTAACATTCTTCTGAAAAGCTTTCTGTAAAAAAAGGAAGATTGAAGCCTGAATGAAATTGTGCAGTTTCTCAACCTTGGCAACTTTAAGCTCCCAGAATTTCCCAGCCAGCATTGCTTAAAGTCACCAAGGTTGAGAAACACTTCTGGGTCCAAGAATGATGTCTTGAAAAAAGTGTGCACCACTTCTACTTCAAAGTGGTATCATCAACTCCCATAAAGAATCATTAATTACCATTTGGACTCAACCATATACTAAACCTCTTGGAAGGCCTTGATCAACCAAGAGTGACATTGGTCCAGAATTCAGGTGGACAAACTCACAACCCAAAATACCTTGTCCAAATCATCAGAACTAACTGTGAATATTCCTCACAGAACTCCTGTAAGATCTCCCCAAATTCCACCCTACCCAGGAGGAATCTGGTCTATAACTACCTGCAGATGCAATAAGGGCAGAGAGTTACATGTGCTTTGCTTTCCTCAGCACCACTTGGCAAGTCATAATAAAGTGTTTTACCTGTGCTTGGTTGGCTACATGCTTTGTCTGCTTCCAGCAATGTCTAGGCATCTGTAGTTGTCACTTCAATGAATAAATAAAAAGAAAAGGTTGTTAAAGTTATATGCTTATTATAATCTAGAAGTATCTTACACTCCTTTCCATTATTTTCTTCTTTTAAATATCTCAACAATATCTTTGTTATATGGAGAACCTTACATAGGTGTCTTGTTTTGGAGAAACTACCCTCCAAATCACCTTCAAAGTGATGAATTATATTCATTTTGAAGTCATTTGGAGAAGCTTCACTTGCTTCACATCTATCCTCAATCTGTCCAAATATGCGTAGTTGTCTGCAAAAACCACTGCACAGTTATTAAACATGTGTGCAAACTTTGAGATTGAAAGTCATAGATGCAAAATTCAACTGAGAATATACTGTAGGTTCAATGGTTTTTAGTTAATTGATCCCAGGTTAGTAGCACAAGAGAGACAGAATAGGGAGCAATTGTACAGATAATTTTTTAAAGCAGATCTATTATCAGTTTCCTATTTCAAAAAAGAGACATATACAAATAGGTCATTGATCAATTTTGCATTGATTTTTAATAGCACATTTGGGTTTTTCAGCCTTTATTGTTTATCAAGATTTTCTTAAATATAAAATGCTTAATTGAATGTACCCAAGAGAAAAGAGAAAACTATTTGTATTGTACATTGCCATAGTATAAATAATATTTGTCAGAAAAAGCATTTAATAAATTTTAGTATGCCTTAAGTCATAAACACCAAAGACCTATGCATGCTGCATATATAGTGTATCCTATACACTACTTTACATGCTCTATGCTTGGCCCCTTCTTGCACTCCACAGGGTAATTAAAATCACATTATTCCAGTGGGCCCTCAACTCAAATTAGTTGACTATGAGTGCCCATATCATAAACATGTGAAATTGGCATACAAATATTGTTAAGCAAATAAAAATTGATAGATAGGTACAAAAAATATTTCATTGTTACAATAAAAGTCTAGGTTCTGAATGTTAAAACAAGAGTGCTCTGACCCAGTTATATAACATGAGAATCAAAAGTGATGTATGGCAACCAAGCAGATTGGTTAGAGGAGCATTGATCAAATTGGTTAGAGGAGCATTGATCAAGCAATATTGGTGTCATAGATGACATTAATTGATTTTCCCCAAAGGCCAAGCACTTCTCTGTGTCTTCTTTCCTGTGCATGAGCTATGGAAGGAGAAACTCAGAAAGCAGCACTTAAGCGTAAACAGAAATTTCTGTTTGATGCCACTTCCAGATCAGTGCTTTCTTCAATGTCCCTATGCCATTTACTTCTGATAAATTGTGACAGAGGATCAATTGGAAATCTAGTTCATAGCATGATATGCTGAGCCTGAGCTCCACGGATCTTATAAGTAAGTCATTTCTTATTAAAGGACTCTTTCCTTGTCCTACCTCTCAGTTCTGAAACCTGTCTCAAAATAAATAATTGTGACGGGAACCTTGGAGTTGCTCAAGGTGTGCGGTTATTAAGGTACCCCTCCCCCAGTTCTCTGTTTCAAATGCATGTTTTCTTAGGTTGATTTTTTTTTCATAATATTAAACCAATTTTATAATTGTATAGATATTTATATATTTTATTACACTATAAAATACATTAAAAATAATAGCAAGAAAGGCAGATAATAACAAGACCTTATTCAAGGCAATGAATAAGAGTAGGAAAGTTGAAGAAAAAGATGGATGGGCTAATTCTGGCTGCATAATACCAAGCCTTAAAAACAAATGCATACAAAGCCATAACTGAGATGACACCAATAAATAGCAAATGCCACCTCAGCAAAGAAGCTGGAGAAACAGTGTATCTCCTGATTAGTGGCTGCAAGTAGCTGAGTGACTGCAAGCAATGGCGTGACATAGCAGCAACAATGGTGCATTGGCAGATCTGAAAGAAATATTAATTGCTTGCAAGCACCTTGAGCAACAAAGATGATTAGGGGATTGCACCCGGCGGCTGGACGGGAGTGGGAGGCACCGTGCTACGGTGGTTCTCCTCCTACCTCTCGGACAGGTCGCAGTCGGTGTTAGTGGGGGGGCAGAGATCGTCCCCTAGGCCCCTAAATTATGGGGTGCCTCAGGGCTCGGTCTTATCCCCCCTGCTATTCAACATCTACATGAAACCGCTGGGAGAGATCATCCGCAGGCACGGGATTAGATACCATCAATATGCGGACGATACTCAATTGTATCTGTCCGCCCCGTGCCAACTCAATGAAGCGGCAGATGTGATGAGCCGGGGTCTTGAGGCCATTATGGACTGGATGAGGGTTAACAAGCTTGTGCTCAACCCAGAAAAGACCGAGTGGCTGTTGTGTTTTCCTCCCAAAGATTTGACTACTATTCCAACACTCAGGCTGGGGGGTCAAATTTTGCACCCCTCAGAGAGGGTTCGCAACTTGGGAGTCCTCCTGGATCCACAGCTGTCATTTGACCACCACCTAACGGCTGTGACCAGGGGGGCATTCGCCCAGGTTCGCCTGGTGCGCCAGTTGCGACCCTACCTGAATCGGGAGGCTCTCACAACAGTCACTCGGGCCCTTGTGATCTCTAGGCTGGAATACTGCAATGTGCTCTACATGGTGCTGCCCTTGAAGAGCATCCGGCGGCTTCAGCTAGTGCAGAACGCAGCCGCGCGAGTGATCGCGGGTGCACCTCGATTCACCCGCATAACACCCATCCTCCGCGAGCTGCGCTGGCTGCCTGTCGATCTCCGGATGCGCTTCAAGGTGCTATTAATCACCCATAAAGCCCTACATGGCAGTGGATCTGGATACTTGAGAGACCGCCTTCTGCCAATTACCTCCCTGCGACCAATAAGATCCCATAGACTAGGCCTCCTCCGTATCCCATCGGCCAGCCAGTGTCGGCTGGCAACCACAAGGAGGAGGGCCTTCTCAGCAGTAGCCCCGGCCCTTTGGAACGAGCTCCCCGTGGAGATTCGTACCCTCTCCACCGTCCAAGCCTTCCGCATAGCCTTGAAGAACTGGCTCGCCTGTCAGGCCTGGGGATAAGGATAGTTACCCCTCCCGAATGATGAATGTATGTTGCCTACTATTTTATTATATGTCTTCTATCTTGATGTTTGTGTTCCCCCCTTCCCAGTTTTATGTGAGCCGCCCTGAGTCCCCTCAGGGAAAAGGGCGGCCTACAAATTCTAATAAAACTATAAACTATAAACTATTGCAGACTAAAACATATGAAGAACAGTTGCAGGAACTGGGCATGTATAGTTTAATGAAAAGAAGGACTAGGAGAGATATGATAGCAGTGTTCCAATATCTCAGGAGCTGCCACAAAGAAGAGGGAGTTAAGCTATTCTCCAAGGCACTTGAAGGCAGGACAAGAAACAATGAATAGAAACGAATCAAGGAGAGAAGCAACTTAGAACTAAGAAGAAATTTCCTGACAGTTAGAACAATTAATCAGATATTAGCTTTTTGGCTGCGGCTACATACTGCTGGCTCATATTTAAGTGTTTATCTACTAGAACTCCAAGGTTCCCGTCACAATTATTTATTTTGAGACAGGTTTCATCTAACCTGTATTTGTTCCTTTGGTATTTCTTGCCTAAACATAAAACCTTGCTTTTCTGCACATTAATTTAATTTTGTTGAATAGGGCCCATTTTTCAAGGCTGTCAAAATCCTTTTGGATCTTAATCTTGTCTTCTGGAGTATTGGCTATTCCTGCCATCTTAGAACAATTGGCAAATTTGATGAGTTCCCCTTCTATTTGCTCATCTAAGTCATTCATGAAAATATTGATGAGTACTGGACCTAAGATGGAATCTTGTGGTACTCCTATCTTATCATTATTCCTGATGTTTTTAACTTCCCAGTCAAGCTAACTGCTAAGCTGTAATGTTTTATTCTGTTCTGTGATTTCTATTCAATGTATTATATTTTCATTTTTGCATATAGTTGATTTGAATATCTTTGTGCAATCAAGCAAAATGTCATTTGGCTCTGATAAAATAAAAATGCTGTAGAATCTACGGATGGTAGCAGGTGGCATTGACACTAAAGAAGAAGATAACTAGCACATTCAAATGTGTTTGCTCATTTTGCTCTTATGGTTATTTATTTATGGCTATTAATATATAGTTATTAATTAATATGTCCATATTTTCAGCAGGAACATAATTTAATTGCCTCAAATTATTATTTTATAGGTGCTCCAGTTTTTAAAATGCATTGGATCTATTTCTTTTGACAGTTAGCATTTTTTAACATGTAAATTAAGAATTTCATTAAATTGATGATGATGTTTTTGTTCCAGAAATTAGTTTTTTTCATATATGTGTCATTGATAGCTAACATGTAGAGAAAGAGAGACAAAGAGGGCATACATATTGCTTTTCATTCTAAATATTCTTTTAAACTTCCCTGTCATATTTCACTAGCCATCTATACACATTCTATGAACTTGTGTTTAACCCTAAAAGTTAAAGAAGTGAGATGTGTGCCATATTCAAGAATGAGTTTTTATTCCTAGAATTATGACATTTTCTCCAATCATATATTTAAGGGAGGTAATTGGAGTGCTGAAGGTAATGTGATGGAGAAGAACTTAGTCCCCTTCTCTATTAGAGACTAGCTTATTTGTTGCTTAGTTGTTTTAAGAACATATATTTTCCTGTAACAAAATCCTCAAAGTAATTCACATATTTCAGAAGTATCCATGAGAGTAAGCAGTTAAGGGAGATGCCAATTACAAAAGAACATTTATGCCATTATGGCCAAAATTCTACCTACTTTAAACATCTAGCATTTAAATGTTCCACTGCAATTTTGCAATGCTCACTTTATCATTTTGATGAAAGCAACAGATCCTGTTGATGGCTTTTTTACAGGATGAAAGTATCCGAGCAATTAAATGTAAATATTCAAAACCAGCATAAAAACACTTGCTGTAGTTAGAAATATAGAAGCTAAATATTGAAACTGTAATATATATTTTTTAACCCTGAAGAATGAAAGGCATTCATTTGACATTAAATGTGAGATTAAAATAAGCAGTATTTTGAAAGTTTCAGGGGAAAAAATCTTGCACAATCCCACCAGTGGGATGGCCAAATGAAACACAGCATGTATGTTTATTGGCCATTGTAAAAAAAAAAAAAAAACTCTACAAATTGCTTTTTTAAAATAATCTGAACCAGATTTATTATTTAATATATTTATGTAGCGGTTACTATATTAAAAATATCTTGAAGCAGTTTACAATGAAATCACCTGTGAATATAGAAAAGTCTATTGAACTATTTAAAATAATAGTTGCATTTAAAAAATAATAAAGAGATGAGGTGTAATAAATATGAAAGAAAAGTGGAAAAAAATCCACTATAACAGGTTCTAGGTAAGGTGAATTTAACCAACCTAAAGGATGTGATTGTAAATAGTTACTTTTTCATTGGGGAAACCCTTTAAGGAGAGTAGGTACCATCATACAAACAATCCAAAAATAAAAAGCAGCTCTGAGAACACAAATCAAAATTTTCCCTGATCAGTTTAAGCATAGGACAAGTTCCAAACAGCACAGGAACACCCAATACCATAGGGCAGGGGTATCAACCTCGTGGCCCTCGGGCCAGATGCATCTTGTACTGGCCATGCCTATGTCTGGTTAAGCAAAGGGGGGGGAGTCATGATAAGTCATGTGATGCTGCCATGACAATGCAAGCTTGATGCCCCTGGCATAGGGTTTTGGATGTCATGTACCAAACTTTCCACCTGTATCTGTGGCTAGTTGACAGTGAGTGCAGTTATTTCAGCAAAGGTGCAACACATACAGTTTCAGGTATCTCATGCAGCAGCCTGCCTGCTGCACTATACACCAGCTGTTGCTTCCAAATCAAATGGAAGCTCTGCATAAAAACAGTAATGCAAATCTGATGTTAGCCCTATGAGAATAATGGGTTAGGGTTGCCCTTATCCGTGAGCAAATATAGCTTTTCTACCAACCAACATTGGCCATGACCCTCCAAGAGGCTACTTTAGCTTGCATCAATAAGTCACAGTACCAAAGTACTGTTCTTTCAGGGGAAATATCATTCCAATTTGAACTTAAACCCCAGTTTCTAAACCATCACGGATTATCTATATCTGGATGCAGTCAGTTATCACTTATGGTTTTCTCCATCAGTACATTAAACTTTGGTCCAGGACATGCATTGTGTCTCCCTACTGAGATGTCCTGGAGTATTAGAGTAGCATTATCCATGTATTGGTGGCATTTACCTCCAAACTCCTTAAGCCTAATTCCCATCTACATAGTACACTTCCTACCTTAGTTTCTAGATTATATCCCATGCCACAGCCAACTTACCATGGCCAACTTGCCAAGACCAGATCATCATGGCCGACTCACCATAGTACAACTCTCCATAGGAGTTGGGGACAATTTGTGGGACAATTTGTGTCATTGTGGGGCAATTTAATTATTTAAAATAAAATAAAATAAAATAAAAATATTTTAATTTTTGTCATTTACATTTCATTCTGTCCCTCCTTTTCATCCTTTCTTTAATTATTCTATTCTACTATTTCTTTGATATTAGTGTAATTCTTGTCTTACAGCAAGTTGACCGTGGCAAGTGGAAAGTTGACTATGGCAAACTGGCTGTAGCAGCATAGTCACCCATATCACTTTCTGAAACTTTAGCCACAAGGAGGAGCAGAACTACTGTAATACAGGTTCCATAAATTATCAGCTGATAAAGTTGAGAGGTAGTTCCAGGAGAAAACTATGGTCAAGAGAACTGAAATTATATTTCTTTTCTTTTTCTTTTTTTACATTCTTATTCTTCTTTCTTCAATTTCTTTTTCCCCTTTTCTTATAAGAAGGAAGGAAGGAAGGAAGGAAGGAAGATAGGAAAGAAGGAAGGAAGGAAGGAAGGAAGGAAGGAAGGAAGGAAGGAAGGAAGGAATTTGTAATTTTAATAGATTTGTATGCCGCCCAATCCCGGAGGACTCTGGGCGGCTTACATAAAACAGTTTAAAAATATTTAAAAGAGTTAAAAATACAGACAGAAATAGATTAAAAGAGACACAACATACACTCGATTATAATGGGGCTGAAGTCCAATCAAAGATCAGAAGCCCCAGGCCTGCCGGAACAGCCAGGTCTTAACAGTCTTTCGGAAGGCCGAGAGAGTGGGGAGGGTCTGGATCTCAGCGGGAAGATCGTTCCAGAGGGCCAGGGCAGCTATAGAGAAGGGTCTTCCACGAGGAGCCGCCAGACGACATTGTGTGGTCGACGGTACCCGGAGAAGGCCCGCCCTGTGGGATCTTATTGGGCGCTGGGAGGTATGTTGCAGGAGGCGGTCATGGCGATATCCAGGTCCTAGGCCATGTAGGGCTTTAAAGGTGATAACCAGCACCTTGAAGCGTGTTCGGAGACCGATCGGAAGCCAGTGCAGTTCACGGAGGATAGGTGTAACATGGGTGTACCTGGGTACACCCAGTATCGCTCGCGCGGCTGCATTCTGGACCAATTGTAGTCTCCGAACACTTTTCAAGGGCAGTCCCATGTAGAGCGCGTTACAGTAGTCAAGCCTTGAGGTGACGAGGGCATGAGTGATCATTTGGAGTGCCTCCCGGTCCAGGTAGGGCCACAACTGGTGCACCAGGTGAACCTGGGCAAAAGCTCCCCTGGTCACAGCTGACAAATGGTGTTCTAATGTCAGCTGTGGATCCAGGAGAACACCCAAGTTGCGAGCCCTCTCTGAGGGGTGTAGAGTTTCACCGCCCAGGTTTAATGGTGGAATATCTGGACTATCTTTTGGGGGGGGGTAACATCCAAAGCCACTCAGTCTTGTCAGGGTTGAGCGCCAACTTGTTCATTCCCATCCAGACCCTGACAGCTTCCAGGCACTGGCACATTACTTCCACCGCTTCACTGAGTTGGCACAAGGCGGACAGATACAACTGGATATCGTCTGTATACTGGTGGTATTTAATCCCGTACCGATGAATGATCTCACCCAGCAGCTTCATGTAGATGTTAAATAGGAGGGGAGACAGGACCAAACCCTGTGGCACCCCGTATTCAAGGGGCCTAGGGGTCGACCTCTGTCTTCCAACCAACACCGACTGCAACCTGCCAGAGAGGTAAGAGGAGAACCACTGTAAGACAGTGCCTCCCACTCCCACCTCCACTAGCTGCCGCAGAAGGATACCATGGTCGATGGTATCGAAGGCCACTGAGAGGTCAAGAAGTACCAGGATAGAGGAATGCCCTCTATCCCTGGCTCACCAGAGATCATCAGTCAGTGCGACCAAAGCGGTTTCAGTGCAATAACCAGGCCTGAAACCAGACTGAAAGGGATCTAGATAATCTGCTTCATCCAAGGTCTGCTGGAGTTGGGAGGCCACCACCTTCTCAACAACCTTCCCTAGAAAAGGGAGGTTGGAGACGGGATGGTAGTTTTTAAAGACAGCTGGGTCCAGAGCAGGCTTCTTAAGGAGTGGTCTCACCACCGCCTCCTTCAAAGGATGAGGGAAAGACCCCTCTCAAAGCGAGGTGTTAACAATCCTCTGGATCCAGCCTCATGTCACCTCCCTGCTGGTCGAAACCAACCAGGAGGGACACAGGTCCAGCAAACAGGTGGCGGCACTCAATGCTCCCATGGCCTTGTCCACTTCCTTCAGGAGTGGCAAGCTAGAACTCACCCCACAAAATTTGATCAAGGCTCTCCCTCGGCATCTCTGCTGGCACTGTCCAAGTGGAGTCCAGTTCCGTCCGAATCTGAGTGACTTTATCCGACAGAAACTGAACAAATTCCTTGGCTCTTCCCTCTATGGGTTCACTTGCATCCCTCCCTTTCAGGAGGGAGCAGGTTATCCTAAACAGGGCAGCCGGGCGAGATTCTGCGAACGCAATAAGGGCGGAAAAATGGGCACATTTTGCTGCCCGTATCGCCACTAAGTAAGTCCTAATAAAGGTTCTTAGCAGTGTTCAGTCAGATTCAGAGTTACTAGCCCTCCAGCGTCGCTCTAGGTGTCTCTTTTGGCGTTTCATTTTCCAGAGTTCCTCGGTGAACCAAGGCGCCCTCCTGGATCCACTGCTGCGGAGAGGCCGCAAAGGCGCAATCTGATCTAGTGCCCTAACCACCGCTGTATTCCAAGCAGCGACCAAGGACTCAGCCGGATTGTGGGCAAGCTCCGTCTGACATCCCGATGGGTCCATCAGGTGCCTGGGGCGGAACCACTTAATCGGTTTCACCTCCCTGCGGTGAAGGAGTAGCTTCCAAAAGTCAAGCCTCAACAGGAAGTGATCTGACCATGACAAGGGCAAGATCTCAATCCCCTTTAATTCCAGATCACGTCTCCAATGGTCCGAGAGAAATACAAGGTCGAGCGTGTGTCCCACCACATGAGTCAGGCCCTGAATTACCTGGGTCAAGTCCATGGTTGCCATGGAAGCCATAAACTCCTGGGCCCCATCAGAGCATTCGCCAAGAGATGGCAGGTTGAAATCCCCCAACACAATAAGTCTGGGGAACTCAACCGCCAGTCCTGCTACTGACTCTAGGAGCACAGGTAGGGCTGTTGCGATGCAGCTGGGAGGTAGGTACATCAGCAGCAAGCCCACTTGACCCCCTAGGTCCAACTTCACAAGGAGGAATTCACACCCGACATTCTCTGGAGCAGGGAGCCTGCGAGGCATCAATGACTCCCGGATTATAACAGCAACTCCTCCACCCTTTCTCTGGTGTCGTGGCTGGTGAAGCATCTGAAACCCTTCTGGGCACATTTCTGAGAGGGGGACTCCTCCCTCATGACCCAGCCAGGTTTCAGTAATACATGCCCTCATCTAATAGTAAGTCCCGGATGAGGGGAGCTTTATGGACCACAGACCTGGCATTTAGCAGCAGCAGCCTGAGACCAGGGTCCTGGTTTCCCATGCCATCTGGTTCCCGAGTTGAGCTATCAGGGCCGGATCGAGGGATTGCTGTGACGTAGGTGTAAGGACATAGGAAGGAAGGAAGGAAGGAAGGAAGGAAGGAAGGAAGGAAGGAAGGAAGGAAGGAAGGAGGAAGCTAAGGAAGGAAGATAGGTCGTAATTTTCTTTCCAATACAATATCATCTATGAATGATTAGATTAGGTGAGATTGTTTCTTTTATTAGAGTTATCAATGGCTATGCTACCAAGGCAAGAACACTGAGATTATTGGTTCAGGTTACCAATAAACTTCTGAGTACAGACGAAAAATGAATGCAAATCTCCTGAGTTCCAGTCCAATATATTTAAATTATTGTTATTGCTATTTAGTTTTTTAAGGTAAATTATATTATAATTTTCATATTGTACACAATCTATTTGATATTAAATATGTATGTGTAACATCTCATTTTCCTAGCTAGTATTCTCTAAAATATTTGAGATCTGCATAATGCATTTTTGAAATCTATATATATTTCAAGGCTTGAGGGAGCAATAGTTATGATCTATTTAAACTGTTTCTACTGAAATGCAATCCTGGGAAATATTAATTTGGGCCTTTTTCCTATGTACAAGCTATTCATTTTAACTAAGACTAGTGAAATCAGGTTCTTGTTCAATATATTGCAAGACCTTCAGATTAGGAAAGGTTGAACAAGATTTGACTGGTTATATTTCATCTGTACTTCCCAGAATTATTTTCTTATTATCTCCTACTTGTAAATAGTTTATATTGTTTCAGAAGTATAAGCAAAAGCTGATAAACAAGAACAAGACATCAAACAGCATTCAAGTTTTCAAATCAGATATGCAACCCAGAAATAAAAAAGGCAAAACAGCAAAACAACATAACAACAACTATCAGTATTACACAGTAAACGATGCTCTCATAAATAAATAAATAAATAAATAAATAAATAAATAAATAAATAAATAAATAAATAAATAAATAAATAAATAAATGAATGCTCTGCTTATGTAATTGCATGCCATGTGCTTAAAAAATACAATCCTCCCACAATTACAAAGAAGTATCTTCATTATCTTGTCTTGTGGAATTAAAGAAATACCAATTAGCACTATAATTTACCATTTTAAAAATATTATGAACCCACAAGAAAATTGGAAAACTGCCAACAACAAAAAATTATTGTGTGTTTGACTTGTTTGAGACTTTGGTTCAATATTGTTCAGATAAATTATTTATATTTTTTAAATGAAATTTGGAGCCATAGGCTCATGTAAAATAAAAATCACTCTTTGGTTTTTATTCTTTATTTTGCAGAAAACGATCATTCTGGTTTAATAGAATTCCTCCTTTTTGATAATACATGTTTAACAAAATAAGTTTAAAGGATTGCTTTAACAATTTAAGGAGTTTCTGCATCCTTTCACTGAATATCTGATCAAAAGGATGCCCAGTTGCTGATGTGATGTAGTGATATATTGTTGCAATTAATGGATAACTGTATCAATCTACTTACCGTATGTAACAGGTTGCTTCATTTATCAATCCTTAATAATAAAAACATATTGCAAATCTGCTTTAGTACTTTTACAAAAGTGTGATGTAGGAAAACATGAGAAAATATTAATAATATAGCATGATTTTGTCTAGTTTGTGAGTATCATCAAACTGGGAAAAAAAAAGATAAAATCTCCTTTGTGTTAAATTCAATTCCTGTTGACTTCCTGGACATAACTATTTTTGCAATAGAAGTAAAGTTTCTATTGTTCTTTATCTAGTTCTAATTGATTATTTCTGATAAAATTTTAATTCCATGTTTCCATTCTGGAAAGAAACCTTTCACATACATAATATATATATATTTCAAGATATTGAAAGTATATAACAGATTACATTTTGAGAACTATTAATGTTATATGATAATGAACATAAAATGAATAGGCCAACTTACCACTGGCAACCTTTAAAAGAGCTGAGAATTAAATATGAAACAGCCTTGTTTATATAAAGATTACTCTAACCTTCTAATTATGTATAATCAGTGTGTTTCTTAATAGTACATGACAGTATAACCTTTTGTAAGTGTCCCTTGTTTTTATAAAATGTTTTATGTGATTTGGTTAACCAAACATTTCCAACTTCCTTCCTAATCTTCAGATATAGGATACTATATATTAATATTTTAAAGGCATGCTTTTTTAATAACAAAATCACAGAAGAATGAACTTCCAAGGTCTCATCCAGAGATGAAAGAAATTAGATTATTTTTGTAAGATTTTGGAACATTTACTGTCAATCTGACTAAACAGGAATGGCTTCAAGGACTTCTTGTGTACAATTTTAGATGTTGTTAGCAAATCATGTTTTTATTCCTGCTATTTGCAAAGGACAATAGATTGGGAATACAACAGTTCTTTAAATTTAAGCATCAAGTTACTTTGGTCAAATGTAAGTTCTGTTCTGCATTTAGAAACTACCAACATGTATAACCTAATATAAAGCATCTGTTTTCACAGCTTAGCAAGTAAAACATGATATAACTGATATCAGCACTCTTTTTATGAACATTATCATACATTTTCTGTGATGGTCTAAAAGTGCCTTAGTTAGCACAATATTCAGTGTTTATATTTGTGATTTTGTCTTTCATTGTTCCTTTTTTCCTTTGTAAGCAAACAAGAGAATGGAGTTATCATCACTGAAACATTTCACTCATTTTTAAGAGCAATGAAGACCCTGCCACTTAAGCAATATATGCCAGTTCATCTCTAATAAGGGATGTGATTTTTCCATAGAGATGCTACCTGAAGCTGGCACCTTCCAGGTGTGTGGAACTTCATTCCTTATAATTGCAATGTGTAGCCAGGCTGGCAGATATGAGAACTGAAACACAGTTGGAAAGCAACCACATTTGGAAAGCTAGCATTAATGATTGCGCGCGCGCACACACACACACACACACACACACAAACACACACACACACACACACACGGTTTCTTGCTGTAGGAATTGTAGTTATATGATAGAATCTTTGCCTGTTGGATCTGAATTTTCCTGAATTTGAAGCATGATAAGATAGTGATTAGTACACTGACATGGACAATCATATTCTACCATATCAACTTTTTTCTTAGCAAATATATATTTCATTTTTTTTCTTTCATCTCTGGCCCATTAAAGACAAAGAGATATATTATGCTTATGCAATATAGACTATTGCATCAGATTTGTTGAGTATTATTATACCAGTTTAAAACTAGGTATAATTAAATGCATGCATTGCTAGTGTCTGAATATACTGATACATGGGTAATTATAAACAGTGAAATCAAAATGAAATGAAATAAATCATAACGAGTGACAATCAGGCACTCAATAATGGGTGTTCTGTTGATTGTCATTATCTGTACTATTTTTCCCCCGCAGTCGTCATTGCTTAAATTGATATTCTTTTTGAGAAGTATTTATACATCAGATAAACTGAACTGTAATACACAGCTCCATTATCATTATCACAATTATCCATTAATTAATCTGGTAATCTTTAAAACACTGCACATCTCTTTTTTTAATTGAAACAAATTAATATGGCTAACTTTCTTGTGTTAGAAAACAATGGGGTACTGATAACAGAAGGGAGGGGCAACTTTAAGCATCCAGTAAATATTGGAAAGTTGAAGCTGGTTCTTAAGGATTAAAAACTTTCCTGATCATGATTTGTTCTACACTCATTCATATTAATGTAGCCTTAGAAACTACATCTGTATAATTGGATGCAAAACTGAGACTTGCTTTTTGGAATTAATGGCAATGGGGAAGGTTTAAATTATTGCACAGTATTGTTTGAAGAACAGTACTGATCGGGACAAAGAAGCATCTCATACAAAACATATTCATCCCTACCTTATATTATCAGTGCCAAATATGGACACTTAAAATAAAACATAAATGAAAGTTAGTCACCACGGAAATGAGATATTTGAGGAAAGCTGCTGGAATGCCGAGAAAAGATAAAATCAGGAATGAGATCATAAGAGAAAGCATTGGCATAGAACCAATCTTAAGCTACAAACAAGAATAGAAAATAAAATAATGTGTTCACCTGGAGACAATGTCTTGGGATTCCATAGTATACAAGGCATAGACCAAAAGAGGATAAGGTCAAATAAGAAGATGCATAGACAATATCAAATACATTCCATTGCTATAACAGGATCAAATAGCAATGGTTGAGGCTGCAAGAAGGGGAAAAAATCACAACTTTCTATCTCCTTCGATACCCAAAGTGGTAAAATAGGAAGTAAAGAAGAATTGTTTGAAGAACACATGGAAGTGTAAATGGCATGTAAATGCTTCAGACAGGATACCTTTTTTATAAAAGCACCAACATTGTTTTCTTTAAAACATTTTGAGTTCAACAAAACAGCAGAATGTTGACCTCTCTAAGATGGGAGTGAAAGCATATATCTCTGCCAACCCAAGCTTTGATTGAATCCTGGCTTCTTCTGCACAGTTTTAACAGAAGGGGACTTGTAAAATTACAGCTTGCTAAGGGAGTTGCTAAGTTTTGTCCCACTTTACGACTTTTGTTAAGTGAATCACTGCAGTTGTCAAATTAGTAACAGAGTTGCTAAATGACTCTGGCTTCCCCATTGCCTTTGTTTGTCAGAAGGTTGCAAAAGGGGGGACCCATGACCCAGGGACAATGCAACTGTCATAAATATGAACCAGTTGTCAAGCATCTGAATGTAAATCATGTGACTATGGGGATCCTACAGTGGTTATAAGTGTGAAAAATGGCCATACATCACTTTTTGCAGTGGTGTTGTAACTTGAACACCCTTGAATTGTGAGCCGCCCTGAGTCCCTCCGGGAATAGGGCGGCATATAAATGCAATAAATTCAATTCAATTCAACTTCAAACAGTCATTAAACAAACTGTTGTAAATCGTGGATTACCTGTATAGTAATCTGCTACACATACCATTTTCTTATAAGAAGTGCAGTATTTGTATTCAATTGCCTGAAGATAAAAAGAAGAAGAAAAGGCATGAGTATAAAAGACATTGCCTGACGCATGAAGGCTGTATGATAAGATCATTACTTGAATCATGGAAGCACTGTACTTCATGTTGTTAAGGTCCATTGCACAAGCTACATCTTCTGCTGCTTCCAATGGAAACCAGATGTTGATGTCCCTAGAAGGCACAACAGCTTAGCTGTTTAGAAAGAAGAGCTACCTGACTTTGCAAAATATCTTCAAAGGGATATTTCAATCAAAGCTTCTCAAAAAACGAAGCATCTTTTCAAAGAATTGCACTGATCTATCATTTATGTGTGTTATATCTGCAGCACTTTCTTGCTTCAATGAGCTAGGAAAGAAAAATTGGATTCCTGAGGAACCTAAGAGGAGTTTTGGTTGTTGATCAGAACAGTTTTAACATCTTTGAAGAGAGTCCTACTCATGGTAGGATTGCCCTATTAATTGGCAATCTGCCTAGTGGTAGCCAACTCAGGACTTTTTCACTTGTGACCACTTTGTTATGCTTTATCGGACCCATCAATTGTTGAAGGCACTGTTACATGGGGAAGAGTTGGCTTGGGTTTTACAGCTGGCATTGATTTCTGGTGCAGGTAGTGCCACTTCAGTATTATAAATTCATACAAGGCCATAGTTTTTCTGTATATTGGAACGCTACGTGAGTTTGCACTTCTGATAATATGATGCATATATCAATAATTCACTCACATTCACATTTCTTTTGGCACAATGTTTCTGCTTGATTGTTGGGACAATAAAATCCACATCAGAATTTAATTTTAAAAATTAGTTTCATGTATGATATTTATGCATAGCTTTCATAGACGATATTTATATATGACTTACAAAATGGGAAGACTTTTATGTATAGAAGGCAAAGGAACAAAATATATCCACTGATCTTTTCTCTTCAGTAACTGTATGAAGTAGATGATCATTTGCTGCTTATTCCTTGTGTTAGAAATTCTCCTTAGATCAAAATGGGGAGTATACAGATGAGTAACTGTTCCTTTATAACTTTACATGATAATTATGTGCAGAAAGACACATAAACCACAAGGAGGAATTCATCTTCACTTTCTGTATTATCCAGGTTATAAAGCAAATTTATTCTACTATGTTTTTGTATTCATTAATGACTTTTTATAGACCCCACAGCATGTGTTTAATTTATCATATGCATATTTGCATTCATGAAAACGCATCTACATTTGTACTACCTTAATTCTAATAAATACAGTTTCAATACATTCCTCCATTACATATGCTTTTTGGTATGCATGTTTTGAATATAGAAAGCATACAAAATTCAAAGAAATATAAAAAGTAAAAGATAATTGCATTCCAGTTTTCAAATTAATTCAAAAAGTGCAAATTAGATCAAGTCATACCTATGATGCTATGAAGTCTAGCAATTTTTTCTTCTTTCTATTCATAAGGCATGAAATTACATGACATTCCTTGGCTTTTAAGTGGTTTTCCTTTATTTTCAGAAGTCTCTGTTTCTGTTGCATATGAGAAACAAGTTCATAATCACAAAGATCAGAGTAAGCCATGGACAATAGCTTTGTCTGATACTATAACTAAAGCATTGCTTGGTTAATCTGAAATGTTGTTTATTCTAAATGCTGATCTTTGATGTATTATCTTTGGCCCAGAGTTTTTCGCCTATGTTTGTGGGTATAAGAGAGAGAGAGTTCTTTATTTGTAGGAGGAGATAAGTTATTTATGCATATATGATGTTATTTTTCATTTCATTTCAGTTAATATTTCTCTCTCCTTTTTCTGAAATTGGAAGGAGTAGAACAATGCAAGTAGAATATTCAGATATTATTTTCCTTTACTTATTATCATCTAATTAGCAGAAACTATTTTTAAGGGCGGTTTTGAAAGATAAATTTAATTCTTATTTATTACATTTTATTTGAAATCAACCAGAGCAGTAGAGTTTCATATATGCAAATTCTGACATACCTATATATACTTAAATATTAATCATTATTTTACTAGCAAAACAAAACACCTTGTTAAAGAGATTTGCTCACTTGATAAGTATCGTACTATTGAGAAATGCCTAAAATAATGCCCAGCTAAGTACTGTATTTTTTTGGACTATAAGATGCAGCGGACTATAAGACATACCTAAATTTACAGGAGAAAAACAAGAAAAAAATAGTTTTTGCCCTCTGTGTGTCACGTTTTCACCCTCCCTGGTTCCCAGAAGAACTTTACAATGTTCCACACATCCTGTTTTTGCCATTTTTGGCCTGAAGAGTGCTTCCAGGGGCCGGGAAGGGCATAAACACAACACCCGGAGTGCCCGAATGGGCCCATTTTTGGCAAAAACAGGCCATGTGGATCACTGCATAGTGCTTCTGGTGGCCATGGAGGGTGAAAACCTGATGCACAAAAAGTTCAGGAGGCCAACAATGCCCATATTCAGTCTATAAGATGCACCTAAATTTTCACTCACTTTTAGTGGGGAGAAGGGGTACCTTATACTCCGAAAAAAACAGTATAGATCTAGGATATCCACACTTTGACAAGATATATGGGGAATAAAAACATTTAACAAATCCAGTATAGCATAGACATATTTTAAGATTTATAAAAAATCAGTATCATCATTCTAATCGATCATAAAAGTGTAATAATATGGTAGCAGACACCTCATGCACATTTTTTTTGCTGTGTATCTATCACAATAAAGTGATAGCTTCTCAGGCTGAGTCACAAACTGTTTGACCACCAAAGGAAGATTTGAAGTTGTTTGTCATGCAGCATGGTAGATGGAGTCTACTGCTTTCATTGCCACATTATAAAAAGATGTTTACACTCTAGAAAAAGTGTAGAGAAGAGCAACCAAGATGATTAGGATACTGGAGTCTAAAATATACAGTGAATGGTTGCAAGTACTCGGCATGGCTAGTCTGGTGAAGAGAAGGACCAAGAGAGACAAGATAGCAATGTTATAATATTTAAGGGGCTGCCACAGAGAGGAGGGGGTCAAGCTATTTTCCAAAGCACCTGAAGGCCAGACAAGGAATAATGGATGGAAACTGATGAAGGAGAGATTCAACCTAGAAATTAGGAGAAATTTTCTGACACTTTCTAACAATCAACCAATGGTACAGCTTGTCTTCAGAGGTTGTGGGAGCTTCAACGATAGAAGCTTTCAAGAAGAGACTGGACTGTCATTTGTCATAAATGGTGTAGGGTCTTCTGCTTGGGCAGGTAGTTGGACTAGAAGACCTACAATGTCCCTTCCAACTCTGTTAATCTGCTAAATTTGCTTGAATCTAAATAATTATTTGATCTATGGCCACAGAAAACAAAACTCGGGGGGAGGGGAGAAAGAATAAGAAACAGAAAGCAAACAAAGGAGGAGCTTTATTATCAGGACTAGTTAACTATATTATCTGAAATTTGATCAATATGCTGTTGTGAAGGAGTTATAAAATCTTGACAATTGAATATAAAAAATTGAAGGCTTTTTTTTTGGTTCATCCTAACTAAAGAGAAATGCAGTCAATATCTGAGGCACAAAAACATTTAATGCATCACAAATCTAATTTACACAAATAATTCTAGGAGTTAATAAGAGGTTGGGGAAATGAATGTCTAATATACAGCATCATGGCTTTTAGAATAATTTATCAGCAGAGATATCATTGCATGGATACATAAAAATTTTAAGTTACTGTTAGCCTGAGAGGATCAACCTACTTTAGTTACATACAAAGAAGAAGCTGGTAGAAGACATTACCACCCTTTTCAAGTAATATGATGGGGAAAATGTGGCTGTAATAAATAGAACAATTCTGACAAGGCTGGCGTGAAGATGAAAACCTTTTGGATTGTTTCTAAGTTCAATGTTACGGAAAGATGTATCCCTTTAAATATGTAAGCATTCGTAAAGACAAGCAGGATAGTCCACAGATAAAGTACAATCCTAAACATCTGGAGTTGTTTGATAAGGACATTAGATATGATCCTATCACTACCAGAAACGGTTGATGCCAGTGAATGAAATTCTATAGAAAAGCCAAAAACTGACAAATGGAGTATTGTCGAGAAGCATGAGCAGAAGCTAGTCATCTAAGATGGGTTTTTATTCTGATCTATCAGTTGTCTCTTTTCCATGAGAGGTTAACATACTATTTTCTCAAAACTGAATAGCCCAGTGCAATATGTTTCCTATCTGAACTGACTAAGCCAACAGGATTTGGAATCTATCAGATGACTTTTCATTTGAATTCTCTCCAGTCCCATTAAGAATGGGTTCACATTTTCTAAAAGACCCAATTTATGCATGTGCTTAAATAGTAAGAAATTTTATTCAGTACATCTAAGGGGCATCCTCAAAAGGGCTGTTATTCACATGTGCGTTGTATGCAATGTATTCTTTATTCATGAATTGTTTTATTATTTTTAATCACTATGCATGCTTTGAAAATAATAACAAGAAACATTTACCCTACCAATGGCCTGACTCCATTATTTTCTTCTGTGGAACATAAGCATGAAAATTGCAATAGATGTTTATTCCATATCCCCAAGTTCACCTTTCATCCCAACTCTGGATTAAATAAGAAGCTAACAGCATTTTAATGATATACTTTCCTTTAGTACTTTTCCTGAAGTACAGCATAAAACATACAGGTTGAGGGGTCCCATCCCCCCTGCAGAGAGCATGAATTTTACTCAGCTGACAAGCTATCACCTAGCATATCTTCACAGTCATGTTTATATATCCATTTGGCCATTTCAGGGAATTAAATTATAAAATATAAATGGTTTGAATAGTTAACATGGTTATACATTTAATTCAGCTATTAACAAGCCCTGAATTAATCTCAAGGGAATTCAAAAGGTTATAAAATTGTAATTATGGCTGCTTCTTTAAAACTAATAAAACATTAATTTTTATAAAATATCTCTCTTAGTACTAAGACCCAGAGCCAAAAATGAATCCAGTTTAAAAGTGTAGTTTACTTTTTTTCTATTAGTAGGCTTTTCAAGGCAAAACCTAACAGAATATGACTGTGTTGGATAATAGTTACAATCTAAGAATTTTCAGCTTCATATTTTCCTGTAACTATGGATATATCTGAATATGTGAATAAATAAAGACAAAAATAATGCCTAAGTTTTTTTTGGGGGGGGGAAATAAAATAATTTATAAATTTATAATCCATAATTAGATTAGGATAATCTAATTATCATAGGTTTATCAAGCAAGAGATAGTGAGTTCAAGTCTTGCCTTAGCCATGAAAGCTGTCTGTCAGGACTGGAAGCTATCTTGGGCATTGTATCTTCAAGCCTGCTGAAGATTCAATGCCCAAAATGGGGGATTGTATGATGCTGAGGAGATATATAGTCATAATAACAATCCTTTCTACGAAAGTCAAGGATATTCTGCCCTGCACCTGGAGGGATATGATTGGGAAGCATCTCCAGTTGGGATGGTGCTTTGATTGGACCATTTGATGGACATGTGGGTGATGGGTAGGTGCTTGGACTTTCTTTCAGATTCTTCTTTCATTGGGGGTGTTATTGGAATCCTGACACTGGCTGGATGACTTTGAGCCAGTCGCTCTCTCTCAGCCCGACCCACCTCATAGAATTGTTGTGTGGAAAGTAGAAGGAAGAAGTTGTGTAGGATATGTTCACCATCTTGAGCTATTTATAATGTGTGTTTGTGTGTGTGTATGTTCAATATCATGTGAATGATATTGAAAAAATGTCAACAGAGTAAATATAAAAATATGTTGATATCAAAGAACAATATCATAGCTGAAAAGTTGAAATCAACTTTTACTGCTATGATACTAAAGAAATGGGTTTCTGCTTTATCCAGAACCCCTTATTTTTATTTTAGTTAGAATAAGAGGATCTATTCAGCTGTGCAGGTCCTGGCCTTAGAAGACTTGCTAGCCAAGTTTAAAGAGACAGTACCAATATTCTTTAAATTGTGTGACTCTTGATTTTAAAAAGTCAAGGCTTTTGCTGGTATAATTTGTAAAATAGGAAGCAAAAAGTAATGCACTTTACCTGCTTTTGTGAGAAATAAATCATAGTACATGTATTTACACTAATTACATAATTAGCCATTCAAATTGCATTATGTAAATACATAGTAATCAGCTAAATTTTGCTTAGAAAAACAAGGTAATTCCCACAACAGCAGCTACCTTTAAAGAATGCTAAATTTTAGAAAATCTCAGGGAACTGAAAAGAGAAAATTAACTTGGTCTAATTAAACTTTCGATGAGCTGTATAGATTGACATCTAATACGGGATACCAATTTTCTATTTGCCTGCTGTTTCCAATATATCATGTCCTAAGTGTCATCTACAAGTGTTAGATTTCATAGGAGGAAATCAAGAAGTTGAGATATCCCTGTGAGTTAACAGAGAAGGACAAAATCCAGGTTACCACAGTTTTTCTTTCAATGAACAGAATGGAGTCAAATTCCACAAAAGCTTTTATATGCGACTTCTTCTCTAAAATTCAGGACATCCATGCTATAATAAAGTTGTAGACTCTTTACAAACTGACCTTTCTATACAGAACTTTCTAACTTTGTATGAATATACAAAGTATTTCCTTTCTTTCTTTATCCTTTTACTGACCAAGTTTTGTATTAAATATCCCTTTATATTGCCTCAGTGTATTGTTTATTATGTAGTCTACTGATGTTTTTGTTGTAAAGTGTGCCAAGATGCTGCTGCATAGAAAGTAGTATAACCATTTAAATAGCAGCAACAATGTAGTTGCATGACTGAAAATATTCAGCTTTTCTTTAAGGAAATTTGCCATTTAACCATGAGAAAGGCTGTTCTTATCTATATTTTTAAAAGATAGCAAAGGTGATGTTAAAATAAAAGAAAACAGGTTTGTACTGTGTTGGATAGAAGTCAAATTTAAAGAAAGAAATCTATCAATTTTCTTGGTTATCTCCGATCCCTGCCTCATGCCAGGGCATTTCAATCTGCTCCCATTTTTTGATAACTTTTTAAAATAAACATAAAGCAGTAGCAAAAACAGGAAGACAAATCCATTTCTACTTGGTGAAGAAGTTAAGATGAAACCCTTGTAATATTAGAGTCTTCTTGGGAGAAGTTTTATATCCAAATATATTTTATTATTTATACTGTTTCCATCTTCCCTTAAAATATTAACAGAATCTACAATGTTTTGAGAATCAGTATTTCCAAGTTACCGTAATCAAATTAGCAAATTTCCTGAAACTTCAAAATAAGTTACCCAGGCCTAATCCACATATCAAAATATAAGGTCTCAAACACAAATAATTAATTAAATTAAGTCTCATAGCAGAACTGTATGTTCACAAGAATACACACACACACACACACACCTCAGCATGTAGACATTTCCATACCCCAGATAAGTTCCCCCTACAAAAGTTTGCCAGCATACCCCATTTCTCTACAGGCTGCCCTTAAAAGCAAACTGTTTTGCTTTTAGGAATAAATACTTCTTTTTTTCCTTATACCTGTCTGGATCTCATTTTTATTTATTCTTGTGCAACCCCACCT
The DNA here is from genome assembly GCF_051295495.1 of Thamnophis sirtalis. Lineage (NCBI taxonomy): Eukaryota > Metazoa > Chordata > Lepidosauria > Squamata > Natricidae > Thamnophis > Thamnophis sirtalis. The sequence goes on along the minus strand of NW_028261383.1, from coordinate 107,885,918 downwards.
CAAGTTGGAACCCCAAATTATTCTTCTGACATTCTGTATTTGCTAGAGATTCTGCTGCAGGGTCCTACCCACTTCTCACCTAAAAATGCCTAAAATGTTACGTAGGGCATTTAATTGATATGTTAGGTCTGTTAGGCTTCTTCATGTTACAGACTGACTTTAATCCTTTGCTAAGTAAAGTATATTACAATTTAATTAGGAACATTTTTCTTTACTCTAAACTTTATTTTAATTTCACATTTCAGCAGGACAGAGGCAAGTTTATGCATGCCACAATCAGTAGCATGGATGTATGAGATATCAGACAAAGAAATATACAAAGCTCAATTTTCATAATTTCATACGGCTCTGCAAAACAGAATACTTCAAAAGAATCAGTGGATTTACAAACTGCAATGTAAGAATACCATTAATTGTGGATAGTTTTGACTGGTCAAAAATGTCAACAGTAGATTTAACTGTTTAGTATAGAAAAAAAAGGTTGTTGTTGCTCTACTAGGTATGCAAAATGGAGAAATTTTACCCAGATCATTTTAATTTGTATATACAGTACATGGATACCTGTTGTGGTGCAGCAGGAGCCGTTGGAGCTGCCACCAGACTCCGACAGCGAGGGGCCCTATGAGTCGGCTCTGGAAGATGTGGAGGACCCTGGACAGGGTTCCGACTCCGAGCAGGGTGCAGAGAGGCTGTCTGGTCACCAGGAGGTGCCTGAGCCTTGGACCAGTGAGGAGGAGACAAGGGAGTGTGTCCCTGATGTCAGCAGTGAGTTGTTCCTGAATGCCCAGCACTGAAGAGCTAATAGGCATCAGGAACAGTTGCGCAAGTACAGGAGGTAATTGCACTCAGCTGGTGGTAATTAGGCTCCTGTCCAGACTATAAAAGGACTGCTTGTGCACATGCCCTTTTGCAGAAGTCAATGCAGGAACTAATGCTGGAGAACATTATTGTGAGCTTGGCAGGCCGGATTGCTGCCACGGCTTATCTGTGCTGGATTGCTGCCCAAGCTTGTCTGTGCCGGTTTGCTGCCAAGGACCTGTCTGTCTGTTAATTAAATGCTGTAACTTATCTTTGACTCGGAGTGTGTTGGTGTGGGACGAGTGGGGTCAGAACAGATACCCTTCATGCTTCCTATGCCAAACAAGACAAAAAAGCCAAAGGAAAAAAAGGAATTATAGCTAAATCTAATTTGCATTTATACCATTCACTAATGCTCCCATATATTTTATAACCATTTTTGCTTCCATCATATGCAAGGCACTGCTTTAAATGTATCATTTTTGTTCTGTAAAATCCTCAGCTTCCACCTTTTCAAGATTTATTTAATAATGTATTTTTGGTGCAATCTATTTTTTTCCCCACTGTACACATATAATCTTGTCTTCACCAATCCTTCTATTATTTGCATTTCTTCTTTCTTTCATTCCATCATCCTATCAATATCTTTATACTGTTTATTATACTCATTCTATACACTTTGGGCCACTTTAAAATACAATTCTCTTCATACTGTTCCAAGCATCCTTACATCCACTTTTGATTTATTGTGTGAAAGATTCAATTATCTTCCGTTTTCATATAAAACATTTTTGTACCTCTTCTGGTTCAACTTTCATTCATAACTTCTTTCTTTCTTTATCAATCTTTTTTCCCAAGACCCTTTCCTCATACCACCCCAAATTGTTCATATTGCCTCATTTCTTATAAGGTAAAGGTGTTAAATATCCAGACTATTCTATTCTTTCCTAAAGGGCCAGCAACAGTCTATGCTGCGCCCTGATTGGCTGGGATGCAGCATAGACTGTTGCTAACCAGCCAGTGTGTTCTGATTGGCCGAGGTACTGCATCAGCAGTTGCTGTGCAGTACTCGGCCCCTGATTGGTCCTTACTTGTTTCAGTCCTAGTATAAATACCCTGGCGCGAGCTTGCCTATTTTGAATCGCTGTCATCTTCTGTTACAATAAAGAACTTGTTCTTTGCAATCTATGGCTCCTGCGTTTCCATCAACCCAATCTTTAAAACTGGCGACGAGGATGGGATCCGCGATTCCCGCAGGGCCTGGAACAAGAGAAAACAGCCAGTCGCAGCCACGCGAACGCCTCTTCTTGGCACAACTCGATCTGCCTCGCACAACTCCCAAGGCCAGCAGCAGCAGCAGCAGTAGCCACAGCCGTTGGAGCTTCGGTCTACGCCAACTTAGGGACGAGCCACATACCCCCGGTATACGCCAACTTAAGGACGAGCCACATACCCCGGTATACGCCAACATAAGGACGAGCCACAGACCGCGCAACCGCCGATGGAGTCTGCCTGCCTGCCTGCCTGCAAAGCCTGCATGCCTCCCGAAGAGCTGCCTGCCTCCACTGCCTTTCTGCGAAGCCTGCCTGTCTCCGATCGAGAAGCCCGAGGAGCCCACTGCCTTCCTGCGAAGCTGCCGCGTCCTCCGATGCCTGCCTTCCTGCAAAGCCGTGTCCTCCCAACTAGAAGCCCGAGGAGCCACAGGACGGCCAGAAGCCGGCTCTGCGCTCAACTCAGCTGCCTTCCGGGAAGGCCGCCTTCGAAGCCTCGCGCCCGTTGCTGTCTGCCTCTACCCACCGCTGCCTTCAAAGCCAGCCCCGTGTCCAAACTGCCGCGGCCTCCGCGCTGCCCTGCCAGTTCTTTTCCCCCCGCCTGACAGCCGCGAGAGCCTCCCAAGCCCTTGCCGCCTGCTGCCTGTCCTCCGAAGCCTCGCCGCCTGCGCGCCCGGCTCCGCTCGCACCAGCCTCACACTGCCGCTGCTTGCCTCACGACCCAGCATCACAACCCAGCAAGAGCCCCCTCACGACCCAGCGAGAGCCTCCCGAGCCGCAACGACCCCACAGGCACACGATTCCTGACCTGGGCCGAGCAAGGCCTCCTGGACTCTTGCCGGACTTTTCCCTCCCCCACCAAGTAGACTCACCAGCTCGCCAACTCTTTCTACAACGAAGAGGCCTGGTCCGAGGTCGTCTGCGCATGCACAGAACTGGGGGGAAGGGGTGTTAAATATCCAGACTATTCTATTCTTTCCTAAAGGGCCAGCAACAGTCTATGCTGCGCCCTGATTGGCTGGGACGCAGCATAGACTGTTGCTAACCAGCCAGTGTGTTCTGATTGGCCGAGGTACTGCATCAGCAGTTGCTGTGCAGTACTCGGCCCCTGATTGGTCCTTACTTGTTTCAGTCCTAGTATAAATACCCTGGCGCAAGCTTGCCTATTTTGAATCGCTGTCATCTTCTGTTACAATAAAGAACTTGTTCCTTGCAATCTATGGCTCCTGCGTTTCCATCAACCCAATCTTCAAAGCCGAAGAGCCAGAGCTGCCTGAAGATGTCTCCGTGGTCATGTGGCCAGCATAACTAAACACCAAAGGTGCACAGAACACTGTTACCTTCCCACCAAAGGTGGTTCCTATTTTTCTACTTGCATTTTACATGCTTTCGAACTGCTAGGTTGGCAGAAGCTGGGACAAGTAACAGGAGCTCATTATATTACGTGGCACTAGTGATTCGAACCACCGAACTGCCGACCTTTCTGATCAACAAGCTCAACATCTTAGCCACTGAGCCACCATGTCCCTTTTCTTATTCTCTCAATCCAACTCGGTTTGGTGTAATGGTTAAGTCACCAAGCTAGAAACCAGGAGATTGTGAGTTTTTGCCCCATCTTGGGACTAAAGCCAGTTGCATGATCTTGGGCCAGTCACTTTCTCTCAACTCTAGGAATGGCTGACAAAGGCAATGGCAAACTACTTCTGAAGAACCTTGCCAATAAAACTTCAAGGTCTTACCCAACCAGTTTTCAAGAATCAAACATGATTCAATGGAAGAAGAAAAAAATCTCAATATTACACATAAGCAAACAACTAAAGCATGCTTTTAGATCTCATTATTTGTGTCCATGTGTACATATAAATAGGTGAATTCCTAAACCATGCACTTGAACTAAAACAATATTTTTTTCTGAGCAGATAATTCTCCAATCAACATTCTCATTCATTCTTGGATGTCTGAAATTTTCAATTACTTTTACTAAACTCTTTTCATCTTATTCCCACTTATCTATTCATACCAGATAGCGGTATAGCCCATCTACTCATCTAAAAGCATACTAAGATTCATTCTGAACAATGCACATTATTGCTTAAAACCCATCTCTAGTAGTCTCCAATATCATTCACTCACTGGAGAGCATTATGCAGCAATTCCTATGGCTTCCTACTTTTATACACATCCACAATAACCTAGATAACACCATACTTTCTGACAATTATTAAAGCTTGTATTTTGCAACTAGGGAATTTAAAAAAAACTTCTATGTGGAATATCCATCTATTGGTTTTAAATAATTGAACATATTGATTTTTGAAAATGGTGGTCTTGATAGACTGTCATATTTACTAGATACAGTGAAACTTGTTTGATAGCAATTTTCTTAGTGCTTGAAGACATAAGCACTTTTCTAAAAGCCCCAGAGATACTTTATTGAATTTTTCTAATTTTTCTCTAGATCCTCTGTAATCTTTAAGAAGGTTCCTGCTGAAACAAATGAATTGACTTTCTCTTTCATTTTCTACAGTATAATGTCTATTATAAAGCATCCCATAGACTAGCTCTATCTTTCCAGAGAGGTAGAAAACATCATAAAATAGAAGCTGATTGGGGGGAAAAACCATTATTTTATCCAGTTAATGCCAATACGGACTACTATATTTTGAAGTTTTAATTAAAACAACTGATATTTTCCAGTAGGGAAAGTTATTGCAGAGAAAAGAGTTCCTCCATTTCTTTCTAAGGCTGTGATCTGTTAAGAAAAAATATTTTCAGTCTTGCGATTTTAAAACCTAATTGTCACTCTTTTTCTTCCCCTAAAATTTGGTGACAAACCACCAGAAAATGGCAGTGTGACTTTGGGTTGGAAATTACGTTATTCGTGATAAATAATAAATTCATTTATTAACATGCAGTAAAGCAACAGCTATAGAAACAATAACAACAAACAATGTTAAAACTGTAACAAAAGTAACTCCAAAATGTCAAACCATTGTTTTACTTGTTTTGGAAGGAAGAAACTCACAGAAATCAATGGGTATTAATGTTTGTATTCTATTTCTCTCTTGTAATTACTGCCTCCCTAAACTGATTCAGTCAAGAAGCTGAATAAAGAGTCATATTGGTATAATATTAATGTGCTGAAATTGATAGCCTGTTCCTATAAGATTTTGATATCTGAGATTTTTTTAAAAAACCATTGTGGTTAATATTATGAGTTTATTTACACAAACTGGTGACAGATGTGGTTTTTGTCTGTTTGTGCTGACCTTCAAATGTGCTGCCATAGGCTAAGCCTGTGGCTAAACTAGTGGCAACCACAAAGCAGATATTAGCATGCCAAAAGTCTGCAATTATACCAGCAGCCCAAACCATAACATTACAGCTGAAAGACCACAAAGAGAGAGGAAATATATAGTATATCATTGCTTCAAAGGACTGCACAAAAAGGGCTTGACTGGAGCTCTAGTAGCTTGTTTGTTCACTTTAGATACTACTCAACTCCAGAGTGACTCTGAATGACTTACAAAACAAGTCAATATGAAAATAACAATCTACATAAAATAGTAAACAGATGGACAATCCAAGTAACATATAAATAGCAATAGCAATAGGAGTTAGACTTATATACCGCTTCATAGGGCTTTAAGCCCTCTCTAAGCGGTTTACAGAGTCAGCATATCGCCCCCACAATCTGGGTACTCATTTTACCCACCTCGGAAAGATGGAAGGCTGAGTCAACCCTGAGCCGGTGAGATTTGAACCGCTGAACTGCAGATAGCAGTCAGCTGAAGTGGCCTGCAGTACTGCACTCTACCCACTGCGCCACCTCGGCTCCTCATACACCCAGCAAGAGTTCCAACTACTCTAGGCTAGATTCTGGGAGAAGAGCCAAATCTTTAAGTTCCTTCAAAACACCATCAAGGTGGAAGCCATCAGGATTTATATAAGTTATGATAAGAATACTAGTAACTGACTATGCTCCATAGCTTGATATTTGTCATTTATAGTCACAATTATGTATTTCACCTGCTGAAAAGAAACTATTGGAACCTTCCCAAATATCTAGCTTGATTTTCAATTCTTTTGATCCCCAAAACGTACATACCAGAATAATTTTCATATACATACATCTGTATGTTATCACCTTCTATGCCAAGAACATAAAATTATGATAATCTCTACTTCCTCCTTCTCCTCTTCCTTCCCCTCCTCCTCCATTTCTTTTTGTGGCCTGATCCTAGACATGTATTTGGAATCAGGTTCCACTGTATTCAACCACAGCTATTAAGTTTGCAGTCTGAGTGATTTTTAAAAAAAAAAACAACCTTCCAGAATAGAACCGATGTTTAAAAACCAAAGAGGATGTTATGTTTTTGTCTCTACAATACGTTATATAATATGACACCAATAGAGGAGAACCTTGTTTGATAAAGAAACCTAAAACTGTAACATGAAGGCCCCACAGGCATTGATTAGCTCAATGTGATAGCTGAAGTCAATGGTGTTTAGTTCCAAGAAACCCTTGGTATTTAAACCACTGAAAGCTTTCCAAATATTTTTGGTTAGCAATGTTTTGTCACCTGCTATTTATAGTCCTCATAATGTTGATGTTATCTTATCAATAAGGCAAACAACGTTGTACAATTTGCCTTTAAAGAAAGCAATAACCGCAGTCTGCAGCAGCATATGCATTTCGCCTGTGTTTTATCAAGAAGAGAAAAAGTACTGAACTTGGTGTATTTGCTTTTCGACCTCATTGCTCCAATCATGAATGCAAGATATCCAAAACAAGCATATAAATATCTGTGGGATCCCACTGAGCTTGTCTGGAAACTGCTATTCAGCCCTGCAGTCACAGTGGCTGTGACTTCAAACAGATGGTCTTCACCCCAAGATGGGGCTGATTCCCATGATATCAGCAACAAGCCAGTTGGAAGCAATTAGATTACTTGATCTGACAAAAAAGAGCATATTTGAACATACTGTATAGGCACTAACCTAGGTAACAGAAAAGACTTTACACATCTTTAAATGGCATATTAAGACTATACTATATGCAAAACAATATTGCCAACTATGTAGAAATAGTTTCTTCTCTAACTGGGGCAAAATTTGTACATTTTTTCTCCACTTTGGCAGCATGTATAGAATAAATTGTTTCCTTTCCACAAATGTTCTTTTTAAAGACCCAGTATGATTTTATTTTCAATCCATGTACATTACGTTGTAAATCAGATTTTTCCCCTATGTTTTAAAATCTTTTTTTTAAAGCTCATTCATTTCACTCCATCATAACAAGTGGCTGATAAATTGCAATTTTGCTTTCCCATGTGGGTGTCTGATGTAACTATTTGATAAGTTCTGTACAGGCTATTGTGTTCCATCTACTAAAAAGCTTCTAATAATATAGTTTTAAGGGGCAAGCTACGAATTATGTTAACAGCAAGACATACATATTAATCAGGGCAAAAAAAACCACGTGAATTTCATATTTTGCCCTGTTGTTCAAGGAAATAAAATGATAATTTGACACTGTCAGTGAATCTCAATTTATTGACAGCCTTCCCTATTTGAAATAAAATGTTTGTCATTTCAGGATGAGATAAGATGGTTCAATGTTTCTCAGCATGGAATTTTTTTCTGTCAGTAATATAGGTCTAACCATATTTCATTTTTTTAAAAAAAATGCACGAAGGCTTTAGTATAATTTGCATAGCACCATATTCAAAAAGTAATCTGAAATAAAAATATATTGCCATGGAAGATTGTTGCAATATATGATTAGTGCAGTAAAATTATTATATGCACAGATATTGAAAGATTCAACATTACCGCTATGGAGGAATGGTTGGCAAAAGGAACAAAATTCTGCTGAGTATTTGAGTATTTGAGTATTTATTAATGCTTATAGGCCGCCCTTTTCCCTGAGGGGACTCAGGGCGGCTTACATAAAATGAGGGGGGGTATACAGACAATAGACACAAACAATACATAGAAGTAAAATAGTAAGCAACATTCATTCATCATTCGGGTGGGGACAGTTATCTTTGTCCCCAGGCCTGACGGGCTAGCCAGGTCTTAAGGGCTGTGCGGAAGGTCTGGACGGTGGTGAGGGTACGAATCTCCACGGGGAGATCATTCCAAAGGGTCGGAGCTACTACTGAAAAGGCTCTCCTCCGTGTAGTTGCCAGTCGGCACTGACTGGCAGATGGAACTCGGAGGAGGCCTAATCTATGTGATCTAATTGGTCGCAGGGAGGTAATTGGCAGGAGGCGGTCTCTCAAGTACGCAGACCCACTACCATGAAGGGCTTTATGAGTGACAAGTAGCACCTTGAAGCGCACCCGGAGATCAACAGGTAGCCAGCGCAGCTCGCGGAGGATAGGTGTTATGTGGGTGAACCGAGGTGCACCCACAATCACTCGCGCGGCTGCGTGCTGAGATGGATACATTAATTTCTTTCATTAGAGAAAAGACATTATACATTTATTGGTGAATGGAAACCTTTTGAGGAGTTTTTGTGTATTGTTTTTTAAATGAATTTGTGATCTATGACTGATGATTAGAGGGATTAGAGATTAGATTAGAAGGAACAGATAATAGAAACAAATGTATTATGGTGAAATTTGAGGGGAACAGATTAAAATATAATTGTATTTATAATTTCTGTGAAGAATATCAGAACTACTTCTTTGTATTGATTTTATTTCTTTTCTAGTTTTCTTTACCTAGTTTTTCTTTTCTTGCACTTTTTGCTTGTCTTTGATTTCCCTCTATTTTTCTTTCTTTTTTATTTTAATTTGCATTAGTTTTGCTTTTTTACAAGTTTTAAAAAATAATATTAAAATAATTAAAAGTATATTCTTAGTCATTCCAAAGGTGCCAATATTTTCCAAACCCTTCTTTTTCCCCCTCTTTAATACTACAATATTAACTTATTCTCTTTCGCACTTATTCTCTTATTCTCTTTGGCACCTACATATAAAAAAAAATGTAAGAGATTCTTAGGGCTTAGTGATGTTTGTTATATTACTCCATTTTGAAATGCATTTTGGATAAAAATTCCTATAGACCTGTTCATACCACTCTCTGCATGTGGCTTTAAGAGACAAAGACTGTGTTTTAGATTTGGAATAAATAATAATCTTTGGAATATGCTACGAACATGCTACCTCTCAGCTACTTCTTAAGCTAAATGTATCTTTTCCTCAGATTTCATGACATCATAGCTGTAAGGATCACTATTCTAAAGAGCTGCAGGTTGAGGCTACAGTGTGCACTTTGGGGTGGACTTTGGAGTCCTTTCTTACTATTGAAGTTGAAGTTTCCTAGGATGGAAAGTAATCAAGGAGAAAAACAACCTAGAACTACAGATAAATATCTTAACACTGAGAATAATTAACTTGTGGAACAGCTTGCCTTCAAAAATTGTGGGTGCTCCATCACTGGAGGCTTTTAAGGAAAGTCTGGATGGTCACTTGTCTAGAATGGTATAGGGCAGTGGTTCCCAAACTTTTTCAGTCCCCCGCCCCCTTGGTGCTACAAACTGATCTTCAGTGCCCCCCCGCCCAGTGGTGGAACTCATTTTTTTACTACTGGTTCTGTGGGTGTGACTTGGTGGGCATGGCTTAGTGAGGTCATGTGACTGGATGGTTTGCACGACAAAAGGAAGATAGTAACAGTAAAATTCAAAACTGTAACAATTAATTGCACATTTATTCAAAATCCAATTTAAAAACCTTTTTAGTTAATCTTAATTCAACAAAATTGTTGAACGTGATCCAGTGATGCCCGGTTTTCAAAGTCTGACAGTCATTTATCAAGAACCTTAATAACTAGTAACTTAGTAAACTCAGTAAAATTTAGTAACTACTTCACTGTTCAGTAAATTCTTAATGTGATGGAGTGGCTTGATGAAGTGATACCAGTTTCCCAATGTCTGGTTTTAAGTCACTTAGCAGGAGTCTTAAATCACCATGTTCAGTAATCTAGAGAGAGGCGCATGTGCGAAGGAACGGAATGGCGGCCAGGCTTTTTCGCCTTAGTACGATCTGGCGAAAAAGCACTGGGAACCTTCGGAACCGGCTTTTTACTGCTCTTACTGTGGTCCTTCGGGATAACTGATATCCAGGGGACGTGTGCGGACCAAAAGCCGAGGGGAACCGTTGCTTTTCACCAGCCTAGGACTTCAAAATCTCTAGCGCGGCTCGGCGATCTCAGCGGCGAAAACGGCAGCTCCATAGTGACGACGGAGGCGACGGAGGCGTTTGAGAGCGTTTGAGAGCGTTTTGCGGTGGTCTCAGGGGTCGCGAGGTTTTTCAAACCTCCTCTTACAGCTGCGTGAGCCCTCAGTGACTGTGTTAGCTAACTATTGCCACTTTTAGAAAGGGAGAGATTGATCAGGGCTTCTATTCAGATCGGGCGAATCGGGCGGTCGGCTGGGTGCACCGTGGCCGTAGCCTTTTCTGGATACCCCTCCCCTTTCGCATCTGGCTCAGTTCTTCCATCAATGCTACCTTTTCCAGCAACGCTGCTCTTTCCACCAACGCTATCTCTTCTACCAACACTGCTCCTCCATCAATATAGCCATTAACACTGCTATTTTTATTAATGCTGCCTTTTCCTCCAATGCTGCCTTTTCCCCCAATGCTGCCTTTTCCATCAACGCTGGCCTTTCGTTATCCTGGGCTGGACGAGTGGGGGCATTTACAGCAAACGGGGGGGCCTCCTGCCACTCCTCAGCCCCCCCGGGCTTTTGCCCCCCCCCAGACTTATAGGAGAGGGGGAATACAAGACAACCCCTGTGTACCATCTTCTGCGGGCTTTTCAAGCAACATTGGTCTCTTGTTATTCTGGGCTCTGACTATCTGTCTCTCCTCAACTATATGCCTGGGGCATTTGGACTGGCTTTTCCAGCCCCAACTGTTGCCATTATTACCTTCTCCAGCTGGACCTTTAAACAACAAGCCCTTATCTAACCACAATACCAGGACTCTTGGCCTCTCTGGACTGCACCCCCTCATTGAACTTATTGAACTCTTACTAGAACTTTTATCAGACTTACAGAAGAGAAGGTTAAGATTATTAAGACCTTTACATAAGCCTTATGCGTTCTTTGCACATTGCGCAATTTTTTAATTTTTAATTTTTAATTTTTAATTTTAATTGGTATGATGAGTGTATGAGATTGCATGTGATTGAGTGAATGCTCCCACTTTTTACTACCCTATATTGTTGTATTTATGTGTTCTTAATTATCACGTGGGGACTGTCTGAGTGAACGAATGAGTGTGTCTGATTCGGAGGGCCTGTCAGGGAATGCGGGAGCTATAGGTGTGGTTGGGGGGACCACGGACACGGGAGTGGGCCAGAGCATTACGGTCGTAACGGGGAGGGGCAGATATGGCGGGGACTTTAGGGCTGGCCATTACCGGGGAAGGAGGGTTCGCTACGTCACAGAGATCCCTCCTTCCGGCCCTATGAGTCCCACTCCGAGGCCAGATGGCGCGAGTAGTCAGGACCCTGGTCTCCGGCTGTTGTCGCTAAATGCCAGGTCTGTTGTTCACAAGGCTCCCCTCGTCCGGGACTTAATCTTAGACGAGGGGGCAGACCTGGCATGTATTACTGAAACCTGGCTGGGCCCGGAGGGAGGAGTCCCCCTCGTAGAGATGTGCCCAGAAGGATTTCAGGTGCTTCATCAGCCGAGAGCTCAGGGAAGGGGTGGGGGTGTGGCTATTGTTATTCGGGAGTCTTTAGTACCTCGTAGGATCCCTGCTCCGGAGCTTGTCGGGTGTGAGTCCCTGCTGGTGAAGCTGGACCTCAAGGGTCAAGTGGGCCTGCTGCTAACGTACCTGCCTCCCAACAGCGTTGCAGCAGCCCTCCCCTCGCTCCTCGAGTCGGTAGCCGAGCTGGCAATTGAGTTCCCCAGGCTTATGGTCCTGGGGGATTTCAATTTGCCTACGCTCGGTGAACACTCTGATGGGGCGCAGGAGTTCATGGCCTCCATGACAGCCATGGGCTTGACCCAGATAATTCGGGGCCCAACTCACTCTGCGGGTCACACGCTCGACCTCGTATTTCTTTCGGAACAGTGGATTTGTGATCTTGGTCTGAGGGGTAATGAGATCATACCCCTGTCGTGGTCAGACCACTGCCTACTGAGGCTTGACTTCCGAAGACCAAACCCCCACTGTAGGGAGGAGGAACCGACCAAGTGGTTCCGCCCCAGGCAACTTATGGACCCTTTGAGGTTCCAGACGGAGCTTGGGGTTATTCCTGATACTCTCGCCCACAGTCCGGTAGAGACTCTGGTTGCTGCCTGGCATTCGGCAGCATCGGAGACCCTCGACCGGATTGCGCCACTACGGCCCCTCCGAGGCGGCGGATCCCGGAGGCCTCCTTGGTTCACCGAGGAGCTCCGGGAGAGGAAGCGCCGGAGGAGACGCCTAGAGCACCAGTGGAGGTCCGATAAATCCGAATCGAACCGAGCACTCTTAACAACCTGCACTACATCAGGGCACTTAGGGCAGCAAAGAGATCTTATATTGCCACCTTGGTTGCGTCCGCCGAGTCCCGTCCAGCCGCCCTGTTTAGGATAACCCGTTCCCTCTTAAATAAGAGGGATACGGGGGACCCCTTGCAGGGTAGGGCTGAAGACTATGCCCAGTTCTTGGCGGACAAAGTTGCTCGGTTTCGGTCGGATTTGGACTCCACCTTTGCAGAGCCAGCCGTGACACGAGAGGACGATTTGGTAGACCATCGCTGGGTTGAGTTTCAGGATGTTACCCCCGGGGACGTGGACAAGGCCATGAGAGCTGTGAGTGCCTCCACCTGTGTACTGGACCCGTGTCCCTCCTGGCTGGTTGCTAACAGCAGGGAGGTGACACGGGGCTGGATCCAAGCGGTTATTACTGCCTCGCTTCGGGAGGGGCACTTCCCCGCCGCACTTAAAACGGCGGTGGTGAGACCCCTCCTGAAGAAACCATCTTTGGATCCAGCTGTACTTAACAACTATCGTCCAGTCTCCAACCTCCCCTTTATTGGGAAGGTTGTTGAGAAGGTGGTGGCCTACCAGCTCCAGCGGTCCTTGGAGGAAGCCGACTACCTGGACCCCTTCCAGTCCGGCTTCAGACCTGGTTACAGCACAGAAACCGCTTTGGTCGCATTGACCGATGATCTCTGGAGAGCCAGGGATGGAGGCCACCCCTCCATCTTGGTTCTCCTTGACCTCTCGGCGGCTTTCGATACCATCGACCATGGTATCCTTCTGCGACGACTGCGGGAGGTGGGGGTGGGAGGCACTGTTTTGCAGTGGTTCTCCTCCTACCTCTCGGACAGGTCGCAGTCGGTGTTGGTCGGGGGACAGAGATCGACCATGAGGCCCCTAACATATGGGGTGCCGCAGGGGTCGGTCCTGTCCCCCGTACTATTTAACATCTACATGAAACCGCTGGGCGAGATCATTCGGAGGCACGGGATAAGATACCACCAATATGCGGACGATACGCAGCTGTATCTGTCCACCCCGTGCCAACTCAATGAAGCGGTGGACGTGATGAACCAGGGACTTGAAGCTGTTAGGGACTGGATGAGGGCTAACAAGCTTGTACTCAACCCAGAAAAGACCGAGTGGCTGTTGTGTTTCCCTCCCAAAAATTTGGCTAGTGTTCCACCACTCAGGCTGGGGGGTCAAATTTTACACCCCTCAGACAGGGTTCGCAACTTGGGAGTCCTCCTGGATCCACAGCTGACCTTTGATCACCACCTGTCGGCTGTGACCAGGGGGGCATTTGCCCAGGTTCGCCTGGTGCGCCAGTTGCGACCCTACCTGAACCGGGAGGCTCTCACAACAGTCACTCGCGCCCTCGTGACTTCTAGGCTGGAATACTGCAATGTGCTCTACATGGGGCTGCCCTTGAAGAGCATCCGGTGGCTTCAGCTAGTCCAGAATGCGGCCGCGCGAGTGATTGTGGGTGCACCTCGGTTCGCCCACATAACACCTATCCTCCGCGAGCTGCACTGGCTACCTGTTGATCTCCGTGTGCGCTTCAAGGTGCTTCTTACTACCTACAAAGCCCTTCATGGTAGTGGATCTGTGTACTTGGGAGACCGCCTCCTGCCAATTACCTCCTCTCGACCCATAAGATCGCATAGATTAGGCCTCCTCCGAGTGCCATCTGCCAGCCAGTGCCGGCTGGCAACTACGCGGAGGAGAGCCTTTTCAGTAGCAGCTCCGACCCTCTGGAACGATCTCCCCGTGGAGATTCGTACCCTCACCACCCTTCAGACCTTCCGCACAGCCCTCAAGATCTGGCTATCCCGTCAGGCCTGGGGGTAAGACCATAGTCCGCCCCCACCCGAATGTTGTATGAATGTTGCTTGGTTTTAATTATATATTGTGTTTTTGTTATTGTATGTCTTCCCCTTCCATACAAGTTGTTAGCCGCCCTGAGTCCCCTCAGGGAAAAGGGCGGCCTATAAATAAACTCAACTGAACTGAACTGAACTGAGTCGATTTGCTTGGAGAGAAGTTGGATGACCACACTGAAGCCACATTCTACCAAATACGATGTTGGAAATGCAACAAGGAGCTTCTTAACCACTGTCCATAATGCAGGGTAGCAATCAGAAATTTCTTTCTGTAACCAAAACTCTTGGTATGATTTCTTAAACTTTCAGCTTAATGTCATTTTGCAGCTCTATGAGTTGTTCCTCCACTACACCATCTTCCTCAGTATCTGAAAATGGATTTATCACCCAATCTGGAATTTCCATCAAAAAAAGATCTTGATATCACTCAGACATCTAAGTCTTAGAATGTCAGAGAAACAACTTTAGCTGGATAGTCACATCCCTGCAATAACATCATTGTAATTTTCAGTTTCATTAATTTCCACAATATCAACACTAGCATTGTTACTAACCCCTTCCAAACCATCTGCATAGTATTTAAGATTTGGTGGTCTAAATATAAAAAACGGTTGACTCACATCACACGTCTAAGCAAAACTGAAGTACAATCTATTTTTCCTTTTTTTAAAAAAATATCTCAATTTTAAGATTTGTATTACTATTTTCATCCAGTCCCCATCCAAAAATGGCAAGAAACTCTGGTGTCATTTTTTTAAGCAACCACGGGCAGATAATTGCTCATACTTGCCTTAATATTATTGGCCAAGTTTCTTATTGGCTATACTAACCAAGAGTTGCCCCTGAAAAGTGTTCGGAGACTACAATTGGTCCAGAATGCAGCCGCGCGAGCGATTTTGAGTGTACTTAGATACACCCATGTTACACCTATCCTCCGTGAGCTTCACTGGCTCCCTATTGGTCTCTGAACACACTTCAAAGTGCTGATTATTACCTTTAAAGCCCTACATGGCCTAGGACCTGGATATCTCTGTGACCGCCTCCTGCCATATACCTCCCAGTGCCCAATAAGATCTCACAGGGTGGGCCTTATCCGGGTGCCATCGACTACACAATGTCATCTGGCAGCTCCTTGGGGGAGAGCCTTCTCTGTAGCTGCCCCAGCCCTATAGAACGCTCTACCCCCTGAGATCCGGACCCTCCCCACTCTCTCGGCCTTCCAAAAGTCTGTTAAGACCTGGCTGTTCCGGCAGGCCTGGGGCTGCTGATCTTTGATTGTTCTTCAGCCCCATTAAAATTGAGTGCATGTTGTGTCCCTTTTTTAACTCACCTTGTTTTGTATTTTAAACTCTTTTAATATTTTTAAAATTGTTTTTATGTAAGCCACCCGGAGTCGTTCGGGATTGGGCAGCATACAAATCCAGAATTCTCCAGACAGCTATGGACTTCAACTCCCAGCTATGCTGGCTGGAGAATTGTGGGAGTTGAAGTCCACAAGTCTTAAAGTTGCCAAGTTTGGGGACTCCTGACCTATAGTATAGTAGTATATACATATAGTATACTATACCTATATCAAAGAAAGCTCCCATGAGTTTAACAACACCCGTATTTCCAAGGCTAGAAATGGAAGATTGCAATGCGTGCGAGCTCCTGCTGGTAATCTAAACCTTCCTAACCAAAATCTACACCACCAAAGGGAGCGACCACAGTTCCACTCATCACACCCCTCCCCACAGTTACATTTACCCAGCAGTGTCTCCATGCAAAGGAAAAGGATGGCACGAAATATGTGACCATTTTTTAAACCAGTGGCAAAGAGCTCTCTCGGAAGCTCAACTAGAATTTGATTGGTGGGGAGTTTTTCCCCCTAACAATACTGTGCATGATCTCCCTGCCCACCGACAATTTTAAAAAAAACTTTTCACAAGCCAAGCCAGTCAGTTAAGATGCCGGTGGTGTTGGGGGGGAGGGCGATTGAAGTGATGCACACCCCTCTCCTGGGAGGAAGGCGGTGATTGGAGGGGAGGGTGGTGACATTGCTTAAAGGGAAACCTGCAGCTATTTCCAGTTTTGTTTGGGTAATTTCGTCCTTCTGCCTGTGCCAATGGGCTTTAAACAGTCCATCTTCTGCTCGGCAAGTTTCTCCTTTCCATCTGAAAATTAACTAAGGGGAAGCTACCAACCTAGGGGTGACGCCCTCTGCAGCCAACACAATACACAATCATTTTTCCTCACCCTCTTAGTGCCCCCCTGCCACCCCCCTTGCCTCTAAGTGCCCCCCTAAGTCATCCCACTGCACCCCAGGGGGCGGTACCACCCACTTTGGGAATCACTGATATAGGGTATCCTCCTTGTACTGGGGGTTAGACCAGAAGACCTCCAAGGTTCTAAGTCTGTTATTCTATGTCTGTGCTGCATAGCCTGATTAGACAACACCTTTGGGGAAATTTATGTAAAACAGATGAAGATTACTTCTATTTTTTATATATCTTTAAATGCCTTTAATTATATAGGCTGGATCATTATAATTTCTCTACAATTTCAAAACAGAAACGACAACAAAATATAACCCCAGATAGCAATGTTTATTCCATTCTTTAAACAATTTATCTTTTTTTTTAAATGTTTTAAAAATGTATAGAGCTTTAATTAATAGTCCAAGGAATACAGATCCAGGCAAAATAAAATTCAATAGGAAGAAATAATAATGCATATACTGTAAGAGTTTTTCTTAGTAAGGGATAGATAAAAATCTTTCTATCAATCTATCATCTTCTCTATCTATCGTCTATCTATCTATCTAGGGTCCATTCCAATACATTGCATACAAATTGTATAAATCCTCTCCAAGATATGACTTCATTGCTGATATCCCATTGTGGCCTACTTTACTCCTGCAAGCAATGGCATACTTCACTCTTATTGATTCTTTCAAGGCATTCTCAAATGACTGTATTGATTTGTGAATGAAAAAACTCTAGTTCTGTTAAGGTTCTTTGGTTTAAGACAATTTCAAGATGTATTTTGCATACCAGACTTTTTGACAGTCAATGAATTAGTTGCATCTTAGATACAGATGAAGATGGAAAAAAACCACATTTGGATAAACTCTTTGTCCAGAGAAATATTTGCTAAGGTCTTATCAGGTACAGTCTCCAGGTATCATAATTCTCATGCTATTATTTGAGAAGGTGAACATTAGCATACATAGGTGGTTATTGCAATAGTTCATGGTTACCAATTTTGGAATATCTATTTTCTCCTGTTATTGCAAGATATGTAGAATATCATTAGGACTTTGTCTTTGTAGGCAAAGCCACTCTAAAATTACCAATAAATCACTTTTGTCAACATTGTTGACTGGATAATTGAGCAAGGGACCATAAAGTCCTACTCTGAAGAGCAGAGAGGTCTAAAGGGCATCAATTAAGTGCCAAAATTCCTTCTGCATAACAGAATGTTGTGTATGAATTTTTAGAAAAACTTTAAAGGGGACTAGTGTGTGTGTGTGTGTGTGTGTGTGTGTGTGTGTGTGTGTGTGTGTGTGTGTGTGTGAAATTGCTTAGTGGACTTCCCAATAAAAGGTGCTAAATTTGGATGACTTTCAGTTTAAAGCTTTTGAAATATTCTTATAGGACAATAATTTGGGCTAATCTTTATATAACCCAAATACAAAGAATGTCTTTAGAAATCCTGCCCTCATTTACTGTTTTCCTTGATAGCTAGTTTCCTATTTGCTTCTTACAGAAAAGTTGATTAGAAATCAATAGGTTATTGGGAAGAAAACAATTAGTAGTCTTTTACTTCTAAAAGCACTGTCTGTTAAGCTGCTTGTGCGTTAATCACCATTGTGTTGCAAAGAGACTAAGGAACAAAGATAATCCTAGGCATTCTATCATCCTGTCTTATTAGTTTCTTTGACCTGTCATATGTCATTGTTCTTGTCTATATCTGTATCTATCCTCATGATTCAGTCCTTCAGAATAATACTTTGTCCATTTTCTTATCCCTCTTTGAAAGAAACAAGTGTCTATAAAGGAGTAGTGACCATATTTTGATATGGGCATTCAACATTAAAATCTATGGGCCTATCTGGTTAGAATAATTGTAATATGGGAGATGATGACATGGAATGTAAGAGGGGTAATTGGCAAACACAATAAATGATCAAATATAAGGAAAGGCGAAAATGATGAATGGGGCATATCTAAAAGTAATAGCAAGATAGTAATAGAGTTGGTGGTTTCTTCTTATGGAGTAGAGAGTTGATAAATATAGGTAGGAAAATGTACAAATTAATAACAACTAAAAGAGCTAAAATATATGTCATAAAATTTGAATTGGTATGTAGATTTTATAACAATACAAATCCATAGTTTGGTGAGAGTTGCATACTACATTCCAATAAAAGGAATGGAACAATAATGGACAGATGAGTTTAGGGTGGGAAATATTCAACATGCTTAATGAATGAAATCAAGGGGAAAACATAGAAATAAGGATAGTTTACAAAGATAGAAATATATGTATAGAATGTGAGGCTGGTATAGATTTAATAATACTTTTATATTTTGTTGGTTTTTTAATCTCATGAATCAATATCTTTTGCTTCCTGGTTGTTTCTTCTCTTCTCTGTTTTGTTTAATAGAGTTACCTCAGAATGAATAGTATGTTGGGTGTCTATCTAAATATATATGCTTTGTTTCTCAGAAGGCTTTTCTGTATAATAAACATGAAGTTATTTAACAGCAATGTCACTTATAGTCAAATGAAAAGAACACCAGTGAGATGGTGCTCAAGTTGGCATGTTATAAGAATAAAATTATTTCAGTAAGCTCAATATGTTTCCCTTGCAATTAGGAAAATCTAGTTTTTCAGTTTAATATTTTAAATACTATTAAAATGCATTGTATGATGCTTGAATAACATGGAAAATCAATTTTGAACTACTTTGGTTAGTAATGTTGCTATTCACTTTAGGCTAATCTGTGATATATTTTATTTATTATAAGTTGATTATGTTTCCAGTTCAGAGTTCCTCATCAGTCAGATTACAATTAATTCTGAAATGTTCATTGCATCTGTTGCTTTCTTCTCATTATTTTTTCTATATGCATACTTCTTTTCATAATGATTTTAACTGCTTTAAAGAGATGTTCAGCATTTGTATGGATTTTTTATTATTATTAACTGCCTTTACCTCCTGTAGTTTTCAAATGCTAAAAACATCTAAAGTATGCTTTGATTAATGTGATTTTTATAAAGTTAACTTTTGCCCTATCATGTTTTATTTTTTGTCCACCTATTTTTTTAATGTCTTGGCAAAAATTAATATCATGTCAGTCTAACAAAGGAGTTTTGAATTATGATTGTCATTGTTCTTTAAGTACTGATCTTGGTATCATGAGTTTTCTAGGGAATACCTATTCGCATACAATTTTAATCTGTCAAAATGAAACTGTAATAATTGTGATGAAAGGGTGCTATAGTTCTACTGCAACAATTGTCAACAAGAGGTGTAAAAACTAGACATGCAAAATTTATATATATATATATATGCTCGCTTCAGATGAAGGGATAAACCTGTTAGCTATAACCTAGTTTCTTTACCTGACATTTTTTCTGCATCTCCTATTATTCTATACATTAGTATCATTAAATGCTATCAAATTCTGATATATTATGTTTAAGTATGACAGTGGTTACTGATGATGATGATGATGATTACTAGTAATCAGAATTTTTATTGGTTTTTATATTATTTTTACTGAATTCATGTCATCTGAATTGAACTGTTGCAAATTTTATCAGGAGTAAATAACTTCTTAAAGATCTACTACATTCACATGTTTGTACATTAACGATCAACTTCCCTCTTCCATCCTGAGAAATAAAACAGACATTTTGTAGCTTTCTGAGCTCTGATTTGCTTAGCACAGGGGTGTCAAATTCAAAGCCCAGGAGCCGGAGCTGGCCCACGATGTGGGATCTAGCCTGTGCAGCCATCCTGGAAACTGTAAGGGACCAGCCCACATTATTTCAGCCCGGCATGTACTCATGTGCATAGAAGGTAATGTGTGCATGTGTGCACAGCCCAGACCACCACATCCCAGTTTGAGATCAGTGCTGTGCCTGCACCAGCATATCCGGCCTTTCGTGTGTGTGTGTGTGTGTGTGTGTGTGTGTGTGTGTGTGTGTGTTATCAAGCAAACCATGCCTGTGGGCCACACCAAGTTGGCTGAGATCACCCTGGCCAAGCCCTTACCCCTGCCCCCGGAGGACAACCACGGAGCTTATCCAACCCTCAATGAAATCAAATTTGACACCCCTGGCACAACTTATCAGTGTAATCATTTAAACTCCCTGCTTCTCTAATGGCATTTTACAGAGGAACAGATTGATGACTGTAAATGTAACCATCAAGTTATTTTTGTGCATCCTATTTAAATCAATTAGTACTATTTCAGAGTAAGAGAAGTTAATTGCTACTAATATTATTTATGATACAATTTTCTAATATATATCAATTGAAGTAAGATGCTCCCAGAACTGTATTTTGGCCAGGTACTTTTATGTACAGCATTTACTTTTAAAGAGGCAGACACACTTCAGTGTAGAAATATACAATATTTCAAGGATGACAGAATCATTATTGAAGCTGCTGGGGAATTTCTTCTATTAGTATTGGGAAACCAAAGGAATGGCCAACTCAAAAAGTTGTAGATACTTGTCCTAGATGATAACAGATAAAAAAAAGCATATTGAGTTTTAAAGATGTTATGACATCTTTAAAATTTTCCTTTTCAAAAACATTGCAACTGTGACGTTCAAAGCAATGTATGGATATGATGTGAGGCTAGAAAGTATGAAGACCTAACAAATTATGCTCATGAAAACTAGTTTTATTTCCATTTCCTTTTTTCCTATCTTCTGTTTTTAATTTATTTTGCTTACTATTTTTTTACTGTTGCTTTCCCACGTTGAATTAGGTTGCTTAACTCCAGAAGGGAACTGCATAATATGTATGCATAATTTACCAATGTTAATTTTATAAGTAATCTAATAATGGTAAAATTGTACCACAATACTCTACATTAGATGTTCATGTGGTATGTATGACTGTGTCTAGATTACTTTTTCCAAAAACATTTTAAAAGGAGGATTGAGGTAGACAGAAGGAAGAAGCATTAAGTATGTGGAGGAATAGTTTTATGCAATAAGAACTATCTTGGAAAGTACATATATCTGCTGATTGACAATACTAACAAAACGGAATTCCCAAGCATTCTGAAAATTTTATGAATTCCAAACTGTTAAGGAAACAGAGAGATGGAAGTACGTTATACATTGGTTAGCACATTTTGGCTAAGCTATTCATTAAGAAAATGAGTAAAATGAAGGTTTTCAACTCTGGTGCATAATAAACATCATGACATATTTTTTTTATTAATATATGTGATTTTTCTAAGCTTTTATTATTAAAATCCACCCAGAGGAAAAGAAGCCTACTGGAGAAGAGATGTTTACTATTGTGGTAAAACATTGGTTTGGAAATCACACATCTAAAATACCCTTGTTACAATTTCAGAAGTATTGCAGACTGAGAAGAACAATCCATAGCTCTATATCTCTGTTTCAAGGCTCTTCCTAAAAGTGATGAGTATAAAATAAAATAACTATTATGCTATTTTTCCACATCCTCAGATCTGGGTCTCACTTTTTCCCCCCTGGTGGATCAAGTGATCCTACATGATTCTTTTCATAGTCTCTTTTCATAGTCTTTTCATTCTACAAAGCATAACTCCCACAGTGGTAGAATAGCATATTAATCTTTTATGCCATATATATTAACATCCTCTTATAGTTAACATACTTAGAGTCTTAAAGAATCTGAGAAACTAAACCAAAAAAAGTCAGTTTCCCGAGCCATTCTTGTAGAGCTCAATTTCTTTTTGCTTTCTTTGTTCAACAATGGACCAATCAAAGTGACACGGCAAAAGGAAAGTAAGCAGGATTGAAAAGTGTGTTAATTTGTCTTTTGTCACTGCGGAGAGCAGAGTTCAAACTAATCCAGAGAGACAAAAAAGGGGCCTTTTGTGTGTGTGTGCTAAATGTGTAGAGTTGTCAGGAAAGAATTAGTTCAAACAAGCTTGGCCTATTTCCAGGTTATAAATGTACTCCACTCATAACTGTATGGCTTTTTCATTTCTAAATGAAGAGCACATGTATTGTAATCTAAGAAACAGTGTTAGTTAGTGTGTCATTACTAGAACTGAAAAGATGTCAGAGAAAAGATAAAAGCTCTTTGTGAAAGACAAAAATCCACCAGACAAAATGTTGTAGAGGAATGAACAATTGTTGCATGAACAGACATGAAATAGCTGTCCAACACTATGGACAGAACTCAGTATTCTTCTCTCTTTGCAATTTTAATCTCCTTCTCTTGCAAGCAGATTCGAGACAATTAGAAGCAAATTTATGCCTGTTCAGAGCCACTCAGGTAGAGCCTCATACCAGGCAAAGCTGTTTGATCTCAGGTTCTTTACTTCCAGCAGTGCCAATTTTACCTTTTCTGTTTCATATACTAATTTTTATCCTACCTTATAATCTGGAAAATATGTAAATGAAGCTAAAATAAAATTAAAACAACAATTCAAATTAACAATAATCACTAACAATTTCTCTTCACTTGACTAGACTAGCCATTCCCAGATCTTCCATATGTTTTAGCCTTCATGCCCCTAATCATCTTTGTTGCTCTTCTCTGAGACTCTAGAATCTCAACATCTTTTTTATAGTGTGGTGACCAACCTTGTGGTATTCCTCTGCTTACTTCCCTCCATAAAGGACTACTTGTTCAGTATGGTTTGTCAGCCAGTTACAAATCCATCTGGTGGTGATGCTATCTATCACAGTTTTTTCTAACTTACCATTGTCAAATGCTAAGGTCTAAATATATTTCGTGCATAGCATTTCACTCATCTACTAATTTAGTTATTTTGTCAACGAATGAAATAAGATTGGTTTGGCATGATTTATTTTTAACAAACTCATGCTGACTTCTAGTTACTACTTTATTTGTTTCTAGATGTTAACAGATCTATTTTTTATTATTTTTTCCAGAATCTTCCTAGATATTGATGTTAGGCTGATTGGTCTGTAATTTCATGGGTCTGTTAGATGATAGATAGATAGATAGATAGATAGATAGATAGATAGATAGATAGATGGATGGATGGATGGATGGATGGATGGATGGATGGATGGATGGATGGATGGATGGATGGATGGACGGACGGACGGACGGAAGGAAGGAAGGAAGGAAGGAAGGAAGGAAGGAAGGAAGGAAGATAAATTTAACTGGAGTCATCATAACATTCATCATAAAACATCATAACACTCCTTTTACCTTATCTGGATAATAGAAGTTTGAAGGAGATATATTTAGGTACGTATAGCCTAGAGAAGAGTTGGGGAACATGATAGTTGGGTTGTCCTCTATGGGACTTTATCTATATGGCGGACCACTCATTCAATACTTGTACAGCCAATTACAAATACATCTGGTTGTGGGGTTCCACCACAAAACCGCGGACGACAAAATTGCGGTCGACGAAAGCGCATATGTGACGTCATCACAGCGCGACAAAAAAGATCGAAAAATATAAAAATAAAGCGAAAACCTTACCCTAACCCCCCCAAACCTAACCCTAAACCTAACCCTAAACCTAACCCTAAACCTAACCCTTAACCTAACCCTAAACCTAACCCTAAACCTAACCCTTAACGTGACGAAAAACCTAACGCTAACCCTTAACCTAACGCTAAACGTAACACTAACGCTCTAAACATAACCCTAACCCTTAACCTAACCCTAACCCTAACCCTTAACCTAACCCTTACCTTTATGTGAATCGGCTTGCTGTAATTTAATTTTTATTTCAATTTTTCGATCTTTTTCGTCGCGTTGTGATGACGTCACATACGCGATTTCGTCGACTGCGCTTTTGTGGAACGCGGTTTTGACGGGTCACGGGTTGTGGTACTGTCTATCCTTTATTGTTCTATCTTACCAAGAAGTAGATTATGATCTACTTAACTAACTTAACAAACACATGCTAACTTCCAGTAACCACTTTTATTTGTAAGTACTCATAAATCAAATGGTTGATTATCTTTTCCAGGATTTTCCCAGTTAAGGTAATTGGCCTGTAATTTCCTGGATAAATTTTGTTCCCTTTTCTGTAGATTGGAATCACATCATCTCTTTTCCAATTCTCGGGTATACAAGTGGCAGAAAAAGGTATGCAGCTACACACTTACTACAGCTGCTACATGAAAATCCAGTTAGATATGAGGACAGAAGAGTCAATCCCATTCAGATAGGCTTTAAATTACTTTCCCTTTTTAAAAATTCCCTTCCAATTTAACAACAGAATGTGCATCTCACCTAGATTTATTTTCAGTTGTTTCCCCAGATCTAGCATATTATCATATTATATCCATATCTTGGATCTGATTGGTAAGAAGCAGTGAAATTGTGTTCCATGGCTCCTCATAATCTCTCCCAGCAGTTTGTATAGAAATTGAACAGCTTGGTGCTAAGACAAAATTCTATGATAGGCCACAGGTCATCTGCACAGATTTTGCACTGTAGTTCCTCATACACCCTTCTAGATATGAGTTAACTAGAAGAGAACAAGAAACTTCCATAGATAGCAAGCAGCAATCAGAGGCAATCAGAAAAGAAGTTCAATTTCCTTTTCTCTCTCCATCTCCCTGCACTGAATGCCAGTAGGGGTCTTTTTATAACACCTGCCTTGATTTTCTTATGATATTTTAGCTCATACATTTGTGCCATCTTATGATAATGGACTCTCTCATAACCTTGACTCCACATTAAATAGTACAGTGCATCAGAGGACATGCACATTCCAGAGTACAACACACCAGGGCAGACTAACACTTTTTTTGCATTTGAAATGAATTCTGAGAGCTCAATATTGGTCTAGCGGAATCTCCATTTGCAACTTCAACAACATTAGCAACACTTGCATGTAAAGCATTGAGCTTGTCTGCCTTATTTCATCTGATTTATTTTATATATGGATCTCTCAGTCATCAGAATAAAGCACAGCATGACACACATACAAGGCTCCACATCTAACCCTATCAATTGTAACTTAATGAGTGCATTGGGAAGCATAAACAGCTATGAAAAGTTTTTGAACTGGCCATACCTTTGACAGTTGCTTTCTCATCACTCTTCCATCCCCATATCATACAATTTAGTCCACTCCTACAGCAACAGAGAAATGATTTGTCCTACTGCTGAAGTAGCCAACCAGCCAGCCAGCCAGCAAGCAAACAAGCAAACAAGCAAACAAATCACAAATCACAAGTGCTACAAATCCAGCCTGGAGTACCTGGAACAGTCCAAATACACAAAACAGTGCTGCTTCTCTTCTAGAACAGAAACAACAACCTCAGAATATCCATGATATATTCTGAGTTAAGAAAACTGCTCTTAGGCTACACTTGTTTTGAGGGTAAAATATCTTGAATCTTCTTACACTGAAGCAGATATCTAGGCATTTAGAAAAGATAAGATAACTTTATTGTCATTTTATTTTTACTGTGAGCACACTGGCCAACATTAAAAATGAAATTCTGTTGTTTACTCTCAAGAGAAAGTATATATCTATCAAACACATACATAACATTCAATATACACATGCTATATACATACATAAATATAAACCTGTCTGTCTGTCTCTATCTCACCTTTTTGCTGTCAGAGGCTACAGATGCCTTCAGGAAAGCCTTGCAGAATTAATGGGTCGACGTGTGCAAGGCCCGGTTGCAACTATCCAAAGGCACCCACCATCCACACCCTAGTTTAATATTTACCTGTGCACATATATAGCGAACTGTTCTGACCCCCCTCCGTATGGTGAGTTACTCCGACACAAGGTTACTGTTAGCCATGCTTTATTCACAGTAATTACTCACAGACAAGACTTTGGCAGCAACCCAGACTCTCACAGATAAGAGACACACACAAGAGCTTCTCCAGCTTAGTAAAATGGTTGTGTCCTGCAAAAGGTCTCCTCCCAAAGTCTCTTCTTATATACTTTCTTGGGAGGAGCCAAATCACAACCACCTGGGCCTAGTTATCTTCTATGTCTCCGTAATTTCTGCCTGCACTTCTCCGCCCTTCTCTGCCTGGCGTCCAGGACCAACTCCCTTTGCTCCTCCCCACTGCTCCAGGGCCTGACGTCAGGGACAAACTCCCTTTGGCTTTCACCGCTGCTCCATGCCTCAGGCACCTCCTGGTGACCAACCAGCCTCTCTGGTCCCTGCTCAGAGTCTGAACCCTGCCCAGGGTCCTCCACATCGTCCAGAGCCGACTCATAGGGTCCCTCGCTATTGGAGTCTGTCGGCAGCTCCAACAGCTCCTGCTGGGCCACAACAGTGAACTATCAGTAATCTTTTCTGCTATCTCACCACCCTTGCACCACCTTCTTGTATGAAATAGTAACCAGACAGTAATGCAGTATGACAGGATACTCTCAATCATACCTCCATAGAAAGTGGTAAGGATAGGAAGATGAACTTTTCTCTTGTGATGCAGAAAATGCAGGTACTGCTATGTGCACTTAACTGTTGAATGACCAAGATGACTGACTGACTGACTGACTGACTGACTGACTGCTTGCTTGCCTGCCTGCCTGCCTGCTTGCCTCATTCATTTATTCACTCACTCACTCACTCAATCAATCAATCAATCAATCAATCATTGATAAAAATCAAACCAATACCATATTGGGTGCTGAAGGCAAAACTGGGGTTGAAATCTGCTCTTTCTGAAGTATGCAATGTTTTCTTATGATGTGAAGTTGATCATGTTGTACAAATTGGGCTGCTAAATATCTATGTGCAGAACTAAAAGCTTGACAGGTTAATTTGAAATCATATTTCCCATTTCTCACCCATCCCCTCATTAGGAGGAACACTGAGCATTCATCCTTCGTTAAAAAAAATTAAAAAGCAAGGTCAAGATGGGGCAAATTTTTAGAGTGGGAAGAGGTGCTTTAGTGTATCTGTGCAGATCCCTATGATAATAAATAAATAAATAAACACCTGTTGTGTTTTTGTCTCTTGTCTACTTCATTGTTTCCCCCAAAAATCATTTCTTTGAAACTACTGTATAAAAATACATTGAAGTCTAACATTTATGGGGCCTGCAAAGCGAAGCCTAATTTACTTAATAGATAGGCTGTAATCAAAATCCATTTGTAATTAAAATAGTAGCTAGGCTTTCCATTTTAAAAAAATATCCAAACCAAAATAAAAAGGTTGCCATAGCAATTCATGGCACAAAGTGATTATTATAGAATGAGAAACTTCCTTTAATTCTCTTACAGGTCCTTAACATCAGTGGATCATTGGAACAATGATTCTTAAAAATGCATTTTAAAGGATGATTGTACAGGTGCTGTAACCTCAAAGTGACAGCTTTTTAAGAGCAGTTAATGGCAAGAAGGAAACAGTGGCTCAAGAAGTACAAAAATAATGGGACGTTATTTCAAGCAGAACATTTCAATAGAGACTGTTCCTTTTGTATGCAAGGAACTTCAAGCTGGAGTAAGATAATAAGGCTCTGTGAAGCTTTAATTTAGAGATTTGATTTAAAGGTGATTCAGTCAAATCTCCGTATTGAATTAGGTTTTCAAATTGGATGGTTCCAAATTAATCTGTTACGTTGGATGACTTTTGTTTTCACACTGATTTGGTGTTTCAAACCAAAGTGGCCTCATTCAGAAATGCAACTTAAATCAATTTTCGGATCACAACATCAATTTGAATGGAATCGTTTTGACTCTTTGCCTTCAGATTCTGGGCTCAGTAATGTATTACAGATTTTTGACACTTTGTAGTTTATCTTGCCTTTGGCTTGACTTGCAGACAAGTCTTGGCTAGATTAGAATCTTCCTTGCAGACAAGAATGAAGCCATCCAGAACAGTGGATTGTAAGCTGCTACTGAGAAGATGTAAATTATTTTTCCTCTTTGAGGCAGTGTTATCCATGGCA
This sequence comes from Thamnophis sirtalis, assembly GCF_051295495.1. NCBI lineage: Eukaryota > Metazoa > Chordata > Lepidosauria > Squamata > Natricidae > Thamnophis > Thamnophis sirtalis. The sequence continues at coordinate 107,857,382 of NW_028261383.1, read as the reverse complement.
GCAGAAGTGTTGGCAAAATGGTAGGTAGAATATTATGATACAAGCCATGCCTCTTTTGTACATATTTCGACATTACACATATGCATGTGCAAAAAGCTTAGGTTTGTATTGCAATGCTCAAGCCAGCACACTGCCAAATTTGACATGCATATAATGTGAAAACTATTGCCTTAGAAGTATAAACTTGACCTCCCGTATTAGCTGATACGGATGTAGGACATGATGTCCTTAAACTGAGATAGTGTTATGTATTCAGTAAACAACTTGTGATCTGTTGGTTATCATTTCAGATATATTTTTACCTAAACAGAAAAAAACAGAATGACCACAGGTGGGCCAGAAAGCAGTGGGAGAAATATCTGGGCTTCCCCATTGAGTTTCCTTCTGGGCAGCTGATGGAGAGCATTGGAAATCTTCCTTTCCTCCACATTTTATTATGAATTTTGTATAGATTTCTTTCCTTTTCCTATACATCTTTACATTTATTTTCAAAGGATAAATCTATTTTTTTGATAATATAAAACAGCAAGAGAAACATACAATATCTCTATTCATATTTTCCATACCATGTGCAATTTTACATCTCTTTACTAATCTTTTCTCCAAATAAAAACGTTTAGCATGATTTTTCAGTTTTGGAAGAGTTACTTTTTCTCTAACTCCATTCCAACTTTACAATATTTTATCAATTATTCATTATTACTTTTAATAACCTTCATTAATATTTTCATAGGCCTTCGACTAAAAATGGATTTTATTTTGCCATGCTGGATCCCTTTTCACTTACATTGTATTGTATTGCTACCATGACCTGCTTTGACTCTTTGGAAGAATTTTGGAAATTAAGAATCCCTTTTATTTTACTACGTTGAATAGTGTGGTATCATTGACAAATTAGATCTCGTCACAGTTCACTCTTAACTTCAATTCATTTATAAACAAAATGTACTGACCTCAATATAAATCCCTAGGGAACTCCATGTTGAAGAGTTGGTCAAGGTAATTTCTCCATTTATTCCAACCCATGGACTTCTCTTATGCCTTGAGTTTTCAAATAATGAAAGATCTTCTTTCATTATACAGTTGTTTAAAAGGGGAAAAAACAGGAAAGACATGTTTTGTGGGTTATTAAGGAAATTTGGGTTTAAATGAAGGAATGTAAATTTATGACATTTGCAAATAACCACTAGCTAAGAGCGTTTTCCCCAAAGATGCTTCTCCAAAAGGCAACTGGACTTTCTTAGTTTTTTCCTTGAAAACATTTGGCGTCTCATCCAAGAAGCTCTGTCCATTCTTGGATGAGAAGTGAAACCAAGAGAGACCAGTTCCTTTTTGGAAAAAAAAAACTTTGGGGCAACCAGGATTTTGATGATTGAGAATCTCCATAGACATAAACCAAGTGTTTTATTTCCAGTTGCAGAATTATGCAAAATATTGTCATCTATTCTTGTTATATTTCTTACCTAGGCAAATGTAGCCACAGGCATAATAAATCGCCTCCTCCACCCCTGCTTTGAGTTAGATCTGAACTCAATTCCAATGAATCTATTTTTCATCATAAATAAAAGTTAGTAAAATCAGCATCTATCCAGTTTAGCTAACTTTTCAGGATGTACAATTCTGGAAAATAATCCTAGAAAATATAGTGGAACAGAGATCAGCCTGTTCTCACAAATCTGTACTAAAATAAGTGGTAAAAATTGACCTTAAGATATTCAAATCCAAAAGGGGAGGAGGGTCCTTCTTACTACTGTTTCCCCATTTGCAGTGAGAGGATATAACTGAATGTGTTTTAATATGTTTACTGAACTCCACACCATTGGGAACTCTAATAATGACTTGGAAAACCAGAACTAAAGTCACTTTAAATTATTAAAAGTTAGGATACTGCTAACCTTATAAGGAATTTATATCTTATTTATTTATTTAGTCCCATAAACTAAGACAATCTGTCTAGTTGACTCTCTGTTCACCAAGCAATGCATTAGGCAGGTCACTGGGAAATATAGGCATGTTGGAACAGTTTGCCCTTTTTCAAAGTGCCGTATAGATGTATCAATCCTGCATATTGTGATCGGGGCTTTATTAAAATCTGAAGTTGTCATTTTTCTAAATTTGTTAATGTTTATCAGTTATATTTATTTTGGCTGGAGGGAAGACTTGCAAACTCCAAGTTGCTATAGGGTAGCAGAAATACTTTCTGAGATTTAATTCTTTATTCGAGAGTGCTAACAACATAAACAATCTTTATATGTTGTCATGGGGAAAATGCTTTGCATTAATAAACTCTTCCCCAAGGACGTGTTTGAATTTTCTTGATATCATGAAGACCTGATTCAATTACCATATAATCATGCTGGTTTGAAATTCTGGGAGTTTCAGTCCCAATACATTTGGAGAGTGGAGAAAGGTTACTGTACAGACATTATCAAGAAGTTTAGCATGTGCATATGCAACAAAGTTGTATTTTATTCTCGCATTTTCTTCTTTTCCTTGGTGTGATAAAGATTCCCTTGAGTCAAGCTTGACTCTCAGTGGCTACATGGAGTTTGCTCTAATTTGTGAAATGTCATTCCTGATTAATTAGAAGCCTCCACTAATATGAAAATATTCACTCATTGTGAGCACATTTGGAAATGCAGTTGAACAATGGTGTCAAAAATATAATTGAAATATTTTATTAATATATTCTTAATTCTCATTCAGAGAATCTTTTGAACTGACAAAAATACCAGACAGGGCAAATTCTTCTCAAAACAAATAAACAAACACCCCTTTCTTTGAAAGACAATCATGTATTTATAAATAATCCTTTTTGAAGAAAATCATAAGTGAAGGAGCAATTATTACAAAGGAAACAAAATTGCAGTGATTGCTATTCATAGCTAAGGACTATTTCACCAGCTGTGGATATTGATGGCACTGTCACAAACAGAATAAATGTCAAAGAAAACATGTACTCAAATTATTTCATTACTTTTCCCTTTTGTGTTATAGGCTGGTCATTTCAAAAACCAGTGTTTCTGTAATCATCACAGCATTGAATTCTAAATTAATAAGATAAAAGAAAAATAGAAAAGGAGAGATATAACAGTTTGGGGGGATGGGATGCCATCACCATAGAAATAGGTGAAAAGCAACAAAAATATGAGAAACATTATTAGTAATCAATGTAGAAAAAGAGAAAATGCTAACTTCTAAAATATAACAGAGGAATGGTTTCAGCACAGTTTTTATTAATATTTTAATGTCAGTTCATTGTAATTTTTTAATTACTTTTCACTTGTTTCAATAATTTGTAAGCCACCTTGTAAGAGAGAGGGTGGCATAGAAATTTAATAAAGAAAAGAAAAGAAAAATGTAAATGAATTAAGAGAATGAAACCTGACTGTGTGTTTGTGTTTGTGTGTGTGTGTGTGTGCGTGTGTAAAATTTCTTCTCAGGTTTCATTATCTTGAGTCATTTACATTTTTCCTTTTATTTATTTATATATTATTACACACACACACACACACACACACACAGAGAGAGAGAGAGAGAGAGAGAGAGAGAGAGAGAGAGAGAGCGCACTTTTAAAAATTAAATAAAATGAATTTCAAAAACTGTAGAACAAGCTTGCAGCATAATAAAATTGACAAAAGTGAAGGAGGTCTGAATACTTTCTGAATACCCTGTGTATATGAAAGAAAAGTGGAAAATTTAATAACATTCTTTCCATGTCACTTAACCTCTTGTCCTATTAAACCTACTTTCACAAACTTTGAATAAACAGCAATAGGAAGGACTTATTTGTTAGATTCTCAGAAAGAACCAGGCGGGAGGCGTCTGAGGTAACCGTAAGTAAACCACATTTATTACAGGCAATTGCAATCAACAGAAGTAGATCGGCAAGCTTTCTCTGTCTGACAGCTTTTTATATAGAGCTCTCAGACAGGAGAACCAATAGCTGTGTGTATGACAGCCCGGCAACTTGCAGGTCGCGCCTGATTGGCTAAGGTGCGTCTGGCTGTTGCCGAGCTGTCATTCGTAAGTCCGAGGACTTACTCAGGACTCAACACTCCTTCCCCCCCAGCGAGGGCACATGCGTCAGTAATGGCGCATGTGTAGTCACGCAGGTAGGCGGGGGGACAGTGGACATGCCCAGAACGCCGCAGTTGGAGAGGCGGCGCCGGAGGGTAAGGACATCCCCGTGACAGCTCCTCCCTGCGGGGAGTGGAGCTCTGGGTGACGTCACTGCTGCGGCCTAGTGGAGGAGGCAGCACCCAAGGAGGAGGTAGGCCAGGCGGAGGAGGTGCGGCTGGGAGTGGCAGTGGATTTTGAACAGGCCGGTAGGTGCCAGGGGGTGGGAAAGGCCTGTGAATGGAAGGCCTAACTGGGCAGATGAAGGGGAAGCGAGGCCAGATTGAGAGGCTGCAGGAGGCTGTTCCGGGGGTGGATGCGACCCGGCGGCCCGGGCAGGATGGCCTGACTCTGGGAAGGCCAGCGGAGGCGCGATGCGATGGAACTGTTGTGGGTCCAGGGCCGGCTGCGAGGCGTCTGTGGCCGGCCTCTGCATGTCGGGTTGAGCTGAAGCCTCTGGGGAGTGGCAGCGCCTTAGTTGATCCAGGTGGCGCCACCACTCGCTGCCATCGGATAGGTGGACCCTGTAGGAGACGGGTCCGGTTACCTCAGTGACAGTGGCAGACACCCACCGAGGGTCCCCCGAGTAATTCCGAGCCCAGACCAAGTCCCCGGGAGAGAAGGGATGGGAGGGATGCTCCAGGTTGCCAGGCTGAAGTCCTGAATAGAGGAGGTGTAGTCTATCCAGGGTGGTCTGCAGGCGATGACCCATCAGCAGCTCCACGGGGCTTTGCCAAGTGAGTGGGCAAGGTGTGGAGTGCTGTGCCAGTAGGTAAGCATCCATCCTTGCCAACCAGTCACCACGGTCCATGCGGCCCAAAGCCTCCTTGGCCGATCAGACCGCCCTTCTGCCCAGCCATTGCTGGCCGGATGGTAAGGGGCGACTGGGGCATGGCGGATTCCTTGGGCGGCCAGGTAGGATTGGAAGACTGAGGATGAGAATTGTGGGCCGTTGACAGCTCCATCTGTGTCCGGCAACCCATAGGTAGTGAACAAGCGTCACAGAGCCCGCACCATACTCTCCGCCGTGGTGGAGCGCATGAGGACTAGCTCCACCCAGCGCAAGTAGGCATCCACAGTGACCAGGAAGACCTGGCTGTGGAAGGGACCAGCGAAGTCAAGGTGAAGGCGGAACCAGGGCCCGCGGGGCATCTCCCACTCCTCGGAGGAGGAGGAGGGGGAGATGGGCAGGACACCTGGCACGGGTCACATCTGCCAACCCAGGCCTCGATGTCAGTGTCAAGGCAGGGCCACCATACGTAGCTCTGGGCCAGCGCCTTCATATGCGGGACCCCAGGGTGATCGGCATGGAGCTGCTGGAGGACCAGGCGGCAGAGGGCCGAAGGGATGACCACGCAGTTGCCCCAGAGAAGGCAACCGCAGTGGAGTGACAGCTCCATCTGATGCATTTTAAAAGGGCGGCAGTCAGGAGGGATGCCCCCTGTAGGCCAGCCCCTCAGGACCCATGCCATGATCTGGGAGAGGACAGGGTCAGCTTGCGAGTGGGCAGCCACATCAGAGGCTGTCAAGGGGAGGTCCAGCTCTGCGATGGAGAGGACGGAAAGGCAGGGGACAGGCTGGGGGTCAGAGCAGGGAAGAGGACAGCGGCTAAGGGCATCAGCATGCCCTATGTGCTTGCCCGGATGGTAGCACAGCACGTAGGAATACGCGGCTAGGAACTCCGTCCAGCGGGTCATCCTGGGAGACAGGATGGGGGGGCAACCTATCACCGGCCAGAAGCCCAAGGAGAGGCTTGTGGTCAGTGTAGAGAGTAAAGTGCCGACCGTAAATGTAATCATGGAACTTTTTAACCCTGGACACCGCAGCCAGAGCCTCCTTGTCGATCTTGCTGCAGTTCCTCTCGGCCGAGGAAAGTGTCCAGGAGTAAAAAGTTATGGGGGCCTCTGAGCCATTGGGGAGGACATGGCTCAGGACTGCCCCCAAACCCACGGGGGAGGCATCACATGCCAACGTCAGGGGCATCTCGTCGCTATATTGGACTAAGACTGCCTCTGACGTCAGCAGGGATTTGACAGCCGCGAACGCATGCGCTTCACAGCTGCCCCATTGCCAGGCCGCGGATCAGTCGAGCAACTGATGCAGCAGCTCGGCTAGTGACGCCTTGTGAGGAAGGAATGGTGCATAGAAGTTTAAAAGGCCGAGGAACGCCTGCAGCTGCGCCTTGGAAGTGGGAGTGGGAGCGTTCCGGATGGCCAAAATTTTGGAGGGGGTAGGGTGGATTCCCTGGGCATCAATCAAGAAGCCCAGGAATTCTACTTGTGGCACAGCAAAGGAGCATTTGCTGAGCTTCAATTTGAGACCCGCGCCCCTAAAACGGTCGAGGACCTTCCGGAGAACTTCGATGAGTCCTGAGCGGCTGCTTGCAGCGATCAGGACATCATCGAAGTAAGGGACAATGCCGGGGAGCCCATGGAGCAAGCGCTCCATGAGGCTCTGGAAGATCCTCGGGGCAATGGAGACGCCGAATTGGAGGCGGCGACAATGGAAAGCCCCGCGGTGGGTGACGATTGTCTGGGCAGCCGCCACATCGTCATCCACCAGGAGCTGCTGGTAGGCCTGCGCCATATCCAGTTTGGTGAAAATGCAGCCCTGCCCCAAGGAGTGGAGCAGGTGCTGCACGACAGGGACTGGATAGGGGTTTGCCTGGAGGCCAAGGTTGATCGTTGACTTGTAGTCGGCGCAGATCCTGATGGACCCATCGGCCTTCACGGGATCACTATGGGGGTCTCCCAGCATGAATGGTCGACGGGCTCCAGGACGCCCTGCGCCAACAGCTTATCGAGTTCGGTGTCAACCTTAGGCCTCAAGGCAAAAGACACCCTTTCTCTGTCTGACATCTTTTTATATAGAGCTGTCAGACAGGAGAACCAATAGCCGCGTGTATGACAGCCCGGCAACTTGCAGGTCGCGCCTGATTGGCTAAGGCGCGCCTGGCTGTTGCCGAGCTGTCGTTCGTAAGTCCAAGGACTTACTCAGGACTCACCATTATTAGTAACTGTAGCAGTCGTCTGGCTTCATCATATCAAACACTAATAATTCTGCACTCACTTTAAATGCTTATTGCCTCTACAATATAGTAATTATTTCACTTTGGTGTAATACATAAAAATAGTTTCATTCATGCCTCGCCAATCATTTCAGATCATAAAACACCTCTGCCCATTCCAAAAGACAGGTTTCCGATGTTTTCCTAAAGTATAGCAGGGATAGGTCCAAACACACATCTAATGGGATGGTATTTCAGAAGGCAGGAGCAACCACAAAACCTAAGCATACTAGAATCCCACAAATGACCTTATTTGACTGAAGAGAAGAGCAGCATGATCCTTCTGCCAAATCTTATAGAATTAGCAAAGATGGAGCACAGAGAAAAATAGTCCTGTAGACAACTATCTGAAGCCAGGTGAAGATTAATAGACAACAACCAGCATTTTGAACTGAACCTGGCAATGAGAGCAGCTGCAGATACAGAGGTGCCAAATGGGTACATAACTCCTCATGCAACTTCTGAGTAGTCTTCAAAGGTCCATGTAGTCTGCATTATAGTAATCCAAATGAAAGCAAAGGTAAAGCGAGAAAGAGAGAGATGATAGATAGATAGATAGATAGATAGATAGATAGATAGATAGATAGATAGATAGATAGATAGATAGATAGATAGATAGATAGATAGATAATAAAATTAATATCTAAAGCTAGAATTTAGACTATTAATTGCCACAAGAACTTAATAAAGGTCACAACCAAAATTATTTTTTTTCGGTATTTATTGATTAGATTTTTTTCTTGGTTATTTTGCTCTGGTGATAGAATTTTTTTTTTTTTTAAGCAGAGCTAAAAATAAAAGCAGCCTAAATAAGATGAATTTCACTTTTTAAATGTCTTGCTACTTAACTGGTTCATTAGCACACTATTTTGCAAAAAGGATCCTTTTGAATTACAGAAAAATGTTTAAAAACAAAGTTGCTTATTCGAAAGGAAACAAAATATTCAACACTATATTTTTAGATTCATTTCACATAGAAAATCCAGATTGCTAAACTGTGCCCTTACCTCTCAATCTAGCACCTGAAGATGTTTGTGTCAAATTATTCTCTCTCAGTTACAGTGTAGTCTGGTGATTTACCTGAGAGTTGTTCGATTTAAGGTTGAGTTGACTCTTGAACTACTGTATATATTAATAACTAGTAGCTGGATTTTTAGTCTTCAGGATATTATCCTCCTAGTTCTAAGAGTAAACTCTGAAGATAAATCTAGTAGTTTTCTAGATAGACTGACTTTTTTCTTTCACATAGTTCGATAATAAAGAAGTAAAGGAAGAGAAGAGATGAAGTATGAAATCTGAGGAAGATATGTGATCTTGATCTTCACTTGTCTAGCAATTGACCTCAGAACAAAAACAATACCTAAATAACTTGCTATCTTTTCAGTAGCAATCTTTGAATAATCACGAGATTCAATGTTGCAGCTGTAATAAAAAGGGGAAAGTACAGATGGTGCAATACCTGCCTGATATTGATGTCTACCACACCACAATCTTTTGCAGAATACATCCAATACATGATTTTCCAGTTTTATCCTTGCTGTATTTCCCATCATAAAGTTCTACTGCTATCTGAAAAATCCAGCAATCCCATCTTTGTTAAGAAAAAAAAAAAGAAGGGGCCAGTGTGTATTTTTCTAAAATATTCAACATAGAAATGCAGATTGAGAGACAAGAGATGTAGCAGCCACTTTCACTGAACAAAATAGAAAACATAGGATAATTATTGTTCAAGATAGAAGGAAAGTGATAGAGAAAAAGATGCTTGTTTTATAAGAGGCCAGGGGAGCCAACTTTCTCAGTGTTTATGAAGCAACACTATGCTTCATAACTGTGTAATGGTGTAATCATGATTTAGCAGTAGACATACACTGAGAGATTCAAAAAAAGAGAGAATATGCCATTTTATCTCAGTTGTAGGGAAGATGAATGGGAGGATATTCCTGCTCTCATATCTGTTTTCCCATAAGCAGGTGGCTCAACTGAGGGAACAGATGGACCTCTGGCCGGATCCAGCAGGGCTTGTCTTGTGCTCTTATAAATAGACGTATTTCATTCATAGGATTCTTGGCAAAGGAATAAACTTCTCTTTCATATGATGATCTGCATCCCTTTATCTTGTATTCCTGATGTTCTTACTGGTAATGTTTTGCATTTTGTTTATTTCTTCATTTATCCCTAGCCTTTTTTGTCCCCATTGTTTAAACAACAAAAAAAAGCTATCAAGGCTGCTTACAAATCTATACTTTATAAAGTCTGATGCAAAAGGAAAGGGATGGAGAAGAAAGAAAAATAAAGGTTTGACATTGTTTATGGAAGTTATAGTTCTTATCAGAACCGGTTGGGATGCAGACATTTCAGGTAACATGATAGCAAGGCTGCTGGCTAAGAGATAGTTGATGAAGCCATAGAATGACTATGCCTTTTTTTTTTGTCTGTTCTTCAACATTTTAGAAATGCAGTTGGCAAATGATAGTTGAAAAAAAGGACAAACATACCTTTTTTTTCCTGAAGAGATGGCAAATTATCTTGCTCCCTCCCCCCCATTCTTTAGCTTTTTATTATTTAAGTAGTAAGCAACTTCCAAAGCAAAGTGTTGAATTTAAGGGCATCAACATCATACCTGAAGAATGTTATGCATTCTTCATATTAGAAAGGTATCTATCTATCTATCTATCTATCTATCTATCTATCTATCTATCTATCTATCTACCTACCTACCTACCTACCTACCTACCTACCTACCTACATACATACATACATACATACATACATACCTTTATCTGTCTTATATCCATTATCATAGATAAGTGACAGTAAGTGAGAGCAAAAGCAAGATGATAGATATACGACAGATACATATTGTTGTAAAATGTTTGCTATATATTATTATAAAATTTTCCTCAGCGTGCATTTCTTTGAATATGTATTTACTGTGAGGTGTTCAGCTGTCAAATCCAACACTGCTTCTATCCAAACCAGTTGCTATAAAAGCTGAACCATAGTAATGCAGCAGTCCTTCTAAATACATTCAATGAGAAGTTTTACGAGCTCCAACCAGTAAGCCGGAAGTACCATGTGAGGAAAAGCTACTTTAGAGCATCTTTCCTGTGGAGATTGTAGTGATTTTCTATGCTTCTGAGAATCTCCACAGACTTCAGAAAAACAAAAAGAAAGGAAGGAAGAAAGAAAGAAATGTTGATAGAAGCTGAGAGAAAAAGAGTTTACAATAATATCTTCAAAGATGAATTCCTTGGTAAATTGCAAGTAATAAACAAATGCCTGTACATTCTCTATTTTTCCTTGCCGGTTTTGCTATGTTTACTGCATAGCTTGAAATTCACAGAGCTGGACTACAGAAGAATCTTCCTACACCAGAGCAATCAAAGTTTCTCAGCATCAAAGCAGAAAATAATTTTCAGAACAGTTTTCTTGACCAACATGAAACAAGGGTTTGACATTGCAGTGCACACACATCAGTCCCTTTATTCCCCTGAGTTCACACTGCTCTTTCTTTAGTGGAGTCAGTAGAAAGGTGATATCCTAAGGATATTAAGCATCCACAACAGAAATATTAACAATATGCCCAACTATACTTTTCTAGGAAAGGAGAATTATATTATTTGATAGTGTGAGTTCAAATAAAAACATCAGAGATATTATCAGGTGCTCAAAATGGCTGATGTTATCTAGTAAGAAAAAGAAAATGAAACCAATGTATTTTAATTATCTAAAAATGCATTAAATAGCAACAACCATAATTTAAGGTTTTTTTTTTTCAGAAAAGGCAGTACATATACCTAAGAAACAAATGGGGGAAAAAACTAATGATATAAAACTTTCAGTAAATCCCTAAAAGAGTCTCTGTGTGATTGAAATTAAGAAGGATGCCAATTGTTACACAATTGCAAAGGGAAAATTATCAATGTATTTGAAAAAAAATATTGTCAAAAGGTAAGATTCATGCTGATTACAAGCTGGCATTCATTATGTTTTAATATGCAATAATTGAAAGGAGGAGCCCACAATATTTCTGGGGGAGAAATGACAAACTGAGGATAGATCTGCTAAGGGTGAAGCTGATGGATGTGGCAGGATGAAGAATTTGTGAGTGTACTGGTTGTTTGTGAGTCATCTCTGGACAAGGAGAGGGCTTGAGATTGTCCACAAGTTGTCCAGAAAGTTGCTTCTCAGGAGGAAAGGACAGGTTTTTGCAGCATAATCCTTAAAGAAAGAAGTTGTAGCCATAAGTTTAAAAACTTAAAAAAATGGAATAAATGAAAAAGAGCTAATATAACCAGGTTTAATTAGTTTGTATTAGTTTTTAATATTGTAATCAAAATTCTTAATAAAATTAAATGTTAATAGATGACTGACAAAAAAAAATCATCCTATTTCAATTTATGTTCATACTCAGCATAGAAAAGTTGAATTGGGGAAAAATAAGTTATTTTCTGTTTCTATTTTTTCTATCTGTTACTATGCTCTAGTGCAGGGGTGTCAAACTCAAGGCCTGTGGGTCAGATCTGCTGGCAGAGGGGTAGCAAAACAAACTACTAGCAAAATTGGCATTTGATCACAATGCAAGGAGGCATTGAGAAATGTTTTCCCTTTTGCATTTGAGCATCCAAGAAGGAGAAAAGGAAAGAGGAAAGAAAAAGATGGGAAGGAAAAATGGGAAGATAGCAAGGAAGGAAAAATAAGAAAGGGGAAGGAAGGAAGGAAGGAAGGAAGAAAGGAAGGAAGGAAGGAAGGAAGGAAGGAAGGAAGGAAGGAAGGAAGGAGATTATAATGAGAGAGGTGGATCTGAGGGAAGTCCTGCCTTAGCACTTGGCCACCAGCAACCCTTCTCCCTTTTGCCATCCCCTTGTTTCCTCCTCCTGACCTCTCCCTGTGGTCTCCCATCCTATTGCCGAGGATGCTTTGGTTACAAAGCTGGCACGTGAGAGTGAAGCAAGCCTGCACATGTTCACATTTGTGAACTGGGCTGAACCGGTAGGGAAAGTAAGTGAATCCTACCACTGGGCTGAATGTTTCTACTTTGAGGTTTAGCTAGGTTATCATGTTATTATTTCTGATGCAGGCCAAATATTTGTTTAAAATGTTATATTAAATTATGGTTTCTAAATTTTCATATATATTTATCAAATCATTTTTAATATATAGTAAATTCTAATCAGTGCAATCTAGGAAGCAGATGCACCCAAAATCTATCCAAACTTGGTCTTGTAACATTAAAATGGGAACCAATATTTTTTTCAATGGCTGCTGATCCCTGCACTAAACTATGATGTAGGGGTGTGTGTGTGTGTGTGTGTGTGTGTGTGTGTGTGTGTGTTTGTGTGTGTGTGTGTTTTGTTAGATACACTGACGTCAGTGAAAGTGTAGTTTACATGACCAGATTTCCTTTTTCATATTTTGAATATCTCTGCTCCAGGAATGATGATGCTATGATATTTACCAGTCAAAGCAAAAAGATCAGTTTCTTAATTTAAAGTTAATCCTGTGAGGAGTATGGGTTATATAAAATAAAGGAGATCAGAAAGTATAGAAATAAATATTAATCTTAAAACAATTAAGAAGTGTCTTGCTTTCTAGAAGCATGGGTGTATTTTTTTAATGCATTTCCTTACTGGATTTAAATAATGAACAGTTTGACAGCTTTACTTTCACCTAGATAATCTCAGTTTAATAAGATATGTACTCTTTTCTTCCTCCTCTTAGTTCTCATAATAACTATAGTTTCTCATTTGTCTAAAGCAGGAAATTATGTTTGCCTACTTTAGAAAAAGCCAAGATTGCAAGCTAGAGATCTTAAATTGCTTTGAAACTGGTAATCAATACTTTCTGGTAGAAGAATTTGTTCAAATGAACTTGAAAATTAAGGTTAACTGGAAGTTTCTATGTTTAGTTTCTAAGTATAACAGCAGTAAAAGAAATAGGACATATCTGAACTGAGGAAGTATATATATTTTCAAATTTAAGTGAAAATACAATAGTGTTTTGAAAATTTGAAATTATGTACATTTAAAAGACAAAACTAGCTCATTTTTGAAATTAACTTTATTAAAGAAAATTAAGGAATTGTTTACAAAATTAAAAACACTGAAAATAAAAACATAAAAAGGAAAGTAAGGGAAAAGAGTGAGAAAATAATAAAAAATAAAGGAAATAAATAGGAAAAAAGAAAACAAAATATAAATAAATTACTTCCAAACTTCTTTAAAGCAATTATAACTGTACTCAAATTTTAATATCTCTCTAAGATTACACCATAATTCCTTTCTTTCCATAGAAGTCAAAATGTCTATGTCAAAATTGAACAACCCTCTCTCAACAGAGTGGAAGGGATAGAACATCATCTATCTTCAGTCTAACAGTTCCAAGAAGGCTCCACACCTGTATATCTGCATTACTCAGATGCCTCTGGCGACACAGATAAACATCCAAGTGAACTCAAAGACTCTCTGAAAGAATGCAAATGCCCAACTGTCTGTAAGAAGTATAAATCCTTCCTCACTATCCAGTCAGAACTGAAGAAGCTTCTTAGATGAGAAATGAAACATCTTCAAAGAAAAATCAGAAACTCCAGTTGCCTCTTGAAAAAGTTACCTTTGAGACAATATCTTGAAAGTATCATAACAGAAACTGTTTCACCCCTTTTCATTTTCTAACAGGAAAATGAATGATTTAATTTTTCAACCACTAGATAGCAGTGGTTGAAATGGTGGTGGTGGTGGAGAAACCTATTACGTCAATGGGTTAACTGTACAAAAATATAAAGAAAAATATATATTCAAATAATCAAATAATGGACCTAAGAGATTCAGAAAATGGTTAGTAAGCCCTCTTTCCATTAGAGCAAGGAGATTGTGGGGCTTTATTAAGGCTTCCTTAGCTATACATTTTGAGTTGAATTGACCATTCATGTAGTTGTCTTCATAATAATTTGGAAGTGCTTTGCCACTGCTTCTTTCTGGAATATTTTCCAACTTTACAAGAAATCTATAATCCTGGAATTTTCCATTTTATTTTATTTATTTACTTTGTCACTCATGTACAAGATAACAGGAATAAGAATACACATGAATAAGAACACAGGAAATGGGTACAAATAAATGGGTACATTAGGACAGGGATGTTAGGCATGCTGGTGCATTTATGCATGCCCTTACTGACCTCTTAGGAATGGGGTGAGGTCCACAGTAGACAGTTTAAGGTTAAAGTTATGGGGGTTTGAGGATGTAACAACAGAGTCAGATAGTACATGTTGCTGAAGTCATATTTTCTGCTATCGATTTTGGTGCGGTTTATCTTGAGTTTGTATTTTTGTGTGCTCATGTAGTATTGCAATTGAAACTGAAGTAGTCATTGACAGATAGGACATTGTAGCAGATACTTTTGCATACTATGCTTAGGTCCATAGGCTACGTAGTTCTAGGTTGTCCAAGCCCAAAATTTCAAGCCTAGTAGCATAAGGTATTCTGTTGCAAGTAGAGGAGTGGAGTCCCCTTCTCATGAAATACCTCTGGACTCATTCAATTGTGTTAATGTCTGATATACAGTGTGGATTCCAGACAGACGAGCTGTATTTGAGGATTGGTCTAGAAAAGGTTTTGTATGCCCTATTTGCAGTACACTATTACCAGAGAAGAAGCTTAGCAAAATTAGGTTGACAACTCTTAATGCCTTTTTGGCAATGCTGTTACTTAGATCGTTTGACATCAGTACTCCAAGCCCTTGACAGAGTGTGGGTTGTCTACAACGTCATATCCACCTAGCTTGTATTTGATGTTCGGATTTTTTTCCAATGTGTAAGATAGAGCACTTGTTGGTTGAGATTTGGAGTTGCCAATTGTTTGACCATTCAGACACATAGACAAGGTCGTTTTGAAGGGCAACAGCATTGTTGGTGGTGTTGGATAGTTTTACGTCTTCAGCAAAGAAGATGCAGCTGCTTTTGAGATGATCGCAAAGGTCATTTATGTCAAGTATAAAGAGCATGGGTCCTAAGACGCTGCCTTGGGGGACACCACTGTTAACTGGTGCAGGGTTTAATAGGGCTCTCCCTATTTTGACTATTTGTTACCTGTTCAATAGGAACGCAGCTATCCACATGTAGAGATCTGGAAATGCTGTAAGATTTTAGTTTTAACAGTAGTTTGTCATATACCACTGAATCGTGTACCATTGTTTACTACTTAAGTGTTAGGAAGACCCATCTCTTACAATCTTGCAAACATGATTAGGACTAGTATGGATTTCACTTTTCTCAAAAAGCACAGTGGGCATTCAGTGAGATGTGCTGCTGCTAAACCACCTGGAGGCAAATAAGCAAGTTGTCTGTTCAACCGGATTCAGTTCATGGATGTTTCCAGACAGAGGAAAATATAAGCAAAAGTGTAACCTCTGTTACCATTTTTAATATTATGTTATTTATTTGCAATGGCTATCATGTTTACCAGCAATAGAATGCATGCCTTTAGTATCGTAATGCTATGTTCATAGCTTGGAGTGTTTGTTTTCAGGCTCCTTCTGATCATGGTAAGGCAACAGCCTTGAACTGAAGGTTTCATAATGTGAGTAGCCTGCTAATGCTACTCCTTGGCATTGTGTAGCTATATTAACAATAAGCATGATGAGTCACCTGTACTTTACCTGTTTAAAACTGCTATATAGTATCTGCTTCTTCATTTTCAAGGGTATTAAAAATTTATCACAAACATTTAAAAAAGAAAAATGCATTGACTTTTCTGAAAGCAATTTGTTAATTAACATCAAAGGGATAAAATTTGACTTGCATTGCTTAGTGAGTGGCATTCTTCCATAGTCCTGGTTGCTATAGTGATGAAGGAAACTCGTTTGTTCCGGGTCATTCCTAAATTTGCACATGAAAGCATTAGAGATTGCTGCTGTCTAATCAAGTTATATGGAAAAGTTTAAAGGGAGGTACAGTGTTTTACAACCATCAACCCTCAACAGGATAAAATACAATTGCTGAAAAAGGGATTATCTCTTCCTTTCAAAAACATAGCAGGAAAGTTCAAATGACTGGAAGACTTTTTTTTTACTACACATTTGGCTTTTGATAATCTTTTAAAAGCAAAAAAATGATGAATACATCACCAATATTCACACTGATGTCTAAATAATATGAATTTGTTTTGTTAAATTACGTTTACTTCCATATAATATAGGACAGTTTCCTAAAGACCTGAAAAAATGAAGAGAAACAGTAATTTCTTTTAAGATGTACTTTTTTTTCAAAATGTTAAACTTTTTTTGATTAAAGGCTAATTCTAGTATTATGAATTATTTTTCATTCAGTGAAGATTCTTTTCATTGCCTATTCTCAATGCAGTTGTCATGAAAATGATCAAGGGTATAGATCTTGAGCGATATGAGTTGTAGAATTCCTTCCAATTTTCTAGCACACCTATCTATACTGAAAGTTGCTCTACAAAAAGAATACTTGAGTATCCTGCAAATTTAGAGGAAACTATCTATATAGGTGTGTCTCTGTGTGTGTAAAACACTTCCTTTTTCTGATCAGCAAACCACCAGAGTGCTGGGTGGGTGGGTCGCCAAAAATGTGAGCATGCCCACTGAGCACATGCTATGTAGACACATCTTCCACACTTACGCACAACACCTAAAACAAGGCTTTTTCAATGGCAGCGGCTTCCTGCACATTTGCTAGGTCATCCACAGTTAGTAGAATGGAGGAGGCACACAAAGCAGCTTGGTTGCAAGGCAGAAAGTGAGATATCTAGGACCAGATGGCATCGGGGGGGGGGGCAGGGCCAACCAGTGATCAGAACTACTGATTCAGGTGAACCAATCTGAACTGGCAGCAGCCCACTACTGAAACCATTTCATTTCTTACCATAGCATTATATTCACAAAAATGTCTACTTGCATTGACAAAATGCAATCCTATGAATTAACCTAAGTAATTTTTTCCCGTTTGCCATAAAACCTCAACTATTGTTTTATGTCCCATTTAAAAAAAAACAGAGTCTCTGAGATTGAACTCAAGTTATGTGACCAGCTATTTTTTGCTGTTCTAGTAAGGATTGGGTAGAATAAAGGATGCAAAGATAGAAAAGTATTCTGAAATGGACTGAATGCTGTCAGCATAGTCTAGATTCTGTTGGATTTCATTTTCTTTTCCTTGATCTGTTCCCTTTAATTTATTTTTCATATTACTTCTTATTGTCCAATCCCACTCCACCACCCAAGACTATAGCACACATATAAAAGTGAAGAATAATAACTGATCTTCATCTTGTGCTGTCTTCTTAGGAAATAAATAGCACCCCGAGTCTCTTTCTGTTTCTGTCCTTTCCCCATGTTTGATGAAGAATGTTGGAGAACAATCAATACATTTGATGTTTTTTTAAAGATGTTATTTGTTAGAGCACTTTAGCACCCCATATTTTTATATTCCATGTATTTGCTAAGTGAGTGAGTGGCAGGGTTAATTTCTTTGTGTGTATGTTTGTATGTGTGTTTCATGTGTTATAACTGTTTATGCTGACTTGATGCTCAGATCAATTTCTAATTTTTGAGCAAAACTAAGCTATTCCTCTAAAATGTTTTCCCTATATCTTTAAACAATATTGAGCAAAGAAAGTACAGCCTACAGTGTGCTTGCTTACATAGTCTACTCAAAGCACTGAAGGGAAGCAGTTTCAAAGAAAAGACATTAATTTTGAAGTCAGCAGGAAGAATTCTGACCACTCTCAGTGGGCACACTTGGTTCATCAAAAGTAGTATAAAAAAAACCTTTGCTTGCAAAGATGGGAATACTTTATCTGGATATTTAATTCATATCTTCACTACTGGTACTGCAGGAAGTTTGAAAAAAAAGCATAAATATGAAGGGGGAAGAGAATGGTATAGTTCTTCATTTTGCTTATGTAGAAGGAAACTATATTGAGAAATATGAGAAACAGTTGAGATGCTGTAGTTACTGAGAGTTAGTTTTCAGTAAATAGTCCACAGAAAACGTATTCTAAGAGTGAACTTTCTACAGAAATGTGTGTTTGAGTCTAAAGTGCACAGATATCCAATGGTGAAATCATCTTCTGCTCCAAGCGGGGAAGGAAATCTAGTGTGGAATAATATAATCCAGATAACATTATTAAAGTCTTAGATAGCACAGTCAACACAAATTGTGATCCTTCTCATTTTAATCTAAGGCTTGATTTGCTGAGAACTTAATACATAGAGTAAACATATAGGTTCCTTCACAGGCAGAACTTCTGTCCATATATACAGTATCTGAATCAATAAGCCAACAATAGTCTAAGAATATAGTGCCTTGTGAAAAATGCTCCATCACAAGATACAAGTCAGAATGGATGGTGAAAGACAATCAGAGTGCTGGGAATGCTTGTTTCTGCTCCAAATTGCTTAAAATAATGCCACTAAAGTGCTTCATATCTTTCTCATGTAAACTGTGATTCCTAAGAGAGCTCTGTTTAATTTTGCTTGGAAAAATCTTGTAAAGTCAGAACTCTGACTTATAACAAATTATAGTGAATAGTTTTATGTCATCATCTCAGATCACTAGTAATGATCTTGCCTCTCAAGACAGAAGCACCTGTGTTCTGTCATATAAAGATGAGCATTTTGTAAATTATACTCATGCTAACTCATCTTTTATTATTATAATATTACTGTTTCTCACTGTAGCGGCATTTAACAAGACTCTGTCTGAAAGCTTATATATCAGATCCATTACTTCTTTATGCATTTCTCCTGCTTCATTCATATTATCACATTCCCTATCCTCCTTTTGCTCCTCTAAATGAAAATGGCTGACACTTCATTCAAGTTGAAATCTTTTAATGTTATGATTCAACTTGTTAAATAGCTAGTCCATATGCTATATGATGGCAGTTGAATATAACGCAATTGAATTATCCCATACATATACCTCTTCACACAGTCCGTGTTAGTATGTGTGTCTATTTAAAAATAATAATAAAAGTTCAGGTTAAAAAATATTCAAGTAAATGTAGAAATAGTTTTTCTAGTTCTTGTTTGTATCTATTCTGCAGCATTTACAACAGAAGGTTTTCATTTTTTTTCCATCTGCTTTATTATCTGCTTTATTTTTTATCTAACTTAATTATGACTTTGAAAGGTTGGGAGAGTGAGAAATTAAGTATCTCTGCTGTAAACTACTTCAGGCATAGTAACAAGGTTCACTTTGTACAAGCTTCATGCATTATATGAATATAATATATGCCTGCTATTCATGTCTCAAATAGCCAAAGTGCACATGGCACAGATGAAACCTTGAATGTACAAAAGAGCTGAGAAACCATTGTGCATCCCTATAGGAGCAGAGGAGAAAGTTACCTTCCAGAACCCCTCAAATAATTTCAAATTAAATCATTGGTTTAGCATAGCTATGGAACCAACCTGCATCATTCCTTAGCTTTGCTTCCCTGGAATTTCAAATCCCTTAGGGCAGTGTTTCAGTTGTCTTGATTTATCTCTAATACACACTTATGCCTTGAATCAGGTGTGAAATAATAAAAACCAGAATCTGACTTTTAATTTTCTCTTACAGGTTGAAATTTCTCTTTTTATCTAAGGCCGCTGATGCTGTCAAATACTTATTCTATAACTCCTATTGGATGAGGTTTTTTTGGTAAAAAAAAAGTAGTTCAAAAGGGCTATATTACTCAATAAATAAATTATGAATGTGAAGTGCCAAACTATTTTATGCAGAGCTCCTAAACTGCCAGTGGATCAGCATAGGCACCATCTACAATCTGCCTCGTACTTCACAGAATTGGTTACTCAGGGATATTGCCAAATTGCAGCATCCTTCCTAGAGGGGAAATATTTTTTTAAAAAAAATCCAGAATTATTGTGTCCTTCTGGGGATTGGAAGAAGTTGTGTTCTATAATGTGATTAGTTTTTTTTTATATTTCTCCACCATTTGATTAAACACCCTTTTTATTTTATTGCTCTATGCTGGTCTTTGGTCAGAATAGAGTTTTAAGTTTCACGTTCCATGTTCTTCTACTCCAAAAATTATTCTACTCCAAAAACTGATCCTGTCTTAAGTTGAGTTAAGCTTTAATTGAATTTACAACCAGCCCTAGTTGCTATCAAGCATTTTCTTCCAAATCTTTCCTCACTTTCTATTAGCAAAAATCATGTGTTTAGCAGGGGATGATACAAGAAGAGCAAAACCCTTTTCCTCAACTGGAATTGACACATGGAGGTCATATCTTGCTAAAAGAAAAAAAAGAAACTATTTCCTTGTAGTTATTAAATAAATCCCATGATCCTATAGGGAAACAACTAGTGACAGGCAACATAAAAATGAGAACAATGTGATTTTGTGATTTTGTGATTTTATTGACATTTGTAGGCCGCCCTTTTCCCTGAGGGGACTCAGGGCGGCTCACATAAAATCAGGGAAGGGGAAATGCAGACAATAACAAAGACACATATAATAAAAACAGTAACCAACATGCATTCATCATTCGGGAGGGGCAACTATCTTCATCCCCAGGCCTGACGGGCTAGCCAGTTCTTCAAGGCTGTGCGGAAGGCCTGGACGGTGGTGAGGGTACGAATCTCCACGGGGAGTTCGTTCCAAAGGGTTGGGGCGACTACTGAGAAGGCCCTCCTCCTTGTAGTTGCCAGCCGACACTGGCTGGCCGATGGAATACGGAGGAGGCCCAATCTGTGTGATCTTATTGGTCGCAGGGAGGTGATTGGCAGAAGGCGGTCTCTCAAGTATCCAGATCCACTACCATGTAGGGCTTTATGGGTGATTAACAGCACCTTGAAGCGCATCCGGAAATCGACAGGTAGCCAGCGCAGCTCGCGGAGGATAGGTGTAATGTGGGTGAACCGCGGTGCACCCACAATCGCTCGCGCGGCTGCGTTCTGTACCAGCTGAAGACGCCGGATGCTCTTCAAGGGCAGCCCCATGTAGAGCACATTGCAGTATTCCAGCCTAGAGGTCACGAGGGCCCGAGTGACTGTTGTGAGTGCCTCCCGATTCAGGTAGGGTCGCAACTGGCGCACCAGGCGAACCTGGGCGAATGCCCCCCTAGCCACAGCCGTCAAATGGTGGTCGAACGATAGCTGTGGATCTAGGAGGACTCCCAAGTTGCGGACCCTCTCTGAGGGGTATAGAGTTTGAATGTTTCATCATATTGTGAAAAAAAGATTATTTTAGTATCAAATTAGATGGGATTATCCAGTTATAATACATGGGATGAAAACAAAATCAGATGAATGCTAGGTGACAAGAATAGCAGTTATCTGGATTTATGCAATCCAGGTAATAGTGCTAGTTATTATTAACACATTTTGTTCCCCACCACCATTCTTTCCCCCCTTTTACTGCTAGTTATTATTAACACATTTTGTTCCCCACCACCATTCTTTCCCCCCTTTTACATGGTACATATTCTTCAAGTAAACTTTAAGGATAATCGCTAGTCTAACTATTTCAAAATGATAGTCAAGATATGGTTAATAAAGCTGCTTTTTATAAGTGAAGAGAACCAGCTTGGTGTAGTGGTTAAGGCACTGGGCTACAAAACTGTAGACCATGAGTTCTAGTCCTGTCTTAGCCACAAAGCAAGCTGGATGAACCAGACACTTTTATTCAGGAGTTGTAAGAAGGCAAAGGCATACCATTCAAAAAAATGCCAAAAAAATGCAAGGACTTGTCCAAGAAATCACCAGGAGTCAAGATGTAGTCATACTCACATCCACACATTCACAGGTAAAGTTTAAAATGTACTATTAAAGTCCACTTAAATCCATATAATGAGATAGTATGATGTTAGAAGATGTTGAAAATTACTGTATGAATCCTGCCCACATTTATGGCAATCATACGATGAACTGCCTTCTTGCAAGATAACCTAGAAGGAAGTCAATAAGGATGAGCCTCTTGGTCAGTCACACACACTCTATTGTGAATTGGTGATCTTCTGGTGGTAAACAGACAAAACTGATTTGAACCCAGAAGGTGAAGCAATTAATCTGGGCTATGTAGAGAGGAAGTATTCAAGAAAGAATCATGGCTTTTGAGCAGTTTGAAGCTTCCAGGAATACATCAAAAGGAAGCTTCTCCATATTTCTATTAGATTGTACAGCTTTGAGGCTTTTACAGAAAAGATGCTGGAGGACACAGTTGAATCAATGTTTAGAGCAAAAATGAAGGAAGAAATGAAGGAATCGACCTCGAAAGAGAGGCCAAATATGCCTTTAGAATTTTAAGCTTCTGTATATGTTTGTGAGTTACTGTATATACAATTTATTTGGAATGTTATGGAATTAAAGAGGACATTCATATATTATTAACCTTGTTTAAGAGGTATTGCTCCAGATACAATCCTGTACACCAGTTAGGACTATTTTAACACTTCCATAGAAAGGATTCCAGTGTTTACAAGTAAATACTTTTTGCAGAGTCAGTACAATATTTTCAAACTGTAGCTATTTCTGGCTTATCTCAGTGGAATTACACAAGTAGCTATACAAGATTTGCATCCCTTTAGAGAGAATCAGAGATATCACATAGGCTATTTAGTCTGTGTTGATTTTAAAAAATTCTTTGAGAGCTGTACCACTGGAATTCAGGAATTTGTTGTTTTTTTAATTATAAAAAATATTTTCAATTACAAAAACCTTTAGCAGATGCCTTCAGAATAAAACTTTGTCAAGCCAAGAACTTGGCTTCAAAACAAAGAAATTGGAACAGACACAACCATTATACCTACAGTAAACACAAGTAAGATCAAAATGTCTAGTTATTAAATAGTGTATTCTTAATTATAGTTTCTAAGTGAGGTTGCCTCAGATTGTATTTCCTTAACGTACTTCAGTTAATCCCTTATAAGCAGTACTATATACAGTAAGATTTTTCTTGAATTCCAGTTTATCCTATTGTTAATAGGTTGATTCAAGGGCAATAAGCTCAAAGCCATGTTTAAATTTATCTAGTTCTAAACTTGGTTGTCTGCTTAAAGTTGTCTGCTGGATAACACAGCAAGGCTTTTCACGATCTTCAGCTCTCAGTCTTGGATTTTTAATTTTTTACCTGTCTCCTATTCTTCAGGTTTTAGTGCTATGTAAACCAAATGACCTTTTCTTATTCCAGTTTTTTAAAGGTTAAGGTATCACCTCTCAGCTAATTATACATACAAATGAGGTAGGCAGAACTGACTTAAGACTAAAACACAAGCAAAGGGAACTTCTGGTCTCTTTTACATGGCAACTTCACTAAGATTACTCAATATATAAATTATGTGTTACATATTATTATTAATAATTATTATATAACACATATTAGATAGATAGATGATAGATAGATGATAGATAGATGATAGATAGATAGATAGATAGATAGATAGATAGATAGATAGATAGATAGATGGATGGATGGATGGATGGATGGATGGATGGATGGATGGATGGATGGATGGATGGATGGATGGATGGATGGATGGATAGATAGATAGATAGATAGATAGATAGATAGATAGATAGATAGATAGATAGATAGATAGATAGATAGATAGATGATAGATAGATGACAGACAGACAAACAGACAGATTATGGTGCTATAATACTATTCTATATATATATAGTATTCACATACACACAATTCATTACATAAGATAAATAAAAACAGCATATGTTCAATGGTCCAGTAGGACAAAATCAGACACAATAATAATGTCAAAGTGCAGAATCAAGTTTTGGAATTATGCTGGGGACAGTGAATATCAGGACATTCCGCTTGGTGTGCTGATATAAATGTTTATTATTTTAGTGGAAGTAAAACAAATGGAAGTTGCACTGTCCCAAAATACCCTACCCCTAAAAAAATGAGTTTTGCATTATCCTTTATGTGTTTTATATGCTTCTTTTATTTTATACAACTCACAGAAGCATATATTGTCTCCCTTCTGTTATTTTGGCCACCACATCTCCCATGTGAAGTGGATTGGGTTGAGAAAGAGTAAAGACACAAAGTTATCTAAGGGAATTCCTTATCAAAGAGCAAATGGGACTTCATGGGCTCCTAGTTTCTGCACCTTAGCTACTATTAGATAAAAATCTATGCAGTGTCACATAGGTTGCTGCATTTTATTAGCACAGGAAAAAAAGCTAATGCAAATATTGTGCCTTTACTTATCTTCTCTCATAGTCCTTCCCCAGATTCATTTTTAGACTTACTCGGTTGCAAAATATTGAAAGTCAAGGTGAAATATAACATAAGTTAAAACTATTTAAAGTAAATATTTATCATGATTTTTAATACATAGAAAAGGGAAACTATGTACTTCCAATCTGTTGTATGTAAGCTGTATCTTCCTATGAAGTGAAGTTAAAAAAAAACATAATTAGAATGGCAGAGAGTTCAGCTATTTCAGGTTATAGCCATATTCTTTACCTCATCTATGGTCCCACTGCAAACACTAGTGGATGTTACTTATACTATGAAATGAGGAGATCTTTCCTATCAGTGTAAGGAGCAGCTATATGGCTCTGTGTAGAAGACCATCTTTATCAGTATTAGAAATATTGCAAATCCATTTTATTTTATTTATATTTGTTTTACATGTAGGTCATAAGATATACCCATTCAAATTCTAATATATTGCCTCAGAATGGTTGAGGTCAGGGTGTTTCTGGGAGGGATAGGCAAAGAACACCAGAAGTGTATACCAAGAATATATACTTCTAGCAGGATCATCCCTAAAAAGGTTATCCCAGCTGCCCAGTTAAAGCAAGAGGCATCTATGCGAGCAATAGTCATGTAGGAAGGTATAGAATAGTGGTGGGATTCAAAAAAAATTAGTACCAGTTCTGTGGGCATGGCTTGGTGTGCAAGGTGTAGCTTGGTGGGTATGGTTTGGTGGGCATAGCAGGGGAAGGATACCATAAAATCTCCATTCTCTCCCCACTCCAGGGGAAGGTTATTGCAAAAACTCCATTCCCTCCTGATCAGCTGTGACTCTGGAGGCAGAGAATAGATGGGGGCAGGGGCAGTCAGAGGTGGCATTTACAAGTTCTCCTAACTACTCAAAATTTCCACTACCGGTTCTCCAGAACTGGTCAGAACCTGCTGAATACCATTTCTGATATAGAAGGTAGTTAATCCCTTTAGGACAACAGAGAAGACATCATGTAATACTATGGAGGAAAAGACAGTGGTAAATCAAGAAAGCCATCTTGATAGATTGATAAGAATATAATGATTCAGTTTGGGCCTTTCTGGTTAAATGATGTTCAACATGCTGCTGAGGGGATAGTGGGGATTTTTCAGTCTACTAATGAGGTTTATGATATGACTGGATTTAAGCCTCTGGGACAGGAAAAAGATATAATATGACTGCATGCTCTACAAATCAGAAATGAAATAAGAGAACTGGTTATCAGTTTTTGACGATCCATTTTTTCCCCATTGCCAGAATAATCTTCAAACAACCCAAATGTTTCCTATGTATACAAACATCACCAGATGGAGTACATAGAAATCAAATTGACTATCACAAGAGAATGGATGTATTTAGTTACAACAGCAAAGGCTAACTGTAGAACATGTCATAAACTGCTCATGAGCAAGTTACAATTCCAGCTAGAGTGGAAAAAGGAAAGGCAAAAAATTTAGACAATATAATCTTGAGTATAAATCAGAGGTGGTATTCAGTCAGTTCTGACAGGTTCTGAAGAACCAGTAGCGGAAATTTTGAGAGTGGGGAGGGAATGGGGATTTTTCAGTATCCTTACCCTGCCACACCCACAAAGCCATGCCCACAAAGCCACACCCACAGAACCAGTAGTATTTTTTTTAAATCCCACTACTGGTATAGATGTACTATTTTCAAGTTCACCAGGAATCCCTATGAAGCCTTGAAATTCATGGAATGAAGGAGCTGTGGAGTAAAAGAAAAAGCATGTTAAATATGAATGTGAGACTACACAAAACAAAAATGGAGAAGAAAGCAAACTGGATATAAGAACAAATGGAAAAGAAAAAAGAGAGAAGACAAAAAGGCGAGAAGACAAAGATTAGAGGACTGAACTTAACATAATGCATAATACATAAATAAAAAGATAAATATCATGGTGATGGTGAACACCTAACAAGCACAGTATTCCAGTACATTCCAGTATTAAGCCATACTGATAAATAATAAATTTATCCATAAACCTGATTTAATCTCCTAGCCTCAGCATCAGGGAAAGAATTCAGGTCTTTTCTAGCCTGGAAAAAAGCCAGAAGGGTTGGAGCCAGTGTAAACCTTGTTTCATAGGGCAAGTAGTGTGACAGAGAAAACAGAGAAAGGTCCAGGATCCACAAGAAGGAACTTTCTGATGAATGGAACTGATAGAAAGTTGAAGCAAGCAAATCCTGCCAACAGCTTTTTGAGGTGGCTCTAAATGACTGCAACAACTGCATGCAATGTAGGGCTTTCTAGATAACAACCAGCACATTGTACTGAAGTGCAAATTGCAGAAGAGGGGAGTCACAGGGTCATAGAGTGAACAGGCCCAAGCTGCCTATGCCATTATATTCTAGATCAGGTGCAACTTCCAAATGTTGTTCAAAGGAAGCCTCACAGACCATGTTGTCAAAGAATGACTAGGGCATGAGGTATTGAATTGGAGTCTCACAGACCAGGAAGGGATAGAGTTGGTATACAAGATGAACCAATGCATCTGTTTCTCAACATCATCCAGGGGAACATTCAGAGATAAAGATCGAATGTTACTGGATCTGAGAAAGCTCCCAATTCACAGCCAGTCAGAACAGAACTAAAGCCTGTTCTGAAACCACCAAACACAGAGACAGAGTCTCAAATCACAACTCATTTAGTGTAGGGCACAATTATAATTGTGTATCCTCAGCACTGATTAATACCTTGCCCAGGGTTGATGGATGAACTCCCACAGCTTCATAAAGATGTTAAAGAGAAATGGGGAGAGAGTGGAGCCCTGAGGAATTTGGCAACACAATACAGGAACTTGGATATTCAGCTCACCTTCCCTTTTCTTTAAAATCAGCTGCTGGCAAACATGCACACTTACCAATCAAAGCTTATTTGTAAAGCATTGTCCTCAAGCTGTTTTCTTTGTTGACAACTGGTTCTTAACTTTTATAGAGTGTTTTGCTAAAAGCATGCCCAGGCAAAACCGACTAGAGAACTGAAATTTTGGTGATTCAAAAAGTGAGTGTAAAATCTATTCATATGTTTGAAATACTTTTGCATCTTGACAACTATTGCTGAAAAAAGAAAAACCAATATAAGCACTATCTCTTTTATTGAAACAGGATGCTCTATTTTCAGGTCACAGATTTTTTTTCTAAAGTTGGTCACAGAAATAATCTTTAAATATGAGCAATAATTTCTTTCGCAGCTATGAGCTAAAACACAAATTAAACAGCTACAATTGGAAACTGTGTAAGTAATATAACTTTTTAAAATAGACAGGCAGAAGTAGATTTACAAATCTGCCATTGATTCACTGGGTGTTTAATGCCATGAACAAAATTCAGATAAAAATATCAATAAAATAGGATTATAGCAAGCAGTGTTAAAACCTGGTTATTCACTGCAGAAAAGTCGGAAAACAATAATAGCAGGTCAAAAACTAGGAATATTTTCCACTCACTTGAAGAATAAGTAAGACAGGATTAGACTTCCAGTAGTTGTTGCAGGAAAGATATGTTTTAATATTCTTTAAAATATACTTGCATACATATCTGTGGGCCAACGCTCTTTCTGTAGAAAATGGCACAGATGAAACAGAATGTGAAACTGGGAAAGAAATACTGATTATTCCTGCAACCTCATCTTTTTCTACAACTAGCACTTCTCCAGTGTAATACTGCACCATCTGTGTGATCTTTCATAGGAAATACTATCATATCCCCCCCCCCAATATTCTGCATTTGAGTTTTGTTGGTTCTCTTTGTAGACTTCCCAAAAGTTTCTGCTCAGCCCCTGGGAAAAACATGATCCCAGGCTGCATGAGTCTTTTATCTTGTTGCTTTCTTGTGGGTAACTGAATTAATTATACCTCTTCAGATGACAACTTCACAAGTATTGCTCCAAATGTTTATACAAAGAGTTACTCTGTCTGAATCACAATGAATTTTAATGGTTCCATTGGTTTTCAACTTTGATATAGAAGACAAGATCTACAGGGACTACCAAACTATTATGGCGACACAGTGCAGGAACCATGAAAAGAAAAGTGCAAATGCTTTGATTCCCCTAGACAATGACTAATTAGATCCCCACAGAATGAAATTAAAAGGACAATAGATGGATTTTAAAGACAGCTAGGTTGTTCGTGTAGAATTTCTACCAAGACATTGTTTTGAAAATTATAGGTTTCATTTATTTCAACGTCATAAGAGAAAACAAAAATACATTCTGTAGCAGACAGAGAGGAGTGCTTTTGTTTGTGTTTGCTTTTTCCCTATTCACAAATACTCATAAATGTGTCTTTGAATTCAGGTTTTGAAGTTGGAAATAACAATTAGAGCCACACTTTTTTTAAAAAAAGAAAAAATATATTACTTTAGCTTGGAAGGTTGTAAATCATTTAACCCCATTGTGAGTGCCATCTTATCCTACTCACCCATTCTTAGTAGCAACAGCATGCATAATAGGGGTCAGGCAACCAAAGCTATATGTAATCTGTTTTCTTGTTGTCTGCTCATCATCCCTTTCTTAGGAGAATTGTACTTAAAAGAAAGAATCTTAAGACAAGCAGCCTAACAAACCTGTATATAAGTGGAGTTCTTTCTTCAAAGTAAATGGAGATTCCATGTTAAAGCTCCCTTAGAACCTGCTGCATTGAATCCAGATTGGAGATGTATAGCTGAGTATTATCTGCATATTTAAATCTAGGGTTTAGGGTTTTAGGGTTTTATTAACATTTATAGGCCGCCCTTTTCCCTGAGGGGACTCAGGGCGGCTTACATAAAATCAAGGGAGGGATATACAAACAATAGCACAGACAAAACATAGAATAAAATAATGAGCAACATTCATTCATCATTCTAAATCTAAAACTTGTCTATCATACCAATCTATCTCTACTGAAGAATAATGTATAGTTCCAATTGTTATATCA
Organism: Thamnophis sirtalis; assembly: GCF_051295495.1. Classification (NCBI taxonomy): domain Eukaryota; kingdom Metazoa; phylum Chordata; class Lepidosauria; order Squamata; family Natricidae; genus Thamnophis; species Thamnophis sirtalis. Next base: position 107,828,042 of record NW_028261383.1, on the reverse strand, counting down.
GTAACTAAATAAAAGCATTATAAAATGCTTCCCATTATATAGAATAGTCAAGATGCCAGAGAGTTCTGGATTTCTGTGAATAAATGTTTTGTGAGTAATTAGATTATTCTTTCAACAATGCTGACACTCTGCCAGGTATTCTTCTAGAAAATGAATTATTTAAGTTAATTTCCTGTCTTATAAGGCAGGAGTCTCACTTAACTCTTAAATAATAAAAAAAAAACTCTTACCATTTTTAACTTTTATTCTTCTAGGCCTTTATATGTCTTCTAAACAGTCAGGTTTTTGCCAATCTGACAAAAGAACTTCTTTCTTATTCTCACATGAAGATTTCCAGCTGCTACAAATTGTTTTAAAAGATTCTTCCTCAGGAGAATATTTTGATCTGTATGGGTCTCCAAGTGTGAGATGTGGAATCTGGTCATCCACTGAAATACTTAAAGGTCAACTTGTTCTTCTTTAAAGGGCAATGCAATAATTCCAAAATTTGGATTGACTACAGAAGCAGACAAGTGGCTGGGTGCATTTTCTGCCAGATAATCTATTATACTCAATGCCAAAATTAAATGAAGCATTACTTGAAATTGCAGTTTCTGAATTATTTTGATTTTTTTTTTTTTTTTTTTTGCATTTATGAAGTGCTTTTCATTAATAGACCAAGGCTTCCTGCTCAAGGAAATATTGCAGGACAATGGGAAAAGTACTGCAACCGTTTTCTTCTTAAAAGAAAAGAATGCAGCGGAAAGCAGAAGTGGATGCCAATCCCACATTATAATTCATAAAGAATTTGGATTTTGCTACTAGTATCTGGTTTAAGAGAAATATGCATTTATCTTGGAAAAAAATTCTAAGTGTCTATAATGTACATTGGAACTGCTGGTGTGAATTAAAGAATTTAGATCTCACTCCCAGCCACTTCACAGGTGGGAGGATTGCGTCTCATAGTATTAACATGTAAATCTAAAAAGATACATTCCAGTAAGTTTTTTAGAAGAAGAGTTTTTATCCAGAGTTTTGGAAGACAGTAAAAGGCTTACAGATCCAAAGGGCTCTGGAAGGAAAGCAGATTACCTAGAGCCTTTTCAGACAAACTTTAGACAGGCTTATAATGTTGAGATGGAATCGATTGTGGCGATCACTTTCATATCATCATGATATGCCCCTGAACTAGTTGTGTTGCATTGCATTGTGTTGTGGTGGATTTTTTTCTAATTTTAGTCACTCTTGATGGGTGAGGAAAAGCAAAGATCAGGAACCTTTTGTCCTTTGAGATATTCAAGACTTGACCTTTGACTCCTATTTAATATCTACATGAAGTTGTTTGGGTGAAATCCTTTGTCAGCATGGGGCTAAGTACAATAGTTGGTTGCAAATATTTTTACTACCTGTTCAAGCATGCTCCCACATGCGCTCCTGCGTCTTCCATTAAAAGTTTCTCATAGTTTCTGGAGCTGTGAGAATCTAAACTGGAAACAGCTAGTTGTAACTTAAGCCTAGTAAAAAGGAATAGCTATGTGTTGTGGCCTGCCAGCTGCCAGCAGAGCTGGCAAAAGATTCAGACAATGAGGAAGTTGGGGAGGAACATGGGCCAGTCCTGGACTCTGGGAAAGGCTCTGATGAGGGCTCTGTGTTGGAGGCAGAGAGAGAGAGAGAGAGCCAGAGTCGTATGCCAGTCATCAGCTGCCTTCAGAGTCAGACATCAGTGAGGCAGACAACAGCTGGAGACTGTTCCCAGTATGCGCATGTGCAGAGTTGCCAGATGAAGGAAACAGCTAAAGAACGGGTCGACTTGGGAGTAAGGCCACAAGTGGATGATGAATGGCCTTCCCAGAGGAGATAAAACAGGAGCTAAAGGGGAGTAGAGATAATTAATTTGCTTAATTGACTCGTGACTCTGAGACTCCTTGCCAAGTTTTGCAGATATTGGCCAATCAGCTCTCCAAGCCAGATGAGGACTGTGACTATAAGTTCTCACTTGAAAGACTGTGTTGGATGTGAATATGCAGAATTCACAGTAAATTAATAAAAGGGGTTTTTGTCAGGACAAAGAGTTTGCTGCATGTTCTTGGAAAGCCGAGGTCAGAACACTATGTTTTTGGGCTCTCATTTGGATTTGGAATTCTTCTATCTTTAACATTTAACTGGAACAGCACTTCCCAAGGTAAAGTAGGTACACAATTTGGGATCCATCTGGAACCAAGGACTCTTGTGTGTGGAGCTGATGGTAGCTGTGCTCAAGTAAGCCACATCCATTTTGCGTGCTAATTGTGCTACAGCTATATATGGTCAGTCATGTTTTCGTCACTCTCTGGTTGGACTACTATAACATGCTGTAGAGGGGCTGCCCTTGGAAAGTATTTGGAAGCTATAAGTGGCCCAGAATGCACTGTTACATACACATAACACCACTGCTGCATGAGCTACACAGATTCCTAGTAGGCTCTCAGTTACAGTTCAAGATGCTGATTGCCAGTTTTAGAATTCTCCATGGCCCAGAGATCCTTTGGCTCTAATTATTTTTGCCCAAGGACTCCAAAGTTCAACTCTGAACTCCATACATTCTTTTCTGTTTGATATCCTATCACAATAACAGATTTTATATTTGCATTTTATTTCTGGAATTATTTTTAAGTTGCTATTACATAGAATTGAAAACTTATCAAATTATTTCCAGACTTTAAAGCATTGCAAACAGTACCAGAATACATGACATATTGAATACAGAAGTCTAATGTCATGACCTGATCACTCCCTGTTGTGATGTAGTTTGTCTGTGGCTTGAGGGGATATCATTCAAGACACTAGGTCGCATATACTCATGGAAAACAGGGATTATTTTTGAGTTTTCTGAGTAATGTGACTGAATGTAATATTCCCAGTGCAACATAAGACTTTGAGAGTGCCCTGAAACTGCTGTGCTGAACATTTTAGCCACCGTGGTTGCTTTGTGCCTTTGCTGTGTGCCTTATTCAGTGGGGTTGAGCCAGAGTGCAAAGTGTCTCACTGAATGACTACACAGCTCTGACATTTACAGAAGTGATACAGTGAAGTTTGTACTATATGTTGTATTATCAAAACTGAGAGATGCTCCACAATGAAACAGTTTGAAAATTTTAATCACTGACTGTCAGAATGTAATAATTGGGGATGGACAAGGATCTAAGGAATGAGACATAGGTTTGACTTTTCACATTCTCTAGTTGTGTACAAGTTTAAACTAATCCAACACATTTATGGGACTGTTTCTCTTAACTGCCTGCCCAAATCAGAATGCAGGTGAGAAATGATAGCAAGAGATTTTTTTAAAAAATATAATAATAATGAAAGCAAATTGCTAAGAATTCCCTGTAAAGCTTTATCAGTATGACCATCCAGGATTTATTTATTATTTATTTGAATTTATTGACTATCCTAACAAAATCTTCAGAGGTTCTTCCAAATATTGACTTACAGCCCAGAACATTCCAAAAATTTTAAGGACATCTTTTGTATTTTGAATGAAATGTATGCTTACTGAAAACTACTTTTGTTCTTGTACTCTCTTATTAATTGTTGATTTGAAAGATAATTTGATTTGAAATGCTATTTAATATGCAATTTATATCATATAATAAATGGTGCTTTCATTACATCATCTTTTCTGTTACCAATGTCTTTTCCGTAAAGTATACTTAATCTTTCTTTGCACCCATATTTTTGATTACAAATTACAAACATGAGACAAACAGAATTGTAATAATGTTTTTTTTAAAGAAAATAACCTTATGACAGGAACAGTTTGTCTGGGAATGTGTGCTTGAGCTTACTCAATTATGAACAAATATCATAAAATATTTGCAAATGCCTTCTGTATTTGTCCCACCTAAGATTTTCATAAATTTTGCTTTTAATGTTTTCTTTCACTACAAGAAACTCAGGAAAGAGTAAGATCATTTTGTTCATTCTCCCTAGGGTCAGCCTAGTTTTTCCTTTAAAAAACGTACTTCAAGTAACTAGATTTCCTACCATAAAACAGGAACTGGGGTTCGTACTACTGACCTTCCTTTGACAATGCAGTAGAAAAGTAAGTAATAATTGACTGAAACCTCTGCAAATTATGTACCAAAGACATAATGAGAACAGTACTACAGATATACTGAATTAAATCCACAAAGCTTAACTATATGTATTTTAGCAATACACAGTGGCGAGAAATGTTAACACATGAATTGAAATTGGTGTCTCATGTAAAAAGGTGAAGTGGAGCCATTGAAAAGTTTAACATAGCATACAGCATACAGATTATATCTACAGAGGCTCATGATAACAGGACATTTGTGATTCAATATTAAAGCTATTATGCAAACGTGTCTAATCTATATATAACATACACAAGGGAAAAGAACATACTTAAAATGAATGCACATCAAACAATTATAAAGCAAAATAAAACAAAAAATAAGAGTAAATGTAAAACTTTTTACAGATCTATAAGTAGTCATGCTAAACTTTCCCCATTGTCTGTTTTCATTGGGACCCCTACTTCATGAAGCATAAAAAGTCAAGTTACAGTTGTAAAAAGGCTGTATTTATCCTCTTTTTACTTTTGTGCAGATCTTCAGAACAGAGTTGGGTAAAAACACACACCAATGTTTAAGTTCTTGGTTTCTTAAATAGTACCAGTAGTATACCAATATTACACATCCAAAATGCAATGTGAAGCTGTTTAAGCAGCCAATGAAAATAAATAAAAGAAATCCAAAGTACAAAGACAAACTTTCCCAAAAGATCCCAAACAGCATATAGATTTTTTTATCTATATGACTGTTGTAAAAACTTTGTATAAAACAAATAAACTAAATTAACAGTTTTCTTTTATTAACAGAAGAAGAAGAAGAAGAAGAAGAAGAAGAAGAAGAAGAAGAAGAAGAAGAAGAAGAAGAAGAAGATGATGATAGATGATAGATAGATAGATAGATAGATAGATAGATAGATAGATAGATAGATAGATAGATAGATAGATATAGATCTTATGTATCAATAAAACATTGCTTAATTAGGAAATAGACAGCCAGTTGGTGTGGTATTTAAGACATTAGACTAGAAACTGGGAGACTGTTAGTTCTAATTCCACTTTAAGCACAAACATGGCTGTGTGATTTCAAGTCAATCGCTCTCTCTCTCTCTCTCTCTCAGCTTTAGGAAGGCATCAATTGTAAATCACTTCTAAAATCTTGCCAAGAAAACTGTAGTGACCTGTCTAGGAAGTCATCTGAGACTGACTTGAAGGCCTCAAAGCAATTTAGGAAATTATATAATTAACAAACAGTGCATACTTATGAGTAAAAGTTGTTATGAGAAATATTTGTATAGATTTGCTATATAAATTTGTTCATATAAATTTCAAATGGTTCGCGTGAGCATTTCATGAGGAACAATCACTGGCAGATATATAAAATTAATAAAACTCAGGAAACAAAATGGGTTATCCAAAAGGCTTTTCTTTTACCATTCTGATATACTGTAACATGTTAAGTAAAAAGAAAAACAGAATGAAATAAGCCAGCATTTTACTCTTAATTTGGCAAATGAAAAGAAAAATGATTGTTTGTTCAACAGTTCCAAGTGTTTGCTAGTGAATTATACAATGTAAAGAATATTCTGCTTTACAGAAAGACAAACTGAAAGACAAATACAAAACTATCATTATACTAGCAATACAACTGATAATAGGAGAAATAGGGTGATTTTTTGGGGATTAGCTTTTTTCTCACATTTTGTTTCATGTCTATTTGAAACTATTCATTAATGGAAATGTTTTCAGTGATCCAGCTGACATATTTTGTCTCTCGGTGCAACTTCATTTCTACACAGTAAAATTATATAATATATACAGAGAAGGTTGAATTGAAACTTATTCATGAGTAGCACATGAGCTATTGAATTCAACAGAGCTTAAGTGGATCAAATAGTATTCCAGAAATCTGAAAGGTCATGTTTTACTTTATCGAGACTACAGCCATAAACTCATTTATTTGAAAATAAATCCCATTGGATTTTATAGAATTTATTTTTCAGTAAACACACCCAGAACTACACTGTGAGATTCTGGCCATACAGATATGTTAAAGTCAATCTCAAGGAACTCAATGTTAGATCTGAGTAGATATGCATAGAATTTTACATATTTAAGATTCTAAGATCAGAACAATCAGTGCTTAAATGAATGAAACAGCTTTACTGAAGGGTGGAAAATGATTTAAATATGCACTACATTTTGAACAGTTCCTTGCCGCTTTATAGAAATTGTAATAAAATGGAAACAGCATATCAACTGTGAAAAAAAATGCCAGACGAAGCTGAAAGGGGGGCTTTAATGGTCTTGACATCTGTTAAAGGAAATTCTGGCAAACCAAGAAATTCCTGATGCTGTGTGAAAACATTCTTCATCCGAGTGTGGACGCACAAGACAGTCAGCTATTATTGACTTCATACCTAACTAGAGCAAAGTCTTAGTAAGTGAAGTGAAAACAACAGAAACTCTGGAGCAAACTGACTTTATATTTCTAGATAGAGATTTGACATATTTATTTCTATATTTGTATCTTATGCATCAAATGTACATGAATGAAATTAAAACAATAAATAAAATTCCTTGGAGGAGAAGCTAATGAGAAAGTACGTTTTTGAATGATGATGTGCCATCAGGTGAGTACTGACTATGACCTGACTTTTAGCACTGTACAGATTTTGTCCTTGACAATCTGCCCATTACTTGCTCCTTCAGGTCTTCCTATTTATTTATTTGTTCAATTTATACAGCTGTCCATCTCACATGAAGAATTGTTTCTCTTCATTGAAACAGTTCCAGGGAAGAGTCTGAATCAAAATAGCAACAAAAATAAAGATCTGGATAAATAGGCACTGTATTTAACAAATGTACTAAATGACACTTCTTTCTTAGATCCAGATTCATTTTGTTAGTCCAAGAGGTGGCCTGTAATGAAAATTTATTTCTTTGAAAGGGAAGGTTGTCATCACTGCCTTGAATGAGGCAGAAGGAGGTGTTTCCCTTCTCAAGAAATCTTTGCTGTGCCTAATGAATATGGATAATTTTTATCGAGTTTCCAACCTTTTTTTTAGAGAGAAACTTTAGAGAAACTCAGCTTCAGAGGTTCCAGAGATAGAAAGATTATTTGGACTCATTTCAGTCAGGTTTCAATCAGGCAACAGTATGGAGATACCATTGGTCATGCTAGTTGATGATTTGCAGGACAGCCTGGATGGAGAAAGTGCATCTATTTTTGTGCTCCATGATCTCTCAGCAGCTTTCAAAACTGTCAATCATGATGTCCTTCTGAACTAACTGTGAGGTTTGTTATTTCCAAACTTCAAAATCTGAATTCAGCAACAAGAGAATTTGTGACTAGTAAAAAAACCAAACAAAAAAAAAGCATCTCTCTTGGTCCGCCATAGGATATATTTCTGTTTTCTGTTATGATGGTGAAATAAATGCAATCTGTAATTTGCAAGAGAATGTCTTGGTAGAAATTCTGCATTAACAACTTAACATCTTTAAAATCCATCTTAGCATCTTTAAAATCCATCTTCTGTCCTTTTAATTTGATGCTGTGGGTTCATTGTTTAGAGGAATCAAAGTCTGAATAACTGTGGACATGTTTGTAGAGAATGTTGAAGATGACATGAATGAAGCAAAAGAGGATGAAACATTTTATTTTTTTAAAGTCCATAGAAAAGATATAGCATTTGGAAGGGACTTATAGAAACATAGAAAACTGATGGCAGAAAGAAACCTAGTGGTCTATAAAGTCTGCCTTTTGAGGTTTTTGTTTTGTTTTTAATTTATGTATTTATTATTTGTTTAATTATTATGGTTAATCACACAGTCAGCCGATATTGAATTTGGCATATTTGTCTACCTACCAAATTATTTCCAAGCAAATGTCGATGTTTGATGGCAGTATGGATATCATTGCAGAATGTAATATGTCTCAAGTAAGGCTGCCTTTCGCAATTGACTGGTGATGTACTTGACAATGCCAAAGGTGTTCAAGTGATGCTCCAAATATTTTGGGGTTGTATCCAAGGAACCTATCACTATTTGTATTCCCTTTGTTTTTTTGCCACATTCATGTGTGTGTGTGCGCGTGCGTGTGTATGTGTATATACATACATATGCATATGCATATGCATATGCATATGCATATGCATATACATATACATATGGGGTGTCTTGTTGTATTTGAATCTTGAAGCCATGAACTCCTGCACTTCATCAGAGTGCTCGCCGAGCGAAGGCAAATTAAAGTCCCCCAGCACCATAAGCCTGGGGAACTCAACTGCCAGCTCGGCTACTGACTCGAGGAGTGAGGGGAGGGCTGTTGCAACGCTGTTGGGAGGCAGGTATGTTAACAACAGGCCCACTTGACCCACAAGGTCCAATTTCACCAGCAAGGACTCACACCCGACAAGCTCCGGAGCAGGGATCCTACGAGGAACTAGAGACTTTCGGATAACAATAGCCACTCCCCCACCCCTTCTTTGCGGTCGCGGCTGATGAAGCACCTGAAAACCCTCTGGGCACATCTCAGTGAGGGGGACTCCTCCCTCCGGGCCCAGCCAGGTTTCTGTAATACATGCCAGGTCTGCCCTCTCATCTAAAATTAGGTCCCGGACGAGGGGAGCCGTGTGAACCACATACACATATACATTTTCATAACATATAACCACATATATACTATTACATAGCCAACATCATATTGTATTATTAAATGTTTACATCAATTCATCTTACCATCAACTCCCAAAAACAATTATTGGCTCTTCTGCTCTCCATATACCATATTTGTACCTTATCCATCACTTTCTTCTTCCTTTCTCCTCCACCTCCCTACCTCCTTTCTTTCCTCTGTCGCCCTTCTCTTCTCTATTTCCCCTTCCTTTTTCCTTCTCCTCTGTCCCGTTTCCACTCCTTCTTTCTCTTCTCCTCTTTCCTCTCTCCTGTCCCTCTCTTCTTCCCTTACCTCTCCCCTCTACTTCACACTTTTCATCTCCTTTACTTGGTGTATTTCAGCTTCTGAATGAGCTCCATTTTATGTTGATGGTATTTATAATTCCTTTTCAATATACATATTTAATTTTAACATATATCTATCTCCATTTTTTTTAACATATATGTTGTTTTGTTGTATTTGTGCTGATAAATAAATAAAGGGAGACTAGTATAGATGTATTTCAAGCTATTTAGCTCTCATCAGCTAGCCATACCCTTACTGGGATTTGAACCTGGACTATATTACATACTAGGCAGATATCTTAGCCATTAGGCCACAGGCTCTTATCCGTTATCAGCGAAGCCAGGGTGAAAGGTATCTATTATATTTACAACCCCCGGTATGCCCAAATATGCTCTATGCCATTGTCAGGTCTTGTCATTATCTGCATTGCCTGCTAATGTATTGGCCATGTAATGCTTTGTTTTCCTATGTCTCTTTTCTGTTCTTCATTTGGTTCTTCATTTGTTCAGTAAGCCTTCCTGGAATACTAGCTTCAATGCATACTCTTCACTATCATTCAGATTTTTTTCTTCCTATGCCCCCTTTTCTTCTTCAACCATGTGATGTACTTGCTACATTCCAAGACATGTATTTTCTTTGATAAGTAGAATCTGTCAACATTGCTGCGAGGATGAAGAGCTGATGATTCATTATCATTCTTTTTCTAGTCTTCCTATCCAGGGCTTTTAGTTCTGCTTGAGTCCCATTCAATATTCCAGCTGTGTATCTAATCTCTGAAGTTTCCCAGGTGTTAATTGCCTTCATGTTATTCATGCCACTGATTTTGAACTTTAAGATTTTCTTCAGTCTCTTGATGTATCCACTTCTAACCATTTTCTTGACTTTAGTGTGCTTGATGTTGTCAACCTGAAGGATGCCCAGGTATTTGTAGTGATCATTTTAATCCAGACTTTTCATCTTAATTTCCATAGGGTATTTTTATTCCTTCCGCTTTCACTATTTTTCCTGTTTAATGGTAAGCATGGCACATTTGTCCAGTCCAAACTCTACTGAAATATCTTGACTGTATATACAGACAGTATTGAGCAGTGATTCTATTATTTCAGATGGTGCTATTCCAAGCAGCTTTACATTGTCCATGTAAAGGAGGTGGGATAGATAGTCTGGCAGATCTTTTTGGTGTTTGATAGCCATGGCTTGAGTTATTCAGTGTTGCTAGACAGAGGAATAAATACAATGACAAACAGTAGGGGTGAAAGTAAGTATCGTTGAAAGATTCCTCTCTTGAGATTAGTTTTCCCCAATCTTTCACAATTGACTAGCAACTGTATCTGCAATTGTGAGACCAATCTTTGCACAGTTTCTGATGTTTCTACTGACTCCTGTTATTTCTACTTGAATGCATTCCTGTAATTAATGCAACCTGCATTCAAATTGGTCTCCCTTCTCTTATAATTTTCCAGAATCATCTTGTCAATTAAGAGCTGGTCTTTCTTTGAACAGTTTCCTTTCTGGTCAGGTGCAAAGAGCTTGTTTTCAAATAGATGCTGTTGGATTGCATCAGCTACCATGCCAGTTAGCAATTTGAAAGTTGTTGGTAAGCAGGTAATTGGCTGATAGTTTGTCTGGTGCTGCCCCTTGGCTCGATCTTTCATCAGATAGGTTTTGTCAGATGTTAGTCACTCTTCAAATTCACTCCCTTGCAGTATGTTGTTAACCTGCTTGGCAATGAGTAGCTGTAGTTTAGTCATATATTTTAACAAAAATACATGCAATTCATTTTCACCTGGTTCTGGCAAATTGTGGCTCTTCCTTGCCTTTTTACCCATTTCTAATGACAATAGAAGTTCTTCCTTGTCAGGTGCCAAAACAGTAGAGCCTTGGGCAAAGATATGAGATAATCTAAAGAAATATAACAAGAAGGCATTTTGATTAAAGGAAGGGAATAAGAATAAAAAATATAAAATAAAAGAACTTGTAATAACAGCAGAAATGGTAGATTATTTGATTAACTTTAATATGTGATTATTTGTTAAACTTTAATATTTATTTATTTATTATTTTATTTTAATTATTTATTTCATTTCAATTTTTGTTGGATGACTCCTCTCTAATTCATTGTTATATAAGTGGGGGGGGATGAGAACAGCACACTCAGATTGCAAGATTTTGTTATTGAAGCCAATCTTAATAAGACTTGTTCCACCCTTCTTGTGGAGTTAATTTTCTAGTCTGGTCAACCTAGTAAGAGTTTACAGGTTTTTCCAGCTTTGGTATTGAATGGAGTTGCATCTCCTCATTCAAGACTGGTGCTCAATATGAAAGTCAGCTTGGACAGAAAGTTCCTATTTGAACAACAAGTGACAGCAGATGACAATATGCCAGAGTGTCCCAGTTTGTATTTTTTCTTGCGATCTTGGAGACTCTTGACTCATGGCCTTAATCATCTCATGAACAGTTCTTTATAAAGCATGCTATGTGGGAATGTCCTTAAAAACTATTAGGAACTTGCAACTGGACCAGAATTCAGTATGCAAGGAATGATAGGCAGGTTGGCTTTCTAATGTAATTCAAGATGTTGGTTATGACCTTTAAAGCCCAGCATGGTGCAAGATCTGGTTATTTGATCTTCCTGTCTCAAGCTGTTTCTGCCCATCCAGTGAGATCTGCCACAGTGGCCATATTTCTGGTCCTATCAATTAAGCAATGTTATCTAGCAACACCCAAAAGGCATGCTTTCTCTGTTGTGTCACTTGCCCTCTGCATGATTTTTCATAAGAAATATGGATGGTTCTTGATGCTATTCAGGAAGCTATTAAGAAGCTGACTATTCTCTAATGTTTGGGGCAGGGTGATGCTGAAGATCCTGTTGGATTATATTATTGTGTTTCTTGTTTGTTTGTTTGTTTGTTTATTTGTTTGTCTTTCTTTTAGAAGGAAAGGGATTGCATACTGTTTTCAAGCTGCTTGTGATTTATTTTTCAATTGTGTTATTATAGGAAGAATCATCAATTTGCTTATAAATTGTATATTATTTGAATTAGTGTGTATAAAACAAAATTTGTTTTCAAAACATGCAAACTAATAGTTTTACTTTATTCTGCTTTAGTCCGATGGTATTCTAAATATTATTTCAGGTTTTGAGTGCCATATTTTCCAAAACAAAAACCCAGAAATTGAAACATTGCACAAAAGCACAATAAAGATAATTAGGATACTGGAAATCAACTTTAGGAAAACTTTTCCTAACAGTAATAGCTGTATGAAAATGTAACCAATTATTGAGGAGGTTGTTGAACTCCCCTTTGCTAGATGTGTTCAAGCTGAGCTTGGACACCCATCTATTAGATATACTTTACTTTGGACTGCTGCACTGAGCAACATATCAAACTTGAGGGTTGAAAAGGTCCTTTCCAATTCTATGATTCTACAACTCTATTTTAAACCATCAATTGGAATTTTTTATTCAAACTAGTCTCAGATTCTGTAACATCTGCACTTCGTATATTATCAAGTATCAAGTCCTTTGATAAGAAGAATTAAACATGCCAAATTTGTTTTTATGGCCTTCTGCTGCAAATGATCTTTCTCTCATTATATTGCCACATGCAGTGATTCTGCTGGCAAGGACTATTCAACAAACCCCCATACATCAAATAGAGGTTGGTGACCTGTTCCTTTTACCCTTATTACAATTGTCTTCCTTTAATCAAAATAAAGTTCAACACAAAGGCACATCATTTTATAAAACATTGTATAAAATGTTTTGATAGTAAGAAGAAGCCCAAACAAAAAGGCAAAGAACAAGTAGGAGGCAAATATTAAGAAGAAAAAAACCACAGTGGTTCCTTGTAAGTGTGCTGCTACAATGCTTAATATCTACCCAAATTAAAATTAGATAGAAAGGGAAGGAAAAATATTATATTCCATAGGCCCGCTGTTAATTCACCACCAATTGCAAAATATAACGATAAAATATATTTATTTTAAACTATTATAATTGTTTTAATACTTTTATTTGCTGGTCTGTGACCGCAATAAAGATAGATTGAGATTGATTTCATAGGCAAGACACCTATATGAAAAGGTATGTATGAAATATCCTCCAGAAATGTGTACCCTTGAATATCTGCCAGTCAGTCTTGATGTAGGTGAGAAAAGGAAAAGAACGATCTACCTGCAGAGATCCAGACCCTTCCCACTCTCGCGGCCTTCCAAAAAGCCACCAAAACCTGGCTGTTCCGGCAGGCCTGGGGCTGTTGACCCATGAATGAGGTCCAGCCCCCAGTTAAGTCAAGTGTATGGTGTGTTCTTTTTAAATTGTTCCTGTCTTTCCCCTATTTTTTATTTTGTTTTATCTTGAATTTGTAAGCCGCCCGGAGTCCTACAGGATTGGGCGGCATATAAGCTTATTAAATTACAAATTACGAATTACGAAAGAAAAGAAAATTAACACCCATTTCTGTCTGAAAGCCCCGTGTGGTTAAAGAGCATATTGTGAACTACATCGTTGTTGCTTCTCATTAAAGCTACGTCTAATATTGAGGTCTTATTTTCCACAACATAAATAAGCACAGATATAAATAATATTATCAGTCTTTTAAAGAAGCATAGAGGATATGTTGACCTCTTCCATATGGGCATAAATAGTATTCTTCAGCAGCACTGGGACTACAGCTATCACTGTTTGGAACTTCATGTTTTCAATTCAGAAATGGATATCAAACTAAGAGTATATTTAAAGAAGAAGTAATAGTTATTCATGAGTATGATTTAGGGTAAAGCATCTAGACTAGTTGTTGCAGAAAATACATCTGAAAATCACATGCATAAATGGCACATCACATACAACACAAGCTGATTATGATGATGATGATGTCTCATGACAAAATTTGAAAATCAGATCTTGTAAACATATACCATTAACTTTTATGTTAATAAAATATTTGGCTCAATACATTTTAAATTATTCATTTGTAATTAGTCTAAAAATATAAAAGGCTTCTTATTATCATTCAATTTACATGATTACTTTCACATTTCTTTCCTTTTAACATAAACAGAGTATGAAATTCCTAAGCAGCTTTTGGGAAACGTGTACATTTTCATACACAAATTGAGGTTGTTAAAGATTGTAACTTTCTGATCATTATAAGGATAATTTTAGTTTCTGATTTTAAACTCACTTACAACTCACTGAAATTACTGTGTTTTCTGATTTGACTCATTATTCCTGTTCTGATTAGGGATGTGCTTTTCTTTAAAACACAACCAACATAATCTTACCACTTTCATAAGCTTCAATGAATATCCTTCCTCTCCCCCACGACCCTGCCTCTCCAGTGAGCACATTGCCGAGAGGGGATCATAACCAAGCTTGGTATTCTGACATCATGCATAAATTTTAGGTGCTGTGCAATGTTTGAAGATAATTTCAAATATGTGCTTCATAGTATGTGGATGCAGGAACATGGCACCTGTCTGCAATTTCTTTAAAGCAACTGACTCTTTTCATGGGCTCATGTCACAGATTGCAGACAGCAGCTATGCCCCTGGGTTAAAGAGCTGCAGATGTTCAATTTCTGCCTTCTCTGAAGGTCGTTTTACAAATTATTTCTGAAACACTACACCATGTTAATAAATAATAAATACCTCTTAAATTCTCTTCTTAGCCCAGTCTTCCTCAACATATTATTTCCAGATGGGTTAGACTATAGGGCTTGTTCATGTGAGACAATTAGCATTGTAATCCAGTTTATCTGGAAGGTAACAGAATAGGTACGGTTATCCTTGATTAATAAATTAAAGTTGGTGGTATTTTCTTTCCCAAGGCGTGTGTGTGTGTGTGTGCGCGCGTGCGCGTGCGCACGCACACATGCTTGTTGCATAATCTTGCTTTTTTTTTAGCTAAAAGCTGGTCATGCACATATTCAGGTTAAAAACAAGTGTATGGGCACCTTAGGTGCATTTTCAGTATCTGATCAGTGTGACATAATAAATAACCAGTTTCACCAGTGTAATAATCATTAAGAAAGAAAGAAAAGATTTAGGCACAGGTATTTCAAAGTTCTATTTATGCTGTTAGCAATTTTGAAAGGATATCTTTACCACCACCAATTGCTCTGACATAAAATTGAATAAACTTTCGTGAATGGTATCTAACGATAACTTAAGTGCTAGACACAAGTGTTCCTTTACAAAAGTAGAAGGTATTCTATTTTTTTTCTGGCAAATTGACAAAATATAATAGGAGGCATTTTGATGAATAATGGGGAAATGCTGCAAAAATCATACTTCCTGCTAATAGGGTTCGTACTCCAAATGAGGTTTTCTCATTTGGTAATATCCTGCCATGGATCATTGATATGTAGTGCTGATGGTGGTTCCAATTCTGAAGGAAGAGTTGGACATTTGCACTCCCAGAGCAGTTTTCCATGATTGGGTTATAGATAAGAAGTTAAACAATGATCATTAGAGAAGAAAAAAATGCAATGCATTCCTGTAGTTTGACAAAAAATTCAAATGCATATTTACAATAATGTCAATACTGACATAATAGAAGACAGACCAATCAGATTGTAAGTCATCTAATTTGCTATTAGGAAAGACCAGACAGGAGCATATGTATCACTGGTATTTATAAATAGCCAAAAGCAGGCACCAATGATCACAGGCAAAAGGAAAAAAGAAAAGGAAGTTTGATGCTGCAAAGAGAGAAAGAGAGGGAAGGACTATCAGACTTGATATTCTCAGCATTGAAATAAATTGATGATTAACATTCAGAGAATTGGTGGATCAAAATGGACTGGAAGGGGTCACTTGATATCATTCTATTTGCTATTATAAGAAATATATAAAAGACATCAGGATAAACATAAGTATTAATGAAATATGCCAAGCTCAGGGCTCTGTTACCCCCACAAAAAGTATTACCTGCATTTAACTTCAAAGTAGCAAGCATATAAAGAGAGGCTTAAATCATTTATATCTAAACAACATCCTCTTTATGGCCCTCAATCAAGTCATCAGAGATTTAAAAAAATCCAGGAAAAGCTTCCTTAAGTCAACAGAAGATTTTGATGAATTTGAAAGCAGATTGGACCTATGGAAGGCTACAAAGAACCAACATTGGATAGAATCAACAAAGGACCTAGCACCTGAGTCTGGCAAAAGCTGGAAATTATTGAATAGACTGTGCACAGGTACAAAAAAATCAAGAGACACTCTGAACAAATGGGGCTATCCAGTGGCCTCTGCCCTTTGCAATTGTGGTGACATGGAGAACACTTATGCATACCTTCCCTTTGCACCCTGATCAGTGTACACTTGAGGACATCATAGTAGCGTAACAGAATGCAATTAATGTTGCTAGTTTCTGGGCAAGATCTTTTTAACTTGTACATATTTTAATGGTATATTTTATGTCATATAGCTGCGATGGCTCACTGGACTGAGTGCCCAAAGCATGCACAGCAGTGGTGGGTTCCGGGCGGTACGGTACGGTATGGGTGTACTGGTGGCAGCTGGGAGCAGTTGCCACTGTACTGGAACAGTGTTTCCATTGGGCCCACCCACACGCCTTCATTTCTTACTTCTTTTAAGCTAGCGGGCCATTTGTGCATGCACACACAGTGTACAGTGCGTGCATGATGCTCCGCTGAGCAGCTGGAGCATAGCAGGGTGGTGGGTGCACTAGCAGCATACCGGTTGTGACGGGATCCAGAACCCACCACTGATGCATGGTAGAGACCCAAATACCAGCTGGCCAGTGGGAGGCACATGCACATGCACGGCGGAGATGAACTGAGGTGACAGCTCACATGCCCACTGAGAGGGCACTGCATGCCACCTTTGACACGCATGCCATGGGTTCACCATCACAGTCATGTAGTATGCCTTATTTTAATTGCAGTGCTTCTGACCCGAACAAACAAAAAAAGCAAACAAATACATTTTATTGCATAAGTTCCTGTCACAGATTCAAAAGAAACTGAAGTTAATTTACAACACCTATTGCAAACCCCACCAAAAGGGATGTCATATTAATTATAAGAAGCAGGACTGTTAAAGTTAAAGTAAAATAGCATCTAAAATAACAGGGAAATTTGACATCAGTGTATGAAACAATGCAGGAGGCAGATAAATAAGTTCTGCCAGGAATCTCAGTGTTTGTTTCTTCTTGCAAAAATAGATATTACCAGAAGGACAGTAAAATAAAATTTACTATATATTTTCTAAGCAATGATGCAAAATCTCTATTCAGCAGGTAAAAAATGAAATTGATTTTAACAGTGGCTCAGAATGTAAATTCTTGAAAAATTGTAAATTAAACTAAACTAATAAAAGCACCAGACCAACAAAATAAGGATATAGCATTATTCTATATCATTATACCATGAAGGTAAAGTATAGGTTTAATGGATTAAATTTGATACAGTTCATGAAGATCTCTAGGTTGAAATTCATGACATTGTTAAGATGAAGCAGGCAAAAAAAATGTCCTCATGCAAGGAGCAACAAATATACAGAAAAGAGAAAAGCAAAACAAAAGAGAGCAAAATTTGCCCAAGTCAATATTAAGTTGTAGATAATAGCAAAAAGACACAAGGACTAACAGATTATACAATAATAACTAAAAAAAACAATACAAGAAATTAAAGATAACAGCTGAATTTGGAGGACAATTTTTTAAAAAATAGAAAATAAGAAAATATTTTATGTATAGATAGAAGTCAACCGTTAGAGAGAGAAACTATAAAGAGATCATGACTCTAAATAAGAACTGTACAAATAACAATTCTGAATTTGATATGAAGGTTTGATCACCAAACTAGAACCAGACATTCTGGAATCCCCAAACCCCCATCATTTTAATTTAAGACTGTTTACTGTTGACCTCACCCCATTCCTAAGAGGTCTGTAAGGGGCATGCATAAGCACACCAGCATTCCTACCATCCCTGTCCTACAGTGTCCATTTATTCATACCCATTTACTGTATTCATATTTATGTTTATACTTATACCTGTTATATTTTACATGTTTGACAAACTAAATAATAATAAATAAAGTAGGTTTAGGTTTAGTTTTAGGTTTTGTTTTATTTATATGCCGCCCTATTCCCAGCGGGACTCAGGGCGGCGCACAAATCCAAGGAGGGAAAGGGAAACACAAAAACTACAAATACAAGCATTTAAAAATAACCAACAGCCACACAAATCGAGAGGGGAAGGGAACTCATCAACCCCAGGCATGCCGACACAGCCAGGTTTTTCGGAAGGCCTGGAGAGAGGTGAGGGTCTGAATCTCTGCGGGGAGTTCGTTCCAAAGGGCCGGAGCTGCCACAGAGAAGGCCCTCCCCTGGGTAGTAGCCAGATGGCATTGGCTGGTAGACAGAACCCGGAGGAGGCCAGCCCTGTGTGATCTAATGGGTCTTTGGGAGGTAATTGGCAGCAGGCGGTCTCTCAAGTACCCAGGTCCAATACCATGAAGGGCTTTATAAGTAACGACTAGCACCTTGAAGCGTATCCGGAGTACAGATAAATGCATCCTAGAAAATATTGCTAGTAACAAAGCTGAAGTACTAAAAGCAATGCCAATGGAGCTAGTAAAACCTTACAACTTGCAGATATAAATAACAGAGCAGCAGTCAAGTGAGTAGAAACAATGAGTTCATATTCTGGTACCAAAAAAAAGCAGTGACAAACAATTACATTTATATGTGCTCAATATTTGAAATCCAGATTTCAATAAAACATGGATCTACCATCTATGCAAGGTGGAATAGTGCAGCCACATTGCTAATATCCTATAGATAATAGCAATGGTTTATTCAAAGATTTTGATTGTGTAGACAGCAATAAATTGTGGATTGGTCTTTGAAACATACCTAGGTGAACCTATTTCCTGTTGAAGAATTTTTATGATAACCAGGAATATTGGAATGAAATACTGAGCAACTTAAAGATTCAAATCAGAAAAGGTTATGTCAAGATTGTACACTATCCTTTCATATATTTAAATTATAAAATACTAGTCTAGAAAATAAAATAAAATTGTTGGAGAAAAGGTAAATAGCTTCCAATATGCTGATGATATCATTTTGATACTTGGAAGTAATGAAAATGTAACAAAACTCTTGTTGAAAATAAAAGAAGAAAATATAAAAGTCAATCTATTACTCAAAGTCACTGAAAAATTCTGGTACATGGAAACAACAATTGGGCTGGAGAGGCTGCACTGATATTTTTGTGGACTTCCTAGATACATTCCATAGACCATCATGTGTGAGAGAAGTCTCACTAGATGGGCCTAGATCTTATCTAGAAGGCCCATTTTCATCTTTAAATGTTCTGAAGTAGGTGGAAAAGTTGAAGCCATGTGACCTTTTTCTTCCTATGTTAAAAATTTCAAAGGGAATGTGACCGTAACTTTAAAATTAAGAGTTTTTTGCTCTATGGCAGTGGTAGTCAACCTGGTCCCTACCGCCCACTACTGGGTGTTCCAACTTTCATGGTGGGTGGTAGGGGTTTGCTGTAACTCTTGCTTTATAAATTTTATAAAGTAAAGTTACTTCCCTACTTTATAAATCACCATTACTGAGATGATAATACAACAGAGATACAAAAGTGGGCGGTAGGTATAAAAAGGTTGACTATCCCTGCTCTATGGGACATACCTTGCTACTAGAGAGAAAGGCTGTGATGCAGAATTATTAAATATTTTTACAATATTTATTCAAATAGAGGTGGGAAAGGTGATATGTATTGTTAGGGTCATAGTCGTTTTTAATTGTAATGTAAATCTACCATTACTGGACCATCAGGAAGGATGAGCACAGAACAAAATAATGTCTCTAATCTTTGAGAATACAAAGTATCCTTCATTAATGACCATTTGTTCAGTGGTCATTTGAAACTGAAAGAACAGATTAAAATTACGTATTATATTTTACAGATACAATAAATTTTCCTTTTTCCAAATGAAAAAAATAATCTTGCCCAAGATTGTGCAGTAGGTATGATTACATAATTTGATTGCATTTTTGCCCACTGAATGCATTTGGGTCAATATTAAAGGTTGGGAGGGAAATGACATTGCCATAGGTCTATACTAGAGGCTACCCAACCAAGCAGAGGAAGTAGATGAACTTTTTGCTAGTCAGCTAACTAAGGTATGTAGGAAGCACACCACAATAGTAATGGAGGATTTTAACTACCCCAACATTAACTGGGAAACAAACGCTATACCAGTGGAAGATCCAACAGGTTCCTAACGAACCTAGCAGACAACTTTGTTTCCCAAAAAGGAGAGAAGGGGATCGGCCATATTAGACTTAATTCTCACTATCAGAAAGGAAATGATAGAAGGTGTTGAAGCCACAGGAACCCTAGGGGCAAGTGACCATGCAATATTGCCATTCAACATTATGCAAACACAAGTAGTAGAATAAAGTGAAACTAGACTCTTGGACTTTAAGAGAGTTAATTTCAATAAACTTAGAGAGAGTTTGGGAAAAATTCCATGGATGAGAATCCTCAAGGGGAAAACAACTCAAAAAGCTTGGGAAATTTTGAAAAATGAGATTACAAAAGTTCAATGTAGCATAACACCAATGAAAAAGAAAAATAACAGCTCCCAAAAGAAACCAGCATGGCTGCATAAAGAGCTCTCTGACAAATTGGAAAAAAAAAGTTAAGTATAAAAAGTGGAAAGAGGGGGACATAACTAAGGCAGAATATCAGCAAATAGCCCGAGCCTGTAAAGATGAAGTAAGGAAAGCTAAGGCTCACAATGAAGAAAGGCTTGCCACAAAAGTAAAAAATAACAAAAAAAGCTTATTCCAACATGTTAAAAACAAGAAAAAGATTAAGGAAACACTTGGTCCATTACTGGGAGAAAGTGGCAAGAAGGTGACAAGCAACAGGGAGAAAGCAGAACTATTTAACTCATTTTTTGCATTTGTCTTTACATAAAGGGATAAAACAGTCCAACCTATCAAAAACAGCACCACAAAAATCAGATTAGGAACACAAATTTAAATAGGGAAGAAAATGGTAAATGAGCACCTGTCTACCCTAGATGAGTTCAAATCACCAGGACCAGATGGATTACACCCCAGGGTTCTGAAGGAACTGGCAGATGAGATCTCACAACCACTGAACTATATCTTTCAAAGATCCTGGAGCACCGGGGAACTGCCAGAGGACTGGAAAAGAGCTGATATGGTACCCATCTTCAAAAAAAGAGGAAAAAATAGATCCAGGAAACTATAGACCTATCAGCCTGACCTCAATATCAGAAAAGATTCTGGAAATGATAATCAAGCAACGAATTAGCGAACACCTAATGGTAAACAAAGTAATAGCCAAAAGCCAACATGGGTTTGTCAAAAACAGATCATGCCAGACTAATCTTATTGCATTCTTCGACAAAGTGACAAAATTAGTGGACCAGAGGAATGCCATCGATATAGTTTACTTGGACTTCAGTAAGGCATTTGATAAGGTAGACTATAATCTACTACTAGATAAAGTAGAAGAATGTGGGTTAGACAGCATCACCATGATCATAACTGGTTGACCAACTGCACTCAACGTGTAGTCCTCAATGGAACTGAATCTACATGGAGGGAAGAATGCAGTGGAGTACCCCAAGGCTCTCTTTTAGGCCCAGTACTCTTCAACATCTTCATCAATGATTTGGATGAGGGAATAAATGGGGAACTTATCAAATTTGCATATGACACCAAGCTGTCAGGAATAGCCAAGACTCCAGAAGACAGGCTTAAGATATAGAATGATCTTGACAAACTTGAACATTGGGCACTATCTAATAAAATGAAATTCAATGGTGAAAAGAGTAAGGTTCTACATTTAGGCAAGAAAAACAAAATGCACAGGTACAGTATAGCTGGTACCTTGCTCAATAGTAGTAACTGTGAGAGGGATTTTGAATTCCTAGTGGACAACCATTTAAATATGAGCCAGCAGCATGCAGCAACTGCCAAAAAAGCCAACACAGTTCTAGGCTACTGAAACAGAGGGATAGAATCAAGATCATGTGAAGTGTTAATACCACTTTATAATGCCTTGATAAGGAGACACTTGGAATACTGCATTCAGTTTTGGTCACCACAATATAGAAAATATGTGGAGACTCTGGAAAGTGTGCAGAGAAGAGCAACAAAGATGATGAAGGGACTAGAGACTAAAACATATGAAGAATTGTTGCAGGAACTGGGTATATCTAGTTTAAGGAAAAGAAGGACTAGGGGAAACATGATAGCAGCGTTCCAATATCTCAGGAGTTGCCACAAAGAAGAGGGAGTCTTGGAACAAGAAGCAATGGGTGGAAACTAATCAAGGAGAGAAGCAACTTAAAACTGAGGAGAAATTTCCTGACATTAGAACAATTAATCAGTGGAACAGCTTGCCTCCAGAAGCTGTGAATGCCCCAACACTGGAAGTCCTTAAGAAGATGTTAGGTACCCATTTGTTTGAAACGGTATAGGGTTTATACCTATAGGCAGGGGATTGGACTAGAAGACCTCCAAGGTCCCTTCCAACTCTGCTATTGTACTGTATTGAATAGATATTTTGCATCTTTGCTTATAAAATTACATAATGCCAGTTTGGAATGTTTTCTGCTGCTTTATGGAAAGAGTATGTTTTTCCCCAATATTCATAGGATATAATACCATATACTCTGGTAACATATCCTCTGACAAAGGTCACAAAGGTGGTTTATATAATGCTGGAACCAGACTTAATCATGTAGAACAATAGAAAAATATATTACTAGTAGCAGGAAGGAACAACCCCAGGGAAATACAACTACATTTGGTAATAAAGGCCAACATTATGTAATTTAAGGTTGGAAGTTTAGGAGTTGTAGTTTGTAATGGACAATTGCAAAATTGTTTCTATTAGCATAAATAGATAAACTCATACTGCTGTTAAAATAGTAGCTGATAGAGAATTGATGAGCATAAAGAAACATATTAGTATCTTCAGGTTACAAACTACCATGCTAACTTTACACCAGAACACTTTTAAAAATAGATCATGAAAGTCTTTTAGTTAAAACAGGGTTACTGTATGTATATAACGAATGTTATGTACAATTTGACATCAGACAATATTAGCAGTAAATAATGCAATGCACAATCATCAATGGGCTTCGAATCATTGGTGTCTTCCAAATTTCCTGTCTATTATGACTTTTTAAAAAGATTGTTTTAATGACTCCCCCCCCCAAAAAAAAATCATAACATGGGATACTGTAAAGCAAAGCATCAACGTCTCACATATTATGAGAGCCGAGGTGGCGCAGTGGTTAGGGTGCAGTACTGCAAGCCACTTTAGCTGACTGTGATCTGCAGTTCAGCAGTTCAAATCTCACTGGCTCAAGGTCGACTCAGCCTTCCATCCTTCCGAGGTGGGTGAAATGAGGACCCGGACTGTGGGGGCAAGTTGCTGACTCAATTTGCTAAAAAATTTGTAAACCGCTTAGAGAGGGCTGAAAGCCCTATGAAGCGGTATATAAGTCTAATAAATAAATAAAATAAATAAATAAATTTGCTTGGTTGTTTCCTTGTAGACATTTTATTACCCAAACTAGGTAACATCATCAGTGTTAATCAGTGCTGGAATCACATTAGAGTGCATTTTGGGAGAATAATTTATATTCTGATAAACAGCTATTTATTGATTGCCCATGAAGCAATTTTATGAATCAAGAAATCATCTGTAGTTATCATTCAATCATCTGCCATTTCCTTTCCAAATTTCAAATGTAGCCTAGGTTCAAAAGTTATCTGTCTTTCAAATATAATGTTTTTGGTGATATATCACAGAATTTTTGAACTGTCTGAATTCTGTAATGAAAGATTTAATCCTATTATCCCTGTGAAAATTATCCAGTCTATTAATTTAAGAACAAAGCAAATTTTTATATTTTCAGATTCCTCTTGTTTTAGTTTTTAGTTATTAAGTTGCCTTCTTGGAGTTTTGCATAAGGGGTGAATGTGGCAAGATGACAATTATAAACACCCAGGCTACAGAAAGCCATTATAGAAATTTACTTCAGCTGCTTTCCAATACCATCAAAAAATGAATAGCCAACTGTCACTTGGAAGACTGGCAAGAAACTGCCTAGAGATAAAACTTTGAGACATAGGTCAGCATAAAGCCCCTGCATTATGTAGGGCAAATTATCTGTTCTACAGAAATCATCATCTATAATTCTGTCATATATGAGTTTTTCTGCCAAATTAAGATAATTGCTTAATAAGGTGTTAAGTTTTTGGCAAGTTCAGATTAACTGCTGTGTAACTCTGATAGAAAGTGCTTTCTATCCTCATTGGATGGATTTTGGTACTAGATCACAAATCACACTTTTATACTATACTGTATTGGAAGATGATATCATATTGTTTGATCAATGCAGTAGTGGGATACGGGCATACCTTTGCCTGCTGGTAGCACCAGGTACTGTTCCGGTACAGTGCTCCAGATAGCCCATCCGCCCGCCCACCCTCCTTACCTGTGTTTGATCAGGGTTGTGTTGAACGGGGATTTCGCGCACACAAACAGAGCATACAGAGCCTTCGTGACGCTCGGCCAACAGTGCAAACAAATACAAATGTGTCGCAGAGCATCACGGGTGGTAAGTACACAGGCGTGTGCTGCACATGTGCTGTGCATGGGCAATGGTGGATGCCCGGTCCCATTGCAGCGTACTGGTTGCTGTTATTTCAGGAAAGAATAACAAAACCTGCAGCTAGTTAGAATATTCAAATAAAGTTTGTATAAGTGATTTATTTTTGCCCTTTGGCCATCTCTGACACCTCAGTTCAGTAAAATGACCTTGATATTATAAGGTATTCATATAGAAATCACTTTGCAACTTGGAGTTTAAAACAACTTGCCTTGAAGCCATCAGGCTGGCATTTTCATTCTGCACAAGCAGCATTTGTTAATGCCATAAATGTCACAGTTGATCAAGATTCTATCCAGGTTTCTGTTTTCTGTTTCTGATTTGCATGTTATCACATTTAATTTTTGTAACTCAGAGAGTGGCAGTAGGGTAAGGAAATGAGTAGATTTGGTGCACACAGGTTGGGCTTTGCCATAAGAAAGAAAGACATTAATTTGCGTTCTATAAATTGTGTGGCCCTCCACGGAGTCAGAAACTGAGGTTCCTTAAATCCTAAAGCAGAGAGGGAATATACAGCTTTCTGGAAAGAGATAGGAAATTGTGCGCAGTCCATAATAAAATTTGGATGAAGAGGAAGACAAGGGGAAGGGGAAAGCAAAACCTGAGTACAAAAGCTATGAAGACGTACAAAGTATCTCTAAAGTACTTCCAAGGGATTGCAGCAGATACACAGGAGAGAAGATAAAGAAGCAGGTGTTACCTTAGACACAAGTGGTGGAAAAAGGAGAATGACAAATAAATGGTTAGCATAAAATAAAATTTAAAAAACAGGCAGACCTTTCAAATTAAAAGAGACAGAAGAATTAAATCTGGGCAAGAGACATGAAAACATGTAAAAACTTTTTGTTTTAAATCTCTGGCTATTTTTCTGAATTCAAGGAATAAAGCAAAACTGTTCCTGGCTTTTCATAATTGTGGGCTTGTATTTTCCTTGCTGGATCCATAGAGGGAGAAGAAGTCACCCATTTGGAGACTCTGCAGGTGCAAAGTTTAGCCACAGGTCTGGCTAAAGTAAATTCTAAAGGAGGTGAAAGGAAGTCAGCTTTTCAGATACAATCCTAGCAATTGCGTTGAAAAGGGAGGGAGGGGGGATTACACAGAATGTACAGTATATTGTTTGACATTCAAATAAGTCCCCTGGATTTGTATATAACCCTTTTCCTAAGAACCATCTTCCATTGTTTATCTAAAATTTCCTGGAAACCTAATACTATAGAGATAATACTGCAGTTCAAAAATCAAACTTAACAAGTTACCATAGTTTATTATTTTCTAGTCTTCTAGAAATAGGGCAATATATTACTGTATGAACTGGAACCCTAGTTATATTTTAAATATATTTTCCAATTTTTTCTTTCTCCACTTTTTAAAAGTTGTGTAAAGGAATCAGAACATTGGATTTTATCATAATTAATGCCACATCTCATTTCCAACTATAAAGTTTCTTTAAATTTGACTGAGACTTGGTGAAGGATTGACTGAAAGTGTCATAGTTTCCCTAATAATTTCTCAATTTCAGTTTACTGTACTAACATAATAGAAGTTTGATGTAATTAATAATATAAGCCTAGTGGTTTATATTATTAATCCAATTTGATGTATCAACAAGAGTTTAATTCATTTAAGAGACTTGCATTTGTTTATTGGCTGTTCAATTCCAACACAGCACAAAAACATATTTCTCCTATTATTATTATTATACAATTGTATCACAGCAGCCAGTTGTTTCGCCGGATTTGGCATTGGTTACTAGTGGGGCCCAACCCAGGGGCCTAGGATGTTGTAACGTATTTTTGTAATATGCGTGCAGATCCAAGCAGTGCGGCTTTTTGCATTTGACTGATGGTGATTTTGTCAATTTTTAACTGTTTTAAATGTAAATCCAGTGCTTTTGGAATAGCACCCAGTGTGCCAATTACCACTGGAATTACCACTGCTGGTTTGTGCCATAGTCATTGAATTTCAATTTTTAAGTCCAGTTTTTTTGCGATTTTTTCATGTTCCTTCTCAGCTACCCTGCTGTCACCTGGTATTGCGATGTCTATTATTGTGACCTTATTTTTCTCAACCAGTGTGATGTCTGGTGTATTATGCGCCAGTATTTTGTCCGCTTGTATACGGAAATTCCACAAGATCTTGACCATCTGATTTTCGGTGACTTTTTCTGGTTGATGTTCCCACCAGTTTGTTGCTGTTTTAATATTATAATTTTTGCACAAATTCCAATGGATCATTTGTGCTACTGAATTGTGCCGCAATTTATAATCAGTCTGAGCATTTTTTTTGCAGCAGCTGAATATGTGATCAACAGTTTCATCAGCTTCTTTGCAAAGTCTGCATTTGGCATCATCAGAGGATTTTTCGATTTTGGCCTTAATGGCATTTGTGCGGATAGCTTGTTCTTGCGCAGCCAGGATTAGTGACTCTGTTTCTTTCTTTATTGGACCTGTTGTTAACCATAACCAAGTTTCTTCACTGTCCACTTTATCTTTTATTTTTTCCAGAAATTGGCCATGCAGTGCTTTGTTCTGCCAACTCTCCATTCTTGATTTTATCACATCTTTTCTGTATACTTGTTTCATCTGTTGGGCCTTCAGTAGATTTTTGTTCTTTACTTCGATTAATAGATGTTCTTGATTTTTTTAAATTATCAGCCAATGCATGTTTTTCTTCTTCAACTGTTTGCTTCACTTGTAATAATCCTCTGCCACCTGATTTTCGGGGCAGGTACAGTCTATCAGTATCACCACGTGGATGTAAACTGTAGTGCATTGTCATTAGTTTCCTGGTTTTTCGGTCCAAAGTGTCCAAATCAGCTTGTGTCCAGTTAACTATACCAGCTGTGTATCTTATAACTGGTATTGCCCAGGTATTTATGGCCTTGATTGTATTTCCACCATTCAATTTAGATTTCAAAATTTTCCTAAATCTGTTGGTGTACTCTCACCTGACAATAGTTTTTACTTCTCCATGCTTGATGTTATCCAACTGCAGAATGCCTAAGTATTTGTAGGCTTCATTTTAATTGCATTTAATTAGTTGGCCATTGGGCATTTCAATTCTCTCACATGCAGTGATTTTGCCCCTTTTTATGGATACAGTGGTGCATTTTTCCATGCCAAACTGTATTGAAATATCGGTGCTGAATACTCGGACTGTTTTTGTCAATGATTGGATTTCTATTTCTGACTTTCCATAGAGTTTCAAATCATCCATATATAGTAAATGCGAAATTTTTTCAGCTTCTTTGGCTGTTTGGTAGCCTAATTTCATTTTTTGAAAAATTTCATTTTTTTTTTAAGATTACTGATAGTGGAATCATTGTGATGATGAAGAGAAGAGGTGAAAGTGAATCACCCTGGAAAATTCCTCACTTGATATTAACCATTCCGTAGATCTCATTCCCTACTGCCAACTCAGTTCTCCATTGTTTCGTCACCTTTTCAGTAAAGGATGTAATATTTTTGCTAATGCCAGTTGTTTCTAAGCATTTTATGATCCAACTATGTGGCAGTGAGTCAAATGCCTTTTTGTAATCAATCCAGACCATATTCAAGTTTGTTTTTCTGTTCTTACAATTTTCTAATATCATTTTATCAATTAGGAGCTGATCTTTTGTGCCCCTGCTCCTTCTTTTGTTTCCTTTTTGCTCTACTGGCAAGATGTTGTTTGTTTCCAAATAACCCATCATGTTATCTGCAATAATGCCTGTGAGTAATTGGAAGGTTGTTGGCAGGCACGTTATTGGTCTGTAGTTTTCAGGTGTTGTTCCTTTAGTTGCATCTTTCTGAATCAAGTATATTTTTCCAGTTGTCAACCATTCATCAATTTGGCCCTTTTGTAAAATTTCATTCAGTTGCCTGGCCAATATTGCATGTAAACTGGTCAGATATTTGAGCCAGAAACCATGTAATTGGTCCTTTCCAGGTGATGTCCAATTCTTTACCTTTTTACTCGATTTTTGACCATCTCAGTTGTTATTTCTAATACTTGCATTTGTTTGTTGCCAATGCTTTTCTCAAAGTCATGTATCCACTTTGCTTCCTTATTGTAGTCCTTTGCATTTTCCCACAATTCTTTCCAGAATTCAACTGTGGCGTGCTTTTCTGGTTTTTCACTTTTGGTATCACCATTCACATTAAGACTTTGATAAAAACGCCGTTGGTCTGATTGAAATTGCTGATTTTGTTTATATTGGATGATTCGTGCCTCATATCTTTCAATTTTTCTAGCTGTTGCTGTTATTTGCTGTTTTACAGCTTCATTGATGTTTCTTGTATCCAATCTATATCTTCTGATTACCTGATCTATGATTTTGTTGTTTTTAAGCCGTTGCTCATGCATGTTCTTTAAGTTACTAGCATCTGCCCTTAATTTTTTGACTTTTTGTTCTAATCAGATTTTCCACTTTGGCTTTGATACTTTTTCTGTTGTGTGATTAGGTACTTTGATTTTAATGCCTAGTTCATTAGTGACTATTACAGCTGCGCTGTACATTAACTGATTCGTTTCCAAGATGGATCCCGATTCAATTGTTGAAAACACTGCATTAACCATTTTCATGATAGGGGCCAAAATTTTCTTAGGCACAGTTTTTAGTGATGGCCTTTCCTCATTAAGCAGAAAATGCTCCATGATCTTATCCTTCAATTATTTTTGTTTTTGAGTTAGTTCATCAGTTAGTTCAGTGATAACTGGTTCTAGTGGTGGTGGTGTTATTTCCTCCCCAAGAGCTTCCTCTGGGAGTTCTACTATAATGTCTTTAGTTGTTTCTTGAATATCAGTTCTTTCCATTTGTGATATTGTTTTTTTGGTTTTGCAATTTGCCTGAATTTTCTCAACTTCAACTTCACTATACACTTTATTCCGTATAATAAATCGCCTTTGATCTGCTAGTCGTTGTTCACTAACATTTGAATCTGGATATTGTTGTTTCCATAATTCATACATTCGCTTTAAAAAAGCCTCTTTTTTCTGGCTCTGAGTTGTAGTAACAGGCCATTATGGTACGGTTTTCATCTGCACTATATTTTTGTTGTTTTGTTGGCTGGTCCACTTGTAGCCCACTTGTTGACGGATGTCCAGGGACCCCAACATCTGCTGAGGCCCTTGTTAACCCGCACGACAACCAATGTGGTATGGAATTCTTATTCGTTTTTTTCACCATATTGTATGGGTTGGCGGGGGTTTCTTTATGGGACTAGGTGCCAACCTGACCCCAACCCTCCTCCTTTCTCATCCGGGCTTGGGACCGGCAACGGCGGAGTTGTTGTTGTTGTTGTTATTGTTGTTGTTGTTATTATTATTATTATTTACTTTATTTATTAAACATGAAACTCAATCAACTGAACATTTAAAGATGTGTCACAAATACCATTGACTGGTGCTAATGGTTGATATGGATTCCTTCCAGCATCCTAGGTATCAACCAGGTATCTTCTTAACATATATGATGTTCCTAGTTTTTTTCAGTTCTACTGATGTTATTGCAGAAAGCTGCAATTTCTTTATGTGTTTTGTAAAAATTTTGGACATGGTACCAAGTGTCTCGATGACAATGAATATCACTGTTACACGTTTTGTCCATAGCAGTGTGGTTTTAATCAGCAGGCTGCGATATTTTGTGATTTTTTTTCTAGTTCTTTTTCTTCAACTCTGGCATCTCATGGTACAGTGATATCAATAAACTATATGCTTCGGCCCTCTACAACCATGATATCTGGCGTGTTGTGTTCCAAATGATGATCCGTCTGTATCCGAAAGTCCCACAAGATCTTCCCCTTCTCATTTTCAGTACCTTTTTCAACTTTGTGCTCCCATGACTTTTTTGGATACAGGTAAGTTATATTTTTTACATAATGACCATTGGATTAATTTAGCAACTCGGTCATGTCTACCTTTGTAATCAGTTTGTGTGATTTTGCTGCATTCACATATTAAATGTGAAACAGTTTCTACTTAGTTGTTGAAAAAGTCGGCAGTTTGGATTGTCAGTGAATTTTTGTATCTTTGATTTCATGGCATTAGTTTGTAGTACTTGTTCTTGTGCCTGTATTAAACCTCTGTTTCCTTCTTGATGGTTCCCATTTTAAGCCATGTCAATGTCAAGTTGTCATCACATTTTTCTTCAATGTTTTTCAAGTGCTGTGCATGCAAAGCTTTGGTTTTCCATCTATTTAATCTGTCATCCAGCTGTTTTTCCTTATATTCTGTCTTTGTTTTTGTTGTTTTAATGTTGTTCTCCATTTTCACAGCCTGCAGCAATTTTTCTGTACTTTGGTTCACATGATCATTCAAACGTTTTTCTTCTTCTACAGTTTGATGGATTTGCAATAGCCCCCTGCCCGTTATTTTTCGGTTCCACCACAAATCCGTGAAGCCCTTATCCACGGAGACATAAGCGCGAAGACAAATTCGTGCCGTTCAAAGCGCTAAGGAAAAACGCGACCCTACCACGATGACATAATCGCGGAGGGCAAATCCGTGCATTCCCAAACACTCAGCACCCTAACCCTAACCCTAACCCTAACCCTAACCCTAACCCTAAACCTAAACCTAAACCTAACCCTAACCCTAACCCTAACCCTAATCCTAACCGTAACCCTAAAACAAACCCCTAAACCTAATCCTAACCCTTACCTTAATTTAAATCCACTTTATGCCGCTGCGCTGTTTTAAAGCGCCCTTCGGTCACCGTGCTGTTGTCACGGCGGTGATGACATGCGGTGATGACATCGCGGCTTTAGCGATGTGATTTTATCACCGCTATTTTGATGAGCGCGGTTTTGTCGTGCCACGCATTTTTCTTGGCAGGTACAACCTGTCGATGTCATTTCGTGGATGTAAAGTGTGGTACATATTCAAAAGTTTGCATGTTTTCCGGTCCAGGTTTTCCAGTTCATACAGAGTCCAGTTGATGATTCCAGCTGAGTAGTGTATCACTGGAACTGTCCATGTATTAATGGCTTTAATTATGTTTCCAGCATTCAGCTTTGATTTTAATCTTTTGCAGACCCTCCTTATTTAGGAGGGATACGGGGGAACCCTTGCAGGGTAGAGCTGAGGATTATGCCCAATTCTTAGCGGACAAAGTTGCTCGGTTTCGGTCGGACTTGGACTCCACCGCTGCAGATCCAGCCGGGACACAAGAGGATCACTTGGCAAACCATCTCTGGGTTGAGTTTCAGGATGTTGCCTCTGGGGATGTGGACAAGGCCATTCGAGCTGTGAGTGCCTCCACCTGTATTCTGGACCCGTGCCCCTCCTGGCTGGTTGCCAACAGCAATGAGGTGACATGTGGCTGGATCCAGGCGGTCGTAACCGCCTCCCTTCGGGAGGGGCACTTCCCCACCGCACTTAAAACGGCGGTGGTGAGACCCCTCCTGAAGAAACCATCCTTGGATCCAGCCATTTTAAATAACTACCATCCTGTCTCCAACCTTCCCTTTGTTGGGAAGGTTGTTGAGAAGGTGGTGGCCTTCCAGCTTCAACGGGCCTTGGATGAAGCTAGCTACCTTGACCCCTTCCAGTCCGGCTTCAGACCCGGTTACAGCACAGAAACCACTTTGATCGCATTGACCGATGATCTCTGGAGGGCCAGAGATGCAGGCCATGCGCCCATCCTGGTTCTCCTTGACCTCTTGGCGGCTTTCAATACCATCGACCATGGTATCCTTCTGCGATGACTGCGGGAGGTGGGGGTGGGAGGCACTGTTTTGCAGTGGTTCTCCTCCTACCTCTCAGACAGGTCGCAGTCGGTGTTGGTAGGGGGGCAGAGATCGTCCCTGAGGCCCCTAACATATGGGGTGCCGCAGGGTTCGGTCTTATCCCCCCTACTATTTAACATATAGATGAAACCGCTGGGCGAGATCATTTGGAGGCACGGGATAAAATACCATCAATATGCGGACGATACGTAATTGTATCTGTCCGCCCCGTGCCAACTCAATGAAGCGGTGGATGTGATGAACCAGGGTCTGGAGGCCATTAAGAACTGGATGAGCGCTAACAAACTGGTACTCAACCCGGACAAGACCGAGTGGCTGTTGTGTTTCCCTCCCAACAATTTGGCTAATGTTCCATCTATCAGGCTGGGGGGTCAAATTTTATACCCCTCAGATAGGGTTTGTAACTTAGGAGTCCTCCTGGATCCACAGCTGACTCTCGATCATCATCTGTCGGCTGTGACCGGGGGGCATTTGCCCAGGTTTGCCTGGTCCGCCAGTTACGACCCTACCTGAATCGGGAGGCTCTCACAACAGTCACTCGAGCCCTTGTGATCTCTAGGCTGGAATACTGCAATGTGCTCTACATGGGGCTGCCCTTGAAGTGCATCCGGCGACTGCAATTAGTTCAGAATGCGGCCGCGCAAGTGATAGTGGGTGCACCGCGGTTCGCCCACATAACACCCATCTTCCGCGAGCTGCACTGGCTACCTGTTGATCTCCGGGTGCGCTTCAGGGTGCTGTTGACCATCTTTAAAGCCCTTCATGGTAGTGGATCTGAGTACTTGAGAGACCGCCGATTACCTCCCTCCGACCGATAAGATCGCACAGACTGGGCCCCCTCCGAATCCCATCCGCCAGTCAATGTCGACTGGCGACTACACGGAGGAGAGCCTTTTCTATTGCAGCTCTGACCCTGTGGAACGATCTCCCCGTCGAGATACGCACCCTCACCACCGTCCAGGCCTTCCGCGCAGCCCTCAAGACCTGGCTCTCCCAACAGGCCTGGGGATAAGTCTCTAATTTGCCCCACCCGAGTGTTGAATGTTGAATGCAAGTTGTGTTTTTATTACTTTATTTTGTTCACATATTGTTTATTTTGAATTGCACCCCCTCCCTAATGATTGTCAGCCGCCTTGAGTCCCCTCAGGGAAAAGGGCGGTCTATAAATCCTAATAAAATACTAAGAAAAAATACTTATTTATTCCTTTTGTGTTGACTCTTTGACTTTTCTATTCAACATGTTATCTGCTTTCAATATGCCTAGGTACTTGTAACCATCATCCTTTGCTAATGCTTTCACTATATTTCCATTTCCCAGTTTTATTCCTTCTGGGGTTTTTTTTTCATTTTTCCTCTCTGCATCCATAATATAACACATTTTTCAAGTCCAAATTTCTTTTTGATGTCACTGCTGAATAGTTGAACTGTGTTGAGTATTGATTTAAGTTCAGTGGGGCTTCAGTGGGGCTTGCATACATTTTTAAGTCATCCATATATAGTAGTGTTCTGTCCCAAGCCTCTAATATATACTGACACAGACTTGACTGTCTGCCACAGCTAAGGAGGGAGATAAGCAACCCCTTGGCTAGGAGCCCAGAAAATTATCTCTATGAAAACAAAACTTGAACTCATGAAATTCTTCCAATCTTTCACTACGTCTGGATTAGTAAACTGTTGTTTCCTGCAAAATTCCCCTTCTGTTGCCCCACCTATAAGTTCTCTGGGAGCCACCTGTTCCTGTTGAGCCACAACACTATCCCTCACCACAGGGCCCTTCCCCCGGGTCTGATGCTCAGGGTGTGCCTTAGATGGGAATTGCTCACGGAAGACCTGCACCAAAGCAGGTGCATGCACGGAGGTCGCATCCTTCCAGGTAAAATCTTCTGGCCCATAGCCCTTCCATTCAATCAGGTATTGGAACTGTCCTTTCAGCCATCGGAAATTCTGGATACTGGCAACTTCGTACTTGGGTGGCTCCTCATTGTCACAAGGTTCTGGCTGGGGATGATCTGATTGGCAAAGAGGACAAGCCAGTTGTTCAGGAACAAGGAGAGATCGGTGAAAGACTGGATGGACTCGCATTGAACATGGCAATGTCAGGCAATAGGAGACCGGATTGATGACTGCTTCAACAGGAAATGGGCCAAGGTAATGGTGGTCTAACTTCTTGACTGGCCAGTCTAACGGAAGGTGTCTAGTGTACTTGATCCCCCACAGTCAATGCAGGCATCGCGCCAAGACCTGTCCACAACTCTTTTATAGTCCTTCTTAGCTTTATCCAGATATCGTCGCACCACTTGATGGACTCCTGTAGTTCCGACAGAAAGTCCTTAGCTGCAGGGACCGGTAAGTCAGTTGGTCTGAGGGGAAAGAACTGAGGATGATACTCTACATTGGCCAAGAAGGGCATCATTTGCGTGGATATGTACTGTGAGTTATTGAACGCAAACTCTGCCACTGCCAGGTAATCTGCCCAATCATTTTGCTGCTGGTTCACAAAACAGCACAGGTAGTGCTCCAAGATCCCAATCACTTTCTCCATCCCTCCATTGGTTTCTGGATGGTGCACTGAGGACAAGCAGATTTTTACATCCAAGGCCTTCATCAGCCCTTTTCAAAACTGGGCTGTAAATTGCATTCCTCCGTCCGACATGACCCTGTCAGGTATGTCGTGCAGCTTGAAAACTTGTTGGATAAACATGCAGGTGGTGGCACGGACTGTCAGTAATCTCCAACACGGGATAAAATGTGCCATCTTTGGCAGCATGTCTACCACTACGAACACCGTAGTAAATCCAGAAGATGGAGGCAAGTCTGTCAGGAAGTCCATAGAGATTCCCAGGGTCTCTTTGGTGTTGGCAATGGCTGGAGAGCCCGGGGGGGCTCCCATCGCTGACTTGACCTGCTGACACTATACACAAGATGTGACGTAGGATTGTACATCATGTTGCAATCACGGCCACCAGAAGATACTGGAGACCAGGTTCAAGGATTTGAAGAGGCCAAAAAGCCCCGCCATAGGATTATCATGGCATTGGGATAGAATAAGTCCCCAAAGTGGCCCCACTGGCACATAGACTCTGTCTTGGTGCTGCAAGAGTGAATGTCCTTGGGGAAGCAGGCCCCACCTCTGCCTTCCATTGTTCCACCCAATCGTCATGCCACTGTGCTTCCAGTATTTGAGGCCGTAAGTCCACAGGCTCCTGAACCGCAGAGAAGGTCTCTATGGGCAAAAGTGTCTAGGTAGAATCTGGTCTTTGGTTCAAGAATACTCAGGTTTCCCTTTGGTTGCTTGCACTGGGGATGTATGTCACGTGGAAATTGAACCATGCAAAGAAAAGGGACCACCAGATCTGGCGCTGCTTCAATTTTCATGCGGTCTTCAAAAATTCCAAATTTCTATGGTCCGTCCAGACTTCAATTTGATGTCGGGCACCCTGTAAATGATGCCTCCAGGCCTCAAACACCACCTTAATGGCTAGTAACTCCTTCTCCCAAATGGTATAATTATGCTCAGAAGAATTGAGTTTCTGTGAATAATAAGCGCAAGGTTACCACTGGAGGCGTGAGCCTGAAGTAATACCACTTCAACAGCAATATCTGATGCATCCACCTCCACTACAAAGGTACGGTGGGGGTCAGGATGCTTCAAAATGGGCTCTTTCATGAAGGCCTGCTTCAAGGCCTGGAATGCTTATTGCTCAGGGGCATTCCAGTGAAATGGAACTTTTTTCTGAAGGAGCCGAGTGAAGGGCAAAGCTTCCTGGGATAAAGGTCCAATAGTAGTTGGCAAACCTGAGGAGTCACTGGACATCCTTCACTCACCAAGGAGGTTGCCAACTACATAAAGACTCCACCTTACCCGGCTCTATCGCAATGCCTTCAGGAGAGATATGATGCCCTAGGAACTCAATGGTGGACTGCCAAAACTGGCACTTCTCCAGTTTCACATACAAGCGATTCTCACAGAGCCGTTGTAGGACCAGGCGTAGCTAAGCCCAAGACCACACGGAAATGCAGGCCAGGGGTAATATAGAATTGGATGGCTTCCTCATGAGCCCTGATGACAGTTTTGTGTTTCATAGGAGTAATGTCAGTGGAATTAATGCAATATTGAATAGTAGTAATGAAAGTGAATCCCCTTGGAACATTCCTCGTCTGATGTTGACTTCACCAATGTTCTCCCCATTTGTTGTTAGAACTGTTTTTCATTTTTGCATATTTGCTTTTAAAAATGTACAGATATTTTTGCTGATTCCAAAGTTTTCCAGACAGGTGTTAATCCAGCTGTGGGGTAATGAGTCAAATGCCTTCTTGTAATCAAACCATGCCATATTTAAATTTGTTTTTCTTCGTTTTGCATTTTTAGTACCATTTTGTCTATGAGCAGCTGATCTTTTGTTCCTCTTGATTTTTTATAATTTCCTTTTTGTTCTACTGGATACAAACTGTTTTCCATCAGATGATTGAATACTAAATTTGCCAGTACCCTTGTAAAAAGTTTGAACGTTGTTGGCAGACAAGTAATTGGGTGATAGTTGCTTGGTTCTGTGCTTTTTTTCTGGATCTTTCATTATCAAGTATGTTCAGCCAGCTGTTAACCATTCTTTCCTTGTTGCATTTTGAAGCATTTGATCAAACTGAGTGGCCATGAGATGATGGAGGCTTGTCAGGTGTTTTAGCCAGTATCCATGCAGTTCATCCAGGCCAGGTGCACTCCAGTTCTTGACCTTCTTATTTTGCCACCATGTCAGTTTTTATTACAATATTTTCCATCTTGTTTTGTGTTGTTTGTTGTTGTATATCTTTGATCCAGGAGGCAATGTTGTTCTGTTCCACTGGGTTTTCCCACAGTTCTTTCCAAAAGTTCAAAGTTTTTTCTTTACATGGGTGAATATTAGTTTGGATTCGATTTTCATCAAGGGACCGGTAGAAGAGGTGTTGGTTTCTTCTGAACTGGACATTTTCATGATATTGCTTTATTCGTCCTTCGTATCTTTCAATTTTCCTTGCTGTTGCTATTGCACGTTATTTTAGTTCTTCCATAATTTCCATTATTGTTTTTTCCTCCAGGTTGTATTTTTTGTGTAAACTATTTTCAGCTTTTTGTTCTTTAGTTTTCCTTCTTTTAAGAATTTCAGATTGCTGATATCCCCTCTTAGTTTTTTAATTTTATTTTCAAGTCGAAATTTGCACTTTGGTGTTCTAGTGGGTTTCTTTTTTTGCATTTTATAACCCAATTCTGCAGTTATAATGGTGGCTGTGCTATACATTAATTGATTGGTTTCATATAGTGTGCTGGATGGGATGGAAGTTAAAATGTTGTTCACGGTAGTTAACAGATATTTCACTCATTTGCTATGCCCTTTGCGAATGATAGGTAGTCTTTTTCTTTCTACATTTTCTTTGATGTGGTTTTCAATTTTTTCTTTGAGCATTTTTGCTAGATCACTTAGCTCTATACCAGTGGTTCCCAACCTTCCTAATGCCGCGACCCTTTAATACAGTTCCTCATATTGTGGTGACCCCCAACCATAAAATTATTTCCGTTGCTACTCTATAACTGTACTTTTGCTACTGTTATGAATCGTAATGTGAATATCTGAAATGCAGGATGTATTTTTATTGTTATAAATTGAACATAATTAAAGCATAGTGATTAATCAGAAAAACAATATGTAATTATATATTGTGAAATATTTATTTCTAATTACAAATAAATGATTTTTTGTCTTGAAGCATGGTGTAGCTTTGGTTTTTCTTGCCTAAGTGTTAAGAGTTTACTTTACTTCTACTCCCCTCTTCTTTGGGGCAGCCCCTCAGATATTGGAACACTGCTATCATATCACCCTTAAGTCATTCAGCCAGACATACCCAGTTCATGCAACTGTTCTTCATATGTTTGAGCTTCCGGTCCCATAAACCTGTTGGTTGCTCTTCTTTACACTTTTTCTAGACTAGAGTCTCCACATCTTTTTATAGAGGCAGCCAACATCTTGTCTGCTCCAAAATTTTGGGTCTGAAAAGAACCACATCCTGGAGGCTGGACAACCTCAGCTGCTATACAATCATACACACACATACACAGAGACACACAGTGGCTTTATTCCCACAGCCTCCTTAACTAAGTTGCCTGCAGCTGCATTCACAAATGTCCTTACCCTGCCTGGATGGAGCTTCAACCTGGTTTGGGGTTGTTTGCAGGAGTGCTCTTAACTTTGGTGGTAGTGGTGGTAAGCTTAACTGTTAGGAATATAATCTAAAAGGGGGTTGGCAATATATAAATCATGTAACAATGCTGTACTTATTTTCTTTAAATCATGCTGTAAATGTGATTGGTTGCTTTTTCCTCAATCGGCCATAAGATGGAGCCAGAATCACTGTTAGATGCTGATCTGATCTGAATGTTTGGAAGCTGGCTGTTAGAAGTGCCGTATAGTGATCAGCATGAGCTATTGTAAGTTTTGCAACTGCTAGCAAACTTTGTGTACTGGACTGTTTGTATGATTATGGACTATGTTATTTGGATTATCCCTTAACTGAAAGACGTTGATGACTGACTGTCTTAACCGTGCATGACTTGGACTGTTTGTTGGACTCTGATACCTCTATTTCCA
Organism: Thamnophis sirtalis; assembly: GCF_051295495.1. Taxonomy (NCBI): domain Eukaryota; kingdom Metazoa; phylum Chordata; class Lepidosauria; order Squamata; family Natricidae; genus Thamnophis; species Thamnophis sirtalis. The sequence goes on along the minus strand of NW_028261383.1, from coordinate 107,788,962 downwards.
TGAAAGTAAAAGCCTATTTTAGCTGCAGTATCTCTGTATGCTGGTTTGTGTGTTCTCCAACACCACTCTCACAACGCTTCTCTGAATGCACTCACTCTCCCAACGGGGAGCTTACCTAATATTAACCTTAATTTATTGGGCAAACATTGTGCATTGTTTATTTTTAATTTTATTTTTTTTAAAGTTTTTTTTAATTTTCTCTTTAAAGTTCATTCAAAATATACACTCTTATAATTACCATTAATTATATCATTATCATTAATCATTTATCATTATTTTCTTACACATATAGAGAATACAGTTTGGGTCACTTACATGCCACCCCATTTTATTTTGCAACAACCTTGCTCCTTCTATCTTCTCTACCTCCCTTCTCTGCCTTCTTCTTTCCTCCTCTCCTTCCTCCCTTCTTCTTCCCCTCTCTTTCCTCCCCTCCTCCTCTCTTCTCCTCCCTCTTCCCCTCTCTCCTACTCTTAATTCCCCTCCCTTACTTTCTCTGCTTTTACCCTTTCTTCCTTTCCCTCCTCATCTTTCCTCCTTTCCGTTGTTGCCCTTGCTTATTTACTTTCTCTAATGCATTCTTGGGGTGGCATTTCAGGAAACCCAACTTTATATTTTCATACATATTATTTTCTCTGTTGCATTTTATTTCTAATAATAATTCCACTTGTATCATTTTTTAAATTGTTTACTTGCATTACATTTTTTTTGCTCTTTTCCTTTGTGCATGGTTTATGGTACTTTTAGCAAGCAGGTTTTCATTGTGTGAATGGGGCCAATTCAGGCTCCTGAACTTGGCTCTTGATGACACGTCTGGTTGTGGATTGAGATATAGTTAAAAGTACCTGGCAGCAGCATGGAAAACATAGCCGCGTGCACACCCCACATAATTACAGCCTGGAGCAGAACCTAAGCCCCTTCCTCCCTCACAGGAACACTTTCCCGCCATTACAAAGTCTCTGAGGCTAATTGTATGGGGTGTGTGCGCACACCTATATTTTTAATGGCGTGGAGCCACGGCAACATGCTGCGCGGCAGGCGATGACTCCAGAGCCCATCCGCGGGGGATTTCAAGGAACGCGAGGTGGAGTCTAAAGTTTAGAGTTGCGCTGGTCTCAGTGACCCCTGTGAAATGATCGTTCGACCCCAAAAGGGGTCACGACCCATAGATTGAGAACCGCTGCTCTACAATTTCAAGTTGTTGCACAGGAGGGTCTTCATCCTATATGTTCATTTCTTCCACTGGCTGGTCAATTTGTTCAGGTGTTGGACCAATTTCTTCAGCTTGTTCATCATCACTTGTTGTTTTCTTTTTAGCGAAACATTTCTAGATGTTGCATTTCCGCTTGTGTGAAAACTTTATTACGGATGATGAAGCACCTTTGATCCATTAATCGTTGCTCAGTTATGTTTTTTATTATGATGGTTATGGTTATGGTTATTATTTTGTATTATGCATTTAAATAAAATCATGGATTTAGGAATAACATAGTCATAGTTTCTGATATGTACTTGGACATCAGCAGGAAGAATAAAGAGGGAGACTGACATCAGTCATCACTCAAATGACAGACATTATGTAATTTTTATTAGTCTAATCATGACGATATGTTTATTAGTTATCACTTTGTAAACTTTATTGTAAGTTCATCTCAGAAAATCTTTTAAAAAATATTTCATGATGGCTTCTCCAATATATTAACAAGGGTATTTCCGCAAAACAAACATTTGCCCAAAATTTACCTTGAAAGTTATTATTTTTTTCAAGCATAGTTTGCTCAAATTATATTTCATTGCCATATACAGTATATATCAATTTCAATCAGCTGAAATTTTGGCATTCCTAAAATTGATAATATATATAGAATATTATAGTGATCAATTGGATCACAATTATGAGGATACATCATTGAAGTATTTGAATAACTCTATGTATATATAGTTTTTGCAAACACCATCTGCTGCCCAGCTGGTGACCTGGAGGAAATATCTTCTTCATCACACATCCATGATGGTATGAATCACTTAATTCGAGGCTTGTTCAATCTGCTGCCATCCAGCTGTCCTGCAGTAGAGTTTGTGGAATTCTTAGCCAGCATAATTTGAAGGGATGTCAGGTCTTCTAGGAACCTCTATGTTGGAAAAAAACTGACCTACCTTATAGTTAGCTTATAACCCATCAGAGCCATGGAAGAAAAATAAACAATAAATCCCATCTTTAAGCTTTCTTTTTCTACAATTACATTTGGACATTTCTTTTGGCTGGTTAATGTTGACACATGATGATATGGAACTGAGATTGATAATGTTTTAGAAATTCAAAGAACTGATATCTTCCTTCTTTGATGAAAAGCAATTATTTTCTTGTGAAAATGATTGGAATCACATGAAAAAGTAGTAAAAGTAATATCTGGTTTTTTTTAAAAAAAAATAGGCTTTTTGAAATTAAATATTACATATAATATATACTTAGTTTCACAGTTTTGAATTTTAAACCTTGAAGTCAAGGGTGAGCTGCCCATATCTACAGTATATGCTCAGGCCACAGATAATCTCTTGGCACAGAAGACAATGGGAATATAGTACTACATGGGAGGTTTCAAATATACAGATTCCAAATATGCAATCCATATGCATAATTCCAACATAAGAAAAGGGTTGCAGTTTATGGGTGCTTGTTATTTACTGTAGTGTCTTTTATTCTGTTAATAGCGTGGCCATACACCCAGAGGTATTTGCACCAATTGAAATAGAATAAATATATATTACTGTTTGTTTATGTACACCTTCACAAAACACACAAAGAAAGAAACATAGAAAGAATAGAATGGATCAGGAGTATTATTCCCAAATGTTTCACTTTTCAACCACTTAACTATGTTGAGATAAAAGTAGTCAGCTGATCAAATGACAGTTCATAGTATTTTTTCACATTATCCTAAAAGTACCCAAAAAGAGAATAATTATCTCTGGGAAATTTACAAATTGTGCTTTAAATAAGTATTTCACCATTTGTCAAGAAAGTCATTCATCTTAATATTTTAAGTGAGCAAGTTAAGTCCAGTGATTTATGAATATTATGTCATTTAACAAAGCATTTCTTATTTCAATTTTGTCTAAATCACTGGATTATAGATTTATTTTATCCAATATCATTTATAATATAACTTCCTTTTGTTTACACTGAAACATATGTTTGTTCTTTACATATCTTTCTGGACAATAGTCAATAAGTGATGCCACTTTTTCACATTCTATTTCTAGCCATTTTTTGAAAAGTTAAATCAGGCATAAATATGAAAAAAATGTAAGACACTTTGAAAGTAGGAAACATTGGTGCACTAAACTGAAGGAAGATAAGTCATTGAATTGTTGATATGTTATCATTTACTGTATATTAGTATTTCTGATATTAGTATTTATTTTCCCGAAGTTATTGATACACAGAAGGTTTGTATGCTTAGTAACAATATAAGTTGCATTTATTAGCAAAAAGAGCATACAGTTTACTTATAGAAGCATTAGGAGTCACAAGGCCTGGGTATATTTGTGCATAATAGGATGTGGCATGAATTTGAACATAATGCAATGTAATATTGCAAAGGAAAATAGGATACATTCAGAAAATATCCGAAGATCTCAGGATGTAAGATTAAATGAAAGAATGTTTTTGTAGAGAAATAACTGTATTCTATGTTGTTGTTTTGCTTGTTCTGATCATCTTCCATAGCACTTGAAAAGATAGAGAGAGACACTGAAGGTAATCCCATATATTGGACATTTTGGACCCCTCCAGATGTTTTTGAATTACAATTTCTAATAGCTCTAGCACATATGTTAAAAATGAGAATTGTTAGAATACCGTATTTTTCGGAGTATAAGACACACCCTTTTCCCTCATAAAAGAGGCTGAAAATCTGGATATGTCTTATACACTGAATACATCATTTTTTTTTGCCTGCCGAAACCCCACCTCTTCACCAAAATGGCCTTTAGGAGACTTTCAGAGTGCTCCTGAGGGCTGGAGAGGGCAAAAATGAACAAAAAAGGCAGCTGTTGTTTGCTCAATCCCCCCCTCCCCAGCTCCTAGGAACACTCTATAAGCCTCCTAAAGGCTATGCATGCCTTTTTTGACAAAAAATGTGTTTGTTTTCATGAAAAACGGGTCATTTTGGGAAGGTCTTCACCAAGATCTTCAAAATTTTGGTGCATCTTATACTCCGGTGCGTCTTATACTCTGAAAAATACGGTATATATATTTAAGCCTAATATGCATTTTAGCATCATTTGGAGGGCCACAGTTTCTCCATCACACAGAGACATAGCACATTATGTGACAAATTGTCACTATCATTACCTGAGATAACTTCCATGTGAACGTTATTGGGGGGAAAAAACCATTCCACCCTAAGGGATAAAAAGGGAACCCATGCAATATTGATTGGTTTATCTTGCTTATCAAGTGTAAAAGTGAATCTCAACTATTATTCGAGTGGCTAATTGCCAAAATAAAATGGCTTTTTTTAAAAGATAAGAATGTAAAGAGTATCTATTTTTAATTCAAAAGGAAGACTTTGTCCCAATATTAGAAATCTAGGAAATAATATGCTGCTGAAGTTAAGTGTTTTAGGAATTCAGATGTTATTCATCTATCAGTTTAGTTATCTAACCACATACTACACTAGGGGTTATCAACATAGGATTTTAAAAGATCATAAATACCAATAATTAAAATGACATAAACACTCATAATAACAGTTACCAATTAAGTCAAATGTTCCCAAAGTTGCCTGTTTAAATCTTCTAGGTATGAGAAGAGAGACAGGTGTGTTGTCTGCATAACATAATTTGGTGTTTTGTTTTTCATGTATAGTGCTCAATATTTATCTCTGGCACAGGCATCATAAGAATTCTATCAGTGTGGGGCAAAAGTCAACATGATTTACTTAATATTTATAACATATTTAGTGTGCCTGTAGGTAGAATGGGATTTTATGTTGTCCTGAAGTCATTTGCTTTATGTGCTTTTGCTATTTGTGATCAACAGATAATAGAGAAAAATTAGGAATTTTAGGAATAGCAACATTAGGAACACCAAATAACCAGATAAACATAACCAATCCATTAACAAAAAAACATGTTTGATACTGTTCAGATTGTGAATATACACAGAGAAGAGATACAACACCATGTGGGAATATACATGTTGTACATGTGAATGTTCTTTCCACACACATTTCTACTCAGCACCATACTATTCAAGTATTTGTTACTAATAATTGTGCACTGCCAAAACAATGTTATATTAATAGATATTTTACCTAACATCTGTTAAGAACACTCAAGTATCATCTGTAAACTAAACAATGCAGTGAAGATAGTTGTCCATATGTGATTTTTTTAATAAGGTGAATTGATAAGGTAGGATTGTTATGAATAATTACCACAAAGATGAAAATCCTTGGTCTTGTGTTTGGGTATTAGATTTAGATTTGATTAGAACAAGTTTCAATTCTAAACAATTTATACAAAATCATGAATATAAAATAGAATGCCATTTAAAAGTGTAATTATCTGTAATTACAGTCATATTATTGACCTTATTAAATCGTTATTTTGTTTGTTTTGTTTTATACATGCAATTGGCAACTGTCTAGATTCACCATTGTATTTTTTCCATTGTATTTGTTCTCCATGCTCTCCAAATGTTCTCTGAAATCTTCTAAAATTCAAAACAGATATGAGTAGCACAAAGAAAAGGACTTTTCAGAAGATGGGTTATTCCAACCATACCCTTCTTTTAGAGAGTAAAGACAATTACCTGAACTGAGAGAGGAGAGATCCATTAACAAGGCAATAAGGAACAAAATAAGATTTAACTCTGAAGCAAGAAGGTACCGTATTTTTCAGAATATAAGATGTATCTTAGTTTTGGGGGAAGAAAATGGGGGGGGATTCTGCCTACCTTCTGCCTTCATCTGGCTAGTCCTTAGACTGGTCAGCTTTAATGCATTAGTTCACTCACTGGTTTTGAGGTTGGGGGTGACAGGGGCTGGGCTTCTAAAGCACAGCTGATTGTCCGAGGACGCAGCAATTAGAAAAGCAGGCAAAACAGAGAAGATCGCTTAGCTCGTATTTGGACTGAAAAACAGCTTCAAAAGCACAGCTGATCCTCAGAGGGAGCTCCAGTGACTAAAACAGGCAATGCAGGGAAGGGGTAAGAGAAGGCAGCAGCTGTTTCGGGTAGCCATTTTGGGCACTCCGCATCGATCATTTGGAGGCTGAAAACGCAACTGGCAGAGCCCAAAAACACAAGCCATTGTCAGTGGCAATCTCTGCAGCCAGGAAGAGGCCACATGGAGGCCAAAGGGGAGGGGCCGACAGGTGGGCATGGCTACATTCAGAATATAAGACACACCTAAATTTTCAGCCTTTTTTAGTAGGGAAAAAGTGTGTCTTATATTCTGAAAAAATATGGTATGTTTCTTAATCTAGTCTATATTATTGGGCTGACATTAATATAGAGGAAATAATAATGAAACTGCTTCTAGATAGCTATTCCATTTTGCTCCGTCAAGTGTCAATTATTTTCTACATAACATAAATAAGATATATTTAAACATTGCTTCATTCATTATTGGAGGCACCCATTTCATTAAAATAGCCTTGAATCATAAATGAATTACAATATTTTGTTTTTGTACTTGACTGAATATTGTATTTGAGACAAGCTTATTAAAATGTTTTTGTTTGTTTGTTTTTGTTTTGATACCAAATAAGCTGCCATGAATGTGTATGTGTACATGCTTGTGCACGCACACACACAATTCTCAGAATGTATTTTGTTTGTTTGTTTTATTTATTTAACTTGCATATTGAAATAAATGAAGTTATCTAAAACTGATCTTAGCATTTTTAGAATTCCAATTAACCATATGTTACTTCTTTGGAATAGTAAACAATTTTTGTTAAAATCATAACAAAATAACCAAACATAAAAGCATTCTTGGTTTATTGAACATGTGTGAGTGACATATTTATCCTTATCTACAAATGGACCCCTATTTTGGTTATATTTCTATCAAATCCTCAATCTGAGCAAACATCTTCCCAAGGCCACGTGCTGAGAATCTGGGAAAAGTTCTAAATTGCACACTGCTTCTATCCACAGAAATGCAATTCCAACCCGGTGATAAACCCCTGATACTGGAAGAATTAATATCCTATCAGGTTGGAGCAAATCTGTTGTAGTAATGGTAGCTTCACTAGAAGATTGGCAGGGAGAGATTGTATGGTGTTACAGGGGGTCCTTGCTAAATGACCACTCATTCATCAAATATTCAAATTTACAATGACCCTGAATGAGTGGTACTTAGATAGATCCTCATACTTGCAATGGTTGCAGCATCCCTGTGATCATGTGATCACCACTAGTGATCTTTTTTGCTAGCTTCCTATAAGCAAGGCCAATAAGGAAACAGCAGGAGATTACAAATGGCAAGTATATAATGTCACATGTAGCAACTCCATAGGATTCCTTTAACAAATATAATTTAATTGTAAATTGCAGGATTATCCAAGCATTTAAGATGGCTAGAGTTGCCTTGGTGAGATGGATGGCACAGTAATCGAATAATAAATAAAATAAAAAATAAAGCTTATTTCAGTTACTAAAAGATTGAATTTAGAGATAGATATAGATTGCTAAGGTTTTGTCCTGTCCTGAGTCTGGGGTCCCTGTGCAGGTTGGGATGACCTTTGTCATTTTAAATAATCCTTAATCTTGGGATAGGGTCATCTTTGTCAGTAGTAGGCAAAGCATTTCAACAACAGGAAAGATAAACCTATAATGAGAAGATGTCATGGAAAACAGATGCAATTTATTTGTTTGTTTGTTTGTTTGTTTAAAACTTTTATATGACGCCCAATCCCAAAGGACTCCGGGCGGCTTACAAACAGAATATAAAAAACATAAAAAACAATACAATTTAAAACACCAATCATCCCTCATAAATTCATTCTAGTCAGGGCCGGACCTCAATAGTGAGGTCAACAGCGCCAGGCCTTCTGGAACAGCCAGGTTTTTAGGGCTTTCCTGAAGGCCATCAGGGTATGGTCCAGATTTCCGGGGGGAGCTGGTTCCCAAAAGTTGGCGCAGCCATCGAGAAGGCTCTCCTCCGAGGGCCCGCCAGCCGACATTGTATGGTCAACGGCACCCGAAGGAGGCCCAATCCTCCAGTCCTTCCACGCCGCCCTTAAAATCTGGCTGTCCTGGCTGGCCTGGGGTTAACAATGATAACCCCACTCGAATTGTATGACTGTTGTGTTCTTAAATGATATAGTGTCTCCATGTTGTAAATTGTTTGTCCTCCCCCCCCTTTTGAACTGTGAGCCACCCTGAGTCCCCCCAGGGAAAAGGGCGGCATACAAATAAAGTGAAAATGAAATGAAATGAAATCTATGGGATCTTACTGGTCGCTGGGAGGTATGTGTCAGCAGGCGGTCTTGAAGGTATCCTGGCCCTAAGCCATGTAGGGCTTTAAAGGTGCAGTGCAGCTCACGGGGGATAGATGTAACATGGATGTACCTTGGCACACCCACTATCACTCGCGCAGCTGAATTCTGAACTAACTGCAGTCTCCGAACGCTTTTCAAGGGTAGCCCCATGTAGAGGGCGTTACAATAATCCAGCCTCGAGGTGACAAGGGCATGAGTGACCGTTAGAAGTGCATCCAGATCCAAATAGGGCCGCAATTGGTACACCAGGCGAACTTGGGCAAAAGCCCCCCAGGTCACAGCCAACAGATGATGTTCCAATTTCATCTGCGAATCCAGGAGGACTCCCAAATTGCGAGCTCTCTCTCAGGGGTGTAAATTTTCTCCCCCCAGAGTTAAGGATGGACTGTCCAAACAGTCCTTCAGGGGCAACATCCAAAGCCACTCAGTCTTATCGGGATTGAGGAGACATTTGTTCAAGAGGGAGGGATGCGGACGAACCCTTACAGAGTAGAGCTGAGGAATTCATTCAGTTTCTGTCAGATAAAATTGCTCGGATCCAGACAGACCTGAACTCCACTTGGACGGTACCAGCCGAGGGGCCGGGGGAAGGTCCTGATCAGATTTTATGGAGTGAGTTTCAACTTGTCGCTCCTGAGGAAGTGGACAAGGCCATGGGAGCTGTGAGTGCTTCCATCTGTTTACTGGACCCGTGTCCCTCCTGGCTGGTCTCGACCAGCAGAGAGGTGACATGTGGCTGGCTCCAGAGGATTGTTAACACCTCTCTTCTGGAGGGATCCTTCCCGCATCTGTTAAAGGATGCGGTGGTGAGACCCCTCCTTAAGAAATCTTCCCTGGATCCAGCCATTCTGAACAACTATCGTCCAGTCTCCAACCTCCCCTTTGTGGGGAAGGTTGTTGAGAATGTGGTGGCCTCTCAACTCCGATGGACCTTGGATAAAACAGATTGTCTGGATCCCTTTCAGTCGGGTTTCAGGCCTGGTTATGGCACCAAAACTGCTTTGGTCGTGCTGTTCGATGATCTCTGGCGGGCCAGGGATAGAGGACATTCCTCTATCCTAGTGCTTCTTGACCTCTCAGCAGCCTTCGATACCATCGACCATGGTATCCTTCTGCGATGGTTACGCAAGGTTGGAGTGGGAGGCACCGTTTTAAAGTGGTTCTCCTCCTACCTCTCGGACAGGTCGCAGTCGGTGTTGGTTGGGGGACAGAGATCGACCCCTAGGCCCCTCAAATATGGGGTGCCACAGGGCTCGGTCCTGTCCCCCCTCCTATTTAACATCTACATGAAGCCGCTGGGTGAGATCATACGCCGGCATGGGATTAAATATCATCAATATGCGGATGATACCCAATTGTATCTGTCCACCCCGTGCCAACTCAGTGAAGCAGTTGAAGTGATGTGCCAGTGCCTGGAGGCTGTCAAGGTCTGGATGGGAGCGAACAAGCTTGCACTCAATCCAGACAAGACCGAGTGGCTATTGATGCTGCCTCCCAAAGATGGTCCAGACGTTCCATCTCTTAGCCTCGGGGATGAAATTATTCACCCCTCGGAGAGGGCTCGCAATTTGGGGGTCCTCCTGGATCCACAGCTGACGTTAGAACACCACTTGTCAGCTGTGACCAGGGGGGCCTTTGCCCAGGTTCGCCTGGTGCACCAGTTGCGGCCCTATCTGGACCGGGAGGCACTTTCAATAGTCACTCACACCCTCGTCACCTCAAGACTGGATTACTGTAACATGGGGATGCCCCTGAAGAGTGTTTGAAGACTGCAATTGGTCCAGAATGCAGCCACGTGACCGATAATGGGTGTACGCAGATACACCCATGTTACACCTATAGTCCGCAAGCTGCACTGGCTCCCCATTGGTCTCCGGACCCGCTTCAAGGTGCTAGTCATTACTTTTAAAGCCCTACACGGTACTGGACTTGGCTACCTGAGAGACCGCCTCCTGCCATTTACCTCCCAATGACCAATAAGATCACACAGGTTGGGCCTCCTCCGGGTGCCGTCGACCGGACAATGCTGGCTGGTGGCCCCCCCGAGGGAGGATCTTCTCTTAGCTGCGCCGGCCTTATGGAACAAGCTACCCATGGAGATCTGAACCCTTACCACTCTCCCGGCCTTCCGTAAAGCGACTAAGACGTGGCTGTTCCGGCAGGCCTGGGGCTGTTGAGTAACAGTCACTCGCGCCCTCGTGACCTCTAGGCTGGAATACTGCAACGTGCTCTACATGGGGCTGCCCTTGAAGAGCATCCGGCGGCTTCAGCTAGTCCAGAATGCGGCCACACAAGTGATTGTGGATGCACCTCGGTTCACCCACATAACACCTATCCTCCGCGAGCTGCACTGGCTACCTGTTGATCTCCGTGTGCGCTTCAAGGTGCTTCTTACTACCTACAAAGCCCTTCATGGTAGTGGATCTGCGTACTTGGGAGACCGCCTCCTGCCAATCACCTCCTCTCGACCCATAAGATCTCACAGATTAGGCCTCCTCCGAGTGCCATCTGCCAGCCAGTGCCGGCTGGCAACTACGCGGAGGAGAGCCTTTTCAGTAGCAGCTCTGACCCTCTGGAACGATCTCCCCGTGGAGATTCGTACCCTCACCACCCTTCAGACCTTCCGCACAGCCCTCAAGATCTGGCTATCCCACCAGGCCTGGGGGTAAAGACCATAATCTGCCCCCACCTGAATGTTGTATGAATGTTGCTTGATTTTAATTATACATTGTGTTTTTATGTTATTGTGTGTCTTCCCCTCCCATACAAGTTGTTAGCCACCCTGAGTCACCTCAGGGAAAAGGGCGGCCTATAAATAAACTCAAAAAAATAAAAAAGTAATATTCCAGCTCCACGTGACTGAATGGTGATTTTGTTTTAAATAATTGTATTTTTAATATTTTATGTCTTTGCTTTGTTGTGAGCCCCTGGGAGTGGGCGGCATACAAATTTTATTAAAGTTACAAAGTTAAAGTTACAAAGTGTTCGCCCCCATCCAGACCCTAACGGTCTCCAGACATCGGCACATCATGTCCACCGCTTCACTGAGCTGGCAAGGGGCAGAAAGATATAATTGAGTATCATCAGCATATTGATGATACTTTACCCCGTGCTGTCGCGTACTAATGTTGTGGTTGTTATATAAGCTGTTTGGAAATCCCCATGGGATAGAACTTGGAATCCATCCTAATCAGGAGACTATTACACACCTCCTGTGATTGTTTTGGGGTTTGGTAGAACAGTCTATCTCTTTTTCTTATGGTCTTAAGTTAAATATTCTTCTATTGTTTTTACAGCACAAACTGAAAACAACCCAAGAAAAAGAAAGAGAAGCACTATAATAACATGTGTCCCATTCATAATCCCAGGAGCTATACCAGAGAGATGCTACGAATGAATAATATTGGAAATCACTGAGAAATCAAGAACCATACACATCCCAGCTGTGCCAGAAGTCATCCACAAGCATGATCAGTGTTGTCTTTTACTTGAGTAAAAAAGGGGATGCTGGAGACTAGCTGAAAGTTATCCAAAATGGTCAGGTCCAGCACTAGTTGAGTTAGAAGAGGTAGGCTACCAGCTTTTTCAGGGCAGATAGCCCACCTCCTCATGCAGAGAAATATTGATAATCAAATAGATCTGACTATATACCATTTCCTGGGAAAGGTAAATCAAACAGGAAGGGGAAGAGCTAAAAACAGATTGTTAGATTAATAAAACTTCAGATCCTACTTTAGGGGTTACTTTTAATACATTTAGCACCAGATGAGTCAATTCAATTCAATTCTTCAATCAATTCCAAGCTAGTTAGAAGCTAACTCTGGATGCTGGGGGACTTTATATGATAGGTGCTTAGAATATTCCTCACAATGAACTTGCAGTTGACTCATTTGTACCCAGTATTGAAGGAGTCATTTTATATGCCTATGTGCGGATGTGAGAATGATGAAGAATTCATCACCACAAACCCTACAAGGGTTTTCATATGAACTAGGATTCATTCTTTGATTTACTCCAATGGTTCTTCTATAATTTCATATTTCACAGTTCTTCAGAAGACCAAAGACATCCTTGAGATATTTCAACATGGAAAAGGAAAATTGGAGCTATCCAGGACAAGACTGCACATTCTAGACAATGGCTGAAACCTCAGCAAACTCACCAGATCCTCAGAAGAAGAAAAGCCCAATCTGAAAGCTATCTGGTCAATTAGAGATATAACAGGATATTCCCAGATATATCCTGGGAATTTTATTTTTATAAAAATTCCCATCACTGTAAGCACTCATACAACTCAGATCATAGGCAGGCAGGCAGGCAGGCAGGCAGAAGATAAATAATCTTTTCATGGAATCCTTCATGCAGAAACCTAGAATTACCGTACATAAAACTCTAGTTAAGAAAGGCTGACTTGGGGTATTCTTGAAAGCTATACTGGTTTAAAATAATCTGTACCTCCCAAAATAATGATAATCATAATAGCAATTGGTCCTTTCATCCTCTTTCTTTGTTTTCCCCCCTTTCTCCTTAATTATTTCCAAAGTGATTTGCCATTGCCTCCTTCCTAGGGCTGAGAGAAAGTGGCTTTTGTGCCTAAAACGAGAGTAGAACTCATGGTATCCGAGCTGCTAATCTGATGCCTTAACCACTATACCAAACCTGCTCTCTCTCTCTCTCTGAATATAGAAACATATAGATACAACATATTTTTAAATTCCAATGTGTTGATGCATACACATTGCTTATTAGCATTTCCTTTATTTAAAGCAACAATGACTAAATCTATTATTCTGCTGAATGCTTGGTAATCTTTCTTTTCTAAGGTATATACCATAATTCTCTTTCCTAGCATCTGTTTACAAGAATTATTCATTTATTTATTTATTTGTAGATAAATTGAATTTTGTCAGTAAATACTTCAATGTTTCTATGATTGCAGTTTCAAATGAAACTTCCTCAGAGTTCAAGGTTAACATTTTTTGTTGTTTATGCCAGAGAGGAGGATATATTTTTACATATATGTGGGTAGGTAGGAAAGTAGGAAAGACTGAAAGATAGCCTTTCAAAAGCTGTGGTGAAATTTACTTGTACTCCAGCTGAATATTGTTTTCTGTTTTCAGTGTGTCAGTGTTTTCTTATAAATAAATAAATGAATAAAGAATAATTCTAAACAACAGAACAGAGAGAACAACTTGGAAGCCTTGTTGATTTGTTCTTCTGCTGCTATTTTTTTCCCCACAGCAGAAACTGCAAATTAATTTTGTGTGGTTTTTTCCTCTCCTTTCCGTTCTTTAACTATGCCTGACAAAACCAGGGGGAATGGCAAAAAAAGAGAAAAAAACCCTAGGAGTAAGTAATTAACATTCAAAGCTTTACCATTCAGACACCTTTTATATGTTTTCTTGTATCCAACTGGCAATATATTTCTAAACAAGCCTTTAATTAACAGGTGAGTTTAATTGATATGTGTGTTGTCTTTGACCAGCAAAGACCTTAGTGAGGAGGAGGGAAGACTCCCTCATACTTACTAAAAGCTATGAATTCATTTGTTGCTGCATCGTTTGGCGATGGATGCAGTGAGATTTATGATCACAAAAGAAGTAAACATTTACATATTTTTAACACAAAAATATATAAAAGTTTAAAAATCAGCTTAAAATAGAAACTTTTTCTATAGCTCAATGTCCATTAAGGGATAAAGTGATTCTGAAGGCCAAAATAGGAAATTCTTCTGAGCATAAAAGTACAGTCACTTTCACATATGGGATTTTTATAAACCTACTTTCCTTAGCTTGGTAACCGTGGAAGAATTTCAACTCCCAGATTGCCAACTAGTATGGCAAAAAGGTAATCTGGTAATGGTAAATTGGCAACTCCCTAATTAATCAAAAAGTCTTATCTGTAAATTTGCCAAGAGTTGTAAGTAATTCAACATTTTGTAAACTATTTTACACATACTCCTATAATTTATTTCATTATTCAGTGAATCTATGCAAAAATAATGTAGCTCTGGTTTTCCATACTGGAGAGAAAATTCCATAATACATTTAAATAGACTGAAGAAGAGTATATACTGACAATGATATACACTACTGAACTCTTGTAGCAGAATATAGAAAGAAATGACTTCATAACAGATTAAATAATGTTTGTCTCATGGTAAAATTATAATAGCTGCCCTTCTCAGATCAATAATTGCTTTTACTTGAGCCTCTGAATGTCAGGTTTGAACAGTAGGTTTTCAGCTAATTGGAGTATAAACTAGGAACTCTCTTCTTGTTGCTAACCTGTGTGCTCTTATTGCTAGTATTTTTATGCAGTACCTTTGTTGCATTTTTACATTAATTGTATGTTAGATTTTGGTCTGTTCTTTGAAGTTCTCAGCTGTATACTATCTTTAATTTATAATTTCATTCTCCTTGATGTTTAAGTTTTGTTGGGTTGATGGTACTATTCTATTTAAGTATCTCAGCGATGGGAAGTTGGGAGGTACATGTGATTGTTATGATGTTTTTCTTCTTTTCTATGTTAGTTAGCTTAGAAATTGAGTAACAATTGAATAACTGAATAACAATCTTGAATTAAACCAGTGAGCATTTGGTTGAAGTCTTTGCACATAATTGGGCAAGAAAGTAATATTCTTTTGGTAATATTATTACTGTGCTTCCCCAAAAATAAGACAGGGTCTTTTTTTAGCCCCAAAATTAGCACTTGGCTTGATTTTCGGGGCGGTCTTATTATTTTTGAGGTGCAGGAAGCAGCGAGCATGGTCACCTCATGGCTACTGCTATTTCAGGGATAGCTTCTTTTCAGGGGAGGGCTTATTTTAGTGCATGTACTAAAAAGCCCGATTGGGCTTATTATCTGGGGAGGTCTTATTTTCAGGGAAACATGATATTAGAGATATTAAAATATTTTAAATGATTTAGAAATATTTTTCTTAACCAATCATAATAATGTAACACATCTGATCTCACTTCTTGGTGATAGTTAATGTTCATATTTCATAATACTACCAGTATTACTTTCAGCAAAGAAATTGTCTGTCCAAAGCCCAAAGTCAACACAGTGAAATCCAATCAAATCCAATTCTTTATTTGCTTACATTTAATGGATAGAATCTTGCCAGACTGTAGCTATAAGCTTCTAACCTAATAGATATACCCTGGGAGATTTTAGCTATGGCTACCTGAACCTCCTGCCCCTCTCCCCTCCAGTTCAGAACTGCCATCTCTTAATTGGGGCTTCTGTCTGGATTGTGCAGCTTCCTCTCCCAGAAAGCACAGTGCTCCTGCCAGGAATCCTCCTTCCCCCCCCCCTTACACACACATGCATTCTTTCTCCAGGTGTACATTTATCACAAAACTGGGAGGATATCATATCATTTATGGTTTATTAAACATACAGCACTATTGCTTCACATATGAGGATATTTTATTAACTACCTCTGATACCAAAGCAAACAGGTAGTTCATAAAGCAAACAGTTTAAAATTAATTCAATTTGCTAAATTGGCAAAGCATGATGACAGGACAAGAGAATAATAAAATCATTTTATTATGCTAAATTAATCAACAAAATAAAAGTAAGGATATACGTGTAGCATTAATGAATCACAGAATTGGTAGGCATTACAATAAAAAGAAGAAGAAAAGCTCAGGAAAACTTTGAATATGTTGCTCAACAGTTATCCTCTTCTCCCTTTGTCAAAAAAAGGGGAAATTCAAATGGTCACAAGAAGCACCAGTAATTTATTGCTGTACACTAAATGGTGATTTGTCCTTCCACTATTGCATAATTATGGTATTCTTTTAGCTGGTTTTTGTGTGTCACAAATCTGTAATTGTTGATACTATATTTTGATAGATTCCAAAGGCTGAGGATATAACCAAGAAGAACAAATGAAACTCTAATATATAGCAATTAATTTCATTAATAGAATAAGCCTTTTTTTCAAGTGCTGAAGAATCACCCTATATTTTCTTTGACTTGCAGAAAAATATCTTATTTCATTTATAGCAGGCCCCTTCAATGACCCTTAAAGTAAAATAACCTTAGTTCATGTATCAAATCTGTTGAAGGTATATCGTTTGGCATCTTGTATTTATTCTTCTTTGGGCCATCTGTTTGGCTATACTTGCCATTCAAAACATGTATATTTCTTTTTTTTTTTAAGTCTCTACTAGTATAGATCACTGTTTTATCAATTTAATTTTCGTTTTTCTTGAAGGGACATTAGTATCAGGCTCGTTCAACAGGCAACTTTGCTGTCCATATTTTCCTCCTTGAAGAATAGACTATTTGCACCTCATATGAAAAAGCTTACATGGCAAAATGTAGTTTAGAAGATGACAGATTTGGCATATAAAGAAACTTCCCAGCCAATCTTGTTTGTTAAGTGGACTTTGTCCAGATCAAAGCTGTTTTCTTTTGTTTGGCAAGACATGTGACTAAATCAACTTATGTTCTTATCCATAGAGCTCTGGTTGGCTGTCCCTCCCAGTAAGTGCTTACTTGGCCATGCCTACAATGGTTCAAATTGAATAAAAATAGATTAATTGTCTACAGTTGATATTACATTTTTAGAGGTTTCATTCTATTTCCATGTGTACATTGGATGAAAACTGGAATTTAAGATTACATTTTACTATTTCCCAAGTTCTGCCCTTTGAAATAATGCTTCAGTGACAGCATAAACTGAAACAGACAGCAGTGAAACATTTAACAGCTGGACAAACCTTCTGTGTCCCAAGCTGCAGTAAAGAATGCTTTTGCTTCTGAAAGTTTCCTCGTGTAGGAGGCTATTAAATGTGTGAGAATAGGGTGACAAATGACTAAATCCTGGCACTAACCAATGATGTCACTATGCTGGTCAATAAGATATATAGAAGCAAGGACTTTTTCATGCTACCAAGCTCAGCTAACCAAATCAGGATACATGAGCAATTAACTTTTTAATTAAGACAAATGGGAGACATTAGCCTTCCTTCAACTCTGTTCATCTGTACTCTCAAATAGAAAAATGCTGATATTTGCTCTGCAATAAAGGAATCTTTTATTTTGATTTGTTGGTGGCATTACATTCTTTTGCCATTTAAATATGTCCACCAAACAATCCTTAGCAGATACTTAAAGCAGATATAACCAATCCCTTCAATCTTCCTTGACTTAGAGACCAAATTAGATAACAATCAACATACATTTCAACAAAAAAAAAGATTTTGTATGTCTTTTCTGACTTTATTTTTTTTTCTGCCCAGATGTAAAGGTAACACTTCAGAGGACAGTTGATTTGTTTCCTTTGATACTTAAATCATCAGTTCAGAATAAAATGTTTGAAAACAAGAAATTAGCCATTTAGCATTTTGAACAGAGAAAACTTGCAATGCAGCCTTCATCATACTGATGGTTATATGGATGTATTACTCCCAGATTCAAGATTTCAATTGTCCAGATCAACGAAATTATTCCTAGGTTGGTTCAACTCAATTAATATGACATAGTGAGACATCAGCTTTAATCAGTTCACAAAATATATTATTAATATAATTTTGTTTTTTATAATGATTTTGATCATAGCTAACAAAATAAAATGATTCAGAAACAATGTATTCAAATTAAATAAGTATGATTTATTTAATAGATTATTTCTGCTGTAGTCTTCCTTCTGAGGCTTGACTTTCGGAAACTAATCCCCCACTGTAGGGAGGAGGAACCGATTAGGTGGTTCCGCCCCAGGCACCTGATGGACCCTATGGGATTTCAGACGGCGCTTGGAGAAATACCTGACGCTCTCGTCCACAGTCCAGTAGAGTCCTTAGTCGCTGCTTGGAATACAGCGGCGGCGGGGACTCTAAACTGGATTGCGCCTTTACGGCCTCTCCGAGGTAGTGGATCCAGGAGGGCTCCTTGGTTCACCGAGGAACTCCGGGAGATGAAGCGCCGAAAGAGACGCCTAGAGTGCCGCTGGAGGGCTAGTAACTTTGAATCTGACCGAGCATTGATGAGAGCCTATATCAGGACCTATCTCGTGGCAATATGGGCGGCAAAATGTGCGCATTTTTCCGCTCTTATTGCATCCGCAGAATCCTGCCCAGCCACCTTGTTTAGAATAGCCCACTCCCTCTTGAAAGGGAGAGATGTGGATGACCCTTTACAAGGTAGAGCTGAGGAATTTGTTCAGTTTTGGATGGATAAAGTCGCTCGGATTCGGACGGACCTGGACTCCAATTGCACGGTACCAGCCGAGGTACCGGGGAAAGGTCTTGAGCAGATTTTATGGAGTGAGTTTCAACGTGTTGCTCCTGAGGAAGTGGACAAGGCCATGGGAGCGGTGAGTGCCTCCACCTGTATACTGGACCCGTGCCCTTCCTAGCTGGTCTCGACCAGCAGGGAGGTGACACGTGGCTGGCTCCAGACGATAGTTAACACCTCCCTCCAGGAGGGATCCTTCCCGCACCTCCTAAAGGATGCGGTGGTAAGACCCCTCCTGAAGAAATCTCTGGACCCAGCCATTTTGAACAATTATCGTCCAGTCTCCAACCTCCCCTTTGTAGGGAAGGTTGTTGAGAAGGTGGTGGCCTTTCAACTCTGATGGTCCTTGGATGAAACTGATTATCTGGATTCCTTTCAGTCAGGTTTCAGGCCTGGTTATAGCACGGAAACTGCTTTGGTCGTGCTGATCGATGATCTCTGGCGAGCTAGGGACAGGGGTCACTCTTCTATCCTTGTGCTTCTTGACCTCTCAGTGGCCTTCGATACCATCGACCATGGTATCCTTCTGCGACGGTTGCGAGAAGTGGGAGTGGGAGGCACCATTTTACGGTGGTTCTCCTCCTACCTCTCGGACGGGTCGCAATCGGTGTTGGTTGGAGGGCAGAGATCGACCCCTAGGCCTCTCAATTATGGAGTGCCGCAGGGTTCAGTCCTGTCCCCCCTCCTATTTAACATCTACATGAAGCTGCTGGGTGAGATCATACACTGGCATGGGATCAAATACCACCAATACGCAGACGATACTCAACTGTATCTGTCTGCCCCGTGCCAACTCAGCGAAGTGGTAGAAGTGATGTGCCAGTGCCTGGAGGCTGTTAGGGTCTGGATGGGAATGAACAAGCTTGCACTCAATCCCGACAAGACTGAGTGGCTATTGATGTTCCCTCCCAAGGATGGTCCAGCTATTCCATCTCTTAACCTGGGGGATGAAACTATATGTCCCTCAGAGAGGGCTCACAATTTGGGAGTCCTCCTGGATCCGCAGCTGACACTAGAACACCATTTGTCAGCTGTGACCAGAAGGGCCTTTGCCCAGGTTCGCCTGGTGCACCAGTTGCGACCCTATCTGGACCGGGAGGCCCTTCGGATGGTCACTCATGCCCTCGTCACCTCAAGACTGGATTACTGTAATGCGCTCTACATAGGGCTGCCCTTGAAGAGTGTTCGAAGACTTCAGTTAGTCCAGAATGCAGCCCCACGAGCGATAGTGTGCATTCCTAGGTACACCCACGTTACACCTATTCTCCGCGAGCTGCACTGGCTTCCCATTGGTCTCCAGACACGCTTCAAAGTGCTAGTCATTACTTTTAAAGCCCTACATGGTATAGGACATGGCTACCTGAGAGACCGCCTCCTGCCATTTACCTCCCAGAAACCCATAAGATCTCACAGACTAGGCCTCCTCCGGATTCCATCTGCCGGTCAATATCGTCTGGCGACTCTCCGGAGGAGGGCCTTCTCTGTAGCTGCTCCGGCCCTATGGAACGATCTTCCCATGGAGATCCAGACCCTTACTACCCTTCCGGCCTTCCACAAAGTGACCAAGATCTGGCTGTTCCAGCAGGCCTGGGGCTGTTGATTTATCCAGCCCCATCCTAAGCTATGAATGTTGTGGAATTTTAATGTTGTTTTTTAATTTTTTGTATGTTGCCCCCTCCTTTTTTATCTGTAAGCCGCCCTGAGTCTCTCGAGAGTGGGCAACATACAAACCCTATAGATAGATAGATAGATAGATAGATAGATAGATAGATAGATAGATAGATAGATGATAGATAGATAGATAGATAAATAAATAAATAAAATAGTCTTGACCAAGAAATGTTGGAGACAAACCTTGCTCTTTCAAAGTCACTTGTGTGAATGTGAACTATTTCAATATTTTATAGTAGATTTCTTGAGATATCTATCTTCTCTACAAAATATATTTTGGATCTTCTCAAAACAATAATCTGAAGCTTTTTTCTCACTCTAAAATTTTGTTGTTGCTGCCCGTAGTATGATATTAGAGGTGTATATCAAATTTCACACAAACCCTGATTGAAAAAGAAGAAGAAATAAGAAACATCAGACTACAGAGATTCACAAATTCAACTACAGTGTTGAACAAATATATCCAAAACTAGTCCTTTATAATTTAAGTTGTCTACTCAAGAACAAACAACTTTTCAGTATATGAAACTTGCCATCTCCTTTCAATTATCCTGATTCCAACCACACTTTCACCTTTGAATCAGAGGTGGTATTCAGCTGATTTTTTCAGGTTCAGGCAAACCAGTAGCAGCTGCGGGAGGCTCCACCCACCCATCCCAAAGTAATGCGAGACCTTCTGCGCATGCGCAGAAGGCAGTGCACATGTGCAGAAGGTGGCATGCGCACTCAAATTTGTGAACCGGTAGGGAAGATAAGTGAATCCCACCACTGCTTTGAATGCAGGGTTTGGGGTTTTTTCCATGCTTGGTGGGGGAAAGACATGTTGTCTTTTGCATTTTATTGTAGAAATCTATCCAGAGTGATCAGGGATAGTGATAGATAGTGAACACCATAGTGTTCAGAATAAGGAGTTGCTAGCAGTAAAAACAGAATTTTAAAGATATTCCTTAGAAAAAGCTATTCACCCTATGCTTTGATCTCCCCAAATAAGAGTCTTCTGTGTTTCCTGACATACTAGTCTCATGCTGGTATTCCTGACCTAGACATTAAACAGGATAGAAAGTACATTCTACCTTTGCTTGGTTGTCATTTCAGACATGTCCATTGAATTTAAAGATATTCTTGGGCCTTCTTCATAGAAGAGAGGATGAGAGTCATCACTTTTTATGCATTCTATAGTGTAGGAAGAGACCAAATCCAGTAAAAGAAGTAGTGTGTGGAATATCCATCAGGCCTTTAGAACATAAAGAAAAAAATACTAAATAATTCCCATTTCATTCTCCTTATCAAAAGGAGTACATGAAGAAACCAAATATCTTGCCCAGCAATAATTAATAAACCTCCGTAAATCTCAGTGACTCATCATTTACAAAAATAAATTATAATTACATCAGCTAAAACAATCATAAACTAATGAAAAGTATCACAACAGTGAGTACTTGTGACAGCTTATTCATCCCAAAGCGCTCTGGAATATTTCCATTTTGACTAATTTCTGGAAGGCTGCTGCTTAGAATAGAAGGAAGCTATTCTAAGGAGCTGGCATCATCACTGAAAACAATGCTTTCTTGCTTCAGTTCCATACAGTTTATCACAAAATTGAGAATGGGTAGGAATGGTAATGAAAATAACTATAAGCAATTTCTCCTAGAATATGTTTGGGAACTTACTAGTAGCCAATACTGTTCTACAAGAGTAGTATGATACCTGTAATATCATCTTGACACAATGATAAGATATTGCCTGCTCAACCTGAACCACTGCAGTCTTCAAAGACATATCCATATTAAATGCATTGCAGTAGTCTAAACAATTGTCCCAAGAGCATAGTAACATGGAGCATAACTTTCATGGCCAAAACAATCACCTTTAGTAGTAGTCATGAATCCATAAGGATGCTCATGTCATGAACCGGCTCCCTCAGGAGCATTGCTTCCCCCTTGATATATATCACTAGAGCATAGGACTACAATGGATATATAGCCAGTCTTTCTTGTCTGGATTTAGCTTTAGCCTGTTTTCACCCATTCACATCCCAATAATTTGCAGACACTGGGATAAAATCTTTCTCTCTGTGTGTGTGTGTGTGTGTGTGTGTGTGTGTATGTACGTACACACACGTATATAAAATTTCCCATCTTATTCCCTAGGTTTCCTTATTCACCACTGCTATTGTTGTAAGTGTTGTATTAAAATTATACAGGTAGTTTTTCTACACTGTCAAGAATGCTGACTGATTCAGCTCCCTGTTGTTCATTCAGTGATCTGTTCATCAGAAGTATTGTATACATGTACAGTTTTCTTTTTGTTATGAGAAGTTCTGACAAAAGTGTCAAGGTTGTTTTTATTCGAAAATAAATGGAAACATATGTAGGCACAGCTTCACAGGGTTAGATGCATGAAGAGTATGGGAAATAGCGGAATGTGAATAAGATCAAGGAAAAAATGTTCTTATTTATTAATCATTATCTGGGCCAATGAATACTGTACAGAAATTCTCAATGATAAATGGTAAGACAATGGTAAATTATAACCATTCAATGTTGTAAAAGTTATGACAAATTATGGAATATTATTAAATAATTCACCAAAATAAATGTAGCAAACTTTAAAGCTATTTTAGACCAAATAAATATACAATTTCTAGGTCCTGTATATAAGGGTCATATGGAGCATAAGATTGCTTTAGTCAAAATCCCAGTGGAAATGAAACAATTAAATAATTAACCAAGGATGTTTTGAAGTTGATTAGAAAAAAAATAGTCTGCCAAATTTTTGTCTGCCCCTTTATCATTCAAGTCCAAAACTGAGATTGGCTTTCCATAGATGCCAATTTCATTGGCCTTAATTGCTTTCCTCATGGAGCAAACAGCAGGTGCAAGCAACTCAGAATAAAACATTGTTTTGGAGAGAGGAGAATTTTAAACTTTTTGTTCTCTCTATGATCCCAATCAACTCCCTCTGCATTATTGTATGTATTTAATTTTCAAAAGCTAATGATGTGATTAATGTTTAATGTTCCATCTGGATGGACAACAGTGGAATCAAATAGATTATATAATAGGAAATAGAAGTGCAATCTAGTCAGCCTGGGCATTTCCAACTGCAGGTTATGAAATATGTCATGGGTTAATGGTGTTAAATATATATTAAATATATTTTAAATTATAGAAAGTATAACCAGAAGAATGCACAGTCCCAATATAAGGATCTTAAAATTTATGTAAAAGAAAACCTGGGGAGCTACTGAATCTGATATGCAAAATGATTGTTCATTCATTCATTCATTCACTCACTCACTCACTCACTCACTTACTTACTTACTTACTTACTTAACAGCATTTCAAAGAGAAAATGACAGGGAAATGTAGAGGATAAAAAACAAAAACAATGTATACTGGCTAAATATAAATATAAAATCTCAAACAAGAACAGACCAGGAAAGAAATTTCAGTGAAACTATCAACAATCAAGAGTAATCTGATATGGAAAATAATGCATTAAGATTTTAAATTTTAGGAAAGTTTATTTATTGTTATGTCCATTTATATAGCTGGCCATCTTGCCAATTGCAGCTCTGGGTGATAAGCATTTAAGGCAAAGCTATCCAATAAAAACAAATGAGATCAAAATAAAAGGAAATAAAACCTCTTCATAGGCAGGCTTACAATTGCACGAAGTATTTGCATAATATTAATATAGTCAAAAAATAAAACACAAGATACAGCTTAAGCACCTGGTGAATTGTTTCAATCTGCAATACAAGAAGTCTTTTAAGTGCTAACAGCTGTACTGTATGACAACAAATATGGGTCAATATCATGTGGCCTAGATATTTTAGAATGTCAATGAATGCAGAAAAAAGGAGATGCAAGAAAAAGAACCATTGCACTATTTGTTCAAGCAAGCAAAACTTCACTTTTTTTCCCAAAGACATGGAAAGTGGAAATGAAACTCCAAATGAATAAACACATCAATAGATAACTAACATATGGATAACATCAAGCATATGAGAATACAAAGAAAAATCTTACCTTGGCTATGTAAGGCATAGCAAGAAATTGGATTGTGTAGATAGCGATTTATATTAATGCGATCTGAAATCTAGTTTTTCAGATTTACAATGGTCAATAAGCTGTAAGATCTGAATCTGAAGAAAGAAGTAGTTCAAACTAGGAAAGGGAGTGAAACAAATATGTATATTCAGAGGTGGTATTCTGCCGGTTCTGACTGGTTCGCCTGAATGCGGTAATCACAAGTGGTTCTGCCCACCCATCCCGGCTCTATGGATCCCATTTAGGCTCTTTTGTAGAGCATTTGTGAACCGTTAGGGAAGGTAAGTTAATACCACCCCTGTGTATATTGCCCAATGCCTGATTAGGTTATAAAACAAATATATTATAAGAGTTGTTCAATTGGAAGTAATATCAGCTGGATTTAAACTTGAGGGCAAAGAACCAACATTTTGAAATATGCAGAAAACAACATTTTCTCACTGATTTTTTAAAAAAAACTTAGAGGAGCTCATTATGAAAGTTTCAAAACATGAAAAATAAAAAAATGGGTTGTTAAATATTAAGATGCCAAAGTTAATGCCAACTAGTATGCATACTGACGTTACAGTTGACAGCAAAGAATTGCAGATAGTAGATAGTATTTTTGTCTCCTTGAACTCATGAATAGATAGATTGACAATACACTGGAGAAGTGAAGAGGAGATTAATCTTAGAGATGAAGGCAATAATAAATTTAGACATGATCAAGAAAGATAAAGATTTTTTATGACAACAAAGTTCAAAATAACTTGGCTGTGACTTTTTCAATGGTAATGTATAGCTATGAAAGCTCACTGAAAATCAGAGACAGAAGATAAATGCCTCTGAATTATGGATTTGAAGATAGTTACTAAGGGTAGCATGGATCGCAAGAAGACTTAATCAATCAGTTCTGGACCAAATAAAGAGTGACAGTCAGCAAGCTGATTCAGCTGACTGCTCAGTTGTCCAACTATTTGCTGCTTATCAATATGCAAAAAATTACTTTAGTTATATAATGTGTGCAGAGAATGAGCTATAAAAAATATTATGATGGCCAGAGAGAAGGGGAAGGGGAACAGAATGCATAAAGTGGATGAATGGGATCAAAGAAATCATTTGAATGTCCTTGGGATGGTTGAGAGTTATTATTAAAGAAGATTTAAAAATGACAAGCTTTTGTCAGTAGAGTTGTCCAACAGTTAAACAGAACTATTTCAGTTTAAAATAATGTAAAAATTATTAGTTATGTCTAGAAAAAAAATGAGTTCTATGCATTAGTCTGCATTTTCTTTTCAAAATATTTAAGCAGGCGACAGCACTTAGCATATCTTGGCTACTTTAGGATGTTAGACCTGGATGATATTTAGATGACAGGCTGGGAAGCTGAAAGTAAACATTTTAAGCAATATTGCCATCAAAACTACATGCATATATTGCTATCTAATTTGGTTAATAAATATTCCATATCTCCAGGAACTCAAGGCTCAAGGAACATTATGGGACTAAACCTCTTAAATTATTGGCTTTTAACTACACTTTAACTACACTACATTATTGGCTTTTAACTATACCAAATTAGTTGCTTTTAACTACACTCAAAATCTTTAAGAGAAGTCACCTCAAGAAACAGGCACAAATCTATTGGAACTCTTATTGCAAACTATAATAACAAGATAAGGAAGCAAAACCTTAAAGCCTATGTTCAGAGAAATATCCTATGGATTTTGAATAATGGCAACACATTATAAAAGTATTTGTTGGGAGGAGACAGGAAAACACGGAAATCTGACCAAATGAAAGAAAAAAATGCAAAGCATAAGTGTCAATAATGGAAATGTACAATGAAGCTGTAATCAGAAAAAATGCTAATCACTTCATTTTATGAACAACAGTTCAGTAAAGTTCCTGTTTAATATTATGTGCAAACGAAGCTGCCAAGTTTTATTTGTCATTTGAAATAACACTAGCTCTAGTTCAGAATACTGGAAAACCTCCCTTGTTGAGACTTTCTTCTTTAACCTCAAATGAAAAGTGACATTCCATCTGGATGATGTCCAAAGTGTCACATTTTGGTAGGCATCAACTACCTCGCCTTAGAAATCAAGAGTACTGATTAAACAATCAAGATATTTGAAATGTGATAAGGGACATGTACGTTTTTTGCATGCATAATTAAAATTCAGAGGTTTCAGATCACCAATCTGACTTTTATATATCACTATAGCAGAAGAATCCTCAGGAAGAGAAAACCCTGTCAGCATCTGACAAACTCAGTCTTCTCAAGTCTTACTGTCTGGGGCTACATTCAGAGAAGTGACATATTTATTTTGCATCCTCTATCAGAACAAAGGCATTACACATGTATAGAGCAGGTAGGTGGGAGGAAATACAAGGGATAAGAAGATCCTGAATTATGAAGACTTGTATTCCCATTGCCAAATCTGCTCTTAACCATTCTGAGCTGAGGAAAAGTCAGAATCAAAGAGTGGATAAGATGTGATTTTCACCTAGGTTTCTTTTTTAAAAAATGTTTCCCATTTCCTTAGATGGACAACTATGGATCATTGGTTTGCAGGTTAGGTAGGTTTGTCCTATCCCTTTAGGTTTACTGTTATATCTGCTTATTTATTTTTGTTTTAGGAATTGTCTACATCTGAGAAGCAGTGTTGAGTGGGACAGACTTATATGAATTATAAAAAAATAAGTATTTATAAATAAAATTACACTTTTCTCTTCCTTTTGTTTAAAATTATAGAATTGAAAGGGGCTATTTACCTCTTGTTCCATGGAAGAAACCCCAATTAAAGCAGTCATTGCAACTGCTTCCCAGCTTGCACGTCAACATACTCAATGAGGTACCGTCTGTCTGAATAATATGCAGTAGATATTTAGTAAAAATATGTCTGGTAAAATTATTTTTGCAACATACAATGTCATTCTATCCCACCCCCAAAGGACAGTAACAACATTTACTTTGAAGGAAGTACTGTATGCAAGGGAACATAAAATATTCCCTTTTTCTGATATTCTTCAACAAAAAAACCCTATCCAAGATTTATGAAACTTCAGACGTTATTGACTAGTCAAGTAAAGCTATGGGTGATTTATCTCCATCAATTAAATTATGAAGTTAGTCACAAAAATTTATTCATAACTAGCTTAGGAAAGTTCCTTAAAATCTTAAAAACATAAAAGATACATGATTTTCAAATACTTACGGACATAGTTCTGGATGGTGACTGAGCAACATTTAACCATGCATTTGAGACCATTTCTGGCTGGTGAAATGAAGGATGATAAGGTGTTCTCTTGCTTGTTTCTGGACATTTCTGGACATAATCTGTGCCACATGTAGAAGGGATGATATATTAGTATTAGTATTAGTATTAGTATTAGTATTTATTAAACTTGTATGCCGCCCTATTCCCAGGGGGACTCAAGGCGGCGAACAAACACATGGGGAAGGGGCAATACAAAAACGAACAAGACAAACAGAATACAGAAACAGATTAAAAATACAACAAGCGCAGCAATTCAAGTGGTGCTATATGGGAAGACGCCAACATCTCTTTATGTAATATATTCAGTTAGTATCATTAATATATTGATGACATACAACTTAACTTTGCCATTCTAAACCACACATGAGATGTTACTAACATCATGGCTTAGTGTTTGGAGCCTGTGAGGATCCAGCTGGAATGAAACAGAAAGATGACGTTCACTTGCATTATAGCCTTCTGAAATCTGCCATGGTATCTTTTGATGGGTAAGTATCCCTAAAGGAGAATTTTTTAATTTGGAGTATACATTTTTAGTAACTTCACTAAAATTTCAAATACATATTAGAAAATTTCAGACCTACTGTGTTTCTCTTCAGATTGCTGATCTAGCCATCTTTTTTCCCCATTTTTCTACTCTTCTAGCTTTTATATTGTTTTGTGTATTGTGTGCTATCCAGAGTTGTTTGGATTTGGGCAGCACCAAAACAAATCAAAAAAGATGCGAACATATTTTTAATGTTAATTAAAATAACAATTCAGTTTGATTCAATGGTTCAGTAAAAAGCATCAGATCAGACTGACTTGGTTTTCTGCATCAATTTAAAACATTGATTTGAATTACATTATTGCAAAAGTACTTCTGAATCAGTTTGATCTGATTCAAACTGAGGTGGCACAGTGGTTAAATGCAGCACTGCAGGCTACTTCAGCTGACTGCAGTTCTGCAGTTCGGCTGTTCAAATCTCACTGGCTCAGGGTTGACTCAGCCTTCCATCCTTCCGAGGTGGGTAAAATGAGGACCCGGATTGTTGTTGGGGGCAATATGCTGACTCTGTAAACCGCTTAGTGAGGGCTAAAAGCCCTATGAAGCGGTATATAAGTCTAACTGCTATTGCTATTGATCTTTCTAAAGCATCAGAGAAACTAATTATTTGATGCCTTTTGATCTGGAAATTTGACTGAATTTTCACTGAATCCTCAAATCATTTTTTTGCACAGCCATTTTATGGTATAGCAGAAAACACAAACTGTTGCCAGTTACCAATTTTATTCATGGATAATTTATATATAATATAATAACTTTCATTTAAATACTTAGATTAGTAAATGTAATCACCAAGCATGCACAACAAATGAAAGGTTTCTTATGAGAAATGTAATGCCAATTAAGTACTTTGGTCAACTAAATGCTTTATGGTTGATGAAAAGCATTTGCTGTCTGGCAGACATTTTCCATGTATTTTGTTTTCTGATTAATGATAACGGGTCTATTATTAGTGGGTTCCTGACATTCTATTGGCATCACACAGGCAAAATATGTATGGAAGTAATATGAATTTCCCATTTGATGCGCAATAGTTTACATAATCGTGCATTTGAGAGTTTGTTAAAAAAATATTTAGTGTTTGCAGGTATATTGGTACGTTATCCATTTCTAGAAAGTAATGATCCAAGTAGTAATGCTTCCAACCATGAAACATATATAATGAGATGCAAATATTCTGGGTTCAATTTAATTACGTTTAAAATTAAGTTTAAAAAGTTATTTGTGATATTTATGGTTGATTCATTCATTTCAACTAAAAATTAACTTTGCTATCTTGTTTCTCTGGTTCCATTACTTATGGAATACAATTTTATCTGTGCCTACGTTTGCCACTATTTTTAAAAGTATTGAAACTTCATCAAAGCACTAAAAAGCTCAAAAGTACTGTGGCTGTTTAGAGCCTAGGCAACCATCCAGCTGTCATTTGTGGTAAAGACACTTAGCTATTGTACAGTGTTTCATTTTCCTTAATTACTCCCTACACTTCCTGATAGTCGAAGAAACCTAACGACTCTTGAACACTTCTTGCTTCTGATAAATTTAAATAATTTCTTGTTATTTGTTTTATGTTGTTGACTAATGCCTTTAAATTTCTTCCCTTGGGTCTTGTAATTTCCATCTTGCCTCTTGCATTTACCTGCCATTAATGTTTAGTCCTTCCTGATGATTTTATTTACCTCGGATTGCTTTTGTTTTACATTATTAAATGATTTCTAAATTTGCTTCATTTCAAACTCTTTGAAATTTTCCCAAATAATAGCAACCATTATTCAAGTCCTATAAACTAAAACAATGAAGATCATGTAGTAGTAAAGGGTCTTTTCATTATGTCCCCAAACAGACATACACACAAACTCTAGCATGGTCTCATTGTACCAGTTGGAAGACAACTAAATGCTGGAAAAATTAGTTTCTTAATTTTTTTTAAAAAAATATACAAAATTATACAAAATACATAAAATATTATTTCTCTAATTGTATCAGAAAGACAAGCCCTTCCTTTTTTTCGTGTGGGATGGGGAGCAAGGGATCACACAATATTTATGGGGGACCATCAGAGTCTTCACTGCATCAGATAGTAACCTAAGGGGAGAAACAAAGCTTTTGAGCCTTTTCTATTTTGGTTGGGATTTTCTCTGCTAATATTTTATATTAGATCTTGAAATCTATATTTCAAGATCTAATGATAAGTACATTTTGGCACCTATGTTAAAGTTTCGGAAGCAGTCCCACCTTAAAATGACAGTAAATTGTGTCATCATTTTGGGAACACACAGATAAAGTCATCTAGATTTACCAAAGCTTGAGTCTGCATGAGCAGAGTCCTTGCTGGTAGTCAGCAAGGTTACTATCTTGCAATATTATCTGGAATTTCTTTTGCTTGTGATCTTCACAGAAGTGATTAAAGTGCTGCCTAGGTTGTCTGCTGTTTGCTCTTTGGTACCTTATCCTTCCTGTACAAAGTGAGCAGAGAAATGACCTGGAACAGAAGTAGGTTCCTACTAGTTCAGACTGGTTCAGCCGAGTAGGTAGTAACTTGGCCAGACACGCCCCCAAACTGCTTAGTAGTAGTCTCAGAGCAGTGATCATATATAAAAATATTCTTCTATGGCTGTATGTTCACTAATCATCAGCAAAGTTATGGTTTCATTTGAATATTAGTCTTAAAAATAATTTGCGTTAGTGTGTTTGATGTATTTGAATCCAGCATTTTTCCAGGCATATTTTGAACATAAATTTTAAGTATCATTATGAATAGGATTATTTAAATCATGATCTCAATAGAGATAGGATACATATCTTGGTCGTATTGGTCCCTTGAGCACAATTCTATACCATTGTTCTTACTGTTTAACTGACTGCCTATGAGATCTGCTGATTTAAGGCATAGTTTTGTGGTGATTTCATTCCCTCCTTAGTGGTTAATTTCAGCCATTTTTGTGGAGAATCAGAAGTTAGCTCCTTACCACCTGATATGGAGGAGAGGCAGAAAAGTTGATTCTCTCTCACTTGCTCTTCAAAATTTATGTGAACTTACTGGGTCAAATGTTGATTTAGGGTGCAGTATCACTAATATGCTGAGTTTTTTTTAAAAGTAAGATAATGTTACTATTTGTACTTTGGGGTTCTGGAAAATGCCAATGGACAGGTAGGCAGGCAGTAGGCAGATGTCAAAGAACAGGTGTAAAATGTTGGAATCCTTCTAGACAAACAGCTTATGTAGTGGTGCTTTTCTATGGTGGTACAAATTCTCTATGTAGGCCTCACAACAGATAGCTTTTTTTCTTCCTTCTGACTTCTTCAAAATAAAATAATCCAGAGGTATTTAGCTCCTCTATGATGAAATGCTCACAGGAAATATTACTTTTTGATGATTAAACATTGTTATATTTTGTCACGATGATCTGAAATGAAAAGAAAATTCGGAAAGTAAGTATGTCATGTTGCTGAATCAAAGATCCTAGCCTTCTGCTTTTCACATATTTCTCACAGTCTCTTTTGCTATGCACAACATTTCTAATTCTAAAGTGTATTACAAGGTCACTAGTTTTGTGAAGACAATGCCCACTCAATCATTTATGACTTGCCCTGATTTTCTTTATTTCAATATATACATTTCTTCTAGTCTTCAAAATGAACATTCCATCCAGTTTATATGTTGCTTACTTTTCAGTTTTCTAATTCATAAATCTGTATGTGCAAACATACCCTAACAGAAAATCCTTTCTTAGAAGACCTCAAATAGTATGCCTTCTATAAGCCAATATGCTTTGGTTGTACAAAATTGTAGGACTGGTACCTTAATTAGCTTGTCCTCAACACATATATGTTATGACAATTTGTTTTAAGCTATACAACTGCAAAAATGAAGCATATGTTAAGATGTGCTTCCTGTTGTTGAATATGTTTGAGGGAAAGACGCAGGAGCCATGGAATCAGAGAGTAAGATGTTTATTGCGAGATGACTGCGATTCAAAACATCCCTGCAACTGTCAGGGTATTTATACTCGAGCCCAAAGCAACTGTCAAATGACCAGCCAATCAGAGAGCTGGTAACAGGGAACATTTGCATATATAACACTCCTTCCCCCCCCCCCCCCAGTTATTTGCTTTGTGTGCAAAGAAAATCCAAGCCTGTCGGTAACTTTGGTTTTTGGAGGCAGGTTGGTGTCCTCGTGCTTCAGCTTCCCATCCAGCGCCAGGCCTCGCTTCTCCCGGTTGTTGGTCAGCAGTGGAGTCAGCGTGTAAACCTTGCAGAAGGTAGAGCAGGGAGGCAGGCAGCTTTGTAAGGCAGGTGGCCTTGGGAGGTAGGCAGCTTTGTAAGGCAGGTGGCCTTGGGAGGTAGGCAGCTTTGTAATGCAGTGGAGCAGCGGAGGCTCCAGGCAGCAGCAGCTGCAGACAGTTTGTATTATGCAGATATAAAGCCATGAAGAGACGGATGGCAGCAGCGGCTGCAGACAGGCAGGCAGTTCCAGCCGAGGTTGGCCTTCGCGGTCTTTGGCTCGTCCTTGGAGTTGGCATGGCTCGTCCTTCAAGTTGGCGTAGATAGCTCGTCCTTGGAGTTGGCGTGGCTCGTCCTTCAAGTTGGCGTAGATGGAAGGCTTCACGGTGGCTACTGCTGCTGCTGAGTGCATGCTGGCCATTGGTTCTCTGTTGTGGCTTTTGTGTCTGATTTTCGTGGGGCCGCGACTGGCTTATTCTTCGTTGTTGTTTTCCAGGCTCTGCGGGAATCGCATATCCCATCCTCGTCGCCAGTATTATATCTTCACAAGGAATGACAGAGGCTCGAAGGTAACAGTAACCCGTTTAATTTAACAAGAACGTTGTAACAGAAACAATTGAAGTACACCGGACAGGCTTGTAGCTGTGCGCGGTAGATCGGAGAGACAGAACAGTAAACCGGATAGCTTCCACAGCTATGTAGTAGATCGGGCAGCCGTTGGAATTGTGCTGCCTTTTATACTCGGCTGACTCGCATCCACCACCATCCTCGGCCGCGCCCCCTTCGTCCAGCTTACCTTACAGTAGAAGTTATCCAGTCACTCATAAAGGCCCTTCTGACGTCACCTGGAGCTCTACTCCCCGAAGGGAGGAGCTCAGACAGGGACATCCTTCAGAAGATCCGCCTGCATTACAACTGCGGCGGTTGGGGCGTGTCCGCCGTTCACCAGCGTATCTTGATGATTACGCGTGCGCAAGTTTAACGCATGTGCACAGCTGGGGGGAAGAAGTGTTACATAGTCCTCGCACTTATGAATGACAGCTCGGCAGCAGCCAGGCGCGTCTTAGCCAATCAGACGCGCCTGTCAGTTGCCGGGCTGTCAAGTGCGAGTCAGCCGAGTATAAAAGACAGCACAATTCCAACGGCTGCCTGATCTACTACATAGCTGTGGAAGCTATCCGGTTTACTGTTCTGTCTCTCCGATCTACCGCGCACAGCTACAAGCCTGTCCGGTCTACTTCAATTGTTTCTGTTACAACGTTCTTGTTAAATTAAACGGGTTACTGTTACCTTCGAGCCTCTGTCATTCCTTGTGAAGATATAATACCTGTGTAACAAATTCTTTGAAAAAATATGCCACAACTACTTGATTTGAAAATATTAATCTTTAAGTAAAAGTTCTGGGGGAAATTCATAACACTAGGATGTAAATGTATTTGAAGATTTAGAGTTAAAGGTCAATATCTTCTTGGTCAAACAGCTTTCTGTACAGCAGGAGCCAGGAATATCTGTGTTTTCTGATCTATCTTTCATCTCAGAGAGATCTTTCCAGCTGCAACGAGCTGCTACCAGATGGCTGTCTTATCTTTCTAGACCAGAAAAGCCTTCTCAATTTGAATTTTAAAAAGTCTAGCCTATACTGAATTTTAAAAATCTCTGCCACATAACAAACTTTGAAAGATTTCCCATTGGTGTGATTAGTTTTGTTGTTGATGGTGCTACAATAAGCTATTTTGATTATTACACTAATGGTTGTTTGGCTAGTTGCATAAACTGACTCTCATAGCCAAACAATGTACACTTCTTTCCAATCTGAGATTGATAAAACAATGGCCATGGCAATGTTGGGTTGTATCATGCAATATGGCCTGCTCTGTTATGCTCTAGGATATATTTTGCCCTTCACTATGAAAATTGCTTACAAAACTGGATTTCTAGAAATTAATATGCATCTAAAATGTGGTCTTTTACTATTCCATGAATGTATGAATAGTTACAAAACAAGCTAGTACAATTAATTTTACAATTTTGATTAGCTAGATGAATGGATGATGTTACGCTGATATTGAATTTAATTGTTTAATTTGAGAAAAGTATAGAAGAGACATATGTTTAAGTACACCCATTGTCCCTCCCATATAAGTGAATATATTGATACTTGATAGCGATGATGGATTATGTAGAGTAGCTATTCCATAAAATGAGGGGCACCTTCTATTTTTAGAAAGAATGAAAACGAGTGGTGTTTTCCACAGGAGAAAGTTGGGGTAGTTTTCCCCTTTATTCTCTTTCCACCATTATGTATCCACTTTTGCATTGAGCTTTAAAGATCTGATTAGTAAAAGAAATGTGTGTAGTTTATTCATGTGACTGAGTTTAAAAAAAATAATAATATGCAATGCTGTGATTATTTTCAGCTTATCATTATTTCAATTTTTGTTTTCAAACATACAAACATGTTTTTAGTAAGTCTCCATGTTTAATTATAGGAAAGTAAAAGTTTTTATGACTTTCTTACAGACTTTCTGGCAGTATCTGGTTTGTTATTGTTGGAGAGAGAATATTTTATTAATTTCTGTATTTGTGACTTTATGCCTGAAGTGGGATAAGAACTACCATTTCCCGGTTTCTAGCCTGGTGCCTTACCTGCTACCAAATTGGCTCTCATTAATTATTAACATATTTGTTTTTGTTTTCTCTGTACCCATCCAGTTTTTTTTTCTTTTTTCTACTCAGGCTCATCTTTGCTGTACTTGGGGATTTTCATAATCATATAGTTTTGAATGCTATCCTTTTCTGATCTTAGAGCAAATATATATACATTCAAGTTGCCTCTTGAAAAAGCACCTCTTGGGACAACCATGACCTGGATGATTGAGAATCTCCATAGACATTGATTAGTGAGTGTAGCTCTTGATGTATACAACCGTTTTGTTTATTTGATCACACTGCAAAGAACCGCATTGTCATTGCAAATATGTGGTATAGAAAATATGTTTTCTTTTGTGAAATTGTGCAATTGCAAATACCAGAATTAATAGTATTGGATAAAAATTTCAGTCTTTCAAGAATCCCATGAGAGTTGATTAGAAGCCACCCAGATTTTAATATGATAAGGATGTATATAAATATTTTAAATAAATAAACTAAGATATACTAACAAAATTTTGGATCATCATAGAAGAACTAATTCCAAAACCCACCTCAATTTTATAAGCAGCACTTCTTAAGACAATTTTAGTGAACACGTTTATTTTTATGAAGAGAAACATTGCAAACTTTTAAGATTTCATAGGTAAAAAAAGAGCTAAAAAAGGACAGATGTTATTGGGACTCTTGCTTGGATGATATTCTGACCTCTACCACAGATGTATTAGCTGCCATGAGAACAAAGAGCATTTAGATTTATTGGAATTTATATGAAATTTATTACAATTAATTTTCTTCAAATATACTGTAAATTATAGGGTTTTCCATCTATGAATCTTCTTTGGAAAATACTTGTTATAAATGACAGAGCACTATACTTGGAATTATTTTTTCAAATAATATGTATTATTTTTACATAATAAAAATTTGAAATACATTTTTCCATTTTCCTTCAAGTTTTTCAGTTTTAGTGTTCAGTTTTAATTCCATCTATAATACAAAACTAATATGAAATAAACATTGCTGTACTTGTATTTGTTAATATATTAAGCTGATTGTAAATGTGTATGTTGTAATAAGGCTATTTTGGCTTTTTTATGACATCTGTGTTACTTGTGCTTTTATTGTTCATATATCATTTGTTTAATTCTTTAACAAAACAGCTAAATTATTTTAATGTGGTTTGAGTTGTCCTGTGAAATTTATTTTTAAAAGTACACGCAGATTTGTAAAATAAATTAGCAGTCATAGTTTCAAACTCATCCTCCCAAATTAAAAGGAATTTTATGTTCCAAATTGTATAATTGCATTTCCAAACAAACAAACAAACAAACAAACAAACAAAGGTTGGTTCGAGGTTTTCTGTTTGCCAGGTGAAGCAGGAAAAGTCTGAAAAAATACTAGTATAGTAGACTTTTGAAATTTACTCTGTGATCTACTATCTTAAATATTTTAGATGTGGAATATCACCAATGTGAAAAGATGTGTTTTTTCCCCCTAGCTCTTCATACATCTCTATAAAAGACCAGAATAAGAATATGCTGAGACTTTTCTGGAGTTATACTTGCTTCAATAATATTACTTGATGAAATATAGAAATAAAGGCAAATACCAATGTTGAATATAAATTAATATCTTATCACAATGTTCTTTTAATTTGGGACCAAATGCAATGACACTGTTTTAGAAAAAAAATATCCAAAATCAACATCCAAATTAAAACTTCTTGTAACAATTTAATCCAATAAACCAAAACAAACCTGCTACTGGTTCGGTGAGTCTGCTACTAAGCATGTGCTTTGCACATGCATGTGTGCTTTGCATGTATACATGGCTGAGGCATGTCCACACAGCACTAAAAAAGGAACATTTTGAACCTTTCTGTGTCTGCAAAGGTAAGTAGAACAGCGAGGGAGGGAATCCACTGTGTTGCATGACTTAGATTAGCTAGAAAACAGGAAACACACACACACACACACACACATAAATTTTATATATATATATATATATATATATATATATATATATATATATATATATATATATATATATATATATATATATATATATATATATATATATATATATATATATATATATATATATATATATATATATATATATACTTAAAGTCACAACCCCTGGTATGCCCAAGTGTGGGAGGAAGGTCACACTTCCACTCTCTGTCATTAGGCTCGTCACAAGAGTCCATCCAGACAGAAACCCAATATTTTTACTGTTGCCTTTGTTATATTTGTGTTTTTTTATTTGTGCTGATAAATATATATATTGTATATATATGTATATATATATTTTACAACCCCCGGTATGCCCATTCTCTGTCCTTCAGCTCATCACAAGAGACCATCCAGACAGAAACCCAATATTTTTTACTGTTGCCTTTTTGTTACATTTGTTATATTTGTGCTGATAAATAAATAAAGGAGGACTAGTATAGATCTATTTCAAGCTATTTAGCTCTCATCAGCTAGCCATACCCTTGCTGGGAATCGAGCCTGTGCTGTATTGCCTCTAAGGCGGATGTGTTAACCATTGAGCCACAGAGCTCGACTCCTTATCAGCCAGCCAGCTGATGAGAGCTAAATAGCTTGGAATAGATCTATACTAGTCTACGAACATATATGTGTGTGTGTGTGTTTGTGTGTGTGTGTGTGTGTGTGTGTGTGTGTAGTTCTCCGTCCTGCAGTTATATACAAAATATACAAAACTGTGAATAAATGAACTCTCAAACTTTCATGTTTGATTTAAAGAACACAAATTATACAGTTTTTTTTTCTTTTGTTATGCCTTTCATGTCAATTTATTTTATTTATTTAACATATTTGTTAAGAAACATAATTTGGTCTGAAATTCTGATAGTACATTTCAGTCATAAATTCAGTATGAACCATGAGGCTGGTTTGCAAGAAGAAACAGCCTGAAAAAAACACCTTAAGGAAAAAAATGTTAATAGATGCACTGTCAAAGCGAGCATACTTCATTCCTGTTCTGAAATAATTTTGATATATAGGTAGCTTGAACTGAGTCCTTTTATAGACATTTCATTTTATACAATCTTCTGATATATAGTTCACAATATATTTGTTCTTTTTTTAAAGATTTGAAATAGTGGTAAAATACAGATTCACATGTCTCTAAGGAAGTCTAAGCTTATTGAAAAAATGGGAGACGTTTGCTACTTCAAATTTCAAAATTGTATGTATATTTTAAAAGCTATTTGTTAATACTTAAAATGAATAAAGGGGAGAGGAGGAGCCAACGTTGGCACG
The DNA here is from genome assembly GCF_051295495.1 of Thamnophis sirtalis. NCBI lineage: Eukaryota > Metazoa > Chordata > Lepidosauria > Squamata > Natricidae > Thamnophis > Thamnophis sirtalis. Next base: position 107,750,491 of record NW_028261383.1, on the reverse strand, counting down.
ATACGGACATGCAGTCTTGATGCTCCGAGGCCGCAGCTGATACTTTTGCTGCTGGGTGGTCCAATTGGACCTAAACCGTGCAGAAGAGATGGTGAACAGGAAGAATACGTCTTGCTGATTTCAGGGACATCGCAAAGTTCCTGATCAATGCAAGAGAAGTTCTTCAAGTCAGTGACAAAAAATCCAGCCAAGCCTGATGAAGTCTGGGCGGCTCCAAAATGGATACGAAAAGAGAAAGTGTTTCCAGCTGATGAGGAACTTTTACTGTTTTAAAAAGAGACTGCCTATAAAAAACTTAAAATTAATTTAAATTGGAGAACAGAAAAATCAAGTGGCAGAATTAAATTTGGAATGGTTTTGGACAGTGGTTATCTTACTTTTTAAATGCTATCTACGTGGATGAAATTTACACAAGCCTTTTAAAACGAATGGATTAAGTTTTCTTCTTCTATTTTTTCTTTTATTATTCTCTATAACCTATGGTCTAAAAATTTTCTCTTTCATTACTGTGGGTGTTCCTCTCACCCATTTAAAAATTGGACTCTTTTTTCTAATTTGAAATACAATAAATATACGAAAAGAAATAAGGAAATTTGCAACAATAACACTGCTGCTCGGAGGCTGGACGGTTTGTGTATTGGAAATGGAACACTTTTTTTCTTCACTGATTGTTTTGGCTTGGCACTACAAGGTTTCACTGTTTGGTTATAGAGAGTGATAAGAAGGGAAGCATACAGATGTCCCTTTGAAGTATATCTTTAACCAAAAAAAAGTGAAAACAAAATGTTTTTGTGAATCTATGCTTAATTTTATTAACCTTCCAAGCTAGAGCAGCTGTGTTTGTTAGCTGGAGAGAATGGCACAATTTCAAAAGCAAACAGAAATCTTAAGCTTGCAAAAGATATTTTCAGAAATACAGAAATTATCAAATACATATGAGAGAATAGAGAAGAAGCTGGAAAACTTAGAGCATATAACAGCAAAATATGATGAAGAAGTTGAGGATGCTTATCAAATGGAAAACATGGTGGTTAAAACCCAAAAAATAGAAGTGGAAAATGAATATAAAGAGATTAAATTTGCTGATATTTATGGTGATTGGTTTGTCTCTGAAAATGGAAAGAGTGGAATACTGAAAGAGGAATTAAATGGAGGGAAAATTTATCCCAGAGGGCAAGATACAGAAGAATAAAAAAAAACCCAAAGAATCTATGGATTTAAAGAGAGAAATTTTATTAGCAATAGCATTGATAACACTACTGACAATCAAAGATAAGCTAACTAAGGAAACAGAAGAAGAGCATCAAAATTACATGAGAGATCTTATAAGCAAGGAGTTGCTAAAAGGAGTCCATACAAAGTTGATCAAGGAGACGATTAAAGGACTGGCACCACAAATGGCAGAAAATGTTAGACTGTTTGCTATTGGAAAGATACTGGTTGATAGATGGAAGAATATAATTTAAAATTAGTTAAATTTAGTGAAATTTATTGACAATAGATATAGTTTAAATAAATAATTGATAATGTTACTAATGTATACAATGTGTAGTGTTATGATGAGTATAATTGGATATGAATATTGAATGGTACCCATGTAAGGAAGATTAGAAATCCCTTTGAATTATATATAAAGGTTAATAAAAAAAGAACCAAGTTAGAAACAGTTAAAGTTTTGATTATGTTATGATACAGGATATAGTCAAATAAAGGATGGATAAGAATAACTATGTATATATAGAAATGGGTATAACATAAAGAAACAGTGACTTGGAAAGGAGGATTAGAAAACTTTGTTATTAAATATTATGGATGTTTAGCTAGAATAGGAAATAAGGATTTAGTGTTAGTGGAGGATTTTATAAATAGTAATTGAAAGGCCAGTATGTGGTTATGTATTAAATTTTAATATATTTTATGATAAAGGACGCTTAAACAATTATAGTCAAATGCAAATGGAGATATGATGATGGTGACATGTATAAATATTTGAGTTAAAATGCTTGACTTAATATGAATTATGTTTGTTGACTGTGGAAGAGATGCACAAAAGTCTTTTTGTAACCAACTGATACACTTTCCACAGTATGTAGAGAAGGATGTTGTGTTTGTTTTAAATTAAAAATAAAGAAATATTAAAAAATGAATAAAGGGACCAAATAAATGTTGCATTCCTGTATGAGTTTTTTACAGCGCAAATCAAAAAAGAGGATTTTAAAGAAGATTTTAAAAATCCACAAAGGAATTCAGAAATATTTTTTCTGAACCTTTCTGCAAAGTTTTTTAGTTTAAATACTACTTACCAAAACAAAGCAGAACAAAATCTTACACTACTCTGTTATAAATACTAGGATGCCTAATGATAAATGTACTTACATGTACTTACCCTGCATAAGTTCATTTTCTTATGATTCTATAGAAACAAAGTAATTTGATAGAAACCTTTGTTTGTATTTAATGTTTGTATTTAATGTTTCTAATCTCATTTAAATCTGCATAGTTTGACTGAAGTAGTAAAATGCATAACAATGTGCCATAAAGTGACAAAATTTATACATCCAGGAAGCCTAAAAATATATTATATTTCTCAAGGAAGAGTCCATTTTCTACTTATTTTTAGCACAGCAACATGCTAAATACAGATATATTTTTTATAATACAAATAAAGAAACAGAGAGTGTCACCAGAAAATTAACTACCAATTTAAAGATGATTCTATATAAAGAACTCTGGCCTCAAGAAGAAAAGAAAATATTTCAGCTTTTGAACAAGGATCTTAAATTCTACTGTACTGAAATAGATTGCGGTATGGATGGGTGTTTGTTGACCCTCGTTAACCATTCACCCAATTTATGCTCACTCTGGAGATAAAAATAATGTGCATGAGATATCACATTCTTTTGTAACTTTAAATTAAATGACAATGTACATTGTTTTGGGGTCTTTCAAAGCAAAATTTGTGGCAGATTGAAAAATGTTTCCTTTCTATGTTGGGTTGTTAATATCTAAAACAACATTTTTTAAAAATAAAATACTTTATAAAATAGTATCTAAGAGAACATGTAGGTAATCTTCAGGAAATGGACAATTTCCAAGGTTTAAGATGTCTGGATCCAGTTTAAATCATCTTGGCCTTGGGATTGTAAAGACTGGAGTCATGAGATTACATCTAGACAAAGCCATTGTATAAACACGGACAGATGGCAGAAATCATTGAGGCTGGAAATTAAGAGCTATAAGGGTATTAAAAATGATCCATGAATCAAAGCTTGGTATTAGCTTGATATTTACATACCATGTAAAGCTCAGGATCCTGGGTGTAATTATATGAAATAAAAAATTGTAAGTACAGGTTCCTAATTGATTATGTTCCTCAAGTTGGTGTCAATTATTAACAACCAAATACAAAACTTGTTGAGTTTGTTATTTATATACCACTGAAAGTCACCTTGTGATATGGGCAGCTGTTGTGGCCCAGCAGGAGCCGTTGGAGCTGCCACAAGACTCCAACAGCAAGGGGCCCTATGAGTCAGCTCTGGAGGATATGGAGGACTCTGGACAGGGTTATGACTCCGAGCAGGGCGCAGAGAGGCTGGTTGGCCACTAGAAGGCGCCTGAGCCTTGGACCAGTGGGGAGGAGATAAGGGAGTGTGATCCTGACATCAGCAGTGAGTTGTTCCTGGATGCCCGGCACCAAAGAGCTAATAGGCGTCAGGAACAGTTGCGCAAGTACAGGAGGTAATTGCACTCAGTTGGTCATAATTAGGCTCTTCTCCAGACTATAAAAGGACTGCTTGTGCACACGCCCTTTTGCAGAAGTCAACACAGGAACTAATGTTGGAGAACATTATTGTGAGCTTGGCAGGCTGGATTGCTGCCATGGCTTATCTGTGCTGTATTGCTGACCAAACTTATCTGTGCCAGTTTGCTGCCAAGGACCTGTCTGTCTGTTAATTAAATGCCATAACTTATCTTTGGTTCGGAGTGTGTTGGTGTGGGACGAGGGGAGTCAGAACAGACAGCCATATAAATTGTTTAAATAAATAAATAGATCCTTTTTAGGATTAACTGATCACAACCTGGCCTGTAGATCTCCCAATGGTGTATGTATCATTGCTATTATCAAGTTTATCCAACTTTTTGCTGGCCATCTTTTTTCTTCTTTCTCCTAACTTCCCAGCATTGTAGACTTCTCAAGAAAGTTGGATCTTCACATAACGGACCTAAAAAAAATTAAGCAACATCAATTATACTGTACCTCAAGTGAGAATAACTAACATTGATTTGCTTTGTTCACTCTGCCTGGTTTTCTGAAGAACTTTTCTAACACCAAACACAGACTAATATGGTCAGCACATTTCATAAAACTATGTTTTCTTCCTTATTATTTCCATCTTTAGCTTTCCAGTCATCTTCTAGCTTCATGTTCTATTCATTTCAGGTTGATTTTAAGCAAAATGATCTTCAAATCTTCTGCATCAGTAGTTGGAACATTAATTTGGATAATTGTCAAAAAGTGAACAGCATATTATTTTATAATTGACTGCATTACACCTAAGCACCTGCTTTACTATATTTGTCCTGTCTTTAGGGTTTGAATGAAAAAGCCTTCCTATGTTATAAATAACCAACAGATGGCAGTATTGACATACTAGAAGCTCTGACGTGTTTTATAACATCCTTGTAACATTAACTTTTTTCCACCTGCTTTTTCAGCAGGAAATTGCTGTGAAAAAAGCTTGCCATGCCATCGTTTATGAAATGGAAACTTGTCTAAGTATTCATCAGAGTCCTTCAAGCAACATGTTGCTATTGAATTTCTAATTGCCGAAGAGTAATTCCAATAGAAATACACTACTGAACGCAGCTTGTTTATGATAATATGCTGACGTAAGTACTTTGCATCATTGGGCCAAACAATGTAAAGCAGGTGAACTGGGAAGAGTTAATTTGTGCAATAAAGAATGGATGACCTATGAGAGTAACTGATGAGTTTCACATGACAAAGTTTGATGAAATAATTTAAACAATTGGTGGTTCAGTTGAAAGGAAATTGCTGCCAAGCTTAGCATTTTATAGAAATGTGTGAGTTAGCTATTGTTTTTCAATATAGGAAGGATTGTGCAAGATGGTTCCTCACAGGCTGGCAGCCAAGATAAAAGCTTCCAGAGTTGAAATTTTCAGCACAAATCTCACACTATGAGAATGAAGCTCAGGAATTTCTTCGCAGCACTATGACAGCTGACAAAACATGGGCTCATCATTATGACCTAGAAACAAAGTGTCAGTCCATGGAATAACCCTGCAAGGAGAAAAAAAAATCAAAACTCAGGCTTCAGGAAAAAAAGTTATAATTTGGGGGGATACAGATGGTGTTATTCACATGGATTTCCTTGAAATTGAAGCCAAAATAGCCTGAGAGTATTGCATTGTAATACTCAAAATTTTGAAACAATGATTTAAAAAGTTCAGAAGCACAAGAAAAAAAAATGCTGCAATATGACAGTATCAGGTATCCCTAGTATTCTCCAAGAGACCATTGTGAAGTTAAATCTCCCAGTTTTGCCCTATTCAATTGTCCAGACTTGGCATTCTGTGACTTCTGGGACCATCTTTTTTTCAATAGATATCAGTTTGATTTCAATGAAGAGGTAGAATGTATTACTAGGTCTTGGTTGAAGAAACGAAGTGTGCTCATTGTGAAGGATTTAAGAAACTTCTGCATCATTGGCAGAAATGCATAGTGAAATATATATAGAAGTAAATACTGATAACAAGAGTCATTTTAAGGGTTATTTTTCTGTTGTTTTTTTTAATAAATATGTTCTGGAGAAGGAAATTACTTTTCATTCAATCTTCATGTGAAACTGCTTTTTGTGTGTGTTCATGTCGTAAGTGGAAAAAAGTATGATCATCTGACTGAATAGTGACTAGTCTATTTCAGATCCCTGAAACAAGAGGTGGGTTGCCACCGTTTCCCACTGGTTCAGGTGAACCGGTAGTGAAAATTGGGACTGAGTCACCAAACTGATAGGGACAGCAGGCTAGCCATGCCCCTGAACGGGTTCCCCGATCCCCACTGCCAGCCTGTTTTTTAGTCATTTTTTCATGTTCTGCACAAGCGCAGAACAATTTGCAGTCAACTGCACATGTGCAAAGACAATTGGCAGCAATGCTGGCAGCAACCAATCCCTGCCTAAAACCCAATGTCAGTGTATGGTAGATTCATTTTATATTGAGCTTGCATTTGCTCATGCTTTTATATACTACATTCCCACTAACTCTGTGGTTGCAGTTTCAGAATTTGTTTTTCTGAATGGAAATATAAGTAGCCAGGTACCCCAAAGACACCAATCTAGTCCTGATATAGACTCCATTAATACTCCAAAAGATTTTAGTCAGTAGAATATTGAACACTGTCCAACTGAAAAGGCCTATCATTCAGCACTTCAATATTCCCTAGTACTCCATCTTCTTGAAACTGCTTGAGAAATAAAAAGCAGGGGGGGAGAACTAATTGTCATGTCTTGATAAGCATTATATGTTCCTTCCTTTGTATATCAAGAAACACTTAACAATTTTATATTTTAAGAGCACTGATACCACCCCATTCTGGTCCTGCCATAGATCATCAGTAAGCAGGTTGTAACGGGGGAAATGGAACATCTTACAGGACTATGTATGGAAGATCTCTAAGATTTGATTGCCCTAAAAGCACATAATTCTATTTTCTAGGGCTAAGTCTTATAGCCTCTTTCTTCCCATTCAGAATTACATAGCTTCTAGACACAATGAAAGACACAATGATAGTATCATTTAGATGACCGTCTCAGTTTTACTTGGATTCATATGTATAACAGGATGGTCTTTCCTAATAATTTTGTGTTGATATAAAATAGGCAAGGAGAGATGAACTCTGAAGATGGTACTCTACAAAGCATGTCATTGTCTGAAACTAACCCTGAAAGAAGGAGGAAAATCACTATATCACTGTGTCTCCCATTCTCTCTCCAATGAGCTGGCCCAGAAAAATGCTATGATTTCTGTTCCAGATATAGGTCAACAATAAGTGCAATCAATATTGTTTGAGTTCTATGCCCAGATCTAAAACTAGAGCAGAAGGAATCTATATAACACACTTCCTCCAGGAAACTGTAACCTGGCCAACAATAAAATCTAATGAAATATTCCTGAAATTATTATCATTAATAATCAGATTTATGGTAAAGTAAAATTAAATGTAAAAATAGATTTTGGAGAGTGATTCATAACAAAGGTTGTCCATTTGTGTGATAAAAGTTGGTGAAATGAAACAAAATGAACATAAGACAGGATTCTACATATTCAGTTGACTTAATTGACAGATTTTGTGTTTCCATTGGCTTTTTAAATGTATTTTGAATGTCTTACTTATTTCATTAACTCTCCCAAATCAATGCAGCACAATTATTTTTTACTTACTTTCAAAGTTCCTGAAATAACCTTTTATATTCTTTGATATTCTCAAACAATAGAAAGATATATTTAAGCTTCTATCATACTGATATCTTTTGTTACAGCATGATTAAGTTAACTGAGCATTCTCATCAGCAGTAGTTCAGCAGGAAATTACTTTTTCATCACTATTCCACAATAGCACGAGGTTTACTGATTTTATATATTCTTTTTCTATCTTGATTCAAAAGTGTATGTGATTAATTGTGAGCAGACAAAAAGATCATACCTGTCTTAAACTACGCTACTGAAGAAGAAAGAATAAATGTTGCTGGTTCAATTAAGAGTTGTTTTGAATTTTATTATGCATAAACATTTTATTATGCATAAACATTTCCATTGCTAAAAGAAAAACCAATAAGCAGGGCAATGAAGTGAATTTATACTTCCAAAGTAAAGCAAACATTTGATAAATCCCAATACATATTATACATTTTCCATATTGTAAGGATATTGAAAAGGGATGTGGTGGCTTAGTGGCTAAGATGCTGAGCTTGTTGATCAGAAAGGTCAGTGGTTTGGCTATTCAAATCCCTAGCGTCGTGTAATGGAGTGAGCTCCTGTTACTTGGCGCAGCTTCTGCCAATCTAGCGGTTTGAAAGCATGTAAAAATGCAAGTAGAAAAATAGTGATCATCTTTGGTGGGAAGGTAACAGCATTCCGTGTGCCTTTGGTGTTTAATCACGCCGGCCACATGATCACGGAGACGTCTTCAGACAGTGCTGGCTCTTCAGCTTTGAAATGGAGATGAGCACTGCCCCCTAGAGTCAGGAATGTCTAGCACATATGTGCAAGGGAAACCTTTACATTTACCTTTAAGGCTACGTGAGAATAAATTTCTCTATATGAACAGCTCCTAGAGGTTTCATTTTTGGACTTGAAAGATATTTGAAACCAGTTTTTTCTGAGTTTGAAGCAACTGGATTTAATATACAGTAGAATTTTAACAATTTTATTTTATTTTTTAAAATAATTTTAAAGATTGTAATAATAATTGTGTATTATTACAATTATTATATTTAAAAGGTTAAAGGTAAAAGTTTCCCATGTCCAGTCATGTCCAACTCTAGGGGTTGGTGTTCATCTCTTGGCCGAGGGAGCAAACATTGTCCAAAGACACTTCCATGTGCTCAGCATGATTATATGCTGAGGTGCACAGAACACTGCTACCTTCTCACCAGTGTGCTATCTATTTGTCTACTTGCATTTGCATGCTTTTGAACTGCTAGGAGCGCAGGATCTGGCTCATACAATACCAGTAGACTTATATACCGCTTCATAGGCCTTTCAGGCCTCTCTAAGCGGTTTACAGAGAGTCAGCATATTGCCCCCAACAATCTGGGTCCTCATTTTACCCACCTCGGAAGGATGGAAGGCTGAATCAACCCTGAGCCGGTGAGATTTGAACTGCTGACCTGCTGATCTAGCAGTAGCCTGCAGTGCTGCATTTAACCACTGCGCCACCTTGGCTCTTAGGAGCTCACCTCATTACACAGTACTTTGGTCTCAAATTCGGATTGTTGGTCTCCCAGCTGACAAGCTTAGCATCTTTAACCACTGAGCCATTTTGCCCCCCAATCATTATATTAATAAATATTAAATTGAAAGATGGCAAATTTATGGCTGTGTCAGTGCTACTATGCAGGAGTGCTGTAGCCGAGAAGTTCAGTAGGGCTTACTCTAGCCCTCAAGAGGCTGGATATACTCATCCTGTCATTGCTTTTGTAGATCAGGCATACTAATCCTGCTCTAAACTTTCAGAGGTCAATATTGCAAATTTGTTTTGACATACCTGAATATTATTGTCTGGGATGAGATCCCCATAATTAAGGAGAATGTTTACAGCATAAATTGGACTGTTCACAATATATGCTGCAAGAATGAGGCCTTTTGGGGAATTTTAACCATTTCCTGAAATGATTTCCATCAGCCTCTACCTCTTGTGAACGTAAGAAATGATGCTGATGTATCTCAAAACTTCTGTCAAGTTTGAGAAAAAATATGCAATTTACTGAAGGAGAAGGAAGATATTTTGACTTCTTATTGGATGTTGAAGAAGACAAAAATAAAATAGAAAATTCAAAAGATTTAAAAAGAATTATTGGAACATATGGTACCAGCAAAAGCTCTTGAAGCAGGTACAGATTTCAACTAGCTGCAAAATAGTTTTATAACCCTGCAAAACTGTTCTCAAAGAACTCTGCCTTGATTCGCTCCCAAATAAATAATAAGGAAAATGAATTCTACATATATTAGACATGTCCCTGGAATGATACAAATATATTATTTCTTTAATGTTATCAGTGAAGGAACTAAAATTATTCATATTCCAACAGAATCCCTTGATTCAATTGATCTTTCTCTGGATTCCCACCACACAAACTGGAATTGAAGATTGGATCCTGCATCATTTTAATGAGAATTTTCCAAGGCTTTGCAATGGAACACAGATGATTGTGGAAAACTCTACAAGAACCTCATTGTAGCAAAGATAAACATTGGTGCGTTCAAAAATGACATTGTTATGATTCCAAGAATTATGCTCAATTTATCACAAAGTGAAGATGTCTCTCTTCAGTGGATGCAGCTCCCAATAAGTCATGCTTTGCTCTCACTGTACATAAAGCACAAGGGCAAACTATGAAGAATGTGCTGATTTAGCTGGAGAAAATCCAGCATGGTCAGCTATTTCTCACTTTAAGAAAGGGGAAAGGAATGAAAACCTTAAGAGTATTCTTCAAGAATGGTAGATAACTCCATATGTTTTCATCAAAAAATGTTTATTATTATTACTTAGGATTTAATCTTCAATTTGATTCACACTGGTAACTGGTAAAACTTAACATTTCAAGTCTTAATCAAGGATCTAAGAGCTGTTAAAATAACATCTGAGTATAAAGGTAACTTTTTGTGTGTGCAAAGTCAGAATATTCAAGTCCAAAAAGTTCATAATTTCCATGTATCTAGGGAACCCTTTGGGTATTGCTCCAAGGGCTCCTATTAATATTGGTGCAAACATTGATTTATTTCTCTACAATCACTCAACTTCAGTATGCAGATCGCAATATTATTATTATGTTAAAAAAGCATATTTTATTTGCAATTGTAAATAATATTGCAAACTGTAAGCAGTAATAGTCAGAACAATGAGGCTCTGTAACCTTTTTTGGAAACACTTAGAAGAAGTCAGCATCTTTGCTTAGAGATAATTGAAAATATTATGTATTATAAATTCACATGCATATGTATATCTAACATGTCCTCTCATACAGAAGGATGTGGGAATTAAGTGAGCTTTAACAAAATGCAGCAACATCCATCAGATTCATGCACTGTACTAAGCATTTAATTTATGCATACAGATTTATTCAATGAGCTTCAACGTAGTGGGGAATAACTAGTACTAAAGTGATGAATAATCAATTAAACATTTATTCAAATCAGAAGTCACACATTTCATCATATATACTGTGTGTGTGTGTGGGTGTGTTTGTATGTGTGGATAGATAGATAGATAGATAGATAGATAGATAGATAGGTAGGTAGGTAGGTAGGTAGGTAGGTAGGTAGGTAGGTAGGTAGGTAGGTAGGTAGGTAGGTAGGTAGGTAGATATAGAGACAGACAGACAGACAGACAGACAGACAGACAGACAGACAGATGTATATATGTTCTGGGATATGTTACAAAAGCAGGTTGGAACCTTAACCCATTCTTACAATTATTTGTTCTATTTTTAATGTAAAGACAAAAACAAATATTTTGGTAATGTTTTCCTAATTAGAACTGATAAGAAAGAGAAAGGGGAAATCAATTACATATAGATTATGACAAAGCATATGAACATAAACAGAATCAGAACAACAAAAAGATTTCCAAATTGGTCATTGCAGCTTTGTTTGTCATTTCTGTCTTTAAATTTGAATTGCAAAAGATCTAAATCCTCTGATTATGAGATATTTTGGATAGAATAGTATAGTTTCAAGTGTTTTCTTCCCCCACCCACCCACAAAAGAAAGCCAATATGTTAATGATATGACTATAGTAATATCTCAGGTTTTGGACCAATTAAGATAAAGGGAAAGATTCCTTAAAGCCAAATATTTCTTATATCTGATTCTTATGATGTACATAAAGTTTACATATTTAATACAACTTAGACATATTTCCATGAAATTTCCATGAATTACATGGTTGAGAGAAAAAGAACACACATTGTCTGGATTGATTTGCCCTACAAACAACCTTGTTCTTGGGCAGAGCAGTCCAAATTCAAATTTTGTGGATTGAATTTGAAGTCTCTAGAAGGGAACTCTATGGGGAAAATGTTTTAGTTTTATTGTAATAGAATGAACATTATTATCCATAAACAGCCAATGCATTACTTCATCGAAAACAGAAATAGGCAAAGACTATCCAAACAGCTATGTATTTCAGTTGAAATCATTGCCCAAATGCACAGCAATATTGAAATAAAACTTGAGTTCTATTCAATTCATTTTCTAGTGGTGGACAATCACAAATATTAATCACTTTTAGCCCTCAAATCAATCCAGAAATTCTGATAACTTCATTGTTTGCCATTTCCTTGTTCTGGGATATAACATTCAGTGTTTAATTTTGAAATTTGGTGACTGTCTTAACTGACCTGTGTTAACCCTAGAAAAGGTCAGCCAGGTGCTGCCACCTGCTGAGATAATATTTCATTAGAGTGGCATGAAGTTTGTTGATAAGCCTGCAGAGAATGAATTATAACAATTTTAATAGAAATTACCTTGAAATCTGTTTATTTTCTTTTCTGAAAATACAATTTTAAAAATACTTTGCAGCAATAAAAACTGTGATAAAACCAATTTTATCTGATTAGAAGTGGCATTTCTTCCAAGTTTATTTTGGAATCAATAAATATAGCTTAAAAAGCTCACTGCTATCACTGCAACATAATATTTTTGTGATTATTTTCAGAATTATGGTTTATTTCTTCACTCTGCATATTAGTATCTCTTCATTATTCTATGTACCAATACAAGATATGCTGCCTCAATTTACTTTTCTCTATTAAAGATTCCTCAGCTTTCTTTTCCATTTTCCTCATACTCAATTGACTTTTTATTTGCTTTATTACAATACATAATTTAAATATTATATACCATGACAATGATACTGTTTCAGGCTAGTAGGTGATGGTAGTTGCAACTGTCAAAATGTATAAAAATAGGTTGATAGCTAAGTAAAGAAATAACTCACTAGTCATTAATCTTTTTTAAAAAAATCTCTAAACTATATATAAGCTTGCCTATGTCACGCAGCTGCTTTCCTTCCTTCCTTCCTTCCTTCCTTCCTTCCTTCCTTCCTTCCTCCCTTCCTTCCTCCCTTCCTTCATTTCTCCCTTCCCTCCCTCTCTCCTTTCTTTTTGCAGACTGGATGACAATTTAGTAGAACAAACTGTAGAACAAACTGTAGAACAAACTGTAAAACAAACACTACCAAATTACAAAATTCCAGACAATGGTTAGATGGAAGCAAAAAAATAATTTCCTATTTTTTCTTTGCTGCCATTTATTGAATAAATTTTTTCCAGTCTTGTGGAATCATCTTAGTAAAACTGTAAATATCAGTTTTTCATAATTATCTCTGTCCCCCACCCAAACCACTCCCTGTGCTATCATAGCTAGACAGCTGAATCTGAATTACTAGGTGTTTATAGAGATATATAAAATGTTAACTGCACTTAATACCTAGTAGTTACGCACATGCTCTTCTGTAATGTGGTTAAGCTAACCATTAATAGATCTCATGGGCCATTCTTTGAGAGCATATTTGTCATCACTGATTCAGTACTTGTCTTCCTCTTCTTGACAGATAGCATTTGTGTATATGATGAAAGTAGACTTGAACACATATGCTCTCTTCAATTTCTCTAATTTTGTAGAATTGGGTAGGTACCGTCTCTGAATTATTTACATTTATTTCTTAAATGTGTGACTCCCTTCTAACAGTGATCGTACAGCTATTGAAAAGCCTACTAGAAAGAGCTTTTTCTGGATTTCTTCCATTGAGTTTAATTGGAGTCTGGGACTAAGGACTTTAAATGATAGATAAAATATTGAATAATGAAGTGTATTACATTTAAACATACAGTTTGTAAGACTTCTCACTATGTACAAGAACAGTACAATTCATCAGTAAGAATTTCTTCTTTGAAAGAGTTACTAAATCAAATTTTGTTCATGAATTTGACGGAGAATTGATACAAAAATATTTTTTCTGTGTAATACTAGATAAAATTTGCTTCCCTGATTTTTTGGCATGGCTTCTAAAAACAACTTTGTAGTAGTCCTCAATCTATGACCATTCATCAAAATAGAAAAAGTGACTTATGGCATGCACTTGCACTTATGACTGTTGTACAGTTCCTGCAGTCATGTGATTGCAATTTGGGGATTCAGCAACAGGTTTGCATTTAAAACTGGTTGCAACATCCTGCGGTCATAGGATTTGCAAACTTTTTGGGTCAATTTCTAGAAAAAAAACTCCCCTCACTGGGGAATCTGGATTTGCTTCATGCAAAAATTGTCTTTCAATCAGGTCCAACTCAAGTTACGACAGCTGTGATTTTTGATAGAAATTCTGGTCCTTATTATAGTTGTAAGTATAACTATATACTGGAACTATAGATCAGTCTGGTTCTCTGGGGAAGTCGAGAGGGGGGCAGATCTGTCTGTTGTTTAACTACTTTTGAATCCATCTGCTTTGCTTTGGGTTAAATGTTAATCACATGTTTTCTTCTGGGTTGATGACTGACAATGCTGTGTTATAGTGGTTACATTCTACTTCAGTGGGTGGTTCTAGCCAATTATGAGGGGGGGGAGATCCCTTTCTTGGAGGAGAGTTCCCCTTCTTTTTTGTTGTGTAGCTGTTTTGTTGCTACACAAAACCCTTTATGGAGATAATCCGGTAGTTTGAGAGGTGCTACCATCAATATTATATCATCCAAGTTTTAATAGGGAGAGGAAGCTTCTCTACTTTACAATGTAATTAAAGTTTTGTTGCTGTACCAAAGGTTCTTACAATCTGATTGGGCAAAACAGCTTGAAACTGAGCCTTTGCAAGGTGCTTTTTGCTCATTGTGGTTCTCTATCAACCCAATTATAATCTCTGGGTGAATCAGCTTCATCTAAAAGAAGTAAAGGAGAAACAGACTGGAGTGTTATAGAATAATATCCCTTAAATCAATCTTAAAAAGTGAGGTCATGAGTGTACTAGATACTCAAACACCAGGAAAAAGTAAATACCACATAGAGTCAAATGCAATGTACATAAGCATTTCAGAAGATTCACTAATTTTGAGGCTAAACTCAGGAAAATGAAGAATAAAGGGATCTTGTTAAATGAACAATAAAAGAAACTCCAGGAAACTCCTACGTAAATTCAACCTGATTTAACCTAAATATAGTAAAGGCAACAAAATTACTATACAAAACATGCAATTCAAAAGATTGCCTAACTAGTGTGAGAATTTAATTGTTGGAAATTTTATAAGAAAAAGTGCATAAATCTCAACAATTAATGAACAATTAACTTACTTCTTGGGGAAAATATTTCTACTTCTGATTATGTTCTTTAGAAAAATGGTGATTTTTTTCTGGAAAAAAACTATTTCTTCAGCAAAATTCTCAGGTTATTTCTAGAGAAAAATATAAGCTTCACCACATTTGAGTTTATGTAAAAAAATTAGCAACTTTGTAGACTCTTTGCCTATGAAAAAAGTCAAAGTGCTAATGAAATGATTATGTGATATTAAAACTTTAGATAAAGGTATAATACTACCTGATCTATGGATATATTATAGGAAAATTGAATTATGAATAATCATATATTATGAGTCAAATGATTCCTGAAAATGGCACAATACTGTTTTCCCTCTCGTTTTGCCTGATTTGATTTATTTGAAAAAATAAAGATAACATGAGACACTCCTGTACTTTGGGGCTTCATTTTCTACAATCTATTTCCACATATATTTTTGGGACTGAGTTGGGAAAGAGTTGGACAGGTCAAACATGTTGCCTATCTCTCATTTGTTGGTTTTCAAGCTTCTCCTAACTGGATGTATTTTTAAAAATGATGAACATCAACTAGGGAAAAAATGTTACAATCACTCTATTGTAGTAAGTGTTCTAGATCTATAATGGAAAGTCTGGAAGGAGAATTAATTCAAGAATTCCCTTCAGTAGCATGTAATTGAAAATTGGCAAAAAAGGTTGCCAGAATTGTAGCATTTAAAACAAGAATTAGTAACCTGTGAGCCACAAGTCTCTTTCACGTTATCTCTGGAACTTCTTAAGATCACGATGCCAAAATTCAACAATAAATCATAAAAAGTCAACAAAATGGTTTTGTGGAAATTTCAAGGACATTAAACCTTTATTTTCCCAAATCTAAAACAAAACATAGAAACATTTCCAATTCAAAACAAATCAAAAGAAAAAAATACCCCTATGGATGCCTGACCCCCGTCATGACAAATGTCATGAGAGTAAACTGCAGACTTATGATTTTCAAAATACTATTTCACCCTATAATCCTTCTAATGTGGGTAAATAGTTAATTTGTGGCTTTAAAAAGCCTGTGTTTTGTTTTTTTTATCAGCTACGTGAGAAACAGCATATTTGCTTAAGGTTTGATCACAATCCTTTAACTTTCAATGCCATGAAATAAAACCAGCGTGGAACTTTTAGAAGTTGTGCTGTGGTAGAGAAAAAAAAGTTCTGGTGAATGATTGGGCGAGGCAGTTGATATGCTATGCTTTATATACAGCTATTGGGCCAGGCTTGGGAGAAGGGGTGGGGGAGAGGAAATATAGAAATTGGATCCCCAATTTGGTGTCTTGCTAACAAGAAAGATTAAATTTTGAAGTTATGCTACAAAAAAAAAGTGGCTGTAAGGTGTGTTTAGACAGACAATGAGTCGCTCTCCTCTTTACGCAGGAATCAGACCAATCTTTATATTCCTGCCTGGGAGTATTCTATCATGCAGATAATATGCCTTGCTGGATCTATGATATTACTTATACAAACGTGATAGGTGTGTATAATGCAGGTTTCCTGTGACAGTAAACATTCCGGAACCTTTGAGCCTTTTACTTGAAAAAAATAAAATGAAATAAACAAAATACATGACAGACTCTACTGTTTTTGGGGCTCCCCATCCCACCTTCCTATTTTAGGTCTTTCTGCCCCCCCCTCTCCATCTCTATTCCTACGAGACAATCATGCAAACTGGCTCCCTCGATGCAGGAATCGGCACCCACCTATCTTACCTTTGCCCCCTCGCTGAGATGTTGAACGCAATCCCCACTCTTTCCCCACTTTCCTAGTGCTAGGAGAGCCAACACCGCTTATTCCAGTCCCTACCTTTATAAAGAAACCCCTCCTAGCTGCGCCTACGCTCCCCACCCCATGGCAGCATTCCCCCCCCCCCCCTCCGCAGCATGCCAGCGCCTGGGGAAAATCTGAGCTTCCCCTTTAAGTGCCTGTGCAGCCGCGAGGGAAACCAAATGCCTCCTTCGCGTCTCACACCCAGTAGTGTCTCTCCAGCCGCGCATCCAGCACCGTCACCGCTACCACCAACACCAACACCGACCGCTCTGCTCGCCGTCGCTTTCGCAGTTCCAGCTGCTCTCCAGCAGCCGGACGGACGGGCGCGTCTGTCTACCGCTGCCCTGCGCGCGCGCCGCTGAGCCCGGGGATTGGCTCGCGCCCCTTAATTCAGGAGCTCGTGCAACCTGGTGGCTGTGCCGCCTGCCGCCAGGCTGGATATTCAGAGAGCAGCCGCCGCTGCGCTGCTCGGGTGGCTAGACTCACTTTGGTAGGCAAGCCGGATTGCCGACCTTGCTTCTCCCACGGCTCTCCCTGCCGGTGACGGCGACGGAGCTAAAGGCTGGGCGACAGTAGAAGCTTTGCTCGCTCGGGATATCACACCTATTTTTCCCCTTCGGAAGGGGGCCCGACCCCCACCCCACCCACTGCACCCTCCATTCTCCCCTCGGACAGTGAAGGAATCTGTTCGGGGCTCTGCTGCTAAGTTGACTCACGGAGATCATGTGAGGAGCTCTGCCTGTTCGCCCTGCTGCTACCGCTGCCTCCACTGGTAAATGCTCCCTTCTCTCGCGTACTTGTCTGCATGCTCTAAGGGTTCTCGGAGCTCTGCAAACGGCGCCTAAAACCGCACACCCCTCTCTCTGCGTGTGTTTGTGTGCTTTTCCGTCCGTCCCCCCCACCCCTGCTTTTCCTTCTGTAATTGCGTACCAGCGCCATCGACAACTTCGGCTGCTTTTCTGCTTGTGAGGGGTTTGTCTCCTTGGATTCAGCACTTGGAGAGAGGTCATTAGTTGCCCGAGTTTCAGGAGCCTCCGCTCCTGTGGCTGCTCTAGAAGAGCTACTATTGCTGCCTTCTGTTGTGCTCATTAATTTTCATCTTTGGCTGTTGACATTGGCTGGGCTTATATGGAGTTTAAATGGTTTGTGTGACAACTATTTTTTTTTAAATAGTGAGTAATTTCTGTGTAATGTCTTTATTATTGTTGCTGTTGTTGTTGTTCACTGGTGTTTTTATCCCTTTCCCTTCCTAAATCCAAATGCAATTTTATTTCAGTTTTGAGCAATATGATATATAGGAGGTTGGGGCTGATTCAGACTGCTTTATCAAAGGCATGCTGGTTGGAACAGTTGCAGCAAAGGGCAGAATGGCATTTATATTCTACATGTGAGATAGATACACACACACACACACACACACTCACGTGCATGCACACATAAATGCATAAATGCATAGACACAGTAGGCTTGTCATAACCATAACCAATAAAGGACAAACACTGCTCACATTACTTGCAAAGGTCTTAAACTAATGCTACAGCTGTCACTTAATTCCACTAAAGCTACATTCATAAATATAATGTGAGAAAGATGCTCCTTAGCATTGTACCATTGTCTGTAAAGTTCAATCTATAGCTATTGTCACTTAGAGATGCACTTTACAGTGTATTGCTCATGGAACTATTTCCTTTGCCCTTCTACTTTTTATGTATTCATAAATGACATTTTAGGTTTGTCTGCTTGGAGAGAGCAAATGAAGCTCAGAATGATAGGGGACACACACACACACACACACACACACACACACCACACATTCAGAATAATATTTCTTTTAAGGTCTTCCTGTCATATGAATTTTAAATATCAGGCTAAGCATAACTTTATTTTACTATCCTGACCATGCTTTTCTAATTACTTCAAGAGGGAAGAGAGGGAGAATTATAGCAAACAAGTCAGCAGTAGTTCAGTAGTTACACCATAAAATATTTATGATGCAGTGCTTCATGGAGAAAATAAATGTGCCCAAATTTTCTCTCTTTCCCTTAGAGTCATAGTGTTAAAATAACATTCTAACCACAAGTGTGACTGTATTTCAGTGTCATATTACTATGCATGGTGATTTGAAAAAAAAAAGGCTCAGTATACGGAGTATTATTTATTTCTGAATAAACTTGCTCTTGTTGGTCTTTTTCAGTCCTCCAAGGATAGGCTATAGATGTTGTTATAACATTTCTTTGAAAGAAAAGTAGGACTTTCTAAGTAATAGCTAATAGTATTAGTTTGTAAGTAATTATAATTCATTCTGGCAAGGTAGCAGAGATAAAAATTATTATCATCATCTTCTACCTTCACCAATATTTGTTTACAATTTTTTATTCTTTTTCACACAATGATAAAATGAAAAACTGTCACAATATTATCTGAACTTATTTTTATTATATTATTTTTAGTAGATTAACAGTCCATTTTCACATCCAGTGAAGGACTCCAAATGTTGTACAATACTGTCATGTATAATACTGACTCTTGCCAAAGAATTTTATTATTGTAATATAATTTTCTAACCACTTACAAGAATCATATATGCCTGTCAGATTTTTCTGCAGTTGAATGCCACAAAATATTAATTCAGTGAAGTGCATGATATTCTGAGTGAGTTCTATTACTTTGCTTTTAAATTGTGTTTACACTCACAATTGATATCAAAATGAATTCCAAATTAAGAACTATTAAACCCAACTGATTTCAGTAGGAAAGTTAAATGGATGCTTTGTGTTTTAATCTGCACAATACACATATATTACATTCACACACACACACCCTCTGTCTGTCTCTCTGTGTGTGTAAACCTAACCTTTCTTGGTGTAAAGAATTGTTTTACCCTATCATTAATATCCATAGGAATTTTTTTTAAAAAAATACCTGAATGTGGGGCATTCTATTTTGCAAAGGACATATTCTGAACTTATATCACATTTTAGTATGATTCATTAAGTTATAACTTATCTAGAAAACTTTTCTTGAAGTGAATGGCAATTGTGTTGCACTTCTCTGTCTTTTCACATAACTTCTGTTTGTTTCATCTGGACTTGCACAAGACAAAACCAGGGAATTGTGCCCGTATTAACTATGCCTTTTAGGTCACATGTTGACATTTCTATTTATGATAAATAAACCTTAATGTATGCGAGTCTGACATTCACTTGGATTATTCTGACATTCTGAATCTTGATTTTTGTTTTACTCACAGCCATCCGCATGTGCAGTAAGGTTTCCCACCTTAGTGGCACCATCTTGGGTGGTGATCGTCTATACAGAATAAATAACAACTTCACATTTTCTCATTGCTTCCTAAGATCATTATCCCTGCCTCTTTCTAAGATTCTATGTTGAAGGAATAATGCCCAATCATTTTTAGTTGCTTGATATCTTTGCATATCATGAGAAATTACATCCACGTACACCATATGTACCTCTATATGATGAGATAGCAAATCAAGTAGGAAAAAAACCTACAGAGTACAACATGAAGAATAAACACAAAAGCTATCTTTAATTGATCAGAAATGTACTTTTTAAAATAAAATATGCATGTATTTTATATTTTAAAATACAGAATATCTTTAGTTTCAATTGAAACCTATGACTCAGAGCTATGTAATGAGTCATTGCATAACATTTTAAAAATCTTAACGTCTTCTAATAGTAAAATCATAAGGTTGCACTTTTATATGGTTAAATAATGAGTGAAGAGTAGCAGGATCCAACATAAAAGTGGTGAAGTGGTAAAGTGAGTGAAAGATACTAGGAAAAAAAAGAATTTTTTTTTTACACATAGCTGTTCTTAATCCGAATGATGCTATCTACCTGTAGCCAGCTATTGGACTAGGTATTTTTCAATAAATAAATTCTGTCTGTCTGTCTGTCTATCTGTCTGTCTGTCTGTCTATCTGTCTGTCTGTCTGTCTGTATATGAAAGCCTACATAATGCTTAAAATAAGAAATTTTGACACTACAGCAAGAAGATTACTAGTGTTTTCAAAGATTTCTACTTTTATTTCAAAAGAAGACAGCTTTTGTCCTTTGTGTATATGTTCTGTAGGGGAGAATAGTTGGAGGATAATACTGTCATAAGTGATCCCACTATTAGAATGACATATACTTTAAACCTCTGTATCCTCCAGAAATCAGATAGCTACATAGGAAGACAAACAAATGGTGCCTGCAGTTCTTAGGTCAGAGAGAGAATTACTACTGTTCCAGAAGTATTGATCTGAGGCAGCTGACAGTCAGATTTGTCTGTCGTCTTAGGCTTCATCTTGTATTTGGAAAAGACTAGAAGTGTCTGAGCTGACAGAGTAATATATTTATATCTTATGTTTGTTAAATATAAACTGTCATTTTTCCTTCTGTTATCATTGTATATTTTCCTACATACTGTTTTGTTTATGTTGCATAAACAATATTTGAGGTGTATTTTAAAAACATTGTATTTTTAAAATAATGAAGCTTTAAATAAGAGAATGATTTATATCCTAATCATCAGCAAGTTATGTATTTCAATGCCACCAAAATAAGTCAACACAATTTCAAATTTGAAAGTGTCTTTAGGATCTCAGTCTCACCAGAATTTACTTTGAAGTAATTTTATTGTAGATGTGCATTATTCTTAAATTAAAATGTACATATTTTACGTGTTGATTATAAAATGTCCAAAATACTTTACAAAATATTTCTCTAACATATTTCAAGTTTTTATTTATGCAATAAGGAAACTCCAAATAGGAGGAGAAATTGCTACTTTCCATTCCATCAACAGAAACACAGCTTAATCAATGGAACAAATATCAGTGGAACAACTTAAGATTTCCCCAATATGCATTCCAATAATAATAACAGCAGTAATAGCAACTGCTACCCACTGTCCTATTTGAGAGATTAATACATTAACTTAAATACTATTTACAGGAAACATCAGACAATATGACTTTTCATTTACATTCATAAAACAATTTGGATATTAAACTTTGAGTGATGTGTACTGAACTACAACTGCATATTTAAGTTATTCTCTAAGTCCCAAAGCTGGATATCTGAGAATCTACATAGACATTGAGTTATCTTATAGTTTCCCATTTTGTTTATTCGCTCACAATATGGCTATTTTCATTTAACTATTTCTGTTTACATTGCTTGCAAATGATTGCAAATAATTGCAAACTCATCGATCTTTCATTGCCATTTTTTAAAAGCAAAAAGTTGATACAAAAGTAAAATATACAAATATACATGGGAATGTCTAAAGAGTTCATTATTAGAAGTTTATCCTTTTTGATTCCATAGTTTAAATAAAATATATAATTTTATGAGTCTGTTGGATACTCTTCTTTCTATACAGTGTAAAACTGGAAACCTGAATGTAAAAAAATTAGCTGATAAACCTAGAGAGCATATGGTTCTGGTGTTTCCAAGGATTTATTTCAAAATCAGGCAAGTTTCCTTCAAAGGATACATAAAACATAATTTCTGAAGGGAATGTTTTTGTGAATAGGCTCTTGTCATTTTTATCAAACCCGAAGAGATATTGCCAAAACAATAACCCCAAAGTGTTATTTATAAACAGGTCTGTACATGGTCATAGAAACAAAGGCACAAAAGTTATCTCTATAGCAATTAAAATAAGCCTACTAACTCTTTCTGTTCAATTCACTTGCATCTGTTATACACCAAACCTGAGAAACATACTTTTGTAAGAAGGTGACAGATTTATATCTCCTAGCTTTACAATATTTTGGATTCATTCCCCAAAAGATACTTTGGAGTACACAGA
Source organism: Thamnophis sirtalis (assembly GCF_051295495.1). Taxonomy (NCBI): domain Eukaryota; kingdom Metazoa; phylum Chordata; class Lepidosauria; order Squamata; family Natricidae; genus Thamnophis; species Thamnophis sirtalis. The sequence goes on along the minus strand of NW_028261383.1, from coordinate 107,727,789 downwards.
AACAAATACCCTAATTGTTTGCCATTGTTTTAAAAAAATGATATCTACTTCCAGAATCATGTGCCAGGGGCAGATAGCTGCTGTGTGATCTTTGGAAAAGATGTGGCTGCTTTAAAGACCTGCAGGCATAGGCTACATTCATGCTCCCACATACTCCACACTTCTAAAGTATTTCTTAAGGACTTTAAGAAATTAATATTAAGGTCTTTTTTCAGATAAAATAGTTTTTTTTCTGCCTGTATGCTTACATATAAGAAAAAAATTATATAGACAAACAAGGTAACAATATAATTTTTCTTGAGCTAAGCTCTACTTTCTGTAAATTCATGGACATATCCTTTTATTTATTTTGCAATAATATGTACGTTGTTGACCATTGCCTACTTATGAGATTTTTCAATTTCTCAGCCCAGTCTGGGATTTCATGGTGGCTTTTCTTGTAAGTAACAACCAGACTCCACTTAGCATTTTCAAGTTCGGCAAAGCTTAGTAGTTATTGTGACCTGTTGTGATACAGGTGGGATACCATGAGGATTACACCTTATCCAGTCAGAGATAATTCCACTATAATTCATATGGCCCTCAAGATTTCAGGTGAAATACCATGAAAAATAAGTCATCCATGAATAAACCAATCTACAATTTTTAACCACAATGACAGGTGAGAATTATACCATCAGTTATAAAGCTGTCCAATTTTAATGCCATGACGTGTTTTTTTTACAAATTTGAATTCTGCCATGCAGGTAAACCAAACCCTTGGGAGTGTATTTTGTGAAATGTACAAGAATTTAGACATCAATGAAAATGTGAAAATAAATGAATCAAGTTCCGTTTTCTATTTTCTACATTCTATATAACTTTATATATTATGTCATGCCTTTAAGAAAGGACAGGATGGGAAAAAATAACTTATTTGCATGCTTATCTGTAAAAAAAAAATCATGGATATTTGAGTTATGCCCAACTATTTACATGTAATACTACCAGTGTTTACACAGGACCAAAATTATTTACCACAATGTATAAGGAAATCCATTTTCTTCCACCTGACAAGTAGAATGGGTTCAAGATTGAGTACAAGTACGTAAAATATGTTTATATAAGAATTTTAACCAATCTCAGTTTTATAAAACCTATACATTTTATAGTGACAAAATACAAGCTTAACTATTATTTCAGAACAACCAATCATTCAATGGTTAATAATGCAGGGTATATGTTATATATAACATTCATGATAATATGAATTAACACTAGAAATTTTATCTCTTCATATAAATCTTTTTTTAAAAGTAGACTATGTGCAAGACATTAACAGATGTTGCAGTTAGTCTGTGAGACAATGAGAAAATAAAAGACTTTCAATTTGTGCAGTCAAAATACAAAGATTTTCTGTTTTTTGTAACTATGTGTATATGTATATTATATATAGTATTTTTGTAACTTAATTATACTGTATTATGCCCATTTAATCCTGCCTTGTGTGCACTTTTGGACTTTATTAATGCACACACACACACACACACACACACACACACACATTATATTGAAGCAATACAGATAAATTTTGTCACCAATGTATAGCATTTCAAACAGCAAAAACTGAAGATGTAAAATATTTTTCCATACAGTTAATTTTCACCAGCTTTTTGAAAAAGCTATGATATTGACCAAAGTTTTTGAGGGGGTGGGATTAATGGTATGTCTATGTCTGAAAAAAAACCCCTATGTTGGTTTAACTACAGTATACTGGTCTTTAGGCAGGTAATGAGGATGTGGTTCAAGAAAGAAAGAATAACTGGAAAAATTTCTATAGCTTTTTGAGCATCCTATGTGAATAGAATAATGTAGAATACTAGAATACTAATTTAATGAAAACTAACCTTGACTCTTTTTTAATTTCCAAAATTATTATTATTTTTTTTGCCAAGAGCTTTGCATGAGAGGTATGCTAAACTAAGACAATCCTTTGATCTTCCTAACTAAAATAGAAATTTCATTTCTTTCAAAGAAAAAAAAATAGCACAGGAAGGATTGGTGGAAAACAATATTCTACCTGTCCAGAGGTAGATAATCTATCCTGTCCAGAGGTGGGCTTCTGCCAGTTCACCTTGGATTGGGCAAACTGGTAATGGTGGTGGCGTAAGACTCCTCCAACCCATTGGACACTTCTGCGCCTATGCAGAAGCATCGCACGATTGCGCACAAGTGAACCGGTAGTAAAATAAATTGAAACCCACCACTGATCCTGTCAGTGTTAACCTATAAACTGTTTTATTACATTTTATACATAAGTTTACATGCTTTCAATTAACCCTAGAAGTCAGGTGACACTCATTAAAAAGTGCATAATTCAGTGCAAGCAAGACCCATTTAACGTAGCATTTTTTTTTCTTTTCAGTAAACTTCAAAAGATTGGTACACAAATGGTACATTATTTATCACATATTATAAGGTCTATGTTTTACACAGCAAGGTAACCCAATCTTACTGCAACTATTTTCTTCTTTTTATATAAAAACAAAAACCAAAACCAGATTTATCTAATTAGTGGTTAGACTGCGTATGGCTTTCAATATCTTGCACAATCAGAAATCCGAGCACTCTGGCATTTCCAGTAATAATTCAACTATAGTTTCTGGGCTAGTAGTGGCCACAATTAGTAAAGCATAGTAGGGCACTGGTCAGTTGAAGAACATTCCTTTGAAAATAGGTTATTGTTTTACATGTAAGATTTAAATCTATCCAAAGATTTAACAAAAGCTTGGATATAACATACTGTGTTACACATTGTTATTTTATTAATACATATATTAATAGTTATGTTGTTTTTTTCTTTAGACAATTGTAAGCTTTAAGCTGCAATCTAGTTTCAGAATTACAGAGTTGGAAGGGACCATAAAGTTTTATTTCCTTGCCCCTTTAGTTTTCTGCTAGGTGCATATCCACCCACTTTAAAAAAAAATCACTACTGGAAAAAAAGTGATCTAAATGTAAAATGCACTACTTTTTGTTCAGGCAGAGAAGAAACTTTTATAATTTTACTATCCCATAAAATCTATGCTTTTAATTAAATTGAATCAGCAAAATGTGGGTGTTGAAATGGGATGCATAAACATTTCCACATCTGGTGTTAAAAGAATGTCACTTAATGTCTTATAAATGAATATTATGAGTATGATGAGAGAAAACAGAAGATATGTCATTTAAAATCAAATATATATTGTGATAAATGTGACACTTTCATTTAATTGGCAGATGGGAAATATTAAAATCCTCAATTATGTCTTCAGCAGCTAAACTCAGTAAAGGCATTTTAGGTAGGGAGCAGTGGATATTTCAACTTCTGAAACACAATTAATAGGAGGGGAAAGGCATGCATTATAACAGCTAAGATAAACTAATTGAAAATCTTGATTTTTTTGTAATAAATTTAGAATTTTGCAATTATAATTTTTTCAGGAAATAATTCTTCCCATCTAATAGGTGAGCTGAGGTAGAATCACTTTCTATACAGTCTAGTTTGCTCTCCTCTCTTCTACTGAAATTTTCTGAGATCACCAATATCAGGTAATTCAACTTCTGACCTGAGACTTCCCTAGTTGAGCTCAACTCCATAGTGGACATTATGGACAAATTCTATAGGTTTTTTTTTTTTTTTGTAATAATACAAACACATTTGCCTTTTCCTTCTTACTGGATGACAGTGGTTTTTTGTTTGTTGTTGTTCTTGCCTTTCTCTTCTAGCTTATAATCAGAAAACCCTTGGTGGCCCCCCATCAACTGGTGTGCTGCAACAGTACTAACCAATTTGATCTTAGCTTCCAAATTCAAAAAAGTGTCAGACTTCAGCCAAGACATGGATATAAATATTTATTCAACCTGCATTCCAGAATTAGACAGCTACAGAAACTTTAAGAACTTGAAATTGCTCGATAAATTGCTTCATTGTGTATATGTCTGCTGAAGAAAAATAAAATGCATATCAGACACAGGATCTAAATCTTTCTCCACCTTTTCAACAGACTTTAGGCCATTCTTTTTTCTTTTTTTTTAGTCTTTTCACTGGAATCCATCCATTCCATGTTTAAAAAATGAATTTGTCTATTCTCAGCAGTGCTGAGCAGTGGTGGGGTACAGCCGGTACACCCTAGTATGGGTGTACTGGTGCTGGCTGGGAGCACCAGACCCACTCATCTGCCCACTGTCCTTATCTGTATTTGACCCTACTGGGCCATTTGTACACATGCACAGAGCGTACGGTGCCTACGGTGCAGAGCAGCTGGAGCATCGTGGGTGGTGGGTACACATGCGTGTGCAGTGCATGTGCACGTGGTGGAGGACGCCCGGCTCTGTTGCAGCACACCAGTTGCAATGGGATCGGGAACTCACTACTGATGCTGAGGTACTAGTAGTACCCTACTAGTACTGCTTATAATAAGGGCAGGCAGGTACTTATACATACCAAATCATTAAATATATAGTATTATTCAATCACTTCTAGCAAAAAACTAAAAGGATAGTGAGGATATAACCCCCCCCCCAAAAAAAGGTCTATTCCAACATATTCATGGACATTTGTAAAAAAAAAAGGAAAAAGAAGAAGGTTGATTAAGTGATTTGATGCTGCATGTAGGAAATACTAGCAGGAATATGAAGAGAAGGCAAAATATTTCACATCTGCTCACATTCCTGCTAACTTATTCTATATGCAATGTGGTTTTATTTGTTTTGTTGCCAATTAAAATTGTCTTATTAAAATATGGATAGCAACAAAAGAAGAACATCCATAGTATTTCATTTATTGGTGGGGGGAACTGAAAGATGGTGCCTATTAGGTTCTTTAACATCGGTTTTTCAAAAAGATATTTCTTCTGCTGTTCTGAGATTTTCTAGAGATCTGATGGGTTTATAAGGATAGCACCACCTGTATTATTAGTTCTTACCTTTAATTCTGTGGTTGATATACCACAAATTCATTTAGAGTTGTGATGGCATAGTGCTTAGAATGCAATATTAAAGGGTAATTTTGCTGACCAACTGGCAGCAGTTTGATTCTGACCAGCTCAAGGTTGATTCAGTGTTTCATCCTTTTGAGGTCAATAAAATGAGGAGCCACACTGTTGGGGGCAATTATGCTGACATTGTAAACTTTTAGAGAGTGTTGTAAAGCACCATGAAGTGGTATGTAAGTCTAAGTGCTTGCTATCAGTAAAAAGAAGGTATTTCTATTGTATTCTTGTTGCTTATTTTAAAAGCATTGTCTAACCAAAGCAATAATGGAAAACCTATACTACTAGTAGACATATCTGAAAATAAAAATAAGTTTGAGAGAGACATATGCAGCTAAGGGAATTTATATCTACATTATATGAGTCAAGCAAAATAAAGCCTATTCATGCCCTTTTTGGGGGGAGGGGGGAAAGGGTCAATTTTTGCGAAAAAGGTCTGCAGAGTGCAAAAACTTTTTTTTAAATTTGCCTCTTCAAAATCTTGGTGCGTCTTATACTCTGAAAAATATGGTATATTTTATTTTGCCATGGGGAATTATTTCATTATATGTTTACCGTACCCCCCACATTCCAAAAAACCCCCAATGTGATAAAAATTAGGAACAATTTTTATATCATGATAGCTAAGCATTCTAAATTCTTAGTTAAATATATTATTGAACATTTTTCTTCTTCATTAAGAGGTTAAACTAGTATGGGAAATGAACTTTGTTTATCTCGTCTTAAATGCATGTAACACAACGTGACCTATCTGGTGAACAGATATAGTGCTTGTATTGTAAACTAATCAATTTTACATCTGCATACTGCATTCTGATGAAATGGAAGACATAAAAATATAACTGTTCTAAATGCTCCACTTCTTAAAATCTTGATTTTTGTTATCTGCTTAGTGTACAAGTAAAACTATTTTAAGCAGCACAATCCTTGCTACGCTTACTCAAGTTGAAATCCTATTGAAATTGAATGGAACATAATCTGAGGAAAGTGTACACAGATTACAGTTATGAGAATGAATTAACTATAGAAAGTAATGTAAGAAAGCATTTTGCTGAGAGAAGTACACATAATCCAGCTTTTCCTATCAGTGTATGTCTGCCTGCCAGCCAAAAGATTAATAGTGCCTTCTCCCTATCTCCTACCCTATTTTGTGTAGTTAAAAATTATATCCACATTCCTTGCAGCAAGATGTTCCTCAATGGTTACTTAGAGGAACAAGTTTGATGCATTATTTGCTTCTTCATTGCCAAAATAGAAACTGAAAGAAACAAATGATCTTTCTTTCAATAATTCACAATAAACTATTTATGCAGATAAGCTCCCCCCCCTTTTTTTTTTAAAAAAATTGGGCTATGTTGGACAAAGCCTAATGTTTTCTTATCATTTTATAATACAAATTAAGAAAAATATAAAAAAGTAATAGTAAAAAAGAAAGGGGAGAAGAAAAATGGGCAGTGTGTATATTAAAAATACACAGAAAGAAATACAAATAAATGACTTCTGCCTTCAACAAGAAAAGTACAAACCTTTTCAGTAACTTAATACATTCTCTGAATTTGAATCAATCCCATATTTCATATTTTGTCTATATGTATGTATGTGTGTATGTGTGTGTGTGTGTGTGTGTGTATGTATGTATGTGTGTGTGTGTGTGTGTGTGTGTGTGTGTGTGTGTGTGTGTGTATGTATGTATGTATGTATGTATGTGTATAAATGTATATATAAATGCTTTTTAAGCCCAAAACCCAAAACCCAGCCTAAAGATGGCGAGTGAGACCTCACTGAAACATTGCCAAGACAATCTCAATCTTACGGGAAAAAGACCCGAATACAACAAGACCAGCATGTGTGTGTGTGTGTGTGTGTGTGTTTACTATATACACAAACACACATAGGTATTTAAAACTTCCCATCACTTACATCTATAAACTATTTTTAAAACCTTGAAAACATTCAACATTTAAATTTTTAATCCCTATAAATTATGTCCCATAAATTAATATCCTATCATCTCTTCTTCATCTCCTCACAATTTTAATACCCAGCTTATCACTTTCTCTAAAAATGCAACAAAAACTTCCCATATCTTATCTTTAAACAAACATTAAGCCAAACAGTTTTCTCCTAATCAAGAAAAAAGCTGCTAGAAAAAAATATTATATACATTTTAATGTATACATTACATTACAAATTTGTAAACCTTATTTTACTTTTAAAGATCTTAATGTTTATTTCTTTTAAGTAATGTCCCAAAAGCTTATTTATTCTCTTTTATCTCTTTATCTCTTCTCAGGAATTTCTTCATGAATATAATAGGACTCTTTTGTAAATCCAAAGTAAAAAAAAATGTCCAAATCAATTTACTGAATTAAAATCCACACATCCAAGTTCTGCTTAACCTCACAGCCCATTTATTTATAAGTCCCGTATAGCATCTTTGTCAGTGCTGTTCTTGTACCCTGTAAATTTTAAATTTATATCTAAAACAACCTGATTTTCAGGTTCTATCTTTTAAGTCTATTTTTAGAGTATTGGACTTTCTAAAGATAAAGTTCTGATTACATTGTTATTAAATATCTCTGAATTCTTCTGGAGTTAAAATACTTTTCTCCATTTTGTGTTAATTGGTCTTCTCCTTTAATCTTTAATTTTTTTCTGGTTGCCTCTGATAGCCAGCCTTAAAGATCTCATTTTATTATGTTTTTCTCTCATCCAGAACATTTTCCTAGGAAAAAACTTCTTATACCTCAACTCAAAATCTTCATATTTTTTAAATAAAATTTCAAACCACACAAAGTTTTCTTATAATTGTTTCAAAATCTCACTTCCAGTCAATGTGGTCCTTTAGTCCATTTAAAAGCTTTCCAAAAATCAACATTCTAATCAGCCTTTTGATGCCGTTTTCCAAATAAAAAAAGTTTTTGATGATCTCCCTCCCCACCCTCGATATCCCTTTGAAATCTTTAACTATGACTTGGACAAAGCTGACTTTTTAAGCCCCAGAGCTCTGAAATCCAGTGGAAACTGATATTTTATGCTCTTGTCAAGGGGAACATATGTATGGAACTTTCTAGGCAATCCCAAGTCCTCTCCTTCATCCATAGAAGAAGTCAGGGAGCTTTATTCATTCATTCATTCATTTGTTCATTCATTTATTTTTAGCAGCTCTTCTTTCTGCTATGTTCATCAGCTCGTGTTGTCTGTTTTAATTTGCCATTGTTTGCCTAAAACTCTTGGAAGAAGCATTATGTTTTCATAATTATTCAGTTTATATTAACTTTACATTAATTATTTTAGTGTAATGTTATTTAATTCTGCTTCAGATTTCATTGTTAATCAATGGACGAAAAAGAAATTGCAGAATTATCTGGTTCAGACAACAGTTTTCTCACATTCCAGAAAAAAGTAAATTTAGATTTATAGTTTAGATTAATATTGCTATTTCTGATACTATGATACTAGTGTTTTAAAGTATAAATTCCAGATACTTATGGCCATAGTCCATCAAACTGCATGGTATAGTCATACAGCTTTAAATGTAATTATAGAAGTCAAACACAAAAGAAAATTAAGCTAATCTATCTTCCCTCTGGAATAAGCTGCCCCCGGAGCTTCGTATAATGCCCAACCTCCGGTCCTTCCGACGCACCCTAAAAAGTTGGCTTTTCCAGCAAGCCAGCCTGGCCTGAACAAAATATATATATATATATTGATTATTGTTAATTTTAATTGAATTTTTTAAAAATGTTATTGTTAATTTTAATTGGGTTTGTTTTTTGGATATTCTATCTAATTTTAAAAAAACTTTTGTAATATGTGTTTTTTTAATGTTGTACGCCACCCTGAGTCCTTGGGAGAAGGGCGGCGTATAAATCCAATAAACCAAATCAACGAAACCAAACCTAATGGGTAGGAGTCTTTTGGGGGAAAATGGCTTCTTCTCTGTTATGACTGCAAGTTGTAGAGACTTCAGGTTGTCTCATCTGCCCAGTTGGCCAATTGGCCTGTTATCCTAATGGTCAAACAACTGTTTTGGAGAGCCAAAAAAAGCTGAAGTTGCTTTCTATTAATCTCTAAATCTAAAGTGAATTTCTCTGCTCCCCTTTTGAAATATGTTTTTCTTTGTTAGGTCACTATGGTGCTACTGTTGGAGGGAGTGTCCCTTAATCTATATAATGCTCATCATGCATTTTATACTTTATTTTACCAGGACTGCAGAAGTCGTATAGTTCTTCCTGTTACCTAGAGAAAATTATCTGTTCAAAAGCTGGCCATGTGTGTGTGTTTATGTGTTTAATTATTTTATCTCCTAAGTAGTTCATTTAATCTAGGGCATTTTAATGAGTACATGAGTTTACCAATCTATTGATTTGGTGGCTGGAAAAATGATAAAATGGCAACCCCACTACTTGTTTAGTTTACAAAAATAATAATAAAAAAGACCTAAAGAAAAACTAATTTGATCAAGAAAATAACATTCTCTCTCTCTCTCTTTCTCTCTCTCTCTCTTTCTCTCTCTCTCTCTCTCTCTCTCTCTCTCTCTCTCTGTGTGTGTGTGTGTGTGTAGAGAGAGAGAGGGAGGGAGAGAGGGAGAGATTCTTGAATAAGCAATCAATACTAAGCAACTATTTTAACCAGTGTGCTATTTCTGTCATACTGCACAACAAGGAAGATACTCTGTAGAAACATTAGAGCGCATGCTGCAAATAAGGTATTTTTTAAAGCTACTTGTTCTGGATGTGATACACTTACCACAGATACTGACACAGAAGTTTATGTACCCAAAAAGATTCACCCACAGAAAGGAAAGTAATTGGCAATCACTTTCTTGGAAGTGAAAGGAGAGACATTATCATGTCAGGGAAATTGTTCACTAGGACAGCATTGTAGCTACAGTCCATTGAGTAGCTTGTAAACTGTTGCCAAAGCATTTCAATCCACACAGAATTTTATTTTATTTTTTAAAGAAAATGGTTTAGGCTGAAGCAAACATGAGCAGAAAAGAGGAACAGTTTATTCTGTTACTGCAAAAAGCCAAGAAAGTCACAGGAAGACACAAATTCTCCCAAATGCCCTATTCCATTCCTCTCAGGTTCATTTCTAGTTTTTTTTTATCCCTAAGAGTTTTACAATAGTATTTCAGCCCATTGTTGCTTATAACTTTTGCATGAACAAACAGAACATGGTTTTAACCCTACAGTACTGCTCCAGAAAGAGCAAATCCTTTTGAAATATTCTGATCAGGGGAAAAGAATTGTGCATGTGTATAGTAAAGTCAACAAAAGTTAAACAAAAGAAAGAACAGCAAAAAGGAAAATGAAAACCCCATCAACAATGTCAAATGGATTTTTCACTCTTGGCATTTGAAAATGCATTGTGAAAGCTCAGTGGAGCACAAGAACATGCACAGAGTACACTCAGCCTAGGGGTACTATATCTGGGTTGTAGATAATTAAACAATTAGTAGGTTGCAGCAAAGAGAATGTCTAATGGTCATCATGTATTGATATAAAGTATTGCCATACAGTCAGTAGAGTTCTAAGCCAACTCCAATGCTGCACAAAGCATTGTATTTTTAAATATACTCTGGAAAATTAAGAAAGCACAAGGACATGCACAGCATATACATACATCCAAAGTTAAACTAAGCCATCATTGTAGTAGTGGACCTTGCATTAAGAACTCTTATGAGTGAATCAATCTCTCTCTCTCTCTCTCTCTCACACACACACACACACACACACACACACACACACACAGTGAGAGAGAGAGAGGCGGGGGGAGAGAGAGGGAGAGAGAGAGAGGGGGAGAGAGAGAGAGGGAGAGAGAGGGAGAGAGGGAGGGAGGGAGGGAGAGAGAAAGAGAAAGAGAGAGAGAGAGAGAGAGAGAGAGAGAGAGAGACCTACAGCCAGACATTCAACACACTTCTCTTGGTGTTATTCTGCTGCAAAATAAAGCTTTGAGGGATATGTTTTTTATAATCTTGTGCTCTGTTGAAATTCATATGTCAAAAATATTTTTAAATGCAAAGCCTGTATGTGGGTTTGGGCATATTTGTCTCCTCCTTATACTGTGCTATGTCTGATGAGCATGCCATGGAATTTATTTGAAGAAATTGAAAATATCCAGCTTATTTCACTGAGAAGGGAAACCGGATTTGCTAATAACAGTTTCTAAAATTATCTATTAACAAACAGATGTTTAGCTTCTGTTTTTTTCAGATTCAAAACGTTCTTGTAAAATATTATTTTCAAAAAATTTTAAATTTGTCAATGTGGGCTGTAACAATTAGTATAGCCTTCTCTCACTCTTTCTGTATTGCTCTGGTTTAAATCAAGGAGCAAAAAAACGAGTTTAAATTTTCATTGTTTCCTATACCTGGAGTTCTTGAACTGTTTTGAGTTTAGTCATGAGAATGCAGCTAACTTGAAATGGCAGAACATCTTAAACATTGTATCAAGTTCAAAACCTTATGTTTCATTCTGTGCACACCTATATGGCTTTTGACAAGCATTCTGGATCAGTATATTTGTTTCTGTTTCATTGTAGAAAATATGTACTTTGGTATTCCACAGTAACCAGTGGATTATATCATTTAAATATAAAATAATGAATTTTAGAAAGAATTTTGTTTGTAAATCTCCCAAAGTCACTTGTGAGAAATTTCTAGAAATTTCTTAAATAAATAAATATTTTTTTTAAAAAAACAGCAAAACAATATATTTTGCTGCTGGTTTTACACGGTTTTGAGCTTTCCCTATATTTTCAAAAAGAACACTGCATTGCCAAAAAAAACCCACATCTACTTCTGATTTTAGATGAAGTAATTATATAATATCTTTCCTCATTCTGTAACTTCAAATAGATGCTTTTCATGAACATGTTTTTTCCATTTCTCATCCAGGAATATATAATATTCTGCCTTTGTAATATTTCTCAACATATTCCATTCTTCTAGGAAAGGGCTGGATGCTAAATTTCTACAGTAACAAAGTAAAAAAAAAATCCTATAAGGATTTGTTTACCTATGTAAAAATCTAGTCTGGCTCTAAAATAAAATTTCTATTCAAGAATAAATGAAGAAAATGAAATCTACAATGTAATATTAAAATATACATACAATTTTTATCAAAAACACAATGTGCATTACTAAGCTGTCAAGCAGAAAATAAGAATTGGTATTGCTTACTAACAGAATTATCTCTAAATCCATCTGTTATACATTCTTAAAACAATTACAATATCTTTATAAAACTGAACATTAATCCTGCCTCATATACTCTAACAGAATATGCCACTAGTGTTTCTTGAATTTAACACACATAACAGTATTTAAACTTTATGAAGTCAGTATCTAGCAAGGGACTTAGGTTTCATCAAACTGACTATCAAATGTGTTAAGTCTATGCTTGTAAAGTAGGGAAATTATCCTTATTTTTTTAAGGAGCTTGCTCCCATTTGCAGTCAAATGCAGGATAAAAAAAATAAGCAAAATGGAGAAATAAAATCATGAATCGGCACTATAATATTTATTTTCCAAGATGTAGTTAAAGCATATGCCTATACGTTCCTGTTTCTGCATTATGATCATGAGATGAGAAAGAAAAGTTCCTCCTATGGAAAATAAAGGTTCAGAAATTAGAAGTGATTAGGTACACTTTTTGGTATTCAATGGAGCATATTTAAATAGTTGTGCTTCTGAAAACTAAAGTAGATTATTATTCTGGATTAACTGTTAGATGTTTGGAAATGCAGAATGTTTACATCTTTAATATTAAACAACAGTTTCTCAGTTAGACAATACAAGGACACAAACCATACAATCTTGCCATTTGTGTCTTTCTGCAGTGAATTAATTGAACCTTCAAATCCTTTGGCTTACTTGGGTTTATGAAACCTTTTGTTCCTGATGTAATTGGCCATGAAAATTCTGGTCCTTGCAGGCATCTTCTAGAAGCTGCTTATTGCTGATCACAGTGCCACAAATATCAGTCTCTTCACCCCCCCCCCAACCACCTGTTTTCTAATTAGAGCTTTGTACATAAGTCTTGGAAATTTTCTATGAGATTATTATAATTCACCACTCAAATACATTCCTCTCCTCTAAAATATGTGTAAGTGCTTGTCTGATTCTAGCATTCACTTCTCCTTTGTTGTAATTAATGAAAAATATAAAAATAATTGTAGTATTCTATTTTCGAAATATTAAAACTATCTTAGAATAACAGTATTTCAAATATATCCATTTCTTTTGAATTATAGAGGCACCTTTTTTTCTTTTTCTCGGTCAAAAATAATGCTACACAAATGTGTGTGAGGTGCATGGGTGCCTGTTCCTTTGAGTGTGTGTTAACTCCTGGTAGCTGCTTGGACTAGTCCCTCAGTTTTCTTGGAAAACTTTATTCATTTATTAGATGTATGTGTTGCCCACTTTGTATAGAGTTCCAGTTTTAATTTGGTGCCTCAAACATTTTACCAAACAATATAACCTCATCCAATTCTTGTCATGTCTAAATATTATATTTATATATGTTAATTTATTGTAAAGTTCATCATTTACTTGTTGACTATACAGTGTACTTCATTGTGTATTTCAGTAAAAATATGTATTTAATTTAGCCACATAAAGATATCTGATATAATGACATACAATTGGTTCTCCCCATTTGTTAGTTGCCTAGTGAATGAAATATTTACTTGCCAACTGGAAGTACAGTATTTTTTTGTATTCAAAGTGAAAATAAATACCAGGGATTCTGTAACAAATGGTGCTGAATTTTTTTAAAAAAATCAGATTTGAGATATTTGTGTCTTATTGTATACTATGCATCTATATCCTCAATCATGCCCAAAGCTAATTTCTATGAGTTCTCTTGGCAACTGTATCCAGGTAGGATGTGTTCAGTCACAATTACGGTATATTAAAATGTTGAATTTAACCACTAATCCATACAGAGAGTTCTCTTGTGGAAAACCAGGGAAGGCACATTCACAAATTGAACTCCCACAAAAACAAGTAACTATTTCCCAAGAAAATTTGATGAATATACTGTCTGCTGTTGTATTGTTTACAGAGTACTTTTGTGGTTGCAAAATACTTATGTGAATAATTTGATTGCAGAAAAAAATATTTGGACTTTCTGAAAATTGTAATATAGTATTACAGTGTATTAGAAAGATTAGCTTAGGAGACATAAGAGAATTATTTAGAATAATAAGAATCAGAATAGAGCTAGGAGGGACCTTGAGGTCTTCTAGTCCAACTCTCTGATCAAGCAGGAGATCCTATACCATTTCATTCAAATGACTGTCCAGTCTCCTTTTAAAAACCTCCAGTGATGAAGCATCCACAACTTATCAAGGCAAACTGATCCACTGGCCAATTGTTGTCACAGATATAAAGTTTCTCCTTCATTCCAGGTTGCTTCTTTCCTTGGTTAGTTCCCATCCATTGTTTCTTGTCTTGCGTTTACTAATTTGTGTTAGGCCCCAAATGATATTGTGTATTCAAAGAGTATATCAAACAGCTCTAAAAATCATTTTGGTTTGCATATGGCATTCATGAAAATACCCCAAAATTGCACTTCGGGCTGTAGAAAGATATATTTCTTATTTCAGCATATGGATAATAATCAAATCCAGACATAAACATTAGAGATAGCCCTTCCTTCCTATCTTCCTTCCTTCCTTCCTTCCTTCCTTCCATCCATCCATCCATCCATCCATCCATCCATCCATCCATCCATCCATCCATATATTCCTTCATTTTGTATTCCACACGAGGATATGTGCTTTGTTGATATTTTCTTAGATTCAAAACAGTTTTTTTAAAAAATATTTTAAAAAATGTTCAATTGCTGTCCAAAACCATTTATGAATTTGTTTTCATTAGAAGAGGAAAATGTGATCCAATTTATATCATGGGATCAGTTCTTAATTATTCTGATCCATTTCTAGCAATATGTAGTAGAGTTGATGGTTCAGATATTTCATTGAGTGCACTTTAAATTCAAAGTAATGGTTTATTGAATTTTCCACCTAAATAGTGACTTTGATACATTTTTATTGTTCGATTAGCAGCATTAAATTTGGAAACTAACAAAATAGAATTATTGCATATTTTCTTTATATGTATATTCTGGAAAATACTTTTTTATTCAAGGAATTGCTCATTGAAGCTTTGTTCCTTCTGTTATTATTTCTTATTTTGGCAACTTGGGTGATTTATTTGAATATATTATTAATTATTTTGTAATCAAATTTAGTTTTTTTTCATGGAGAAGTAGATCAATGGGCTAATCGATATGCCCTGCCATTTTATTCTGACATGATTTTTAAGTTATGATTTAGAATTTCAATATTGCTCTTCAATCCAAATATATTGCCAGTTTTACTGTAGATTCACTGAAAAGGTATTGGAAAGTTTATCAACTTCACAATTTTACTTTGTACGAATTCTAATGAAACATATATGAGAAAAGGCAAACTCATGAATCACTTTATTCCAATTAAAATTAAGCTAAATAAAATAGATATTTGTTTGCACAATTGGAATTGAATCCCAACTAAATGGGATTCAGAGCAAGATATCTGAAGCAATATTTTCTATCTCATTGTCCACTTCTCTTTAACCACAATGCCAGTTCACCATGGTGGGCACCAATAAAAATTTCATTGAATAATAAAAAGTTGGGAGGTGACACTTTATATTATATTGTATTATATTAACTAGATAAAGTTTCATTCTTCTTGAATGAGTTGAAAACAAGCACCACTGAAGTTATCAGAATTTATCAGAAATTCATTTGTAATCCAGAACAATCATTATTTTACATTTTTCACATCTCTAGCATAAAGCAGAGCAAGAACTTGTAAACTTTCTTAATTATAGTAACTGAATATGCAGTGTCTCATGTCAGTTGTATATTTGGTGAAACAATATATCTTGGAGTTACTAGGATACATTTAATGTAGTCTACCTCTTGATCAATATGTAGTAAGAATTGGGATTGTTAAATCAGGTAAAGGAAGGCACACAAAGGCTCTAATAACAACAGCTCTTTGTTGCAAGTCAAGTAAACATCCAGCTGAAGAAGGGTCGGGCAGCATCCCCTTTTAAAGGGATCTGTCAGACCTCATGACCAATGGGGTAAAGCCTCTGTTCCCGCTGGAACAGAGTACCTTGACGGAAACTCTTGTCAGTGGGGGGGGGATATCTAACAACCCTCCCCTCTAGGATAGATTAACCCAACTGGTGATGTAGTCACGCAGGTAGGCGGGCTTTTGCGTAGCTCTGCCTGACCTGCGCAGTTCAGTGTGAGTGGTTCCTTCAGACAAGTCAGATGGACTTGTTTGCTCCTCAGCTCTGTCTGATGGAAACTCCTGGAACTTTCCACAGGCCGCAGCTGGAGCTTCTGGAGTTAACTCACCCAGAGCTCGCTGCGGGCCTGCATCAAATTTAGATAAGTCTTCTGAAACTCTCGGGCTTGAGTTGGACGTGGAGGAATTGCTATTTTGTTTCGTGCGGCTTTGACTATCTCGTGTAGGGGTTACTGTTGGTTGTCTCAGTTTGAGTTGGAAATCTGGCTATGGAGTTGGTCAATATGCCTTCTCCAATTTCTACCATCCTCGAGTTCTACTACATATGATCGAGGACTGGTAATTCCGATTACCGTGGCAGGAATTCACAATGTTCCCCCTGTGTAGTTTTGTGCGTAAACCGAATCACCTATGGAAAATGATCGAACCTTGCTTGTGGAGTCTGGGGGTGATGAGGTGGAATAATTTGGATGTAGCCAGTCTAGGTGAGACCTTAGGCAGCGGCCCATGAGAAGCTCAGAGGGGCTTCTCCCAGTGGTAGCACTGGGTGTGATGTGTTGGATCAATAGATAGTGGTCAATTTGTGTTTGCCATTCTCTCTGCCTGATCAGGGTATGCTTGATTCCCTGAGATGCCAGGAAGGTCTCGAATGGCATAGCCGTAAATTGGGGGCCATTGTCAGAGACCAATACATTGGGCAAACCGTGTGTGGAGAAAAGCCTCCATAGTACTCTGGTGACCGCTTCCACTGTAGTCATCAGGACTACTTCTAATCATTTTGAGTAAGCGTCCACAACTATAAAGAATGTTTGGCCATGTACTGGTCCTGCAAAATAAAATATGCATCCTGGCTCATGGTGCTTGTTGTTTCTCCCATTCCTTAGCAAGCGCTTCTGGGGGAGCCGGTCTGGATTCCTGACAGGGTGTGCATGTGGCCACCCATTCTTCGATTTCCTTGTCCATGTTAGGCCACCAAACATAACTCCTTGCCAGAGACTTCATTCTGATTATCCCAGGATGCCCTACATGTAATGCTTCTAGTACTGCGATGGAGAGCTTGTTGGGGATGATTACCCTCCCCCATAGCAAACACCCATTAATAACCAACAATTCATCACGTTTCGCAAAATACATTTTGAAATCAGCCCTGACAGGCCCCTTGGGCCACCCCCTCCACACCCAGTTCAACATTTCCTTTATTGGGAGTCCTTTGCAGAGTGGTGTGCAACGTCACTAGAGGAAACGGGTATGGTTTCCAGGCAGTCAATGAGGAGGACCATCGTCTTGGGATTGGGGATGGTGAGATTTTTGGGCAAGGGGCAGGGGCTCATTGCATCCGCGTGCCCTAAGGTAGAACCGGGTTGGTGGGTGAGGCGGTAGGAATAGGCAGCCAGGAAAATAGTCCACCTGGTCATTTGGGGGGATAAAGATACCGGGGTGGGGCGATCCCCAGCCAGTAAGCCCAACAACGGCTTATGGTCTGTAACCAATTTGAAATCCCGGCCGTATAGGTACTCATGGAATCTTTTCACTCCGGCCACTGCAGCCAAAGCCTCGTGGTCCAATTGCCTGTAGTTCCACTCCATGGCAAATAACATTCTGGAGTAAAATGCAATAGGGACTTCGGTTCCGTTGGGCATGCGGTGGCTGAGGACAGTGCCGACACCAAAGGGGGAGGCATTAGTACCAATGGCAGGGTCTGGCTTTATTGTACTAGGAAAGAATCCGCTGACAAAAGTCATTTTACTGCGGCAAATGCGGCAGTCTCGGCTTTGCCCCAGGACCATTTAGCATTCTTGGCTAGGAGCCGATGTAATGGTTCAGCAACGGTGGCTTTCTGTTTGAGAAAGACATTGTAGAAATTAAGGAGCCTGAGGAATGCCTATTGTCTCCTTCTGACTGCCATGGGTACTTCTGCCAAGCCCCTGGTTTGGACCGCGTTGGTGGTTTTGTGAACCTTTGAGCTATCTGGTGGTGGTACGGAAGTCACTGCGGCACACTTTGGCAATGTGCCCCTTCTGCTCGCATCACTGTCACATTGCTTCACAAAAATGGCAGGATGCTCGGGCATTGTCTCCCCCGCAGCTGGCGCAGGGTGGAGTTTGTGAGTTGAATTTTCGTGCCAGCTTTGTGTGGCTACTGCGCATGTGGTAGCTGTCATCCTCACTGCTCTCCGAGCTCTCGGGCTTGGTAATCTCGTGATGTACACAGGTACTCTTCCACGCATCCTGAGGTGCACTATGGTGCTGTAGTGTTTCCATCGATTTGGTGGCTGATTCAGATGCCCTAGCTTCGTCTAGTGCAATCTGCAGAGAGAAGTTAGACTTCGCGAATAGCCTCCTCTGCAGAGTAATGTTTTGCACACCGCAAATTATGCAGTCCAGAATCAGCTCATCCAGGTCTCGGAACTCACAGTAGGCTGCAGCTTTCCATTGTGGTGCTACATACATTGCCCTCTATCTGGTTTCAGTTGTTGAATTTGTGCCGGCGAATGTATTTGGATGGCTTGGGCATGTAATGGGGTCTTCAACGTTTGTTGCAGTGAAGACCAGGATACAGTCTGGAGTGGTGTTGGTTCCGAAAGGTTTTTCGCCATGTCAAACACTTCCAGGCCACAGTAACCAAGGAACATGTTCTTTTTACGGGCTTCAGGAATGCCCGTGAGATCATTCGCTTTGAGAAAACACTTGAATCATAACATGTACGACTCCCAGTGGTCGGTAGCTGGATCATATGGAGTTGGTGGTGTATGCATGATCATCCTGATTTAATTTCGTCTTCAGCGATGGTTTGCTCGATGCCACACAGGATACTCCGGGCTAGATGTACTTGCAGGATCACGTTAGCTCTTTTTGTTTGCCTAGTTGCTTTCCAATCCCACCCTCGTCGCCAGTGTTAGATCGGATAAAGGAAGGCACACAAAGGCTCCAGTAACAACAGTTCTTTATTGCAAGTCAAGTAAACATTCGGCTGAAGAAGGGTCGGGCAGCATCCCCTTTTAAAGGAATCTGTCAGACCTCTTGATCCATGAGGTAAAGCCTCTATTCCTGCCGGAACAGAGGACCTGTCAGTGTGTGTGTGGGGGGGGGGGAATATCTAACAGGGATATTTGATTAAATTTGGTTTGTTTAAATTATCGTTCTTATTTAATTGGTTCAATGGGAAGAACAAGTGCCATGCCATGAACATATATGCCATACTGGTCATCAGATATCCTACTGGCATAGAGGTTCACTAAAGAAGTGCATAGCAGCTGCCAGTGGAAAGACCATGCCTCAAAATATAAAAGGTTTCTACTCCAAGTCTAACAGCCAGAAAATGTATACCAACTAGAAAGATGAGGTGTTGTGGTCTGGTGAGTATTAAAGTTACTGCTTTGGATAAAATCTGGAGGATCCAGGGGCACATGAGTAAAATGGTAGCAAAGTTGAGCTGTTGAGAGAATGCCTAAGGCAGTAGTAGAGACTATTACTACAAATGCAATGGCAAGACAACACCCTGAATGGGCTCTACCATGAACAGAGTGCTGAGGTTTCTGGCATTGGGAAATCTTACCAGTAGTTGGAAAGGGCTGGACTAAAAGATGGCACTGGTTCACTGATCATAGCAGCACAATAACAGATCTTTGGTAGAAGAAACAAGATTGAAGAAAACACATATCATCCTTAGGAGTTAGAAGGAGCATCTAACTGAAAATTGGCTTTAGAATATGTATAATTCAAGTATTATTCTTGTTCAAAATAAATCCTTTTCAAGCTACATTAAATCTGCAGTTGCTATTTGGTGATTTGTGAATTGATTCAGTGATTGAGGATGAGGCAGACTATGAACAGTATAATGTTCTTGCACTCATTTGTTATATAATAGAAAGAACTAGAAATGTGCCTTCTGAAATGAACAGATGTGGGTGGTTAATTCAGTTGCCCTGACCAAACGATTAAGGGAATTAAACTTGGCCATTCCATTACACTGCGTACCCTTATACCCACTCCTATTTGAGGCAACATACTGCTTAAAGTGAAGAGTTATTGAAAAGTAAAACACAAAACAAACATTATCAGCCACAGAGGTAACATTCAGCTTCTTTGCCTAAGCACAGACATTTATGAATACAGGACTCCCCTGATGTGACCACTGAATTAGTCTATTACAAAAAAAGGAAAAAAAGAAAAGAAAACAGGGTAAAAAAGAAAAAAAATAATACTGTAAAACAACCATTTGAGTTTTCCTTTGTGCTTTAGTTCCAGGAAAATTGCATCTATTAAAGAGGGAAGGCATCCTTTTAAAAATTATGTCCTGTTTACTTTTCAATGCCAGAGTGTATTTTTCCCTTTAAACTGTTTACTCACTTCCAAGCTTTTCCCTTGGGAATTAATTTAAAATATTGCTAAATGTTATTTCTCACTATTATCAAAGAGAAATAAATTACACAACTTGGGAATTTGTGAATTTCTTTTCTTTTTTTAAAATGAAAGCCCAGTTTTACCAACGGTGTAAATAAAAACAGGATTGGTTATTAAATAGATCAAGATGCAGCAGATACTACTGGTAGTTATAGCTTCCTCCATCTATAGTGTTAGGGTTAGGGTTAGGGTTAGGGTCATTCATTTCAGAATTATAACTTTCAATTTGATTTGACATTATGCATCTTACCATGTTATTTTTTTAAATTAGAAACTTGAAAAACAATTATAAATTTTTGAAATCAATATAACTTAATTTAATAAGAAGATTCAGTTTGTATAGTGGCAAATGCATCAGAAAAGAAACTGAGATATTGAGTTCTAGTGCCACCTGAGTCACAAAACCAGCTGGGTAACCTTGAGCTTGGTATATAACAGTGTTGTCGTTTAAATGCTTATGAAGCAGAGATATCAGGACAAAATGTAAGAGTTCAAAAGCTTTGTTGTGAATGCTACTAATAAATTCATGAGTATCAAGTCATGAGGAAGATGTTAATCTAGCCTAGTGGGAGATACAGAAGTAAAAAAAAAGTTGGTACTTTTTTTGATTGAGTTGGAACTCTTTCATTCCATCTGGATTCTTTTTATGAAAAGCTCCAAAGATAGTTATTTTGTTTATGCTTATAACTATATATTGGATTTAGAAGGCTACTGAAATGTTCATTTAATCCATCTGTCTATCTATTCATATCTCCTTGAACAATTAAAAATGTTAATTTTAAAACAATTAAAAATATCTACCTGGAGAAAATCAATGAGCACAATGCTATATCACTGGTTACTATCTGAGAAATCAGCTTGTCTATCATTATGCTCATGGGAGGAACTCCTGCTGTGGGTGGCATGAATATAGATTACTCAAAGTCTTCTCAGAGAGTTTGCTGGGTGCTAATATCTATGAAGTGCTTATTATTATGCTATTTAGGCAGTGTCTGAAGATGCATTTTGGTGAGGCCTTTCCTACACAAATACTTTGAATTATTTATGATTTTGTTTTGTTTCCTCCCTTTTTTCTGCTTTGCTTTTTTAGTTAATATTTTATATTGTTTTATGATTTTTGTCAATATCTTTAACATTTTCATTTGTATTCTAGTGCACTTTGTTATTTATTACAGGAACATAGAACCATAGTAAATGAATAGTTAAGTGTTAGTTCTGCTGCTGCTGTTCTTTCAGTAAAGATTTAAAATATCTTTACACAAAGTTATTCAGAAAAGGGAAAAAAAATAAAAAATGTTATATATCTAAACCAGGGGTAATCAACCTTTTTATACTTACCGCCCACTTTTGTATCTCTGTTAGTAGTAAAATTTTCTAATCGCCTACCAGTTCCATAGTAATGGTGATTTATAAAGTAGGAAAGTAACTTTACTTTATAAAATTTATAAAGCAGAGTTACAGCAAACCCCTACCGCCCACCATGAAAGCTGGAACGCCGACTAGTGGGCAGTAGGGACCGGGTTGACTACCACTGATCTAAACATTCAATATGATAGGAGTCAAGTCATTTTCCCACGACATAGATTTCTATTCAGAGTAAAGTTGTTCCAGTACAATTTTAATTTTAAGCAAGACAACAGCCCCTTTTACTCCACCAATGTTGTTTTTACGCTCCCATCATTCCCTGCCAAGAAATATAATGTAGATGATGTGAATTGGACTTCAACATCTCTTGAGAGGTCTATACTATTTCATAGGAGTCGGCGGAATGTCATATACAGAAAATATTAGGAGAGGAAGGAGGAATTGTTGAGTATCATAGAAAATCAATGTGCTCAGTACCAATGTTGACATAATCACACAAATCAAAATTCAGGCATTAGAAAAAGTGGTTCAAATAATAAAGATAAATCTGAAATACTCAATGTACTGACTTTTTCTTGTCTTTATTAACAAGCAGCAACACAAATACCAACCGTAATGTATTATACAGTAATCTCACAAGCTGGTATTTCCAAGCAAGAGTTTTCCACCTGGTATATTCTGCTAATATTTTCATATGCCATCATATAATTGATAGTTGGACACTTTTAGATTATGCACATGCTAGTTTAGTGACAATCAAATGAAAAACTCCAATGGTTAAATACTGTTCATTCAATTTGTAGCCCTTTTATATTGGTTTGTTTGTTTTTTTTAAAAAAAAAGAAAACTCATCATCGTGAGAATATGTTTATGGAGTCAAAAGGAAGCAGCAAGGCTTTTCCAAGTATAAATATAACTGACATGCCTCATGCTTACTTAGGTTGACACAGTAGTCAGGCGGAAAGATCCCAGAAAAATATTTCAGATCTTATTTATTGAATAGGCAGCTGATGTGCTTCAAGAATAACCTAGCAAGATCACAGCCCCTGCAATTCTTACATTCTCATTAAGAAGTGAGTGGGTGGGATTTGAAAGCTGTGTGCTCCTGGTAGGGCAACCTTTCTTGTCCTCATTAGGGTGAGTGATGACAGCAGTGAGAAATGAAGTATTCTCAGTTTTCTTCTTCTTCTTCAGTAACATAGCAATAACCAGCAGAAAACAGACCCACACTAGTTCTGCTCTTTAGTTTTATCGAGAAAAGCATGTGTTTGACTTACTTGTTAATGTAATACTTGCTCCATATATAACTTTTAATCACATTTCCATATGTATTATGATCAATTTGTTCATTGTACTTTCCCCTTTCTATTGTACTAAAGAAAGAAGAGGTTGCTGAGGTAAAAGAAGAATTTCAACAATACTATTCTTTAAGTAAGAAAGGCACCTAATTAGGAAGCACTAGAAAATCTAAAGGAAGAAGAACGGAATTAATTTCTAAAGGCTTATATTCTGCCTTCTTTAATTCAGATTTATTAATAATTCCTTTGATCTACATTGGCCCAAAAGAGTAAGCTACAGATAAGGGGGAAATGGTTAGGTATTTTTTGGGGTGGGGTGTCTTTACTTCTTGTGGTGTACAAAGCAAATGGATAGAGCATATCATACTTCCACTCATGCCTCCATATTAGACAACTATGCCTCTATATTAGACAAATATCTATCTTGTGCAGCCAGTAAAAGAAAGATAGCAACAGTTGGGCTTCAGAAAAGTTTTACTAATCTCTTACAACTAGCTAATTTTCTACACAATGCATAAGGGACTACACCCACTACATTTAGCCATAGATTCTTGGAGGTTTGAAAACACAACAAGCAATTTCATCAACTTTCTGTTGAGCTTCTGTACTAAATAAAAAGTCATAAGCTATAAAGATGTAGAAAATACATATAGCCATAGATATTTGGAGGTTTAAATGTCTTTACCAATATTCTGATGAGCTTCTATGCTAAACATGAGGTCATAAAACTATAAAGATGTAACAGAAAATATATTTTTTGAGAAATTTTTTTTTTTCCTAAGAGGCAAAAGATAGATAGAGATACATTTCTAAGAAATGAACATTATTTGAAAGATGCTTCCAAAGAAAGGAAGTATAAGTTTAACAGATTTTTCAGAAAAAAATCATATTTAAGTACAATAAAATATTATTGTAAAGAGCTATTAATTTGAAATCACATCCATTTCCCAAACCTTTATCTAATAATTGCCATGAATCAATAAAACTGTTTTGGAAAAAGTAATATATGGCCATCTTCAATATTCAATGTATATTTTAGATCAACTGTAAGAGACTTCATGGACACATTCATGCATTTTTTGGCAACACTTTAGACAAGGTTTATGATTTCACTTTTCCATTATGCTTTTTTGATGTCCCAGTCTCGCCTATGTCATACTTGGAGACTTCATCAAGCAAACAGTGTGGTCTCTCTGTATTCATGTCAGACGCACTTACAAAACAAGCTTCTGGAGTGAAAGGATTTTCCAGGGACAACGCTGTTGCTCAGGGGATGCCGAATTGCCACAAGGAATGCAATCTTTCATGTCCTCCAAACAGTAATATAGTAATCCATTTCCAACAGCAATGATGCCAAAGGGACAAAGCATGTCATGACCTCATGATACAAGTTTGGACGCTTGTTATACAGTATCATTACTTCCTCTACCCGCATTAATTAGACCTGATCCTTTGTTTCTCATTAATTCATCCTTCTGCCCTTTTCTGCTTTCACAGCCCAACTCATTTTTCCTCTTTTAATTACATAGTGGATTATTTTAGTATTCTGAAATACGTTTTTGGTAAAAATCCAAATGGATGTTCCATCCTATGAAGCCCACTAGAATATGTCTATCATCAACCTCACAATATCACATTCTGCAGCAAAGTAGAGACATAATCCAGCCTCCACGAGGAATTATTTGTAAGAAAAATATTTTTATATGCATTTTATCTGATTCCATGTTAATAAAAACTCTTCACAGTTTTTGTTACATGTAAGTTAGATGTATTTTTATCACTTCCAGCTGGCAAAGGTATGAATTGTTTTCTTTCTGTTCCACCTGTCCAAAGGACCTTTGAGTTTCTATGCTAACAGAGTTTATGATCTCAGTGTTACATAGATCGGACAAGGCATTCAAGCTTAATATTAATTTTTAGCTTTCCTTTCTCTGTTAATTTCTAATATGATAGCCTGCCTTGTTTCTTCATTTTTACAGTTTTGTATCTTCTTATGAGTTTCACTTTCATTAAATTTGTTTAACAACTATTTCTGCATTTCTTGTTCTTGTTGATAATTGTTCAGTATTCTGATAATCTCTTCAGGAGATATTTCTTTAAATTTTTCATTAAACCTAAATTGGTGCAAACCTCTGGCCTGATGAGAAAGTAATGGATCCTTGGTATCCACAGATTTTTTAATATTTACATGAAATGTACTTTTTTACATTAATGATAACTTTTGCTTGCCAGCATAAGGAACTTTGTGCTCTACACCCAGATTTTTTTTTTCAGTTCCATCTTGAGAAAGTAATTTTCCCAATCACTTTACTTCCTGAAGTGATATCTGATCTTGACTTTAGTGAATTAAATGGTTAATTACATATTTTTTATACTTCAGCCTCAGAATTGAAACATTTCTCCCCATTTTTCTGTGGTTCTGAGTATTGGTATTCTTTTTTACACACAGTAGATTATTTTGTTCCATTCAACAGTTGTTTGTTATGAGAATCTGGATGAACAAATGATTCTCTAGTTATCTCACAATGTTTTATACTTTCAGTTATCCAATTATCCGATAACTGTTGAAGCTCTCCCATCTGATAACTATGGGAAGTCACTCCTTTAGTTGTTAGTTTTCATTTTTGCAGCTATCTGCTGAGATTCTAATTTGGAAGGACTCTTTTATTCTCTGTTTTTATCAGCACTACCTGCTATGTGAGATAAACTTGCTAACCACACATGTATAGTACACATAAACAATGAAGAAGATCAGGTTGCTTGCATGTAATTGTGATTCTTTGAGTGGATTTGTCAACCTTTTCACTTCCTTCCTTCCCTTTAGGTGGCTTTATTTTCCAGAACTATGTCAGTCCTTTGAAACTGAGAAAAAAAATTAAGAGTATCATCTGCAAGCTTTGTAGTAGGGGAGCTTTCCTGCCAAAAATCTCAGCTTTGGAATATTCATGACAAAGCTTCAGCATAAGGACAAAATTTATACATGTGGAAAGAAACATTGAAAAAAAAAGTTATAGATAAACGCTTTCTCTACTTTCAGGTAGGGAAACAATATATTTTATTTAGTCTCCTGCAATTCTTATTTATCTACTGAATGGAATTATTGACTATATAAGAAAAATATGATATGTATATATTTTTTATATAGTCAATAATTCCATTCAGTAGATAAATAAGAATTGTAGGAGACTAAATAAAATATATTACAAAATAACAATAGGTATGGGGAACATAGTGAATACAGATATAGAACTATAAACTATAAACTAACAATATCAGTTAGGGTTATGCAAATGATGCCTTGGAAAGCATAGTAGTGACAAAATTAGTAGCTATGTTCTCTGAAAAGCCTGATGTAGCCGATTAGCTACTTCTTTTAACACTTTGACTACTGTCCATTTTAATGTTTTAAACAAGCCCTAGCATCACCATATAAAACATATAATGTTTTGTTGTTTTAAAAAACTGCTATAATTTACTTCCAAGATACTTCTTGATTTGTATTAATAATTACCTCTTTTGTAAAACTATATGTAGTTTTATAAACTGTAGTTGTTAATCTGTGTTATCATAATTCATTGCTTTAGATTTAACAATGAAGGATGTGAGGTCTTTTTCATAAATAGAAAGACTGTATGAGTGAGCATAATGAATAATAAATTCATTTGAGACCTACAGTAATTTAGAGAAGCTAGGCAAGACAATTCTTTCAGAAAACCTTTGAGAAGATAGATGTGTTCCTGATTTTTTTTTAGGGCTTTCCAGAAGCAAGCTAAAAATTTGTGAAGACCAGGTGTCCCGAGAGTGAGAATTGGTTTCAATGTTTAGTTCTGTTAACATCTATTGATATCATTTTAATGCATTTGACTATCTTGAATGTTTACAAGACTAAAAAAAATGTATGAAGAATAAATAAATATTTAAATGTAGATGGAGAAAAGCAGACTTAAATTTTATCCCAATAAGAGGAAGATGCTAGGATTCAGAAGCCTTCAGATTCCAAAGTAAATCCAAAGTTTATCCATAGTAGATAAAAGTCTTAGACATACATTCTTTCTCCCTCCCTCTCCCCACCCCCCTCTTTTTCTCCCACACCCATTTTTGTATTTACAGATTCATACATACATTCACATACATTCACTTTATCCAGCAGAAAAAAAGAAAAAAAATAGGAAAAGGAAATAAGATGAAGAGGGGGTGGATTGGAATGATTGGAACAGATGCATTGGAAGGATAGAAAAAGCAAGAGGATGGAGTGAAGTGAGAGGAAAGTGCAGCTGGGAAGAAAACAAAAGAGACTTTAAAAACTCAATATACTTTTTGTTCACTCAGAAAGCATAAAACTATGCAATACCTATTTTGTAGGTTTAAATAAATGTCTCATTCTTAGATTAGTATCCTGAAGTCTTTCACCTTGTTCAGTCAGTCTTGTTCAAGAGCAAGTTGGGTGATTAATGTTAGCACTGCTCCCATTGTCTTTTACATATATATATATAAAAAGGAGGAGAACATTGTGGCTTAGTGGCTAACAAAACTGTTTAATATGTAATACAGCACAGGTTCAAATCCCAGTAAGGGTATGGCTAGCTGATGAGAGCTAAATAGCTTCACACACACACAAACACACACACACACACACACACACACACACACACATATAAGAAGTGTCTTCAATGAGATGGAAGACGAATAACAGAATATTAGAGCAGGAAAGGACCCTGGAGCTCTTCTAGTCCAACCTCCTGCTCAAAGAGTACACCCTATACTATTTCAGACAAATGGTTGTCCAATCTCTTCTTTAAAAAAAAACCTCCAGTGATAGGAAGATCTGGAGTAAAACCTCTGCCATTGCTTCTGCCTCACTGAATTGGGGTTAGGTAGTTTCTATTCTTCTCCCGTTGCAGTTTGAATTGCTTACTTCCATTATTTGCAAATACCTCCATCTTCTACTTATCCTCTTTCAACAAATCTACTTCATGAATGTAAGGAAATCCTCCCAGTCAGAATGCCTTATTTTGAGGGTTTTTTTAAAAAAAATCGAATACTCCTTTTGATAACTACCATATTGATACTATTTCCAGACTGTACCCATCTCTACTAGGAGAAAAACAAGAAGAAATACTTGGAAAGATTCAATCAAGATAAGCAGAGCAGAGTTCCCTATGTGATCAAGCATATCCTGGGACCTTGACATTGCTTCACTGTTTGAAATTATCATAATTGCAGCTAACCTATAGACATCTACTAAATTTCATCTCTCTAACACTAAATATGGTTACAAGTAATACATTTTTCACCAAGGCAACAGTAATAAATTAAGAATATGTGTTTAACTGTAGTGAATTATGTATCATATGAAATATTATTATGTATGTTGCTGTAAAAAACAGTAAACAACAGATGCTGTGGGAGATAGGCTTAAGTTTGACACAAGTCAAGGCCAATAAAGATTGTATTTTACTCAGCTTATGTTACATTTCTGTTATTTTTATTTAAATGCACACTGATTAACAAAACATTGAAAATAAAAATAGTATAAGAAAAACAACAAACAAGGAAAAAACAATAACATGTATTTTCATTTTTTAGGATGTTTCTCATAGCAAATCAATTAATTCCAGAATTTGATTTCCAGGAACATTTATTTCAAGTTTTAGTTCTGGAATATTCAATTTTTTATAGTTAGGAGAAATAAAAAAGATAAAGTATGCAATTCATGCTTCTGGCCTTTTTGTTTTGATATGTGTGTTGTATCATTAGGAGCTGAAGTGGCGCAGTGGTTAAATGCAGCACTGCAGGCTACTTCAGCTGACTGCAGTTCTGCAGTTCGGCTGTTCAAATCTCACCGGCTCAGGGTTGACTCAGCCTTCCATCCTTCCGAGGTGGGTAAAATGAAGACCCGGATTGTTGTTGGGGGCAATATGCTGACTCTCTGTAAACCGCTTAGAGAGGGCTGAAAGCCCTATGAAGCGGTATATAAGTCTAATTGCTATTGCTATTGCTATTGTGTGTGTTGTATATGTGTGTTGTATGTGTGTATGTGTTGGAATGTGTGTTTAGCTTTGTACTTCTGAACTTTTCTTTTTTTATACTCATAATAATTTCAACAAGTATTATAGAACTTTAACACATCCTTCTATTGAGGAATGTACAAATTCATATCATTAAAATTTGAGGCATAGTTCTTCAGAAAACGATGCACATATTTCTGTTCACTGTGTATATTAATAAAAAAAGTAATCTCGTTTTCTTGTAGAATTTCATCAATCTCACATAAAAACACAGTATGAAGTAGGTATTTCTTAGAATGCTCTTCATTTTCTTCTTAAATTGTTCCATTTGAAATGAATTCAAAGCTGTTTAAAGGGCATACTCTTTTTCCAAGCAAATGCTCAATAAATTAGGTAACTTTTATAGAGAATTCAGTAGTTTGTTAATTTTTGAGTAATCAGAATCTTATACATTGTTTTTGTTACAAAAATGGTCAGTCAAATAGAAGCTAATTTATAAATTTTCAAGTGAGCCTTTATTTACATTAGTCAGCAAACCAGCACATCTATATTACTAAAAGTTTTTTTTTCAGATAGCTTAAGTCCTATCTAGACACTAAATTCAATATATTGGTAAATTTAATAAAAAGCTTTGAGTAATTACTGTACCTCCTTTAAAATAAACACAGATCTTATTATAGACAACTTATTTTTTGATAGTCAATAATATTTGTTGACAATTTACTGAAAACAAATAATGAAAAATGTGGTCTAGCACATACCTGGTTGTAATACATGCTATATTAACTATTGATATTCCAAGGATTTACTGCTGCCTTCCTCAACTTAATAAGCCTCAACTTAGCATCACAATAAATCCACAGTTATGGATTTATAGTTTTTCCACACTTATGGAAAGAATAGATTTTTTTCAGAGCATATGGGTGGAGATGGATTATAGAAACTGCTTAATTATACAGCAATTGCTGTTACTGCTACCCAAGGTAACTGGTTACTCTACCACTTTTAACCTTCATTCGTGCCAAATTATAGGAAAGGGATCACACTTTCTGCTAGGACCCAGTCTAGCATAATCATGTCATTATTGAGCAAAACAAATTTGCACAAAAGCCTGTATGGCTCATATCTCTAATCAAGTAACTAAATTACGTGTTAATAAATAACATGACTGGGCATTTTTATAGCATTTTTCTACTTTATTTTTTCAATGACTATGATTTTTGCTTCCCTCATGTTTCTGTCATTGCCTCCTCTTTCCATTTCCCATTTCATAGACTTGGTGAAAAATGATTTTATTTTTTTTATTTTTTTGTTTCTATTTTGCATTTATATTATTTTAAAATTCAGAGTGTCCAGCTGGCTGTCTTCTAATTGGCAAATGAACAAGATATCCAGGGAGAATGACCATTTTCATGGTTTTTGGATCAAATAACTGACTACCCAACATTCAATTATACCTAAACAATTTAATGAAGTACCACAAAGATAGGATATCAGTGACTGGTTAATAACCGAAAATGTAATAAAAACTTTGGAAAATTTTGAAATAAAAGCTAAATATTACAAATATTATCAAAGCAATTGACACTCAGGCAATTCTTATTTTTTGATATACATAAACAGTTGATTGGATCCAGATGGAATTATTAACTTGAATCAGAAACCAAGAAAACTAATCTACTCCGAGCTTTACACCCAGAAATAATATTGA
Organism: Thamnophis sirtalis; assembly: GCF_051295495.1. Taxonomy (NCBI): domain Eukaryota; kingdom Metazoa; phylum Chordata; class Lepidosauria; order Squamata; family Natricidae; genus Thamnophis; species Thamnophis sirtalis. The sequence continues at coordinate 107,696,670 of NW_028261383.1, read as the reverse complement.
TCGGCTGTATCTGCCAAGAGCTTAAGGGGGCAGAGGTGAAACAAACTATGGAAGAAGAAAAACATGGCTTGAATAAATAAATCAAGAAAAACATACAATCCTTGTTGAAGGAAGTCAATCAAGGACAGCTTTTGAAAATAAAAAAGGTGAAGAATGAATACAGGAAAGAAATAGTTGAAAACCAATTTGTAAATTAAAAGCCACTGTCCAGTCAATACTCGAAGGATATAGAAGAGTGATGACTAACCTTTTTTTTTTTGTTAAGTGCCAAAAATATGAGCGCTGGAACCTCTAATGCAAAGCACACCCCCACATACGCATGCAAGCACAACTCCCCTATGCTCCCTCCCTTGCACTGCACTGCTCGCCTCCACACTGAGTTTGGTATTTCTTCTCTGGGGCGAGGCTATTTTTGTCCTCCCCAGACTCCAGAAAAGCTTCCAGAGCCTGGGGGGGTGAAGAACGGGCCCAATGGGCCTACAAGAAGTTCAGAAACAATCTGTTTCTGGCTTCTGGAGGGTCTCCAGGAGGGCAGGGAGGGCATTTTTGCCCACTCCCATCTCCAGGAACACCTCCAGAGCCTGAGGAAGGAGAAAAACAAGCCAAATGGGCCTACCGGAATTTTGGAAACATAATTTCAGAACTTCTTCTGGCCCACTTTTCACCCTCCCAGGCTCCGGGGGATTTTTTGAATCCCTTGGCCCTCCAGAAGGCTGAAAATCAGCTGAGCTCTGGAGCTGATGGTTTGTGGGCTGGCAGATATGGCTTCACATGCCACAGATTCACCATCATGGATATAGAACAAAAAGCCAGTACAGATTCCATAGAACTGATAAAGATCAGTAATGTTAAAAAAGAAACTGAAGGCTATATTTTAATGCACTGGCATGAAAGCTAAACACTCAGCATGTAGCAAATGTCAGCTTTGTAGGGAAAATAATGAAACAGTTGATCAGTGGCTGCAGTAAAAAATTCACAAACTGACTATGAAAGCTTCATGGCTGAGTTGCCAAATTTATTCATTGTATTCATTTTCATTTGGAAACTTTGCCAGAAGTTTGGATTAAAATGTAAGAAAAATTTCTGAGAACATCAAGTTGAGAAGATTTTGAGATCTTATGGCATTTTAAAATTTAAACAGGCACCTTGTTCATAACATATGTGATATAACAGTCTTTGAAAAGAAGAAAGTCTTGTTCATTGATGTTGCTGTAGCAAATGATGCTAGGAAAAGCAATTGAAAAAACCCCAATATGAAACATTGGGACTTTGAGATCAAGTTTGAATGCTACAGTATAAGCAATTTGTTGGTATACCAATTGTGATTGGGGCCCTCAGAGCAAAATCTAAAGAACTCCCTCAATATTTGGAAATATTGAATTTATCATACCTGAACATCCTCATTTTACAAAAACTACCTTGCTTAGAGCTCCATTTATACCCAGGTGCTACTTCTTAGATATTTGGTTATGAATTGAATTATTAAGTTTTCACCAGTCTTAGGCTGTGACTCTAACTGCAGTTTACTCATAATAATAATACAAATTCATATATAATCAGACCAGGGACGTGCAGTCAGGGGAGGCAGAGCCTCACCACTGTCATCATGAAAAGAAGAAAAAATGTAAAAGGAAAAAGGCTGAGCTAGTTGCTGCCAGAATCACCATGGATGACTCTGCTTAGTGCTTAACTGTTTAAAAAAGCCTCTAAAAAATTGCCTTCTACAGGAGACGGCAGGAGAATGAGGTGCCTTTATGATCTGACTTTAGGATCACTCGAGCAGAGCTAAGCAAGGGTTAAAAGCTGAAAAATTCCTAACGTAGATGAGGCACATCGTTCTCCTGCTTCCTGCAGAGGCTTTTTTAGAGGCTTTTTAGAGGCTCTGGCAGCAACTTGCTCAGCCTGGCCTAAGCTCCTGGCTTTTTCCTTTTACATTTTTTTTCTTTTCATGATGGCAGGCAAGAGCAGAGTTGAAATCCTCCCTTGAAACAGCTGGAAAACGTACGTGTGGGACGGATGGAGGGGTGGAATTCAAAAAGTTTGATTGCATGCAGAGCCACGTTGCCTTTTCAAACACACACACACACACACACACACACACACACACACACACACACACAGCTGGATAAAAGTATATAAGCCCAGCTTCACTGATTACAAGTTTGAAAAGGCAACGTGGCTCCACCTGCAATCAAAGGCTCGGATCGGAAGGCAGCAGGGGAAGAGGGGAGATATGGCAGAGGAGCTGCTTTCAAGCTGTTGGAAAATATATCCAACAACTTCTGTGTTTGTGTTTGTGTTTGTTTGAGAGGAGTGAGTGAGAGAGGGATCCAACTTCTCTGTGTGCGTGTGTCTGTTTGAGAGAGTTGGGAGGGAGGGAGAGAGGGAGGAAGGAGGGGGAGGGAGAAGAAAAAGAATGAAGTAAAACTTTTTCATAAAGGAGAAAAACAAATGCTGTCGCTTTAAATCGGAACTGAGCATGCCTGGCTGTGGAATTCTTAGAGTTGAAGTCCACAAGTCTAAAAAAATTTGAAACCCCCATGTCAGTGCCTCACCAGCCATAAACCTCACCTCACGTCACTGAATCAGACTGCTATTATAGTAGTTTTTTTAGTAGTTTTATTAGAATTTGTAGGCCGCCCTTTTCCCTGAGGGGACTCAGGGCGGCTCACATAAAACTGGGAAGGGGGGAACACAAACATCAAGATAGAAGACATATAATAAAATAGTAGGCAACATACATTCATCATTCGGGAGGGGTAACTATCCTTATCCCCAGGCCTGACGGGCATTATAATCATATATGATATTGTTTTTATCAACATTAGCACTTTGCTTACATATTTTTAATTGAGAATTTCTTACACATTTTGTGCCTCTAATTCAAGACAGTTTATTTTTTACTTTGTGAAGAATATCTTGCTTCTTTAAAATAATATAGTTATCAGTTTATAATTCAAAGTTATTTTTCAAATTTATTTATGATTCTTTTAATCTCAGATTACTCTCTAGTTGTACTAAACATTTGTTAAATAGGAATAAACAAAAGATAGGGCTACATGTATGTAAGAGGAAGCTTAGGTTTTACTTACTCTATGACTAGAATACACACACACACTGACTTTAGACTTCATTTTTCCAAGTGACATATAAAAGTGTTATATAGAACTATTCTAAAAATCTTTCTAGCATCAAAAGGCTTCACACAAAAACTCTGTGGGACTTTGATGTGTACATTGCCCTCCATTAGCAATACTTTTGCCTTGATTTTCATGTTCAGAAATGCTTGTCTATTGTATACACTTTGTGTAACTTTGGACCAATCATGCTCTTTCAGCTCAATTCACCTCAGGTTGGGGCTAACTAAGATTGAGAAAACCCTATCCAGCAATATATATTATACTTGTTGAAAATAAGAGGGATACAATGCTATCAGGTATTCCTCGATTTAGGACTGAAATGGATGTTTATCATGGATGTAAGTTACAAGAGTTGTAAATTATGTGACTGGTCCAATTTTATGACCTTTCTTTGCAGCAGCATTAAGAACACACCATGGTTATTAAGTGAACACAGGGGTTCCTCTAGACTGTTTTTGCCTAAAACTGGAAGTAGATGTCAATTTTCAGCAAAGCCATTGTAAATTTTGATCATGATCTTGGGAAGCAGCAAATGGCCATAAATGCTGGCTAGTTGTCAAGCATCTGACATACAGTTACATGACTGTGGTGGGTACTGCTGTTAGAACTTTGTATCTGGGTTAAAGTCCACACCCCCAGGTAGGCCCCTCATAACTTCAATTAGTCACTAAGTGATTGGTCAGAAGTCAAGTACCAAGTGTATAAGCACATATCTAACAAGAACTGGTAGGTAGGCAAAACAAACTCAAGAAAAGTATAGTATATAAGGTATAGTATCCAGCTAAGTGAATTACAATAGTGTGGAAGTCTTCCTAAGGTAGTTCAAGAAATAAGACTTTTGCCAGACGAAGGAGAACATATAACAAGGAAAGCCATAATTATTCTCAGAAATAAGTACTTTTAAAAGTTTATATGTTAGAACTTCTGAAAGATCAGGTTAGGGACAGATTAGCCTGAAGAAAATCTATCTATGTGGTTGCTATGAATCTACAACAACTTGATGGCCATAATCACTCAGGTGTACAATACAATATGGCAGCAAGATATAAGAATTTGAGACCTCAAGAACATCTACTTATATCTGTACCACGGATAAGCAACATAATTGTTAAAGGAAAATACAAGGAATATGTAGCATTCAGCGTTGTACAGGTAGGCCACATTTTTTTTCCTACCTCCACATTGTAAAAGAACACAGGAATCAAAATACATTATCTGAAATTTGTTTCACGCAATTCGCTTGAAATCCAGAAACATACAAGATGCTTAACATTTTTCAAATACTTCAGATTTTATATACATCAATCTTAAATCTAAAAAGTTCAGGTTTCAAGGCTAAACCCTCCCCTTGCCCTGTTAAAAAGAACAACCTTAGCATCAGTCCTTGTGGCCGATTGTTTACTGATCTACAGCTTTTCTGCCTTACAATCAGGCACAAGGATTGATGCTAAGGTTGTTCTTTTTAACTGGGTGGTTTAGAATATTATTTTATTTACATTTCTTTATTATCATCCAGGCTAATATGGAATTTAGGAATGGTTATGAAAATCAACTCTTTTTTCATTTAGATTAGCTAGAATAGGTAGATGATGGTGACATACTAATTAAAGTTTACATACTTTTTTTTCTAATGGGTTGGTGCAAATGTAAAGTAAGGAGAAAGATATAACATCATTACTAGAAGATCTATGGTAGTTGCCAAATGGCTTTTAGTTGCAATTCTGGTTATAATTTTTATGCCTTTCATGGCTTAGGAGCTGAGTAATTTTGGAACTGCCTGCTCCCAATGGTATCTGCTACTTTGATAAGACTGCACTTCATTCTCTCAGGAATGCTTCCCACAGAGACTATAGCACAGTCTTCTCAATTGCTGCATCCTTTCTTTGAGTAACATTCCTTCTGAGATTCATTTGGCACTATCCTATTGGAATTTGGAAAAAGTCAGCTGTATACTTTGCAGGATGATATAAATATTTGATGTTTTCTGGAGTAGGAATGTCTCTTTAATAAGTTTATCTTTTCTGCAGATGTGGTTGCTATTAAGTGTTATTGTTGTTATTTTCTATTGTAATCATTGTCTTTGCTACTGTTTAAATAGTGATCAAGTATAATAGGTATTAGGCTACTCAGAATCAGCAAACATTAGAGTTACATATAAAGTTAGCAATTTAAATTATCAAGATTTAATGAAAATATGTTTTTTAAATTGTGCTTGGCTACTCTTTTTAATCAAGCACACGGAAATAAATGTACACAGATCAGATATGATAAATAAGCAGAAGCAGCTTTCCTCTCCCACCCTAGGACAGGAAAGAGTCAAACAATCATGTATCATCATGGCTTTTACATTGTTCAACTTATACATCAATACTATAATTCTGGGCCTCAAGAAAAATAGCATTACCTGCCAACTTTGATGAATAGGTTGAGGAAAATCTTATTATATCTGAATGATGCAGCAATTCTATCAATTTTATCCTATAAGGATGAAAAGAGTTTATATTTCTTGGCCTTCTACTTTAAGCAAGGCTTGCCAGATGGAAAATGAACTGCTATAAGACTTAGTAGGTGAAACATTAAAAAAAACATAATTTTTCAAGCATACAAATTAATGAGATTCACAAAATAAGTTGAATTAACATAACAGGAATTCTTCATTTCATTATAACTGGAGGAAGGTAAACTGTAAAAGCAAAACCCCTAAAAGGTTTGAATCCAAAACTATGTATGGTACTTAAGGGGAAATTCCATGAGATGCCTAGATTATATGAAATAACATGAAACAACATGTGAAAAGGGATGTAGAGAAACCCCTGATTATTATATATAATGTATCAGAACAGGTAGTGGGAACAGCCAGCAGCAAGGCCTTAAACTAAAGAAGAAGAGCTTGAATTGGGGTATGACTAATAAGAAGTCAGCATAAAGCCTTGAGGTGGGAAAAATATGAAGAAAATGAGGGAGTTCTGAAAAAAAGCACACCTTTTAGGTCAAAACCCAGTAGCGTGAGGAAACAGTAAATACAATCCTTGGTTGTATAAACAAAGGCATAGAATCCAAATCATGTGAAATATTAGTACCACTTTATAAATTTGTTCACCCCTAATCACCACAAATGGAGGGCGGTGAATGGTAACAGTGGTGAATGTGCCACGGCAGCAGCAAATTGGCCATGGTGGCAGTGAACAGGCTGCGGTGGCAGCAAATGGGTCGCAGGAGCGAATGGGTTATGTTGAACCAGCGGTGGTGGTGAATGGGCCGTCACGGTGGCAAATGGGCTGCAGTAAATGGGGCCTGGCAAACGGGCCATAGCAGCAGTGAATGGGTTGTGGCAGCAGTAAATGGGCCACAGTGGCGGGAAATGGGCCACGGCAAACAAGCCATGGCGGTGGTGAATGAGCAACAAAAGCAAAAAAAAATCTTGTTTTCCTCCTCTAAAGCTAATGTGCGTCTTATAGTCCAGAGCGTCTTATAGTTCAAAAAATGTGATAATTAAGATGTTGATTCTGGGAAAATTGCAAAGTAGAGCAACTAAGATCATTAAGGGCCTGGAGACAAAAATATATGGTATGGTTGCAGCAATTGGGTATAGCCAGTCTAGATAAAAGAAGGACTATGGTTGAAAAGATACCAATATTCCAGTATTTGAGGGGCTTCAACAAAGAAGCCCCTCAATTTATTTTCCAAAGCACCAGAAGGCAAAACAAGCAACAATGGATGGAGACCTCTCAAGAAGAGAAAAATCTGGAATTAAGAGAAATTTCCTAACAGCGAGAACAATTAAACAGTGGAACAGCTTGCCTTCAGAATTTGTAGGTGCTTCATCACTAAAGTTTTTAAGGAAAGACTGGGCAGCCAACTGTCTGAAATCATAGGGTCTTCTGCTTGAGCATGGATTGGACCCCCAAGATCCCTTACAGCTCTATTTTAATTGATTGACCTCTATGGTTCTAAATAAGTTGAGATAAGCAGTCATGGGCTTTTGCTGTATATAAAGTGATCCAGAGAATGTCATACTTTCAATTCAAGGCCAAGAATTAAGATGATAGTGAGACAGCATTTTACTAAAATAAGTCTCTAGATATTTAACTTTTGCAATTACCTATTTTTATAGAGAGGTATCTTTAGGTTAGTTAAGTGAGCTAAGATCTGACTAGTACTAAAATGCTAAACTACACAATTTCTGGTTGGGAGTGGACTAAAAAGTCAAAAAAACATCACAAAGAAGACAGTAGCTTTTATACTGATACCAAGAAAAACACAAGGATGTGTCTAGAGTTTGTCTAGGATTTGCCTGGGATTTGTCCAGAATGGTATAAGGTCTCCTGCTTTGGACAAGGGGTAAGACTAGAAGACTCTTATGTTTCTATGAATTACAATGGACAACTTGAACTTTTAATTTCCTTCTTCCTTTCTCTTTTCTTTCCCATCTCACAATTTCCTTTCTATCTTTTCTTTCTCTTTTAATTCAGAATGCAGTCCTAGTTCCAGGGGTGGGTACTGGCAGACAGTACTGCCGGTTCACTTGTGAGCGTGTTGTTCGGGCATGTGCTTGATGCACGCTCTGCATGCATGGACAGTGCAATAAAAATTGTTCTCTGCATCCATAGAAGCAAAAAACAAGATGGCCACTGAACCGGTCCAAAACGGTAGAAACTCACCACTGCTTAATTCCCAACTCTTGACAAGTGCAATTTTCTTGGCAATATTTTCAGAAGTGGTTTGCCATTACCTTCTTCCTAAAGCTGGGTGAATGACTAGCCCAAGACGTCATACCTATGACGGGGTTAGAACTCAAGTTCATTTGTTCCTAATACAGTGCTATAAGATCTGATCCTTCTTTTGTGCTGTGTGTGTGTGTGTTTGTGTGTACAACTTCCAGTCTCTGTTGTTAATTACCTGGACTAATGTCTGCAATTTTCTTGGCAATGTTTTCAAAAGTGGTTTGCCTAAGTCTGCTTCCAAGGAATGAGAAACAATGACTGCTCCAAAGTCACTCAGCTGACTATGTACCTAAGGTAGGGTTAGAACACATGGCCTCTTAGTATTTAGCCTGGTGCTTTTAAGCACTACATAAAATTGTATTTCATTTCATTTAAAACCAAACTAAATTAATAGCAATAGCAATAGCAGTTAGACTTATATACCGCTTCATAGGGCTTTCAACCCTCTCTAAGCGGTTTACAGAGTCAGCATATTGCCCCCAACAACAATCCGGGTCCTCATTTTACCCACCTCGGAAGGATGGAAGGCTGAGTCAACCCTGAGCCGGTGAGATTTGAACAGCCGAACTGCAGAACTAGCAGTCAGCTGAAGTAGCCTGCAGTGCGGCATTTAACCACTGTGCCACCTCGGCTCTAAATTAAATAAGCATGTCTCTTCAACATGATCCAGTTGTGCAGTTTTCCTGCAAGTTTTGGATTTAATGGCAATATCTGGAATCTAGTTTTTATTTTAGCATGAAAACAATATTCATAAATGTTATTTAGATAAAATATAATTATCATATCAAGGGAATGACAAGAAAAGAAATAGATGACTAAAAGTTTTATTTAGTGGTATGCAAACGTCTTTTTCTAGCTTATGGAGGGTAAGCTTTCATCCTTGCTTCTCCAGCTATAATTGTAAAGTGACATTTATTACTGAATGTTTCTAACTGGCAGCTTGAAGGCCAGTGCTAGGAATGTGCTCAAGTACCTTTCTGTGTTCTGAGGCAAGACAATTTGAATAAAGTATTCTGTTCCCATAAAAATTGCTTTTTCTTCTGTTCTTTTTATACAATCCAACTGCACAATATGAGGCTAGAACATCCTATTACCTAGATTATAGACACGCACCTCCCACCTGTGCTTTATAAACAAGTGTTGGTATAGAGTGTAATATAACAGTAAGTTACATTCTGTTATGGTGATCTGAGCAAGGAAATCGTGATGTTAATACAAGAGTTTTTATGACTTCATACCTTTTCCAATAAATTCAGTGGAAGATATTTAATTTGTTCCCCACAAGATTCCCACTGAGCAGTTCAATGGAAATAATGTTCTCTATGCCATTCCTGCAGCCCAAAGCTGATATATCTGAAACCTAAGATTTGGGGTATATGTTTGTTTTAATATGTAAAAAGAATGAGAAGAGATTTATTGTATTTGGCTAAATATTATAAACTAAATTAACTTTTTATGTTACCTCTTTCTACTGAAATAGGTAATTGCAAATAAAACCATACTAAATTCTTTACATTTGATAGTTTTCTTCTATTAGGTTCTACAAGGAACTAAGAATACAATAATTAATTTTAAACATTTGAGGTTTTCTCCACAAAAAATCTCATGATTTATGACTTCATTTAAAGCCTATTAAAGATTTTCTCACATTGATTAAATGGTTCTCCTTTAAAGGTTAATCAATGTCATTTTTAAAACATATAATTTAATCCTACAAGATGCAATAATTCCTCACAATTAATTTGTCTCTTAAAATAAAAACATATATGTAAGTAAATATTTATAGAGCTAATGTTTTACAACATTATAAAAAATGGACATGTGAATTTAACTTTGTCAGGAACAAGTTCAAATATTTTTTAAAACCCTTTACCTCTCAGAAGAGCATCTGTGGATATAGGATGTATGTATCACATGTTCTTCTCATAGCCCTGCCAAACCTTTTGTCCTTGAATCAGCACTAATACCATCAGGATTTTTATGAAAAAAAATTGTATAAGAGGAACTTTCACTCAAAACAATTGGAGCCTCTCAAACCTCATTTCATGGAATACCAGAAATGATAAGAGTGTTCATGACCACATTTGTGAAGAGAATTGATATAGTAGCCCATTTCTCTTTTTTCCTCAACTACAACTTTAAAAATATGGGGAAAAGAAATGAAAAACTTAAAAGTTCATGGTTTCCATATATAACATCCCACAATGTCAAGTTTCTTACAGTTAATAGGAAATAGATAAAAGACATTCAAGGCAGAAGGTAGTATTCAGCAGGTACTCACCAATTCTGGAGAACCGCTAGTGGAAATTTTGAGTAGTTCAGAGAACCAGTAAATACCACCTCTGACTGGCCCTGGCCCCATCTATTCTCTGCCTCCCAAGTCCCAGCTGATCAGGAGGAAATGGGTATTTTGCAGTAACCTTCCCCTGGAGGGGGTGGGAATGGAGATTTTACAGTACCCTTCCACTGCCACGCCCACCAAGCCACACCCACCAAGCCATGCCCCCAGAACTGGTAGTAAATTTTTTTTGAATCCCACTGCTGATTCAAGGATACAAAAGCCTTTGATAAATAGATATATTTTAGAAAAACAAATGATTCCATTATGGACTATTTCACCAATTGCTGTGTATTAAAAAGCTGTAGAGGGGATCATTAAAATTGCCCAGAATATCACCAGGCTCCAGCTACCAGCCCTGGATGACATCTTCGCATCTCACTGTTTGAGGAAGTTGTATAACATTCTCAGAGACTCTTCCCATCCTGTTTACAATCTTTTTAGACTGTTGCCTTCTGGCAGAAGATACAGAACAATTAAAACTAGGACCACACGTCTTCTGAATAGCTTTTATCTCAGAGCTATAATTGCACTCAACAATGAACTAAAGGAACACCATCAGTGAGCTATTGGACAGCACTATTTGGTCTGTTGTGTAGATGTTTGGGTGGTTTAGGGGCGGGGAATTTTTTGGTGGGTGGGAGGATGTTTGGGAATTATTATGTCTGTTGGATCTGATCTCTGGGTGTTATGTGAATTTCATTGTATGTGTAAACTGTGTATATACGTACAATGACAAAAAGTAAAGTATTAAATGCAAGCCCTGTTTATGGTGAAATCAAGGTTCAAATTATTGTACATTGTTGTTCCATGTGTATTATTTGTTTGTTTGTTTAACACATTTATATGGCTATCCAACTCACATATGATAGCTCCTGGTGGCTTACATTGTTATATAACAGCGTTGAAGCATTAATAGCAAGAATACATTCCTCTTTTGAACAGGAGGAAAGTTTCCAAATCTTTTTTGCTTTGCTAATAAAGTAGTCTGGACTGTTTGTGTCTTTTTAAAAATTCATTTCAATATGTGCTGAGTTTCAAGTAGGTGTGACACAGAATGAAACTTTTAATGTTTCTAATAGAATGGATATACTCAAGTGGTAATAACAAAACTAATGACTAAAGAGAGTTCTATTTTATGCAATAAGCTAATTATATGTGGATCCTATATTCTAGAGTATTAAATAGTTGCCATTGGGATATGATCATTCATGAAATACCAAATAAATAAATTAAAATTAAATAAACATAAACGTATTGATGTTTTAAAATAATATAGGAATATTCTTGTAGAATTGTTATTACAACGAATTTCCCTTACCTATAGAAATATTTCCCATTTTAACAAAAATAGCAATGGTAACTGCATTAATAATTTAATTTTCCATTCCTCAACTTAACCAAAAATATAACATTAATCCTGCACCTGAGAAATAAATTGATTTTCCCTCTGTGATATATTTAACTAATTTAATTAAGGGGATTAAACCTGTAAAGTAAATACATGGTATTCAATTGCTTAGCCACTTGCAAGTGAAGAATTCCCATTGAAATGGATTCAGTGCAGTCCTTCAATCCACTGAGTTGCTCTTTTACCTGTCGTGTATCTGCAGCAGCTTAATCCCAGTGTCTCATACAGAGGATCAAGCTGTCATGAAGCTGTTCTCCTCCTTCTCATTGCATTCCCCCAAACCATCTGAAAAGCAACAGAAGTGACAGTGTCTCTGTAGTGGTTCTAAGACAAATCTTTTATTCCTTTTCAATGTGTCATAAAAAAGAAAAGACAAGGAAAGTACCCAAAGAAAAAGTCATTTTCTTCCCTTCATTTTCTGACAGACGTTTGGGATTTGAAGATCCCATGGATTTTTCTCTGACAATATGGAAATGATGTTTTGTTTATAGATTATTAGTCTGTCTTCCTATGTAGATTATTCTCTCATCTTACATGTCTTAGCAAGAATAAAACTGTTGAAAAATGAAGTAACAAGCAAGAAATGCAAGTCACAGATTAAAAATAGTTTGAAGATTAGTCCATGGTTAGGAAAGGCTATTCTCGCAATCAGTTTAACCCTTTTTGTAAAGTCCCATCCACTATCTACTTCCCTTCTGTGCAGTTCCACTGCATGGAAGGGGGGGAAACCACCTTCCATGGGGGAAAGAAGAGGGGACTCCTTCCACTCTTTTTATTTAGTATGTATTCATTGATTGAAAAAAAATTATAAGATGCCCCTCTTACCTCATGGTAACTCTAGGTAACCTATATGGCTGCCCATTCCACCAGAGTGACTCTGGGCAGTGAATAAATTTAAAAAATAAAAATAGCAGCAGCAAAGCCGCCAGAAACTTTTTAACAGTTTATGCTACACAAAGGGAAATATGTAAATATGCTTATTAATTTCTCTTTATGAAAATGGTTTATGTGTTGAGGAATCAATTAATTTTGAAAATGAGGGCACCATTTTGAAAATGTACATGACATTTTTAAGGGTGGCGTCTGTTTGTTTTTTTTCCTATATACGTTTTAATAATAAGAGTGGTTTATTCGACTTGTATGCCACCCTATTCCCAAAGGGACTCAGGGCGGCTGACAAACCAGAAGGGAGGGGAACAAATACAAAAAAGTTAAACAAAAAACAGAAAAACAATACAAAACAATTTAAAAGTCACAACAAGCACAACCAATTCGAGTAGGGGTGGAACTCAACAGCCCCAGGCCTCCTGGAACAGCCAGGTCTTAAAGGCTTTATGGAAAGCCTGAAGGGTGGCGAGGGTCCGAATCTCCATGGGGAGATCGTTCCAGAGGAGGAGCCGTTAACTTATATTTCAGGTAAGTATGGTATTTATAGTCCAGTTGAGCAGCACAGCGGCCTAGAGGCCAAGACTCTTGCCTTCTATTTGGAAGGTTGAGAGTTCAATCCTAGGCAGTAACAAATGATCTTCTATCAGGGCACAAAGAGAAAATATCTGCTGCAAACACCATGTAGGCATCAGGAAGGCCATCCAGTTAGTAAACACTCAGCTCCGCTTAGTTGTCTCATCTTCACTCCAAAATAAGGGATTAAAAAGAAAAAAAAATAGTATTTAAACTCCAGTGAATTCTGCTTTTGGAGGAGACTCATGAGAATAATATGGGCAGCCAAGAAAGCAAACAACTGCTTTAATAAACAAATAAACCCTTTCACTTGAGGCACACAGAGGTTCAAATTATCCTGTTTCTGAGACACATTATGTAAAGTCTCTCCAGAAAAGGGTTTAATAGTGGAAAAGATGAAGGAAAGGGAAAAAGAGTATGATGAACAACAAGGGCAATGGACTCATTTACAGTGATGATGAGTGCACTATTAGAACACCTGAAAATCCAGTTTAGGAGTGGATCGACATGGAAAAAATCTATTTATGTGGTTGCTAGGAGTTGAAAATGACTTGATGGCACATAATCAATCAGTCACTCAATCAAATTCTGCTGGAGTAAACTATTTACTGTATTTTAGTGCATAATATGCCTCTTTTGTAACAGATGGAAAGGTATAGTCTATAGAATGCAGGAGGAGGCAGGAACAGTGCAATATTTGAAATGTTCTTTTTCACTGCTTTACAGCTAGAATTCTACCTGTCCTCATTTAATTACAATAAAGGGTGGAACCCTGTTCTGGATAAATTACACACCAGGTCAATCTGAGGTGACTTCAGAAGGAATCTGCTTGTGATTTGTAATGCTATATTTCCCTCTTAAATCATAAGAATTTTCCTCAACTTTTCTTTATTAATGAAATTTATGAGATAGAGACGCATGCACACATCCTTTTGGGTAAGTCTCAACTATGTTAAACAACTGTTTTTAATTGTCTTAGATTTTAATTTTGAGTGTAATATAGCTTTGTTTCCCCCTCATTCCCCAACCATTGTCATGCCTCCCTTAAATTTGCATGTACCCATCATACTGTGCTTCATCCAGAAGCAGCATCTTCCTGCTTACCTGCTTGAAAGTCCTCCTAGTCTCTCCTAAGGACATGTGACTCAGTTAACAATGGAAACCAATGCAGGGATTGCCATCACTAAGCAATGCAGCTATGCTTTACAACCTCATTTTTTAATGATGGACATTCCAGTTCCAATTGCTATTGTAAGTCGAGGCTACCCGCAGAATACTCTGCATCCTTTTGAAAATAATGTAATCTAATAATACTTTGATACCTTGATAATTGTATCCTGTGACTATATAGCTGATAGAAGTAAAGTAGATAACAATTTTATTTAAATTTCTTTCAGATTAATTTAATCAGAGTTTGTAGATAATTATTAGGCTGCAATTCCCTTGTTTAAGAAGTAATTATCATTCTAAAAAATCTGTTTGAGTTGCATTTAGATTTTTTTTTCTATCCAAGGGGATCATAAGATTGATGGAATATCTATCAGCTGGTTCTTACAAGTGAAAGTAATTAAAAATAAATCTTTACTATTCTCTGAATGCAGGGACTAAAATAACATTGGAATGAGTTTAAAAATAAAGTATCAATGTGCAAAACTACATCTTAAAATATAGGGAATAAAGTCAAAACCTGTTCAGGTCTGCTTAGTTTTGCATGATTTTAATTGAATTAATGGCTACTGGAATTAGACAAATTAGAAATGTGACGCATGAGTGGTTTTATCTACTATATGTAAGTCCTGACACTCATATTTTAAGCACTGAAAAAGAAATATATAAGTGCCTTCAACAAATGAATATTGTCGGTAGTAAGGACAAAAAATAAATATAACAAATCATAAATATTACAAGCTACTACTGAAAGAAAGAAAGAAACTTTTCCTTTAGATCAGACTTGCAGAAAGAACAGTTGCTCTTGCTGCTTCTTTCGCACTAAAAGTTGCTGAAATTTTCTACATTGCTTAAAAGATAGTGCAAACTAAAGAGAGGGAGGTTAGTTTGCCTCTGGAAATTGTGGGTGCTCCATCGCTGGAGATTTGCAAGAAGAGATTGGAAAGCCATTTCCAGCAGAACAGTATAAGATCTCCTGCCATGGGCAGGGATTGGACTAGAACACTTCCAAGGTTCCTTCCAATACTATTATTCTATGTTCTATGCTTCTAAGCATATTGAGGAACCAAGTAATGGTATCCTTTACTTTTTTCATGCTGAAAATAAATGGGAAAAATTGCCATCACCAGTCCTTTCATTTTTTAACCATGGTGAACATATGCTTGTTTATATTCAGTTCCTAGAGTTGCCTTACTAAATAAAACAGTAGGCATATTGGAAGATAACAACATTTTCCATGCCATTAATATATCTAATAACTTCTAATTAAAGTCTTTGTATAGTTTTGTGCATAAAAACAAAAATGACTTAACTTACTGTGGCCAACAGATTGATTCTGCAGCATTGAAACTGAAAAGGTGTTTGAAGTAGACATGGGCATGAACCCTTCCTCCAATCAGTGCCTTTTTTCTTGTTTTAGAATAGTTGTACAATCCAACATAATACAGATATGATTTAATAATGAGATAAAAGAGTTCAACAAAGTGAATACTGATTTGCTATTAGCAGCATGTTTGCTATTTAACCTCAAACAAAATGTTGTAGGTAATTAATATAATAGTGCATGCACATTATGAACATAGCCAAGATTATTTTTTTCTAGCTGATAAACCGGCGTTGCTCGGATATTTATTTATAGGGGGAAAATGTCCAGACCAAATGTAATTTCTAGTGTTGGATTTTCCCCTTACTAGAGGGAGCCCCCTTGTGAAGTACTGGTGAAGCCGTTATCATGGCAACTCTCCACTGTGTTGTATAGTAGAAGTCATTTTACAGCAGGACAGTAGAAGGCATTTTAAGAAACAACAGTCTGTATCTTAACATAACACACACCCGAGGAGTGTTAGAGGTGTCTTAACACCCACAGTATTTTATTCCAGAGAGTAAGTCATCTGTGTACAAAGTTTTGTTGAAATCGTTCAAGGCATTCTAGAGTTATGCTGGAACACACACAAACACAAACACATATACACACACACATATTATATAGATGGATAGAAAATTTAAGTTGCACACTTAAGAAAAAACATTCACATGCCTATTTTTCCAAGGCATTAATAAATTGTGTTGATATTAAACAACAGATGTTGTACTACATTATTTTACATATTTGGTTAATCCTAGCATGTATATTTACTTTTTAATAGTTGCAATTTCATATTACATTGTGAACATGTTCAGTTTTTGAATGTGTGCATGCAAAAAATTTTTATGAATTAGAATCATACAATAAGCTCAGCCTGATTTGTGAATATTTAAAGCGCTATTTTAAAATAATGGGTGGTATAGATGGGATTTTATATGTCAGTAATGTAAGCACATATATCTGGCATCATGAATACTTTTAACCAAGTGTTTATTAAAATTTTCCAAGACAATATTTTAAAATGAGCATCATTAATTAAAATTTACGTTTTAAAAAAGGAAGGCTAATGTACTACTAGAGGACAAAATAATACAGGTGTCCTCTTTTGATGACTACTTGTTCAGCTATCATTCAAACTTATGAATGAATAACTGATAATTACTAACAGTCTTTTGAAGTCCCAACCATTGCAATATCCCACAATCATGTGATCAAGATCTAGGCACTCAGCAACTGGCCTGGATTTTTGACCATTACAATATCCTATGGTCAGGCAATCATGATTTTTGACCTTCTCTTCTGGTTTCCCACAAGCAAACTCAAAGGGGAAGCTGAAAGGAAGTCTGAAGTCATGACCATGCATAGTCCTCACTTGATGACTTGCTTAATGATATAGCTGCATTGCTTAGGAATGAAAATTCCGATACCAATTACTGTAATTAAGTAAGGACAGCCTATATTGAAACAAAACTTTTTAAAATAATACTTTAATTTTTCTTTACATTTCTGATATTGTTATAGATCTGAATGGATGTGTGTGCTTGCATAAAAGCAGCATATTTCATCAAAATCTGTATGAAATTTGTCATAAAAAATCTTACGAGTCAGCATTCAAGTCAGACTATTTCAATATTTTGTTTTGGTTGCAGAAGTGGCAGAAATGTTATATTCACAAGAATATATTGAAAAAAGAGATATTATTGTTTGAAGAGCATTGCTCTTCTGCAGAACGTAATTTAAATGATATTGTTTTAACCCAAAGTGCAAAAAATTGTTTCTATTTCTCTCTCCTTTAAAAACTTTTGCTCACACAGCAATCTGAAACAAATATACTCAAAAGTAATTTTATTTAACTTTCTTAACCACTTTCCCAACTGGATCTACTGTTGTGAATCTAAAATAACAGAAACAAAGATAGCAGCACTGAACTTCAGTAATGTTGGTATAATTAAACAGAATCCAACCCTGTGTATTCTAGTGTAACAAATTATTCTACTGGATATTTATGTACTACTCCTGCAGGGAACAGCTAGAATCTGTATTTTATATTATTTTTTTTGAAAACTGCTTGCCATTTAGAAATTAAAGATTTTACCGTGTAGCAGTGTAGTCTCCATTGTATATTTGAAAATATCAGCATGTATTTGACTGTTTCTAACACAACTATTTATTATCACTATATTATGAAAAAAACAAGAACATAGAAATTTGCATTCAAGTTGGAAAAGAAATGTAATGTATTCCTGTTTCAGATACATCTTTCAAGGGTTTTTCAACAACACGTATAGACTTTTGTTGTTGTTGTTGTTGTTTAAAAAAACTAAACTGTTTTTCCAGTTCACTCATAATTTGCTCACTGTGTCTTCTGGAATGTCTTTTTAAAAGATAGCAAAATTTCACTATTATGGACACGTATGTACCAGAGGTGGTATTCAGCAGGTTCTGACCAGTTCTGAAGAACCAGTAGTCGAAATTTTGAGTAGTTCAGAAAACCGGTAAATATGACCTCTGACTGGCCTGCCCCCATCTATTATCTGCCTCCCAAGTCTCAGCTGATTGGGAGAAAATGGAGATTTTGCAGTAACCTTCCCCTGGAGTCAGGTGGGAATGGAGATTTTACATTATCCTTCCCCTGCCACACCCATCAAGCCATACCCACAGAACTGGTAGTAAAAGTTTTTGAATCCTGCCACTGATATGTACATATGCTTCTGCTTTATTAGTTCTTTACAAACATGAGCCTCAGTGTTTGAACTTGGAAGTTAAAGATGATTTGGACCCGGTTAATACTTAAGACCTGCTCTGTAGGATAATAGGTGAGGCACTGGAAAACCATTTCAACTTACTGCCAAGACAAGTACATAGTTGTCTCTATGTTGTTATAGGAGTCCAATTCAATCTGTAATACACCCATATGACAGCGGTCCACAACCTTTCTGGCTTGGCAGGTTATCAGGGGGGAGGGAGAGGGTATAATTCTCTGTGGATGGCAGTTGAGTGTGCACAAGCATGCATAACTCTGTGCTTTGCGGAGCCAGAGCACTCACAAAGCCAGAGCTACAAATGCTGCAACAATGGTCCCCACACATGTCTCTCTGACATGTGGCAGAACATTTCATGCCTATGTAGGCCTTACCAGCCACCTGCAGACACATCATGGACAGCCCACAACCTGTTAGATGTCAGGATCCTCTTCGAACATGATGGACGAACATCACCAATTCTATGCGAGGGGAAGGTGCATGTGCTCACTGCTCATGCAAAGGGAACAACATGGGTGCAAACAGACGCCACTTGTTGAGGGGAACTGCATGTGTGAGTGAAAGAAGCCATCACTCACATGAGGGAGATGCAAGCACAAGTGGCTGCTGCTCACATGAGGGGAGCTCATATGTTTGCACACCACTCATGTGCCCCAGTTCCAAAAAGGATGCAGCCCAGTAGTAGACCACAGCACAAGAGTTGGGAACCTCTGCCATAAGATATTAAACACAGATATAAAATCAAAAGACTAATAAGGTTTTATATTTATACACCGTGCATAGCTGCGCATAACAATACAATAAATCTCAACCTAGTCAACTACATTATAATCTATGTTGTACATACCACACTGTTTGAATAATTTAGGTTTCCACATTGTCCCCAACATTCAGCTTCATTGCAATCAGAAAGAGGCATCATTATTGTTCAGGTACCCTCCACACTTTTTCAAAATAACTGTTCAACCTTTATGTCTTTAAAAAATTGAAACTTTATACTTATTTCTATATATCTCATCCTATTATATCCCAAAACAAGAAAGTATAGACATTCTGGTTTTTTTTGTTACAATATGGATTTAAGAGAGCACAACTTTGCTTCAAATACTTCATATACTCATAATGATAGTAAGTGATTGTGTATTTGTCTGTATTGTGAAAGTTATTTCATTCTGCTAAAAATGTAGAATAATAAAAGTTTCATTCTCCCCTGGTAAACTGTGAAAGAATGGAGATCCAGTTTCTGAATCTCATTCTAGATGTGGCACTGAGTCAGACTGGTATGTTTTCTAAATGACCTGAATGAAAATGCAATTTCTGTTTAAACTATTTATCGGGAATATGAGTAATATCAAATAACTTTATCCAATTCAATGTGGGCTGATTGTGTATTGCAGGTATTACCATTTCCCTTGTGATTTTTTCATGAATTTCCTAATGTTTACAAATAACAGCCAGGATTATTGTAATTTAATGCAATTTAATTCTGTTGGGGTTATCTTTTGGCAATCTGTTATATTAGCATATAATATACCTCTGTGACATGACAAAACCAAGTTGCTGAATTTTGGATTGTATTATGGTAATATTAGTGACCAAGTAATTTACAGAAGGGCTCCTTATTAAATTCCTTAATAAGTTCCTTATTAAGAGGAGGTATTCTTATTATGGTGTTTGCAAACTAATTTTCATTTCCAAAGGATATAAGTATTTTATGTACTGAAAAGAGATTTTCAGATATTGCAGATACTGTGCATTGTGGTTTCAGCACAGTTCAGTGCTGGTTTGCTTAGAAATAATTGCAGTGACATATATTATTTGTTAAGCCAGAGTGATCAGCCTTCATAAAACACTTCACTGAAACAAGGAACAATGACTTGCTTCTAGAAGATGAAGTGCCTCATTGAGGCAGATCATGCTTATCCACACAGGTCCACAATTTATCAGAATATTAAAGCATTCAAGTAACTTTATTCAATCTTTTTAGCAGGGCTATGCAAATCCTTCAAAATGAGTGCTTCACAATGTACAGGAACAGATCTAATTCTCTTTTCATCATTAAAGTAGTTGTGTGGGGTTTTTTCCCCACAAGCTTGGCCAGCTGCTTCATCAACTGCTCCTGACTCCCCCTGCGTAAATGTGCAAGTACAGTCTTTTTGTTGAATGTTGGTTCTCAAAGAAACAAAATGGGGGTGCATACACACAGATGCAGAAACTGCTAAGAGTTGTCCACCTAGAAAACTATACAACTACTTTAATGTATTTAAGTACTTTGTGCTGTCATACATTTTGAAGCATTCATTACGAAGGATTTGCAAAAGCCGTACCATTAAGGATTATAATAGCAGATCCTACATCCAACAATGTTTGTCTGTTGTTGATGCTATCAGCATAAGGTCAGGGTTATTATTCTAGCTCACCCACATACCAAGCATGCCCATTAATCCATTGAATATTAAAATATGGTTAGATCATATTTTTAGTTCTATGTAAATACTAATTACTTCTAACAATTAAATGGTCATTATTGATTATGTGCCATTAAGTCAGTGTTGACTCTTCATGACCACATAGATAAAGACAATCTTGTCTTTCAGGTGCTTCAGGGATGCTTCCATTACCACTGTAAATGAATCCATCGACCTCACTGCTGGTTACCTTTTTCTCCTCATTACTTCCACCTTTCCCAGCATTATACCTGGTTTTTTGTACAGTATATTGTGTGCCAAGTATGAAAACTTGAGCCTCCCTTAATTGCTTCCTTAAATTAGAACTCTGGGTTGATTTATTCAATGATTTGTTTTCTTGGCTTTCTACAGTATCCTCAGGAATCTTCTTCAACTGTTACAAAAGGTCCAAAAGTGTCAATACTGTATAAATCCTGATTCTTCAAAATCCAAATTTCACTTGATTCTTTTCACTCTATTCTACATGGGAGTAAAATTAACAAATCTGGAGCAGACACTGAAGAAAATAACTGCCCAATATCACAAAGCTCTAAGTGGTAGTAGTATTATCTTAGCAAGCCTTAAAACCTTAGTAAGACCACACTTAGAATATTGCATCCAGTTCTGGTCACCACAATACAAAAAGGATATTGACACTCTGGAAAGAGTGCAAAGAAGAGCAACAAATGATTAGGGCAATGTAGGCTAAAAATGCAAAGAACAGGAATTGGGTATGCCTAGTCTAATGAAAAGAGGAACTAGGGAAGACATGGTAGCAGTGTTCCAATATTTGAGGGCTTCCAACAAATATAAGAGGGTCAAACTATTTTCCAAAACACCAAAACACAAGGTGGGAAACAATGAATGGAATCTAACTAAGGAGAGAAGCAATCTAGAACTAAGGAGAAATTTCTTAAATGTGAGAGCAATTAACCAATGGAACAGCTTGCCTTCAGAAGTTGTAGCTGCTCTATCACTGAAGGATTTCAAAGGACAGCCATTTATCTGAAATGGTATTGAGTCTTCTGTTTGAGCAGAGGTTGGAGCAGAATCCTTCCAACTCTATTATTCTGTATGCTATGGTGCTACCCTTTCTTGGTTACCCTGAACAATCAAATATTGTGAGTTGCAACTGTTTAATGATGGAATTGTAATTGAAACAACTAAGAAGATTGATAGAACACTTAGCAGAGCACTTGTTCACAAGAAAAATGAGGAAAGTATGATCTTGACTAGTAAAACAGGACAGCATCAACGTGAGTTCAGTGATACAGAGTGAGAAATACAGAAAGTATAGTTTAGATACATAGCTGTAAGAGACAGGAGACAAAGTTAGAAGGTGACTAGCTAGCAATGTACAGGATAGTGGCAGAGAAACAAGTTTAGAACTCAAATTAGAGAATTCTACAAACTGGTTTGAGTCATAAAGCCTGGAGTCAGATTAACAGAATAATGGAGTTGGAAGAGACCTTGGAGATCTTCTAGTCCAATCCCCTGCTGAAGGCTGTACCATTTCAGACAAATGGTTATCTAATCTTTTCTTAGAAACCTCCAGTGTTGGAACACTCACAACTTCTGGTTTAATTGTTCTACCTGTCAGGAAATTAGTCCAAGAGCAAACAAGAAACATATCTTTGATATAGGACAGTTGTTATCAGTAAGCAGTAAGGTGCTAATGATTGCTGCTAGATAGTCCTCGTTGCAGCTATGGTTCAGTTTGGGACGTTGTCCTTTTTGCTTCCCAAGTACTAGCTGAGCAAAATGCTTTTGCTCTGTCCTTCTAAGTTGCCAATGTATCCTAGAGCTAGGCACTCTATCAGGATGTGGTCCCTCATTATTTGAATCTGCCCTTACCAACTCCTGTTCATGATTTCCCTATTCTGCTTAAGGAGATTGATTACCTGCCAGTTCTAAAGTTGATAACCCTCAGGCTAGAAAAATAGTCCAACTAGTATGATCATTCCTAATGAGTGCATATCCCACACTCAATGTCATTTTCAACCACTGAGGAAGAAAAGAGAAACAGAGTTTTTTATATATCTAGCTATTTAAATGGAGATGGCTCTTTGGCACTCCATTTAGATTCTGCTTCCTGTTTGAGAGGTAGAATGGCTCTTTCCCTGGAAAGATAATTTAGTTTTAGACTGCCCAATTAATTTCATTAAGGAGGGATACTCAGGAGAATAACAAAGAAAAACATTTCAAATAAAACATAAATAAAACATTTCAAATAAACATTAGTTTAACGCATTATATCAATATTCCAGGTGATAGAGAGAAGACCTCAGCTGTTCATGAAAAATGTTCTCTTAATAAATTAAACTAAAAGAACATTGTAAGCCTTATGTCTTCTACCAACCTAGCAGTTCGAAATGCAAGTAAAAAATGCAAGTAGAAAAATAGGGACCACTTTGGTGGGAAGGTAACAGCGTTCCATGCGCCTTCAGCGTTTAGTCATGCCAGGCACATGACCTGGACACTCTTCGGGCAGCACTGGCTCTTTGGCTTGGAAACAGAGATGAGCACAACCCCCTAGAGTCAGGTACAAGTAGCACATATGTGCAAGGGAACCTTTACCTTTATATCTTATGTATTACAAAGAGTAGAAGGGAAGAATTGGAAAGGGAGAAAAGACAGCTTTACTTGCATAAAGATTGTAATTAGTGTCACCTTTTTGCAAGGTGTTTTTAAAATTAAAATGTATCAAATAAATCAACATTTTCAATTGAAAATATCGCTATATTTATTGGGACTAAGCTCTGAAATGAATAAAAAAAATCTTGGCTCACTATGCTCCATTTTGGGAAAGTCTCCTTTTCTTCGAAGAAGTTTTGAATTTGAAATTCATTATACTCCTTTCTCGTTTGAATGAGATAGAACATCCAGTTGCAATAGTCACCATATTCTGGCTTATTGTTAATGTAATATACCATTTACCAAAATCTGATGAAAATTAACATTAGCATATGAATGAGTCTACTCCTTCAAATGCGTATAACTGTCTTTAAAATTCTGTTTGGTGTTCAGCTATATATTCATTCTTTTCTCAGGTACATTAAAAAAATCATGAGCTTTTGGACCTTCAGAAAAATCGTAACAGTCTCTTGCATGTAGACAAGAAATAGTTACTGTATACTAAAGTGATTAAAGTTTTTGAATGTAATTAAGACAGTATTATTGAGTGGTATGCTTTGCAACTACTTTCATTATAAGTAATGGAGCAATTTCTTAAGGTGCTAAATATGCAACAGCCAGATCAGTGGGGAAGAATAAAAAAAATGTCTTTGCATAGTATTACTGAAATTGCAGTACAGATATGGAATAGAATGACTCATAATGTTTGTACTACGTTTTTCCCTAACTTTCAGTGTTAAAAGCAGAAAAGAACGCATATATGGAGCTTATCTTTCAAGTTGTGCAATTTTCCTTTCAAATATGAGGCATATCTTTGAAATGTTAAATTGTGCATGGATGCGTGTGTTTTTTTAAAGAAGGCAGAAGGAGCATGTTAGAGAAGAAAGAAAATAATTTTAAATAATTAGTCATCAATGTAGAAGCAATAGATTATTCAATTGCATCAAATTAATGACTATATTTCATTTGCAGTAACTGATGTTGGTCTCCTGGAAACAAGCTCATATAATGGTTATGTAATTTTTAAATGTCACCTTAATGATCTTTCTCTCTCCCTCCCTCCCTTGGTGTATGTGGGTGTGTTTGTGTGTTTCTTCTTGTTTATATAAAAAGTAAAATCTGAATTGAGAAAAAATTCTGGTGACGTCTAGTTTACAATATGTCTATGGAGATTTTCAGTCATCCAGGTCATGGTTGTTCCAAAGAGAAAAGAGTTGTTCAAGAGAAAACTGGACTTCCAGAAAGTCCAGTTGCCTCTTGAAAATGCACCTTTGGGACAGTTTACAATATGCTTTTTTACTTTGCAGTACATCACCCACAATTGTTTGCATTGTGAGATGGGCAGCTATATAAATATGAAAGATAAATAATTACCTATGCAAATGTCTTGGCAACTATGCATAGGAAGGTTTATTAGCTCCCACGCTTTGGAATTCCTTTGGATTCCCTGTCATCGTAGGACTGTTCACACTCATTTCTGCTTTGCCTTGAAGCCCGCAGAAACTCAGTCATTTGCCCCACTTCCTGAAATTTGTAAGCACCTAAAATGGATCCATTCATCATATATAATGTATAAGCAGATAATGAAAATATATATGATCTTCAAGGGTGATAGCTTGGAAAAGTATATTGCGTGCCAACATGTTTGTAATTTTCACAGACGATAAGTAAAATTCCAGTTAAAAATACAATCAATCATACCTGTTCCTGTTATATCTTGTTATATCTCCTTTTTATAAAATTAAATTTACTAAGACCACATTTGCAAGTATATACATTCTCCTCTATTTTAATGAGTTTCTTATTGTGAACTGCATTTGAACCTTTGGGAAACCTTTGGGAGTTTAAATATGTTTCTTTTATGTTGGGTTGGATGTATGAATGGAGTAACTCTACAAAAAGATATAACCTAAACACTTACATTTTATGGTTCCTGCACTCCAGATGTCTAGATTTATTTGTATCAGAGGTGGTATTTAGCAGGTTCTGACCAGTTCTGAGAACCGGTAGCAGAAATTTTGAGTAGTTCAGAGAACCAGTAAATACCATCTTTGACTGGGCCTGCCCCATCTATTCTCTGCCTCCAGAGTCCCAGCTGATCAGGAGGAAATAGGAATTTTGCAGTAACCTTCCCCTGGAATGGGGAGGGAATGGGGATTTTACAGTACCCTTCCCTTCCAAGACCACCAAGACCACCCACGCCCACCAAGCCAAGCCCACAAAACCAGTAGTATTTTTTTTAATCCCACCACATGTGTCATCATGTGAGGCTTGAATCCTGGTAATAACATATTAATATATATATATATATTTAGTGTCACAACCCCTGGTATGCCCAAATATGGGAAGAAGCTTACTGCTTCCATTCTCTGTCTATCGGCTCGTGACAAGAGACCTAGTATGTAGGTCTCTAGTTGTTCGGGTTTTCTCCCGCGTAGAATTGGAGATGTCTTGGCGATGTTTCGACGAAGTCTCATTCGTCATCTTCAGGCTGCTTCAGACTACTTCAGGTTTGGTGTTTCCAGGAGTAGGATATAGTTTAGTTCATCTTTTAAATTATTCTTATTCCATCTTCTTAATAGCAAAGACATCTGCTTATCCTCTCTTAAGTCCTTAAATGCAAATAAATAGCTGCTTTAAAATAATAAAAGAGCTTCACTGAGTGGGCTTACTGCTAATTGTTATTAAGCAATCTTACAGGGATAATGAGGCTGAAAAAAGTTTACACAACTGCTGTGGATGATGCTTATGCTTATAGTTGTCTATGCTATTTACTGACCATAGCTCGTATATCACAATTGATTTACTTGTAACTAGTAATGATTTCTGCTTCCGATTTATTTCAAATATTTTCACGGATTGTTTGACAATTAAAATGTTATGCAAATTCCATCCTGTAACTGAAAAAATAACAATAAAAATAGCATATCTTTATCTTATTAGTACATATACTTTGAAAAATTATGAATGACTTAGGCATACCACTCTCATTTATGAAAAAATGGATGAAGGAGCCAACCAACTATGTCATTGCTGAGACATGGGTGGATGAGCTGGTATGTTGGATTCTCAGGACTGATTCTCTTTCTGGCTTTTATACCATCAATCATGGTATAGGCCTAGACCTCATTCATGCCTCCATTATTTGCAGGGAGAAGCTCAAACAATAATGTTGCATGGAGTAGCTCTCAGCCTTGGGTTGCAATATATTATTATTTTTCATATATACAGGCACTGGCAATCATCTGCAGTTTTAGGGTTTATTTTATTTGTTTGTTTGTTTATAGTGCTTGAGGTACCAGGCTAGAAACTGGGAGAACCATGAGTTATAATCTTGATTTAGACCTGAAAGTGACTGTGTGAGTTTGCTTCAGTCATTCTCCCTCAGCCCAACCCATCTCACACAGTTGTTGTTAGCATATGGAAAATAGGATGAAGATATGTTCACCCTGAATTATTTATAAAAAAATAATCAAAATGGGATGAAATAAATAAATAAAAATTCAAAAGGCTCAGAATAAGTATAAACATAAAATATAAATAATTAAAAGGGTGGAGGAACCAGTCCTCCAAAACAACATCTTGAATTGCATTCAAAATATATTTACAACCAACAGTGCACTTATATCTGCATCTCTGATTGTCTTGTTTATTCCTGGGTTTTAATGTATATGGTGTCAACAGAACTATTAAGTTTATAGTTAAGACAGTTGGGTTAAGGGGCCATTATATCAAACAGATTGGGGCATTCTACAAAGGTGAAATATTTATTTGACTGTTGATCCTTTGTAATTACCACATATATATTTTATTACCATATTTTCTGTTAACTACCATATTTTTCAGAGTATAAGATGCACCTCTTTCCCTCAAAAAAGAGACTGAAAATCTGGGTGCATCTTATACACTGAATACAGCATTTTTTTGCCTGCCGAAACCCCACCTCTTCACCAAAATGGCATAGTCTTTAGGAGGCTTTCAGAGTGCTCCTGAGGGCTGGAGAGGGCAGAAATGACCAAAGAAACTAGCTGTTTTTTGCTCATTTTTGCCCCCTCCCCAGTCCCCAGGAACACTCTATAAGCTTCCTAAAGGCTCTGCATGCCCTTTTTTGACACAAAATAGGCCCATTTTCATGAAAAATGGGTTGTTTTGCTCATTTTTGTCCCCCACCCCCTCAAGAGCACTCCACAAGCCTCCTAAAGGCTATTCATGCCTTTAAAAAAAAGATGACTGTTTTTGGGAGGTCTGCAGAGTGCAAAAACTTTGGTGCATCTTATACTCTGAAAAATATGGTATTTTACTCTGCAATTATAATTGTATTTTATTTATTTTTATATGGTTGTAAGATCAATCAATTAATAAACTATCTCTATATATATTGTACCTGCAAGCAGTGCATCTTATATATAAATGTTGGTACTTGGACTAATTATAACATGCTTTTAACTACTTAAACTGCTACATTGTGGATCAGTGGTTTTTGAGGGCAATCCCAATACCATTCAATACTGTGAATTGCACCAGTCCAGCCATGATGTCTCCTGACCGAGGCATAATGATAACTGGCACACAATATTCTGCAAGGGACCTCCTACTTACAAGTGCCACCTGCTCCTCAGTAAGTGGTGAGTCAAGAGGACAGGGTTTAGATGCAAAATAACACCAGTTGGCAAATTCTTACAGTAGCTTTATGCAGATAGGAGGGGCATGAATGTAGAGTCCTACAGCACCATACAAGGCAGACCCTTAGGAAACTTAGGAGTCTCATGTGCTAATCCTGTGTTAATTTGGGACAGATCCATAATAGCCATGACAGACATGATCCTGAACTACTATAGCCCCCAAAATTTAGTTGAAGTATCTCAGAACCATAAGCCTAGGGAACTCCAATACCAATTTGAGGATGAGTTTCAGATCTTAGGATGTGATGTTGCCATGTAACAGGGAAAGAAATAAAGCACCAGCGCTCTCAGATATATCTTTGACCCCAGGATCAGAAATTCATTATAATTATCAATGGAAGAGTGCTGGTCTCACAATTCCAGTCCTCTTCCTCTATTGGATTTGTCGCTGGTCCCTAAAGCAAAATCCAGACAGACACACTTCTGAGAAGAGATTCCCTTGTCCGCTCTTGCTGAAGAGATTTCTGAAAGCAGAAATCTGATCTAAGCAATGATTAATGAATCAGCTTTTACAACTGTGACAAAAAGAACAGTTATTTACAGGAAATGCTTTAGAGAAATATAGACATTCTAGCCACGTAGCTAGCTATATCCTACTAGAAGGAAAGTCAAAGAGCAGGTGTTCTCTTTCTATGTGTGCATATGAGTGTGTATGCATGCACACACCTGGGGAGGAAAGCAGAAAGAAATAACCCAAACACAGAGTGGGCCGAATGGTGAGCAATGACAGGGCACAAAGAAAATTATATTTTTTATGTATTAACAATTAGTGCCATTGGCTTTGGACTTCTAATAGAAAGCTGAATTTGGAAGTTAAAAAGTATTGGGGGAAAAAGGGAATAGCAAACCAGTTTTGTAGTTATCAGGAAAATTACATGTTTGTGTCTATGAAATCATTGGTTTTTGAGGGCAACCCCATGTACTGTGAAACTTTATTCAAGAGATTTTTTACCTTTATTTATTCAAGTTTACTGTATATATTATGAATCCTGCATTATAATACAAAAGGAGAGATGGATAAAATGGCAGATTTGGATAAATGACAACTCTGCATGTTGAACAAAGAAAATTCTAAAGAGAAACTATGAGAAAAGATATTGTTGATATAAGAGTCATAGGGATATGAAGAAATTTACATGAACAAAAAATTAACCAATTTACAGTACCTTGGAAATTAATGAGATATAAAACAGAAGGGTTTTGATAAAACTGTCTGTGACAAAGGAATCAGATAAATGTTTTAAGGGGCAATAAATTAAAATTTAAAATCTTGAGACTTCAATAATACTTTAGATCAGATGCAATTTATACTATTGGATTCTGATATACCAATCAACACTGCTCCTTTCCATTTGGCCAACTTGTATCAACAGAGTAAATTTGTCACCATTAGCATCCCTTTCATAATTTCTTGAGATTGATTTGTTTGTTTAAGTTTGAACAACCATAGTGTCTTCTTTATTCAGAAACCAAGATGTATTGTTTTTCAACCTTGCAAATGAGAGTTTTGCCTTTTTCTAACTATACTCTCACAGGTTACAAACAGATAAATATCTTTTATAGAAACCATAACTAGGTGGAGAAAAAGAAGTTAATTGAATGATCCATAAGTCACAGAGAAATATTAGGAGCCTACAACAAGCCATTTCAGTCCATAAATTTTACTCTGTGTTTACTACAATCAGAATAAAAAAATAAAAAAACCTGTTTAGGAAACTGCAAATGTTTGGGTTTTTTTCTTATGAAGTGTTTCCCAAGTTCAGTTAGCCCACACAAGCTTTTAAAAATAATCAAATAAATAAGCACTTAAAGCAGAAATATAATAATTTGATGCTTCATTTTTCCAGGATTTTTTTTATTTTATTTTCCAGTGTAGAGTTTGCCTAACTGTTTCATGATGATTTTCCAACCAGGTCTAATCTTAATCTAGTCTAATGTAATCTAATCCAACCAAATCTAGGCAACAAGAAGAAAAGGCATCTTCCAAAAAACAAAAAAAGTATTTTTTAAATGTAGCCTCATTTCTCAGTACAGATGCTTACTGCATCGTATGCACATTCAACAGTTATATTTAGTAGTAAACCTAAGATACCCTTCATAAATCGTCTTTTAGAAGAATAAATCCTCTCTCTTCCTATCAAATAAATATGGTAATGCTTCTTTAATTGCATATGCCCCCAAAGTAGAGATGGGTTGCCAATTTTTTATTTTACTACTGGGTGGGCGGAGCCTCCCACTGCAACTACTACCAGTTCAACCCACCTCTGCCCCAAAGTCTAAGGAAGTTAAGTTGCTGTTCTAAATTATGTGCAAGACATAATTTCAAATAAAAATTGGCTGAAAATAAATCAAAACAATTATATACAAATCCAATTGTTTTTATAAAATATATGTTATTTTTCTTCAAATTTACCATTAGTCTGTCTTCTATTTGTTTCGATCCATCTATCCATTCATCCACCCATCCATTCACCCACCCACCAATCTTATTATACTAATAGTATAATAAAACAGTTCTTATGAATAATTTGCGGTATTCACTATATTTACTAGTTTAAGAAAAAATGGGAACCATTTTCATCTACTTTAGGATGTTTGACAACATTCATTTGTCTGCAAAATGCAATGTAATATCTGATGAATTATGTTTTTCTTATTGAAAGGGCATTTAGCTCTGAAAGTGAAATAAACTTTGTCAGGTCTATTTTTTGATAGTATTTTGGATTTTCCTTCTTTCATAATCTCTTTGTAAAATGCATATTAATGTATTTTATCAGGATTTGCAGGGAAACTTTATTTTATTGAAAAGAAAAAGTTCTAATTGAAGGATAAGGAATGAAACAACTCCACATTTTATATTTCTTTCATTAAAGTGTCACAACTGCATGTCAAGTCAAAGTTTATTTCAGTCAAAAATCAGTATAGGATGAAACAATTAACAATCTTTTGAAAATAAAAGGACCACACATAGGATGCAAGCTGAAAGTATAGAATATTATTGTTACTATAGATACTACTATAAAATACATTTCTAAAACTAAAAAAACAGAATATTATTTATGTAAAACAAAAACATAAAGCTAAAATTTTAAGATAGAAGTAGAAATTTATTCTAAAATACAATAAAATGGAATATCTATCTATCTATCTATCTATCTATCTATCTATCTATCTATCTATCTATCTTCAGTACTGTTGACAAGTTAGGTATATGTGTGTGTGTGTGTGTGTGTGTGTGTGTGTGTGTGTGTGTGTGTGTGTATGTATGTATGTATGTATGTATGTATGTATGTATGTATGTATGTTGTATTTGTGCTGATAAATAAATAAAGGGAGACTAGTATAGATCTATTTCAAGCTATTTAGCTCTCATCGGCTAGCCATAGATCTATACTAGTCTCTATTTATTTATTTATCAGCACAAATACAAAACAAATGTAACAAAGGCAATAGTAAAAATATTGAGTTTCTGTCTGGATGGTCTCTTATGACGAACCGATGGACAGAGAATGGAAGCAGTGAATATATATATATATATATATAGGGATTAGGGTTATTGGATGTTGTAAAAAGGCTTTATATCTTTGTCACTATGAAAATGTTATATTAGATCATATTCCTAACCACTTCAAGAAAATTATATCTGGTAAGAGATTTCTCTCCATTGGTCTCTGCCAGTGGAAACAATCTATTACTGCAACAATGAAATACAAAGCTTAGAAAATCTCTGAGAGATTTTTTTTGGACCAGGAATTTGAAAAAGCATGCAACTTTTTTTTTCAAAGCAAAACATATTACTGTGAATTAATTGAATTGTACCCCACGTTTCAGTGTTCTAATTGTATTAGAGAAAATTATATCAGAGCCATTATACGGAGATTTACCTAGGGATCCCAGGTTGCACATCAACCATATGCTACAGTAGCTTTTCCTGACATTATTGTGGGCAGCTCCATATTTAAACTAAGTTTATTGCTCTAACACAGTTTTTTACTATTTTTCTTTATTAATACCTCTTCATTTCTTTTCGCTCCATGGGAATCAACCTTTTCTCAGTGTGTGTGTGGGAAAATTACATTTAATTATGGTGTTTAACTTCCTCTTTTTACTTTTTTATATTTCTAGTATGGATTAATGCTAGAAAAACTGGTAGTCATGGTTGCCAGTGATATGATAGTCAGGGACTAGTCCTCAATGAAGAGATAAATATGTATTCAAAAATAATATTTCAGTCATTCCACAAAGGGTAACATTCTCCCAAAATAGCAATGGTGTTTAAGTTTCTATCAGGCAAACAAGAATTTTAACATCTATAAATACTGGGCCTACATTGCTTAAAAACCTTATATTCCATTTATTAAGGGGCAATGAATAAATATATCTTCTACACTACAGAACTAAACTTTCAGATTCCGCCAACTCACCCAACAGACAAGAAAGTGCTTTTTCCTTCTGATGCCAAGAAAAAGAAATTTAATCTGTTAATGATGTTTTTCCATTGCAACTGCTATATATTACTCTGCCTCACATATTATCTAGATAACATTATTTAAATCATATTAAGAAGTTTAAATATCACAGTGTCAATATAACTTACTGTCGTTGAACTTCAATGTGAGTTGTAAAATCATTAGGCACTTCTGCTGCCCAGCTACAAAACAGGTAAACTCAGTAGTTGTTTTTATGTAAGCTTTTTTCATAGTCTGGCATGCTCATAAAAAAAAACCCATTGAATTTAGTTTTATTATTCTTGTACAATAGTTGGCAATTAGTGTTAAACAACTGTTCTGCATGTAGAACCCTTCTGCTTTTGTAGGACTTGTTCAACTAAATGAATACTTTCATTTTCATTTCATTTTTTTCTTAATTTATGGCTACAGGAAGATATACATGAGTGTATTTATAGAGAATTTGTATATATCATGCCTTTAAAGAAGTGCATCCCTATTTATTAACAATCCAACATCCTTTGTAGCAGATTTTTGTCCTTAAATAAAACTAAGAAATAATTAATTACATAAAAATGGTGAAATCCTATAAATGTGAATTATTTAACTTGGATATATATATATATATATATATCAGCCTGACCAAAATCAACCCTGACGACGCTAACAGAATCAGATCCGAAATCACCAACATCCTCTGCACCAGCAAGCCACCCAAAAGCAACTTACCCAAAGAAGAACAGACAGCACTACATAATCTGAAAGAAGACACCAGCATAATAATCTTACCAGCAGACAAGGGCAATGCCACGGTGGTTATGAACACTTCTGACTACCAAACCAAATTAACCAACCTACTCCAAGACTCCACATACAAACCCCTAAACACGGACCCCACCACCTACCTGGAAAAAACCACTAGAACCAAAATAAAAGCCTCCCCCATCAGTGAAGAGATCCAACAAAGAATCATTCCCAGAGAAAAATCATCCAGATGTCCCAAGCTCTATGGTCTACCCAAGATACACAAAGAAGGAACTCCACTTAGACCAATAGTCAGCTCCATAGGCTCACCTTTACAAAATCTAGCCAAATTTCTTGCCAAACAACTACAGCCCTATGCAGATTCCATCACCTCACATGTAAAAAACTCTTTCCACTTCATAGAAATCATACAGAAACAAAACTTACAGCCCAGTGACCTACTCGTGAGTTTTGATGTCGTATCACTCTTCACCCAAGTACCAATCAAAGAAGCCTTAACAGCTATCCAAAACAAATACAACCCCCCCAAACACATCCTGGATCTAACCAACCACTGCCTATCTAACACATACT
Source organism: Thamnophis sirtalis (assembly GCF_051295495.1). Classification (NCBI taxonomy): domain Eukaryota; kingdom Metazoa; phylum Chordata; class Lepidosauria; order Squamata; family Natricidae; genus Thamnophis; species Thamnophis sirtalis. The sequence goes on along the minus strand of NW_028261383.1, from coordinate 107,662,752 downwards.
TCATTCACAATGGACAAAGATACAAACAGATGGAAGGAGCACCCATGGGATCACCCCTCTCACCTGTCATTGCCAATCTCTACATGGAAAACTTTGAAACCCAAGCCCTGGAAAAATCTGATCACAAACCTAAACTCTGGCTCAGATATGTAGACGACACTTTCATAATCTGGCCACATGGGAAAGAACAACTGGACATCTTCCTTACACACCTCAACAGCCTACACCCCAAAATACAGTTCACCATGGAAACTGAAATAAACAACCAACTCCCCTTCCTGGACGTCTTAGTCTACAGGAAATCTAACGGCTCCCTAGGACACACCATCTACCAGAAGAAAACACACACTAACCGCTATCTGCACGCACTCTCACACCACCACCCAGCCCAGATCAATTCCGTAGCCAAGACACTCATCTCCAGAACAAAACGCCTAGCTGATGAACAACACCTAAAAACCGAACTACACACTCTCACCAACGTACTGACATCCAATGGATTCCAAAGAAATAAGATCACCAACCTAATCCAAAAAGAAACCCCCACTAAAGTCCAGGACAGAGAACAAGAAAATGGAAAAGCCCTCCTCCCATACATAAAAGGCACCACAGACAAAATCAGCAAAATCCTCCGCAAACACAACATCAAGACAGCATTCTGCACAGACCGGAAAATATCCACCATCCTAAGAAACCCCAAAGACAAAATTGAATTAGAAAATCAAGGAGTATATGAAATCCCATGCACTACTTGCCCCGCCACATACATCGGACAGACCAACAGAAGAATAAGTGCACGCATTGAAGAACACAAAAATGCAATCAAAAAAGAAGAACCAACTTCTTCCCTGGTCCAACACCTCAAAGCCACAGGACATAAAATTGACTTCAATAAGACAAGAACCATCGCCAAGGCCGAACACTTCAACAACCGTATAATCAGGGAAGCAATCGAAATAGAAAAACACCCACATAGCATGAACAGGCGTGACGACACCTCCCGCCTGCCAGCCCTTTGGAAACCCGCCCTCATTAACAAACGAATCCCAAACATGAAGAATGAGACCAGGCCCACACTCACAATAGCCACACAGAATACTACCAAAAAACATCCACAAAGAAAACAACCAAAAACACAAACTGATGAGGAGGCACGACCCAGAACCAGAAGCCAAACTGCTAAAGCACAATCAGCCTCTTCAAAACCCCTCCTACCCTCACAGGAAACACAACCTCCCAAACAATCAGAACAGAACACCCTTCCACCAAATATTGACACACTTCCACCTAATCAAGACACACCCAAGCCCCCATTCAATCAGTTTTAATCCCCTACTGGCAGTTAAAACTTAATCCCCTACTGGCAGTTAAAATTTAATCCCCTACCAGCAGTTATAAGGGACAAACAGCCAAGATCCCACACTACTCCTGGAAACACCAAACCTGAAGTAGTCAGCAGCAGCCTGAAGATGACGAATGTGACTTCGTCGAAACGTCGCAAAGACATATCCAATTCTACGCGGGAGAAAACCCGAACAACTAGAGACCTATATATATATATATATATATATATATATATATATATATATATATATATATATATATATATATATATATATATATATATATATATATATATATATATATATATATATATTCATTTAATTTTATCTTTCATTCACATACCCACTAATGTACATGTACCAGGAAGATGCAGGCTCTAAATATATTAAAAATATTTTACTGAATTATGGATGGACTATGGAGGCTGAATTTTTTTTTATATATTATATGTTATTTGATACTTTAAATCAGAAAATGGTTTCCATTCATTTGTTACAGAAACATTCATTCCTAGCTAAAATAAATATAGGCTAATATATACAAACATATTTTTAAAAAAAAATCAATGCTGATGAATAATTAAGGTGTGAACAAAAGGAAATAAGTGAATAAAAGGAGTCTGCATGTGATGAACTGTAAATGCTATTTACTGTATATACACTGTATCAACTTTAAATAGGTTCCTACAAACATATTATTTCTATAAATGCGGTTCTGAGATAAGAAATCTAGAAGTGCATTTAAATCAGTAATGTTGTATCCTTTTACTGGGTAATTATGCATTATCTTTTGGATGAGACATGGTACACTCCATTTGTTTTCATGCAATGGAAATGCCATTTATAAAACCATTAAACATAACCTTGAAATTAATATGATGAACCTACAAGGAATAATTTGACATACAAAAGAGAAATGGACTTACGCAAGTAGAGGACTTCTTCATCTAGAAGCTTCAAAATGCCTGTTAATGAATAATTACTTTAATGAGACTGTGAGATTGCATTAACTCATATTAATGTGGCTTAATTGCTGGATGCCAGTGACAAAATGTTCATCCTCCTATTAGCTAAATATGCTAAGTAGTAATGTGGTAAGCAAGTTTCCAACTTCCATCCAGACATTAGTGAAGTTTTAAGCTTCCAAACTGAAATCAGAAGAAGAATTCAAATATATAATTAAGGAAAATTTGAGATATATTATTGTTCTGTGGATTTTTTGTTTAGTTCATAAGTCTACAGGTATTGTAATTATTCTTCAAAATGGATTAACAGCTGGTGAAACTGGTTATCATTCTGGGCAATTTGTTCTTCAAGAAAATTTAAGGAATGTGTTACAATGATTCAATATATCTGACAGAAATGTTTGATAAATGAATATGTGATAATAATTTGCCCAATAAAATCTGTTTTCCCATGCCAAATATTTTTCACGGATTGTTAATGGAATCCAAAAAATTCTGGGCAAAAATTTAGCTTAAATAAAAAATTCAGGCCTAATTCTCCATCCTAGTTATCTTAGACTTCAGACACAAAGATTTATTTCTATTTTTTAAAAAGGAATTTGGATCACTGCTCTTAGAAAAATGGTTTGAATTGATTCCAGGAAAATGTAGTTGGAAAATCAGTCTATTTCAACTCTTTAGAGGAACTGTGTTAAACACTTGGCTGCAAATAAATTTGATGGTAACAGAAATAAACTTGCATCCTTTAAAGTGAAAGAACCTTAAAATGAATGTGATGACATCCTTGTCAAGAACAATTATAGTTACTGTGAACATCGGGGGCGGGTGGGGCTGATTTTTAGTTGTAGCTTCAGAAAAGTTGCAACAAAGGCAAAATAATCAAACTGGACCCAAAGAGAAAAGAGCATGACTAAAGAGAGCATGATGGAGATGCATAAATTATGCATCATACAAAGAACTGGGTAGGCATTTACCCTTTTATTATATTAACTGATACATATTTGAACCCAGAATTTATGCCGAACAGTAGCTATTGTTATTGAACACAAAACATATTGTAAAACAATAGTCTCATAATATATACTGTTAGACAGCTACAAAAGGGTTTTGACATTTATTAGTCATTAAGACAATATATTATTTCTAATATCAAAGACAATATACTAATTCTGGGAACCAGTAGCCCTTATTTCTATTTATGAAGTTATCATAATTGCTCACAGTGAACTTTTCACTGGGTTATAATCTGCTGTAACAATTAGCTTACATTCTTATTTCAAAAATAAAGTAAAAGTACATGTATACACAAATACAATTTCATAGAAAATAATGCAAATATATCAAATCTGAATGTGTTTGCTATTTTTTAATTCATTTTGGGTATCATATTAGTGATCTCACTCTTAGAACAATAAAATACTATATTCATAAAAGGAAATTAAGACATTAACCTCAAATTGATTGTAGCTAAAATAAAATAAAATCTGATGGTTCCATAATGACAAAATAGTTGTATTTGCTGAAAAATATGAAAAAGTAATTTCCCAAACCTCCATGGGCAATAAGACAATCCTTTCAAGGTACAGAAGTGATGTAGCTACATATTCTTTATAAATCATAGTGTATGCCCAAATATGGGAGGGTGCCTACTGCTTCCCTTTTCTTTCGGTTCACCCTAGGAGCCATCCAGGCAGAAAGCCATTTTTTATGTTGCCTTTGTTACATTTGTGCCGATAAATAAATAAAGGGAGACTAGTATAGATCTATTTCAAGCTATTTAGCTCTAATCAGCTAGCCATACCCTTACTGGGAATGGAACCTGGGCTGTATTACATATCAGGCAGTTGTATTAGCTACTAAGCCACAGGCTCTCCTCCTTTATCAGCTAAGCCAGGGAAATAGGTATGTATTGTGTCACAACCCCTGGTATGCCCAAATATGGAAGGGAGCATACTGCTTCTCTTTTCTGTCTTTCAGCTCAACCTAGGAGTCTTTAGGCAACATAAAAAATGCCTTTCTGCCTATTAAAGTGGCTACCTTTAGAGCAGTGTTTCTCAACCTTAGCAACTTTAAGATGTTCAGACTTCAACTCCCAGAATTCCTCAACCAGCCATGCTAGTTGAGGAATTCTGGGAGTTGAAGTCCACAAGTTTTAAAGCTGTCAAGTTTGAACACCCTTGGGGGTTTTTTTTCTAAAGGGTTAGGGGTGCAAGGGTCTTGTAACTTGACAGCTTTAAGACTTGCACACTTCAATGCCAGAATTCCTGAGCCAACATCACTGGAGGAGGAATTCTGGGAGTTGAAGTACACAAGTCTTAAAGCTGTCAAGTTTGAACACCCCTGGTTTTTTTAATAAAGGATTAGGGGTGCAAGTGGCTTGTAACTTGACAGCTTTAAGACTTAAGTGTTTCAAATGCCAGTTTCTGAGCCAACATTTTGGTTGCTAAGCAAGAGCGTTGTTAAGTGAGTTTCACCACATTTTAGAAGTTGGCCATGCCCATCCAGTCACATGACTGCCAAGCCACTCCCACAAAACAGGCCACATCTACAGAATAGGTTCTAAAAATTTTTGAAACCCACCACTGTTCCATAACATCCACCTGTGGTTATCACAGGTAGACAGACTGGAACATTAGCTACATCCTCTTCTACATACATTGTGATACATGAAAAAAGGGACTCAGGTTGTTTTATGATTTGGGAAATTCATAATTTTGATAAAAACACTGGGTTCTGAGGATTTATCACATTCCATTGCTTTAGTTTTTGCCTTGAGTACTTTAATTGTTATTCTATGAAGTGATATATTTATTATTTGAATTAATAATTCAAATAAACTGTAAACCTCTATGCTTAGGGGATTATTTTTAAAAACTCACCTAAAACTTTGAATACAGCCTATTTAGACTCTACTTTACAATTATTTAAATCATATAATAAATACAATTTTTAGCCCTGATATTATTATATGTTTAAACAAATAAAACATATCTATTGCATTGGACTTTGGGGTTTTATTTGGTCTGATGATTATATTGTTCTCAAGTTGAGGTCCATTATGTCATAGCTGTCAGTTTATGAAATATAGTTTTTAGTGTTTTATTGGTTGTTACCTGTTATAGGGTATATTTACTCTTTTGTTGGCTGAATTGTTGTTGCTTTCTTGGTAGTAGCAATAGCAGTGTTAATAATGAGTTGCCTGAAGCTTCTTTCCAAAGGTCATGAAGGCAAACCTATATTTAACCTATTTTTCAGCAGTGAAATAAAACTCCTATAAGAAAACCAAGTGCTAACATAACCTTGGTTAACCAGCCTATCATATAATCAAATAAGTACCTGGAACACATTTTCCATCTGCAAAACTATTTGTGGTACGTGCTTCTTTCATTGTTCATTACATTTTATTTTCTTCTGTTCTTTATTCTTTTAATGCTTTTTGTAAAATAGATGAATTTATATTACTTGTTTTGCAATCTTAAAAAAGAATAAACCATTTAACGAATTTATATACCAATAATATAATATCATTTGAGGAGGAGTGATCCTGAAGCCTACTTTTTATTTTTGATAGGTTGGACTGTTTCCCCCCACCCTTTTTTTGTGTGTAAATACAGATGCAAAAAAGTAAGTTCTGTTTTCTCCCTGCTGCTTATCACCTTCTTGCCATTTTCTCTTATTAATGGACCAATCATTTCCTGGACTTTTTAATAGATTTTTACATGAAAGAAATGTTGTTGTTGTTGTTGTTGTTGTTGTTGTTGTTGTTTTTAATTTTTGTCTCGTCATTTTGAGCCTTAGCTTTTCTGACTTCATCTTTGCATGTTCAGACTACTTGCTGATATATGCATTTCCATTTTTAATACATGTTCTTTTTGTCTTTAGTCATCAGAAAGTTCTTTGTGTAGTCATGCTCTCTCTTTTTTTAGATCTCTTATTTCTTCTTCTTCTTTGGAATTGTAGTAGACTGGGTTTTTATAATCTCACTGTTCAAAGTTTCCCAAGCTTCTTGGGTTGTTTTCCCTTCAGGAGTCTCATTCATAGAGTCCTTCCAAGCTCTGAGTTTATTGGAATAGGTGCTCTTAAAGTCCAAGACTCGAGTTAAAATTTGTTTTATTGCTTGTGCTTGTGTAATGTTGAATTCCTATACTGCATGGTCACACCCCATAAGGTTCCTGTAATTTCAATGCCTTCTATGATTTCATCTCTGTTAGTGAGAATAAAGTCCAGTAAGGCTGACACTCTAGTTCGCATTTTCTACTTTTTGAGAGACAAAGTTGTTTACTAGACTCAGTAAAAATAATGATAACAGCAAGAGTATTTTGAAAGAGAAATTAATTACTGGGGATAATGTCACATGTTCATAAGATACATTCAAACAGTAGCTGAACACGGCAGCTTTCTGTTGGTGATGCTTTAAATGGGATTCTTCTACTGAACAGAGGAATGCACTGAATAGCTCTGATTTTCTAATTTTATATTTTCCTATTTCCAAAGGGGAGCTTGATTTTGGATTTCTCCTGTTTATATTGTAAATATACAAAATGCATAATTGTTCTTGTCATTTTTAGAGTTTGATTCAGTCTTCTTTAGTTTATATAGCCTTTATCAAAGATAAAGGGGTTATTCTTTGCAAGATTTTTTCAATTCTTAGATCAAATGATACAGCATTTTTTCTATTATATTAAGAAAAATCAGTGCTAACAGGTGGACAGTCACGAACAATCTGATTGTAGCAACTACTGTTCATAACTGATGTAAGGGGAAAAAATGGCAAAAATGCATTTGGGTTTCATGATACAAAGAATTACTAGAAACCATGGAAACAATACAATTTCATAATATAATTGCAGGTTTGTTGCCAGTTAGAATTCTGAAAAATTTAGACACATTTCTTACAAAGACTGCACTTGGGAGAGGGTGTTTGCATATCTGGTTGTAACCCAGGCTTCTTTCACTCTCCTTCCGTCTCTCTTTTTCTTCTGCATAACCTTTCATTTCTGAAAAGTTATTTCACTTCATAAGAAAATACACTTGCAACACAATGCAAGTATGTCTGAAAAATAATTGTTGCCAAAAAAAAAAAAAAAAGCAAACCAGGGAGCAAAAATCATGAAGAAATCAAATATTCAAACCAAAAATAAGATGGGAAGTAGAGTGAAACCGCAATATAAAAGCTCACAATAAGGACAAGGTGATATATCTATAAAGAAGATGAAACCGGAATGCAATAAAGAAGCTAGAACCAACAAAATTAAACCAATAGTTAGCATATAACACACACACGTATGGTGTGTGTGTGTTTATCATACAAGATGCAAATAATGATTGCTATACAAAATTAGTTTCTACCCAAATACGAGGTAGAGTTGTTTTTCCCTTTAAAAAGTTAGAGGGAACTTTTGATTGCTGAAAGTTGATATGAAGTTTTGCTGCTAGTAAAGCAAATGAAATTAGTTTAAAAAAATGGATCATGTTAAAGTTAGGAATTGTTGCCCTACAAATGAAAAAAAAACTAATAAGTTTACTTTAAAATTTTTGGCAATTTTTTAAAAAAATGGATTCTACTCAGTGTGAAATTATTTTTTATGTAAAACATTATACTAGATATTTTGTGTGCCAACAGAGACATTAATCCCCATAATTTCTAGGGCAAAACTTGTTCCCCATACCTAATTGGTATCACACACAGTTGTCATATTATATGTTCACAATATCATTACTATGAAACTTAATCTGGATGTTACATGTTCAAACAACTACTTAGCTCCTATTCGAGAACCACTAGTACTAGGTAATCTTTTTTTTTTATTATAATGTTTATTCTTGTTTTCTTTTCATTTGACCCTCCATCTCCCAGTAGAAATTCCAGAAGCATATAAATTGAAACTCCATAGCAGCCATTTAACACTTAATTATGTAAGGTCGAAAGGGAAAAGGCTAGTTGAAATGAAGTCAGCCAAGTATGCCTCAGACGTGATGGACGTACCAATTACCCAGTGGTAACAATAGACCAATTCCTCTGTGGTCCCATCCAGTAGCATGAATGGACATATTTCTTTTATATTTGTGGAGGGAAGGCTAATTGGAATTTAATATTGTATTTTTAACAGATTGTGGCAATAGCAATAGCACTTAGATTTATATTTATTTTTATTCATTTGGAAAATTTATATTGCTGCCTACTCACTCACAGCGACTCTTGGCCATGGCTACTCCTGGTTCTCCTGGCCACGACTGCCACCTTTCCACTTTTGAGGCTATAATAATCTCTGCAGTTTTTTTCCCCCCAACTGCTTATCCATTACTTCCCAAAGAGAAATCCCTGGTTTCAGTTGTATATTATTCTTTAAAATCGTTTGAATTAGTGCATGGATTCAATTATTTTTGCTTTATTACTAATTTATTATTAATGTTCTTTTGTGTTCACATTTCAAGCACAAATTTGAAGTACTTAGATAGTTTATCTGGTATCATATACCAATGGTACATCATTTTATTAAAAAAAAATCTTTAAGATTAGTACATAATGTAAATTTCCAGCCTCTCAAATCCATATTTCTCATTGTTCCATTTGTAAGTAAAATATTTAGCCCATTTCATCATGTATTTTTTTACTTGCTTTTCATCTATCTTCAAATTGAAAGCTCAGTCTGCTTTTATTTTTCTGCTTGTAAATTTTAGCTAGCATTCATGTCATTTTTTAATATTCCACTTATTATACTCAATTTAAAGTAATTCAGCAGTTCAAAGTTAAATTAGCTCCAATGCTCTTAGTGAGATGGTTAGAAATCAAGAATCTCTTCTTTCTGGTTTTTATATTAACTTGTATATGTATTTATTTCGTTTAGTGTAAAACCAAGAGTTCAGATTTTCTACATTAGATTATTAGAGCTTTTTGACTGCTTCAGAGTGTGAATAGTCTTTGCACGTTATCACTTAGTTTGAAATCATGCTAATGTTTTCATAAGTATATTAGCTTAAAACCAAAAAGGTTTTTATCATGATGTCTTCAAGTGATGAAAGGTAATATATACATTCAATCTTAAAAGTCATAAACAAAAAATAGAGACATATACTTCCTTTGACACATCATACAAGTATTCTTTTTTCTTAATAAATTTGTATTTACATATCATAAAATAAATCCCCATTTTGATTTGTGAACAAAATAGAACACCTATTTCATTTCTTGTTTTACTTTTTAGTTTTATAAGATACAACAAGGTTGGTTTACTTGATCAGGGCTGAAAGAGAAAATTATTTATATCTGTTTGCCTACAATGGACTTTTGCTGACAAAGAATGCTTGATGAAGTATTTGGATTTAGTTTTTTACTTAGGAGATGAGCTATGGGATGAAAAGAGATTATGCTATCTTTAAAGATGGTGATAAGTTATTAATGTTGTCTTTACCCTTACCTAGTATGAAAGTGGGGGGGGGGTTACACTTTCTTACATTTCTCTTCTTTTTTCTCCTCTTCTTTTCTTCTTATTTTTCACATTTTGTATTTTACTGTTTGTATATTTTATAGCTTGTTTTTATTCTTTTTATTCATAATTTTTAATAAAATTATTATAAAATGAGTACATAAAATATTTTTGTCTTAATGATTTTTTAATGATTATCTGCATCTTACGTTTGTAACTGTAAAGATCTGAGATCTGTAATTGAGAAGCAAAAATTAAGTTCTAATATGAAGATTAGATACAGATTTTTTAATGATTATCTATATCTAGTATTTGAGTGGTATGGTGGCCTAGAGATGAAGAAGCTTATTTCCTACTTGGAATGTTGAGAGTTCAATCCTAGGCAGTGGCACAGGTTTCTTTATCAGGTGTCAAAGAGAAAATATCTGCTGCAAACTCTGTCCAGGCATCAGGAAGGGCATCTGGTCAGTAAACACTCAGTTCCATTCAGTCACCCTGATACCACCTCGAATAAAGGAATTAAAGGGTCACAGAAAGAAAAAGAAACCCCTGTACTTAGTATTCATATTAGAACCTAATTTTTGCTTTGCAATTACAGACCTGAGATCCAGATTAGCACTATATTTTGTGATGTGTAATGAAACACTTGACAAGTATTTTGCCGCTCAACATGGATTTAATTCTGTTAATCTTAATACAAGTTGTGTATATACATCAAAAATCACACATTCTTACACAAAAAGCCATAACCTTTATTGTTTGATAGATAACTACAGACTAACTCTGAAGGTTGACAATTTTAAGGAAAATAAGAATATTACTACCCATATATGTAAAATAATGTTTATATATATATATATATATATATATATATCTCAAGGGAGCCAATTTGACAAACTGGCCAGCAGTGTGACTTGCCAACCATGTTATATTATACAGCTTTGCAGAGTTTAGCCTTTCTCAGAATGTCATGCTCAGGCACCTGGCTCTGTGTTTTTACTTTTCTTATTATAGATCACAGTGCCAGATGATATAACGTCATATGACAAAATAAGTGTAGGAATATATCAGTGAAGCACAGTGTAAAAATTGAAATCTTTACAATCCCTAGTACTTGAATTTTTATGTTAAATCTTTATTCAATATTGCCTTATATGTGAATCTACGTTCTTCTGGTATATAATTTCATCATCATATTTTACCTCAACTCTTATGTAATATGCTACAGATATTATGCAATACAAACAGGAGAATATGTGTGTAAGAATATTCTGTTGTATGTAATAAAGGCAAAAAAAACATATAAATATTCTATCAAATGTATATTCTATGCTAAATAAAGTCATATAGTTCTTGGATGGACTTTTAGTCCAGATTCTGAATAAACATAAACCTGCTAAGTTTCAGAATAGTAAATACATCTTTCATCTTGAAAAAAAGTTTTTTTTTTTAAAAAAATTGAAACTTGCTCATTTTATGCCAGATTGGTTTCTTGTAATTCTGTATTTATTTTTGTTAAGTATCACAGTACTTTGGTTTTGCAAGTTCTCCATTTTCCATCAGCCTCCCAGACCACTGTGAGTGAGTTGAGCAGCCATATAAATTTTCCTAATAAATAGTAAAAAATAAAATAAATATATTTCCTTTGAGAATGGTTCAGTTAAGGCAATTAAAGCATTAGCATGTTTTACATTAATTATTTTTATTAATTATTTTATTATTTTATTAGTATGCTTCATGATTCATAAAATCATAGAATATAAGTAGTATTCATTTAGCCTGTACAATTGAAACCAGCAACTCAGTTGTTAACCAAAGTGGTTGATAAGAAGACCAGAGTCTGTACTTATGATCTTACTTCAGCTTTTCTTTGCTTTACAGATCTGTGACGGTAGTAAAACAAGGATTAGAAAGGATTTTAAAAATATCCTGGGTGGAGAGAACAGCCCATTGCTTATATTGTTTAACCTGTATAAGATAAGCTTTTCAAATTTTCCTCCTATTGAGATGATGAAGATTTACAAGACTAAAAAAAAAGAAAAGAATGAAAAAAGTACCTTGAATACTTTCTTTTTAAAAAAATGGTGACTATAGTAGAAAGCCAAACTTACCATTTGATTAATTAAAGAATATCAATTACTGCATAACCTGTATAATGTTAATTTACAGAGTTTCCTTCATCACTGTTCTTTTGAACTGAGAAAGTGTTAGACAATATTTTGCTATTTAATGAATGAATGTTAATTGGGTAGAATTATTTCTTTTTCTATTTTAGTTCCTCCTTTCCCAAAAGGAAACTATTTTTAATGCCAACATTATTTAATGCCATATTCTATGGCAAAAAAATATATTAACATTAACATAAAACCTTGGATAAAAGGGAAAAACAAAATTTCTATAAGCTACATAATAATGTAAAAAAAGCATCTCCTTTCCTTTTAACCCTTGAAAGCAGCGCAGGGAAGGTCACCCTCTTGTTAAACCTAAATATTATATTTTGCTTCTATTCTTATTTTCTTCTTTTTACCATTGTTTTACCATTTACAGCTAACAGACAAATAAGAAGTTATTGATGATCAAATCCAATAGTTATTTTCCTGAACCAAATAATAAAATGTTTTCAGATCCTTCTCTTTGCAACCAAGTCAAATCAAGAATAGAAAACAACCCAATTAGGGAAGAGTAGCATAGGCAGGGGAAAACCACTGTGTAGCCAAGATAAACCTATACAAACATATGGAAGTGGTCACTGGAAGTTAGGTATTGATACTTGGACAATTTAGTAATTATGTTTCCTTTTATAAGATTTTAGATAGCAAGAATGGAACAAAAAATTAATAATCATAATTAACACTATAATTAGCATAATTGGGTTCATTTTACTCTTCCAAGAAGTTGTGGCAATAGAATGGAATGAAATAAATGATAAGGACTGCATATGCTGTCCTTATTGTTCCTTGACATTAACATATTCACGTTTGCCATATTTGGCAAAAACAAATACAAAAAGTGTAGTGCAAATAAAAATTTAAATAAAATGTAAATTAAGAATTGTAGAAATGAACCTTCTTAATGGAAAAATGTTCAACGTTCAAATGTAAAGATAAAATGGGCAGCAACTAGCAAAATTGCATATATTTTTTGTCCTAAAAAATAGGACAAAATGTTTCCTTTTCATATAATACAAATCTTAGAACTGCTAATAAATATGTTTTCTTTAGGAACTAATGTGTCATGTTGGCCTTGTGGGGTAAACTATATAGAAATCACAAATGGATAAGCTAATTCTATTTTATTATAAAGCCAATAGAATTTGAAATTTACACAATTCTCCTTCCGCTTCTTTTACAGCCTGAGAAACAAGCAAGGGTCTCTTCTGAGTTTCTTGCCAACCCACTATCCAGCTTTGAGTTCTGTCAGTTCTCTAAATGGATCTGTATGCCAGACTCCCATGTTCTTTCTCACATAGCTTTGCATACATTCATATGATTGAATAAATAAAAGTACTGACATAGTGTGAAATTTAAACTCTCTGGGTTACTTACAATTTTTAAAAGGAGATGATGCAAATTTTACAGAAGATTAGATAGAAGAGAAAGATAGAATGAATGAATTAAGGATGGATGGATGGATAGATAGATAATGATGGATGGATGAATAGATAGACAGGTAGACAGACATTCTGCAATATAATGGCTAAATATTTATCTTTGTTGCTATTCTAACTGCGACTATTTGTACCTAAATACTATTGGTGCCTAATATTCTAGTCTATTTGTTTTGCTGCTCATGTTCATTCTTTTTGAATTTACTAGGGCATGTCAGAAACTTCAAAGGAACATTTTGCTTTGATTGAGACTTTGGCAAAATGCCTCTTTGAAGTAGCTCTGCAAAAAGAAGTGACATGCCATCAGAGTTGCCACACTGTGTTACCAGCATGACTTCTTAGTTTTAGTACTCTATCTGAGACCGAGCCTTTAGTTGAAGTAGTACGTATGACTGCACTGTAAATAACTATGTTATGAACCTACTTCAATTCTGTATGTTAGCTATGGAGCAGAATCCGGGGTGACCTGAAAACTAGACCACATAGCTTTGTACAGTTAAAGTGAGAGAAGCATTGATTGACTGGTTGACTGATTAGATTTATATTCCAACTTTCCCTCTAATATAAAGGGGAATTTATTATTAAAAAGATTTTTTATTTTGCCAATGTAGGGTAGATAAAATTACCTATAGGAACAGTTTGGAATTCCAGAGGAATACTAATTTCATCTAGCATAATTAGGCTATAGCAAGTCAATTATTTCCTTTTCCACCATTATGGTTTGAATTAAAAATGGTTAACAATACTTCTGTTGTAGTGCTGTTATACTTTTGTTTTATATATGAGCACTACGTGGATAACAGTGTCTTGCACAATCTAAAGCAGAGCTTTAGGAAAACTGTACAGTGTTTAAAGTAGATCCACTCCACTCCAATTACCTGTCTATATAGCCTTCTAATAATGCTATAACTCATAGTATTACCCAATAAGCCAACTCACATTATGAGACATTCTTAAAGTTTCTCCATGTTCAATCTTCAGCACATGTCTCTTGGATTATACTAATTAGGTAAAGGTAAAGCTTACCAATTTCTTCCCCTTTCCAGTCGAGTCCAACTCTAGGTGAAGTAGTCATTTCTGTTTCTTAGTCGAGGGAGACAGTGTTGTCCGAAGATATTTCCTTGGTCATGTGTCTAGCATTACTATACACCAATGGCATGAATGCTGTTACCTTCCCACCAAAGTGGTACCTATTTATCTACTTGCATTTGCATGCTTTCAAACTGCTAGGTAGGCAGGAGCTGGGTCATATAAAGTGAGCTCACCCCATCATGTGGTGCTTTCCAGCTGGACAAGCTGGAGCTATCGCACCCTATGCTAATTATAGAAACACATTTCAGCTAAGTTTTTTTTGTTTTTGTTTTTGCTGACTTTGGTCTCCTTGGTCAATGAATCAGAAACTGAATTCAGGGGAGTGCACCTTTGAATTTATGTTTCAATGTGAGTTTCAGTGCCATAAAACATATTATGGTTCTAGGAGTAGTATGTTGAGTGTAAAGGTAGGGGATGGCCTGAGTGTAAGAGTTGAGGTCATAACTTTTGCTGTGGAAAGCAAAATTCAAACTTGAAAGCAGTCTGTTATATGTATTTTCAACAACTTCTTGATCTCAAGGACACCAAGCATGGTTCCAATCATCTATTAATTTAGGAAGGCAGGAGATTTGAATCTAAACCCCAATGAAAATAAGGCCCATGAATCTTTAGATGTCAGCAGGCAATCACTTGTTATGTATGGCTTAATTGTTGTCTGCAGTATTCTCATCTAGCTGAGTTTTGTTTGCAAGGCCTCTGCCAAGTCAAGCAGAAAAGTCAAGCTAAGTCATGAATATCACGAAAGCTGTGAATTACTGCTGAGTCCTGGTTGAGAGTAGCTGACAATGGGGGCACTGTTTTATGATAGTCCTGCTCCTTTCTGTTTGGCTATCTATCAGAAGATAGTTTACTAAAGCAATATTCTATGAAAATGCTTTAGAACATTAACTATATAAATACTACAATAAGAAAAAAGAACCATCAAAAAGGAATCACACATAATTTTAGTGAGGCTTTGGTTTCATATTTACCTAATTTTTTCACAGATTCAATTACATATGAAAA
The DNA here is from genome assembly GCF_051295495.1 of Thamnophis sirtalis. Lineage (NCBI taxonomy): Eukaryota > Metazoa > Chordata > Lepidosauria > Squamata > Natricidae > Thamnophis > Thamnophis sirtalis. The sequence goes on along the minus strand of NW_028261383.1, from coordinate 107,647,313 downwards.
TTATTGTATCATAATTACAAAATTGGTTCTACTCGAATAATGACTTTATAGTATGATCAAATACATGTTCCTTTCTTTCTGAAATGCTTCTGAAATCCTTTCTCCAACAATATAGTTAAATCCTACTGCAGCAGGATTTAACTCAGCTACAGAGTTCAGAATTTGACCTTCAGCTTTTGCTTAGCTGTGGAACAACTGGATTACTGCAGGTCAGGGTATAACAGCTGTGTAGAGAATCGCAATATCGCCATTGCTATTCAAGCATCAAACCGCAGCAGTTATTCCCTTGCTTTCACGGGTATTAAAATTGATCCTCAGTTAAATAAAAAATAGATTTTTCCTATCTCCTTTTCATCAATGACAAACAATAAAATCATAACTGAAGACTTTTTTAATATAGGGTTTGGAGGGCTATTTGTAAAGAACTCAGTTGAGTATGATTATGGTGCTGTGCTATTCAAGCTACAACAATGGTTGTGATGATACATGGACAATGGTACATTTGTCACATTTGGACATTTTAGACTTTAAACTTTAATGGATTCCCTGTTAAGTCAGTCATCTTATTTGAAGCCATGGGTTAATTATGTTTTAGTGGTTCTTTTTCTGCCTGTTTGGCACAACTGCACAATTTTCATCTCTTGAGGACTCTGCCAGGCTTTGCTTGCTGTACCACACTCCAAAATGGAAAGGGCCAGGAGTCTTTAAAAGGAAAGTTTAGAGAGCATTAAAATGAGGTTGTTGTTTTTTTACTGATACACCTGTCTTGCCTCTGTTTTGCCCTTTGCCCTTGCATTTTATAATGTCACTTCTGCTCTCTGTATGTTTCTTGATTTCCTTATATATGTTGATAGCAAAATTCTGTTAGAATCAATGAGATCAGCCAGGATCACTACCCTAAAATAAAACATGGAATAAATACAGTAAATACTGGATATTCTTTATGAAATGATAGAATAAAAAGAAAGTAACACATTTATATACAAAACAATTGTGGATGGAAATATGTTTTTCTTATCTGTGAAGCTATATCATAACATGCTTAAAGGTATATAGGAATATTTCTATCACTTTTATATATACTTATGTTTATTTTTAATCTATTAAGATTTGGGCCAGGACAGGAAATAGGCAATTTTCACTATGAACTAGGGAACCTAATAGTGTTAGAATGCATAGAATAATGTTACATCACTGCATTGTACATGTTTTTTAAAAGCTCATTACATTAAAATAAATAATTCATGTCAGCATTCCAAATATCATGCAGAATTGAATCAGAGACCAAGGCAAAACTATCCTTAAAGTTCCAATTTAATAAGACAGACATGTTGGCGTCGTGCTATGAATCGCAATACTGGAAATGACATCAGAATTCCACCCAGTTAAAAATTCATGATCTTGTCCCCACACCCACAATCCATCACATGGTCCTATCTCCTTCTTCCACGCTGGCATCCACACCCAGCTTCTTCCAGTCAGGTGTCAAAGTACGGAGACAAAGGATGACCTTGGCTTCTAGTAAAGAATGAAAACAATACATTCCACAATCTCACTCCTGTCTAATCCCTCCTCCCATCGACTATACTAATGAAACAGCATAATGAAATAAGAGAAAGTGTGGCAGGCCAAAATTCTAAAAGGAATATAAAGGCAGGCCTGACAATTCATTCCTTTCATGCATATCTTTACATAGAATAAAAAAGTAAATCTAGTTAGTTGTGCATTGTCATATACATTTCTTCATTTGTCGTCTTGCCCTTCCCCCAATTGATACAAAAATCAAAAGCACCCAGTGCAATTCATGATCAAAAATATAAAACAGGAGAATTTTTCCTAACAATACCAAAACTGATTATAAAAGTGCAAGATTGAGAAAGAAGCAGTAGCAGTGGTATAAGAATACTAAGCACAGATGAAAATTGTAAGGATTAATCTGAATACAATTACAATTGTACTGTTCACTTTTACAGTTATAGCCAGATGAATACATATTTTAAAAGTACGATTCCCAATCCATTTAGCACTGTGAGAAGAATTCAAAAATATTAAGAATCAGTTTCTCCTCTGGTCCCCAAATCTGAGGAAATTATTTGATGTAAAAGGAACCAGAGATTGTATTCTATCTGGCCAAGCAAGAGTTTGCTTACTGCTCCAGTTCTCCAAATCCCAATTCACCAGCAGCCATTTGCAAAAATTCATGAGTGGTAGAGAACTAGTGAACTGAAACTTACTAATACAAATAGTAAAATGAGTGTTGAAATTGATAAAAAATATGATATTTAACAGGTCTCGGGTACATATGGTATACTGAATCTCACAAAAAATAATCAAACAGGAAGTACAATGATAAATATTTATTTCATTAGATTTATTTACTGTGACCGGTATCTCCTTAATACACAGGAATTTTAAAATCTATGCTAAGAATTATATTATGCTTTTTTTTTATACATAGAATAATCCAAATAGTTGAATGAGTAATTTTATTTTAGTGATCTATAATTGTAGAAAGCTTGTCAAAGATTGTCAATGGTAAAATACTATTTTGGGGATATCTTTTTACAATAGCATTTTTGATTACAGAACTGTAATTCTGTCCACTGTAGCATCTAGATTATTTCTTATATATAGAAATTGAGCTATATGAAGTTATTTTCTTTTCCACAAGGAAAAAATTATGAATATCAGACACAGCGTACTTTGGACAATAGGATTTGTTTTTGTTTTGTTTTGTTTTTGCTTGATAGTCTTCAAGTGTAATTAATAATACATTGCTAATTAGATTAACACATTTCCAGTGCTGGGCGAACCAGTTGTTACATTATGTGACACCCACATCTGGTCTTTCCCTATGTAGTCATTTTGTCTTGTTGTACCAAGTAGTAAGCAAAGATTGCAAAATTGTACTGCCTGTCTTCATCTCTAGGATACAATCTAAATTTTGCTTCCATTTAGAAAATCAACAATATGTTTCTTCTTTCTGCTAAGGCTGGATCAGAACAAGTAAAGGGGATCTGAAAGTACTATTCAGCTGGCAGGCCACATCACTTTTGTCAATTTGTTGAAATTCATTTTTGTCTTCTTCAGTACCCAGTGATCACAAAGTGAAAATAGAATTTTAGAAATGCCTGTAAATGTGTTAAAAAGAAAAAAAAATGAAACATTGGCATAAGTATTCCTTCACTCAGTACTGTTGAAGCACCTTTGGCAGCAATTACAGCCTTGGGTATAATGTGACAAGCTTTGCATACCTGGACTGGGAGATTTTCCACCATTCTTCCTTGTAAATAGTCTCAAGTTCAGTCAGGTTAGATGGCAACCATCAATGGACAGCTATTTTCAGTTCCTTCCAGAGATGTTCAATAGAATTCAAGTCAGGGCTTTGACTTGGCCACTCTAGGACATTCACAGAATTGCCCTAAGCCACTCCTGTGTTACCTTGTCTGTGTGCTTAGGATTGTTGTCATATTGGAAAGTGAACTTTTGTCCCAGTCTGACACCCCTGAGTGTTGTAGAATAGATTTTCATTGAGGTACTGTACTTTGTTCCATTCAGCTTTCCCTGAACCCTGACCAATCTCCCAGTCTCTGCTACTGAAAAACACTCCCACAGCATGATGCTGCCAGGACCATGCTTCATTGTTGGGATGATATTGGGAAGGTGATGAGCGATTCCTAGTTTCCTGCAGACCTAACATTTAGAACTGAGGCCACACAGTTCAACTGTGGTTTCATCAGTCCAGAGAATCTTGTTTCTCATAGTCTGAGAGTCTTTCAGATGCTTTTTTGTAAACTCCAAAAGGGCTTTTGTGTGTTTTGCACTGAGGAAAGGCTTCTGTCTAGCCCTCTATCATAAAATCCAGATTGGTGGAGAGCTACAGTGATGGTTGTCCTTCTGGAACTCTGTCTCATCTCTACACAGAATCTCTGGAGCTCAGTAAGAATGACCAATCTTACTGGTCATCTCTTTTACTAAGGCCTTTCTCTCTCAATTGCTCAGTTTGACCAGGAGACCAGCTCTTAGAAGAGTCCTGGTTGTGCCAAACTTCTTCTATTAAGAATTATGTGCTTCAGTGCAGCAGAAATTTTATTGTAGACTTCCCCAAATCGTGCAATAATTCTTACTCTGAGCTCTGCAGGCAGTTCCTTTGACCTCATGGTTTTTGCTCTGCAACAGTGTGCATTGTCATCTATGAGGCCTTCTATAGAGAAGTGTGTGCCTTTCCAAATCATGTCCAATCAATTTAATTTACCACAGATTGATTCCAATCAAGGTGTGGGATCATGTCAACAATGATCAAGAGAAACTGGAGACACCTCAGTTAAATATCAAGGGTTGCAAAAGGTCGGAATACGTATGCCACTGTGATGTTTCATTTTTTTAGTAAATATACAGACATTTCTAAAATTCTGTTTTTACTTTGACATTATGGGTTACTGAATGTACATAATGAGAAAAAAATGAATTTCAACAGCTGTAGGTTCAAGCTTCAGCATACCAAAATTGACAAAAGTGAAGGGGGCCTGAATACTTTCTGAATGCACTATGACCACTAGATAACTAGTAGAAAATTATTTATTAATTTGTTCATAAAATATATTTGTATGCTGTTGCAGTCAAAAATTGCTCTCTGCAATTTTTTTAATTTGCAATTTTATTTAAAATTAATATGCAATTTTATTTAAATGTTTTAAATAAAGTATATACCATTGCAGTATATCTTTGAACAAATACTGCTGTCTGAAGAAACTTAATTACAATTATTGATAACATAGGAGACGCTAAAGGAGAATATTTGTAGGACAGGGTTCAAATAGGGGTCATTAGTGCTCCCTGATCCTAATTGTTTTCTTGCAGATGTTTCATTACCCATATATTACACACTGATGATGTTAATGAGTAATGAAACATCTACAAGAAAACAACCATGCTCAGAGAGCACCAAGGACGTCTCATAAAAAACTCTTTATCAAGTAAAATAAAACATAATTGAAATAAAGTACTAATGAGACACTGAAGTCAAATATACAGTAATCAATAATTTAATAAATAATAGAATGACAATTATCAAGTTTGAAACATAATTATTCCACAACAATTTACATAAGAGGCATAACTGTTACATTCAACCCTTGTAATGTCCCAGTTAATGGCATAATAGAGAATACAAATATGGCACTATGATATTATTTATTAAATCTATTTGCCACCCATCTTATATTGAAACAACTCGGGTGACTTATTATCATTTACATCACTTTCTCCAATATCTTAACCAGCATAATTATCAAAGATCAAGACAGCATGCAAATTTAATTCGACATTATTATATAGCCAGGACTGATTTAATGCTGTAGAACTTCGGAAGACATTTGATAGCTTCCCAAAGCCCTACTCCAAATCAGCTTGACAAGTCATCCCTTTAAAAAAAAAAAGTAGCTGTTCAAGGCTCACACAATCCACCTAGTTATCTCTGTATATTTTCATGTTCTTTTGGCTTGCTTTGCTGAGAAGATAGGACTGCTTTAACAAATTGAAAAGAAGTGTTTCTTATAAGTGCATGGTTTATAAAGCACTTCTTACAGTCTTCCTACAATCCTGCCATACACTATAACTCTATTTAGAGGTTTCCAAAGTGTTAAATGCTTGCATATGTAGCTTAGATCAAAAAGTGGAAAGAGAAATGACAGCAGCCACAATAACAAACCATAAAAAATATACTAAACAGATTGCAACTTAGAAATTGGGCATGCTTCCTTATTAGTGCATCTCAAAACTCAAATGCTGTAAAGTGACACTGCTAAACCATTTTTCTTCACATGTTATCTGTTTATTCCTCTTTGCTAGGTCTGTGGAGTGTCCTTAAAATAATGCTTTTTAGCTCCAAATAATTAAATAAATAAGGTCATTTTCAAGGCTTGAATGGCTCTCTGAGAAGCTATCCTTAGCTAACTTACATGGATATATATTGTGCAGCCATTTTGCTTCCCATTGCAAAGTAGCCATATATGCACAGTCATACATGCAGAAACATCCTGGAACAATCTATGAAGCAGCCCTTCAAATGTTATAGAAAGCACAGATGATTTATATTAAAAAAGTGTTTCTTGCAGACTTCTGTTTGCGAAACAATTCCTTCAAATACTTTCTATAATCTTATTGTTTACATTATAACCAGAATGCATATTAACACCATATATTATTCCTAATATAATTGTATACTATTTCTGTTATCTTTATACCAGTGATGGGATTCATTTTTTTTTTTACTATTGGTTCTGTGGGTGTGGCTTGGTGGGCATGGCAGGGGAAGGATACTGTAAAATTTCCATTCCCACCCCACTCCAGGGGAAAGTACTGCAGAATCCCCATTTCGTCCCAATCAGCTGGGACTGAGGAGGCAGCGAATAGATCATGGCAGGGCCAGTCACAGGTGGTATTTACCGATGCTCTGAACTACTCAAAATTTCTGCTACTGGTTTGTCAGAACTGGTCAGAACTATTTGAATACAACCTCTGCTTTATACTATCCTAAATAATGAAAGTGGCATGAAGTTGGAGCTGAGTATGTCTAGTTTAATGAAAAGAAGGACTAGGGAGGCATGATAACAGTGTTCCAATATCTTGGGTTGCTGCAAAGAAGAGGGAGTCAAACTATTCTCCTAGGCACATGAAGGTAGAACAAGAAGCAATGGGTGGAAACTAATCAAGAAGAGAAGCAACTTAGAACTGAGGAGAAATTTCCTGAAAGTTAGAACAATTAATCAGTGGAACAGCTTGCCTCCAGAAGTTGTGAATGCCCCAAATGTTGGATAGCTATTTGTCTGAAATGGTATAAGGTTTCCTGCCTCGGCAGGGGGTTGGACTAGAAGACCTCCAAGGTCCCTCCCAACTCTGCTATTGTATTATTGTATTATTAAATTCTTGCTTAATCCTATGCCAAGACTTTTCTTTTGGTGGGGACAACCATACTTATGTAACATTTCTAAGTCATTCTCAAGACAAGACCAGAAGTAAGAAAACTCCTTTTCTAACTATAACAATTTGGCAAAAGGGCCTCCATGTCCCATGCAGGTTCAGTGTACTTACTTTCAATTAGACATGGATACAGTTGCACTATTAATATAGTAATAAAAATGCTCCGTAAGCTTTTATTTGAAAGTCTTCTAAACCTGATCCTGTTTCTTTGTTTGAAATGAAGATTATATTGATTACCTGTGAGATTGCATACAAGTCACTGGTGACTGAGGAAGGATGTATACACTACAGAATTAGGACAGTGGAACATTGGAAGCAATTGGCTTACTCTGCTGCAGCAGCAGTAGCAAGCATTTCCTTTAAGCTATTAATTTTATTATTAGCACACCTGGAGACACAGTCACCCTCAGGGAAAAGCAATTCAATGTTTTGTGCTACAAAGACTAGTGCATATGATCAATGAGCTAGCTGGGGCTGTAATCTTTTCTGGAATATCTTTCATTTCAATACAAATGAATAAAGGAATTTCGTCTTGATAATGTAAATTTATAATCTCCTCTCACATTTCATCCTTTTGCTATTTTTTTGTACCTTCTTTCTCTTCAGTTTCATTTGGGCAGGAAATATTTCTTCTCTGAAGCGATAAAACTAAACTCACAGAAATGTATTTTACACTTATGTTTAGTAAGGAGTCACATTTAATGGTAAGCCAGCCATCATGATTTCAGAAATTATAACAGGTACAACAACTTAACATAGGGATTGTTCTTATTTTATAAACAGGTAAACAAACTTGCAAGATAAATTCATTAGACTAGTTGAAGCATTTTGATAGCATAATGTGGCTTTTGTTAGTTTGTTATAATGACTGAAACCATCAAATATTATTTAGTATCAGTTTTAGGTCATGTCAATATGGTTTGTTAAATTCCTGTTTATCATGAATATGGTTGTATCAAGCATGGGGGTAGTTAAAAGATTCATATTGATAAATTAGATAGGTGTCATTATTCCAGATATAATTTTATCTGGATGTTTATGAATGTGCCAGTACAACATATCTTTTGGGCATAACTGATGGAAAAATAGTTTGCTTTTTTGATTCATGGTGTTTACAGACCTATTGGTATTATGAGCTATTGATATTATGAGCAGAATGAAGACTAATGGGATGAAAAAACAATGTCCTGAATTTAAATTTAATATTAATAAATTTAATAAATTTAAAGAGTAGGGAAAAATAACTTTTTTTCCAGTATCAAATTGCCAAATTTCATTGGTAAATTGTACCATGTTTGCCCCGAAAATATGACATGTCCCGAAACTAACGCCTTGCCACATTTTTTGTGTGGGCAAAAATATAAGCCCACCCCCCAAAATGAACCCCCTGGGCAACCCCCCCCCTCCAGCCAGGCAGAGAACAGCTCACCGACCTAGCGGTATCCCGAAGGTGCAAAGCCGCAAGAGCCAGGAGGGGGGGAAAGGCGCTCTCGTTGCTTGCTGCCTTTGAGATACAACAAGGTTGGGGAGTGGCATTCTGTCTGGCCAGAGGGGGGAGTTGCTGGGTGACTGCTCCCTTGCAAGCGGGCTCCTGAAGAGTGGGGCACAGCCTCAGGGAGAAGGAGCCATGAGGTGATCATGCTCACGAGCAGCCGCCCGGCAAATCCCCTCTCCAGCCAGGCAGAGCACCATTCACTGACCTAGGGGGTATCTCTAAGGTGCCAAGCCATGTGGCGCTCCACCCCTCCCAGCTCCTGCGGCTTGGCACATTCGGGATACCCCTAGGTCAGTGCATGGAGCTGGGTGGGCTGCACGAACACCTGTTCCACCCCCAGCCTCACCAAGCTCTTGTGCAGCTCTTCCAGGACACCTCCGCTGGCCACCACCACCACGCTCCGAGCATAACTTCCAAATTCCAAAACTCTGCTGCCGAATCTTCCAGCATCGGCCGCTCTAGGAGTGCTCTCAATGGTGGGCCGGCTTCCAGACAGAAAGTCTTCCAGCAGCTGTCCCACCATAGAGAGTATTCCCCCAGAGCGGCCGATGCTGGAAGACTCAGCAACTGAGTTTTGGAGTTTGGAAGTTATGCTCGGAGTGTGGCCATGACGGCTGGTGGCCGTGCTCTGGGAGAGCTGTGCAAGGGCTTGGTGAAGCTGGGAACAGGTGCTCATGCAATCCCCCTCACCAGCCGAGCAAAGCTCCATGCACTGACCTAGGAGGTATCCCGAATGTGCCAAGCCGTGGGAGCTGGGGGGCCGGGCAGAGCGCCACGTGGCTTGGTGCCTTAGTGATACCCCCTAGGTCAGTGAATGGCACTCTGCCTGACTGAAGAGGGGATTAGCTGGGTGGCTGCTTGTGACCGTGGTCACCTCCTGGCTGCTTTGCCCCTGAGGCTGTGCCTGGCTCTTCGGGAGTCTGCTCTCAAGCAACCCCAAAACAATAAGCCCTCCCTGATAATAAACCCAAGGCCATATTTCATGGGGCAAAAGAAAATAAAACCCTGTCCTATTTTCAGGGAAACACGGTAGTCTAACACCATGTACTGTATTACTTAGAGTTTTCATTGTGTAGCTTGCAGAAAAAAATTCCATTGCTTCAGGAGTAGGATAAATTCATTCTGAATTCTGAAACTTGCATATTGTCATGTATTGTTACTGAGTTCAGTAGCTTTTACAGTTAATTCAGGAAATATGTCTGTATCATTAGTAAAATCTGGGGGAGAGATGTGTGATGAACTTTCTGTGTAGATTATCACTGATTCACAAGTCTCTTATATTGTGTCTGTTTTTAAAGAAAATAAATATGTTCAACATGAAATCATTATTACACTACTGTTTTTCCTTAGCGAATGTCTTGTATGAGAAGTGGAGAGAGGATATTTGCCTATTTCAAGCTTGGCTATTATAAAGTGATGAAATTAATATAATGTCAGTTCTTCTCAAGTTGTGGCATAAAAAAGTGGCATGGCTGTTTGAATGTATCTTTTTTACTGCCATACTAAAGAATCTATAGACGTCTATAGAGAAAATGCTTTGTAAGAAGACAACTCTATATTCAACACACCAGTAATCAGAATCCACATAATTGCTCTAAATAGATCAATTGTCTAAGTCAACAAATAAAAAAAGATGTGTTGATAATTGATACATAATCTATTTTCCTATAAGTAATTGAGTTTTTCTGTCTTCGTGTCTCAATTTAAACTGAAGGAAGTGCATGTTATATGCATAGTCTAGGATAAGTATGGACTATTCTAAATAATATTTTATAATTCTAATATACCGTTTAAATTTATGGGAGTTGTCATGTACCACATTTACCACCCCAGTTCTAAAGTGAGAGAATAGGGAATAATTAAGGACTACATAATTCTCCATTGGCAATCTAGATTTTTAAATTAGGGGAAAATATTATATGTTTCAAAGAGTCCAAATGGGATCTGAAAAGAATTCCTGGCACAAAAATTGCCAAATTTGTTCCTACAGTTTCCATGATAAATTCTCTTTAATCCTTATTTGGAATGACATGTATGAGAGAGGAGTGACCATCAAGTTTCAATTTACTTTGAACAATATTTGCACTGTGGTATAGAAAACTTACTGACTGTTTAAGAGTGACAGGGTCCTAACTACCAATTCATTTCTTACCTCTTTAAAGCATGTCCATGAAATAGATGGAGGAATTAGCAGAAAGCTCAAACACCTCCATCCCTAGAAGTCCATGGGATGTTGAGACATGACAGTGGAAGTAGTGGGGATAGCAGTGATGTAAGGGGCCAACTTTGGTAAGACATTTCTGCTTCAGAAACATACTCAAACATATTCTAGGTTGCCCCCAAATACTATGTGCTTATCATACTCAAGGTTTTGTTAAACATATACTGTAACAAAATACATATCTGGTAATGCAGTTATGTCTTTACAAGTACTATTTAAGCATTTAATCCTCCAGAGTTTCAAATTACAGAAAAGAAAGAAACCTTGCAAAGTGTAATCATAAACTGTTTAATTTTGTACATGCTGCTTGTTTTTGAGAATATTGGACAGTGTATAGTTTTAATTGCATACTAGTGCCACCTAGCCTCAGTTTGTAGCCTGGTGCTTATCTTTGTGAAATTCTCAAGGTATATAGTTCCTTTATTTGTTTTATAAGTCAAATATATTTTTCAACTTTCTAAAAAGGGTTTTACTTTTTCGGGATCTATTCCAGTCTTAGCCTTTGTTCAGATACTGTGAAAGTATTTATATGAAAACTCATATCTGACTGAATTGTATACACTTCTGAAGAATTGTTACAGTACATATATAGTTTCAACAAAATTCACAACGGTTATAATGTCCTATAAAGCCATACATATTTTAATAAAATATTTCAATACTAATTGTATACTTCTTAGTGATACCTGTTTGAAAATGTCTTGTGATCATCTAATAGATTTTTTTTTATTAATTTAATAATTAGCACATTTGATGTCATAATGAAATTAGTTGTCTTCTACACATTATATGTAGCCCTCTAGTGTATTTATCCACCAGGATGTTTGTTATGCTACCAGTAAAAGAGAGCCAGTTTGATGTAGTATAATTATAAGGCTAGAAACTGAAAGACTGTGAGTTCCAGTCCCACCTTAGGCACCAAAGCCAGCTGGGTCATCTTGGCCAATGACTTTTTCTCAGACCTAGGAAGGCAGCAATGGCAAAAAAAAACACTTGAAAAACCTTGCTAAGAAAGTTTCTGGGACTTGTCAGGGAGTCTCTTTGAATCAGACATGACTGAATGCAGGGAAGGGGAGGGGAAACATGTAAAGAAACAAATGATTGTAAATGTGAATAAAGTTTCTCAGGTAGGTAACTATGAAATTGAAGCACAATCTTCAGATTTGAATAGTATAATTCTCCTTGAAAATCAGTGCTGCGATGAAGGTTTTTTTTTGTATTAGCTGCTTTTTAAGGATTTCTACTAAGATATAACAAGTGTTTTTAATATTTGATAAGAAAAAGAAATTATAATTATGCTGTTACTTTATATAATAAATCCTTTATCTGCTATACCATACATTAATCAATAAACATACCAGGATCCCATCTAGTATAACCTTGTAAGGTTTCTTAAATTAATCCTTATTAAAAATATTGACTTGTTGTGACTTACTAGGTTTGTAGCTGCTGAGAGTTTTTCATCCTAATTAGGAGGTTAGGCTTCAGTGCTTAGACTGCAGATAATAATCCAATGTTTCTTTGTCTTGAAACATGAAAATCAAGTTTTGCCAATTGTCACAATTATGGAAATTACTCAGGCTCTTAAAAACAGTTCTGTACATATGTTTTATTTTAAATAAAATCAACTTGAGTTGTTCAAGAGTATTTTAGTAAGGTAAATCAATGCTAATAACTTAATCATATCAACACTACAGCAAATATTACAGTAGTCAAGTTAAGTAATTGTATATTTATTAATAATATTGTATTACACAAATCATTTTATTTAAAGGCAACTTTCATTTCTGCTGTATCTTGACTTTACTAAAAAATAGTTAGCATATATTTAAAATATATATTTAAAAAGAAAGTCAGAAGTCTTTTTTCCCTTCCATTTTGTCTTTTTTCTTATTTTTCTGACATTTGTTTCTTCAATACTTTTCTCTTATAATGAAACTTAATAGCATAGCACTTGTGTCAGAAGCACCAAGGTTGTTTCAGGTTGAAAGGATTAGCCATTGCCTGGGGATCCCCCAACTGGGCTCCTTTCATGTCTCTGGATGGAGCTGGAGCAAAGGATAGGAGCTCAACTCTGCTGTACTAGGGTCTCAAACATGGGTTTGCTAATCTCCACCCCAATGCCCTAATCATGCAAGCCATTGTGCTCCTTATGAAACTTCATATTTTTTTTTAAAGAGAGACAAACCACTTACAACATATCATCTGTTGATTGCTTATCAATAGATAATTATATTTTTTCACAATCCTCCTGCCACAGCTACAGGAGATATAAATCCAGGAAGAATCCTGTGAGCTGCTTTCATAGGGAAGAGCACAATCCTAGAAATTACGAGATATAGTATTCTTTTGGAATTAGATGGTTCTGAACATTCACAGTCCCAATCTTCAGAAGTTGTCTAAAAGACTATCACAACAGTTTTGAAAGCCTGTGAAAGTTCAAACAGTTCTAAGAGACCATATCCCCACTATACTGATTTTGAGTTTTAATTTACTGCATTTACAACAATGGTGGGATTAAGTCAGTTCACACCTATTCGGGAGAACCGGTTGGTAACTGTCTAAGCAGTTCAGAGAACCAGTTGTTGGAAGAAATATTTTATTTTTTCCCACTTTACAGGGCTAATCCTGTAAGGAAGGCAGGAAGGAAACATTCTGGTGTTGTTTCTAGCCTAATTTTTATTGCCCTGCTTACAGAAACTGCCTTTCCAGTTAACCCTTATTACCATTGTAACAACTAAGGCAAAGTGCCCATTGACCTGAGTGACATTGACTTGGCCATGCCCACATGATCACCTGACCACCGAGCCCCGCCTACCCAGCTGATCATTAGGGCAGAGAACTGGTTGGTAAATTATTTGAATCCCACCACTGATTTACAGTAATCTATCATTTGTATTATTTCATCATAAAGCATGTTATGCAAATGGTGCAGCTTACATTGTTGAAAAATGAGGTTATGCAAACATGATGTAATTATATAAATGACACAAATCAACCCAATGACATAGCTTGTGGCTTAACAAGTATTCAGAAAGAATGGTTATTCCTCATCCAAAGTTGTCTATTAAATTAAGGTTTCATTGTAAAGTCAATAAAATATATTTTTAATAACAGTTTGATATGCAAACTAATGAGAAAATATGATGATAGAGGCACGTGGATAAAGGCAAATGATAGGATAATTTGTCATTGGATTTTGCATAATCTTAAATAGCGCTGAAAAAATAGAATTAGAAACAATTAAAAATTTACCACAGCTCTCTCCAGTATGTGCAAATTCAATTCAGTTCCACTTCAAATAAAAGAGGAAAATTATTTCTGCTTTTTTAATAAAATATTTTCCCTAGATAATGTTCAGAAACAATTAGGCATTAGCTTTCATAAATACTAAAATACGTGTTAATTCAGTTTGAAATACATGAACCATACACACTTTGAAATTTGTCTGAAAAGACTCATTATAAACGAATGCTGTGAGAAGTATTCTCTTTCAAAATGGTGAAGCACCTGAATGCTTTTAATAAGTGGTTGTCATAATTTTAAAGAATTCTAGTTAAGCTACAAACCTTTCCTGGCAGACTTCAGATTCTGGTATATTCAGTGAGCCTACAACAATATAACTCTTAATAAGACTGCATTTAAATTAGTTAGTCTTTATTTCTCTAGATGTGTATTAATTTAAATGGGTAATCATGGCTGCATGCATTTTTTCTTTCCAGTGGGTAGTACTTATAACAATAAAAGCTATTTGATAAAACAATAATAAAATTACTGAATTACAGTAATTGAATAGACTGATTCAAGTGCCCTGTGGGCATGTGCAACCAAAAATACACAAGTTATACTCAAGAGAGAGTTGTTAAAAATATATACACTAACTAACCCTGAGATTTTGGAGAGAGAAATAATACCTTTAAAAAAAAGCTTTACGAGGAGGGCAAGGACATCATGGGAATGAAAGGTAAAAGAACAAAAAGCCAAAGAAAAGAGAAGTATAGAACACATTCAGAAAATTCAAGGAATTATAAGAACAGCTTAGAAGTGTGATATAAAACGTGCCCACTTCCTTTCTGTTTGGCTCAATAGCTGGGGAACTGGGCTTTGTTTTAATCTTTTGTGCATCTGTAATATAACTAATCAGAAAACATACTTTAGTTGTTCATAATTTTATGGAAATGTCTCCAATGTAACTCTCACACTGAACACTTAAGCTCATTGTTTTGTAACAATCTTGTATTGTTTTACGGAGAAGCAATTTAAGCAAAAACTGAAAGACAACATTGGTCCAGCAATGTTGTTTACTATTTTTATCCCCACATTTCAACTGAAAAGCATCCTCAGTGTGTTTAACTAATATAATTGCTGATTTCAAGGCAGTAATGATTACATAGTCATATTAATGTGTTGTGGCCCAGCAGGAGCCGTTGGAGCTACCACCAGACTCCGACAGTGAGGGGCCCGATGAGTCGGCTCTGGAGAATGTGGAGGACCCTGGACAGGGTTCCGACTCCGAGCAGGGCGCAGAGAGGCTGGTTGGCCACCAGGAGGCGCCTGAGCCTTGGACCAGTGGGGAGGAGACAAGGGAGAGTGAGCCGGATGCCAGTAGTGAGTTGTTCCTGAATGCATGCCACCGAAGAGCTAATAGGCGTCAAGAACAGTTGCACAGTTACAGGAGGTAATTACACTCAGCTGGTGGTCATTAGGCTCCTCTCCAGACTATAAAAAGACTACTTGTGCACACGCCCCTCTTGCAGAAGTCAACGCTTACATGGGCTGGGTGTAGCAGTGATTTGTTGTGATGAGCATGGGGCGACTGGACTGATGGTAAGCCCCCGCTACCACCGGACTAACTGCTGCTGCCTCCTCCTCCTCTAACAGCACCGCTGTATTTGCTGCCTGGCGCTGCGGCTGAGGTGAAGCCACCAAAGCTCCCGCCGTGCTTTTGAGGAGCCTTGAGGCACGGGAGCCAGTAGGAAGGTGGCAGAGGGGCGGGAGCAGGAAAAAAGGCCCGATTGTTCCTCAAAAGCACGGCGGCGGAGGAGGGGGCAGGGCAGGGGTAATGCAGTGCCCAGCTCAGGTGCTCCGAGCGGAGGGGGAGGAAGCACTGCTGCTGCCATGGGCGGGAGCTTTGGCGGCTTCACCTCAGTGCCAGGCGGCAAAAATTTTAATCAAGAACAAGCCTCCCCCACCCCGCCCCGCCCGCCAATGGTGTCCCGCTTTACCAGTTTTAAAATCTGGTCACTTTACTTATATAATTTATCAGGAGATGCATGAATTAAGGAACAATAATTCCATGTTGACAACAAAATGGTTTCCATGATACATTTTCCACTGGAATGAATTTTTTTAGAGTTATTTCAGAAACCAGTCATATAAAGTAGCCTCTTCAGGATAGTTGGTGCATTCATTCATGATTTAGGTATGTATGTTTATCAGAAAATGTTATTATTTATTTTAAATTTCTATTTTTAGCACCAAAACCAGATTTGAGATAAACCTTCATGTTATCAATTCTTCCACTGGTAAATTGCTGCAAGGAATTTTATGTGAGTTTAGTGAGTTTAAATTGCTGCAAGGAGTTTAAGTGATTTCATTTACAAGCTGAACCAATCCTATAAAGAGGTAAAGAGGTATTTGTAATTCTAGTCTCAGTTAAATATAAGGAAATAGACACTGCCATACAAACTCAAAATAGGCAACCTTTTGGAACTGAGAACACACAATTTTTAAATTGTTAGCTCAGGTCCACAGTTAGTTTTCTCTTCTTGAAATAGATTCACAGAGAGGAACAATGTATCCCATTGGTGGATTGTTTTGAAAGGACTAATTCTTTTCTGCAACGATTATTTGAAAGAAATGCTTTTCTTCAGCAAGACTTTCTATTCTTTCTTTTAAAGAAAATATCCAGTGTTTTTCCTCTGTATTTCTTACATCAACACATTTTATAAGTATATATTTTATTTAAATATTGTGGTATATATTAATAATGAGCACAGATTCAACAAGAACAAAAATTTTAAGAAGAGATTGGACAATCATTGTCTGAAATAGTATAGGGTTTTTTGCTTGAGCAGGAGGTTGGATTAGAAGATTTCTAAGTACCTTCAAATTTTGTTATTTTGTTATTAAGGGTGTGGTTCTGAGGATTTTCCCTAATGCAGATCTTATCACCAAGCTAAAGAAATAAATAAAATTCTTTAGGTAGAGGAAAAATGGTATTTACGCATTTCTCCTTAGTGCAAGAGGAATACTGTGTGGTCCTTACTCTGATATAGTAAAGTCAAAAAGTGGAGCAAGGGCACAGCTGACTTGGGGTTCACTTTGATTATGAGAAGGGAGGGAGGAAGGAAGGGAGGGAGGAGGAAGGAAAGAAGGAAGGAAGGAAGGAAGGAAGGAAGGAAGGAAGGAAGGAAGGAAGAAAGGGAAAAAAATCTTTTACTTTCATAGTATTGTTACAAATTTTGAATGCCTTTAAATAAAACAGAATTTTCAACTTTGGATGCCCCGCCTACTAATAGAATTGCTCTACTTTTCCACCCACAGTGTTACAGAAGCACATAGAGATCTTTTTTTTTCATTTATGCATTCTTGTGCTGTGTGTTTTTAAAATTTCTTGCTTTGTAAATGTTTTACATATTATGGAATTGTGTATTGTAATTGTGTAGTGGAGCAAAACTAATTTTGTTTAGAAAACTTGTTTATTTTTTTTTAATATAACAGCAGTTGACATTACAATTAACACTTTCACACGTAACACCACATAAAGGTTAACTCAGAAAACCTGAAAATGTGTCTATTCCTCTCTGAATGAGCAATTAAGAATTCATTGAAATTACAATGAGAAACAATATCCAAAAGATATTCCTTAGTAGCAAGCTTTGTGTTAATTAAATTTTACTGCAATTAAAAGGTCAATGGCTTACATGCATGTATTTTAATGCAATTTTAAAAGCTAACAGAAATTATCTTTGACTTATGATTATTTGGTGATATATTACTAGAATTAGATAGCGTAGTACAACATGATTTAGAGTTGTTTATTATATACAGTAGAGCAGGGCAACTTAACCAAAATGGCTAAGTAGAGAAATGTGGTTGGTGAAGTATAAGAAAACATATTAAATTTAATGAGGCCATGACCTTGGAAATTAAGGAATAATGCCAGGCAAGTATAACATTTGCAATATATAAGAACTCTGCCTCTTTGAATTATGAAAACAAAGGTTTTGTCACCATTGTGGTCACACACACACACACACACACACACACACACACACGTACGTACAACACACACACACACATATATACGTACGTACATACATACATACATACATACATACATACATACATACATACATGCAGGTCTTGGCATATTCGGGTCTTTTCCCATGTAAGATTGACAGTATCTTGGTGACGTTTCAACGAGGTCACACTCGTCATCTTCAGGCTGGTGCCTTTGGATTCATGCTTGCGTGAGCAAAGCGTGATCGGAGCTGCCGTTTTTCTATAAATATAGGTGGGGTTGTGTGGAATGTTGGCTTTGTTGCTTTAAATGGATTGGTTGGCTGTGTTGTCACATCTTGATTGTTTAATGGAATTGATGTTTTGTGGGGGTGATTGGTGATGGTATCCTGTGTTGTTCTGGATCCTGTGTTGGTTTTTGTGGATGTGACTCGTTTATTGACTAGGGCTAGTTTCCAGTTGTCTGGTAGGCGAGAGGTATCATCACATTTATTCATGTTGTGGGGGTGTTTCTCTATTTAGATAGCTTCCATAATTATTCTCTTGTTGAAGTGTTCAGTTTTGGAGAGTAATTTGGTTCCTTCAAAATCAATTTCATTTCCTGTTGCTTTAAGGTGCTGGAAAGGGGAAGAAGTTTTTTCTTCTTTTCTGACTGCATTCTTGTGTTCTGTGATGCGTGCATTTATTTTACTATTAGTTTGTCCAATGTATGTTGCAGGGCAGATTTTGCATGGTATTTCATAGACTCCTTGGTTTTCTAGCTAGAACTTGTCTTTGGGATTTCTTAAGATGTTGGCTATTTTTTGGTCAGTGCCAAAGGCTGTCTTGATATTGTGTTTATATTGTTCGTCTCTAGGTTTATTGTCTTTGTCATTATTATTCTATTGTCTTATGTTGTTTTTGTTTTTCCCTGTAGTTTTTATGATTATTTTATTTTATTTGCTTTCTTACTTTTAAATGTTTTAACAATTGTTAATCATTCAGTTATTTATTAAATATTTAATAAATAAATGATAAAAATTTAGTTCTACTTCCTGCAGTTCATACACTTACTCACTTTCACATTTTTTTTGTTAAAACTGGTCCACTACTGAGCCACAGTGTTGCAGTGGTTAGAATGCAGTACTGCAGGCTACTTCTGCTGATTACCAGCTACCAGCAATTTGGCAGTTCACGTCTTATTGGCTCAAGGTTGACTCAGCCTTCCATCCTTTCAAGGCCAATAAAATAAGGACCCAGATTGTTGGGGGCAATATACTGACTATGTAAACTGCTGAGAGAGAGCTATAAAGCACTATGAAGTGGTATATATAGCAATAGCAGTTAGACTTATATACCGCTTCATAGGGCTTTCAGCCCTCTCTAAGTGGTTTACAGAGTCAGCATATTGCCCCTAACAACAATCCGGGTCCTCATTTTACCCACCTCGGAAGGATGGAAGGCTGAGTCAACCTTGAGCCGGTGAGATTTGAACAGCCGAACTGCAGAACTGCAGTGAGCTGAAGTAGCCTGCAGTGCTGCATTTAACCACTGCGCCACCTCGGCTCTTACTGTCTTATATGTCTAAGTGCTATTACTATAAGTTTAGTAGCCATTTCCAAAACAGGTAAAGATGTTTTTTTCTAAAAAAAAAAAAAAAATTCAGTCCATCCTACTTTCACAAAAGATGTGAGGAAATTAAAAAATACAATCTTCCCACCCTAATCGATTTATGTATGTAGGTTGCCCAGGTGAAAATAGAGAACTCATTAGAATTCTTGTATTATTACTTTATTTATTTAATATATTTCTATAGGTGCATGTAAGATCTTATTAATAAATCTTACTATCCAGAGCTATGCCAGATCTTGTTCCTAGGACTAACTGTTTCCAGTCTTGTCTGCTATAGAGAAGCCTGACACTATTGACATTAGGAATGGCATGGATATATTTGAAATTTTCTGGAAATGTTCTTTTTTTAAAAAAAATGATAATATCAATTCATCACAATTCTTTCTTCTCTTCTGCTGACTCCCAGCAGAACTGATCATTTTATTCTTTTCCCTAGCTGCAGCATTATATCTATAGGAATGTTCTCTTTCATAAAGATCTGTAAACAGATGAGAAAATTTCTTTTAAATTCTGTGGTAGAAGTTTCTTCATCCAAGAATACTTGCAATTACATTGAATGAATTTTGAGGATGGTGAAATAATAATTCTGTGGTTTTAAGCCCAAAATGTGCCAATATTTGGATGTTTCTGGTTTATATCATAATAATCCAACTCCTAAATTATATCTTTAATAGCAAGGTAACTGTAACCAACCTATATTAAATTCTTTGAAGTTTATAATATAAATAAAATGGAATTTTAAGTTATATTAACCTTCTTTTAAGATCAAAAGAAACTAATTTCATATTCATTAAAACAGCTTTCCATTGGAATAGGAAAACAGGAAAATCAACCTTTTTATTCCAAACTTTTCATAAATAGTTAATATAAATTTTATAATCTTTTTTCAATTCTTTATAAAAATAGGTTCCTATTCCTAGCAGCCTGATTCTACCAAATTTTATAACAACTGGATAACTTCAAATTACCTGATGTCAAGGCCATAATTGAAAACAATATGAGTTTAAACTAAATATCCTGTTAGGAACTACACAGGTAACACCAAGAGTATGTTTAAGTGATAGCTGAGCTATTAAATTAATGACTATTTTTCAATAGGTAAGACTTATATGAATGTATGACATCAGTATATGCATTATATCTTACGTTTTGCATCCTAGGAGATTAAAGTTAGAACAGTATATGCATTCCCTTGTTGGGAATAATTTGAAAATTACACCGATTACACTGAAGTGATCTCTTCCCTTTTGTAGGATGAATTAGGTGTTTATAGATATTTTGCATTTATGTGTCATGTTGCGTGTTACGGAAATATGTGTCATCCAAGTCTTTTCTGCACCTGATCATTTAAGCTTTATAGATTTTTGACAGCTGACATCTCAGTTATCTTGAAGGTCACCAGAGAGCTGTAAAAATGGAATATTTGTGATGCAAAACATTGAACTTTTTTGAAGATAGTACATAACTAAATCTGAAACACTGGTTGGATTTAGATAATCATTATATATTAATTTTGTATTGTTTTAATTATTTTTAATTTGTTTTTAATTTTAGATGTATGTTGCCCACGTTAGAAATCAAATCAATAAATATTAACAATAGCATTCCACAGTGTATGTAGAATTCTATATATTCATATCTAAGGTGACCAGATTTTCAGATTGGTAAAGAGGGACACCATTGACCGGGGGGGAGGGGCTTGATTAAAAGTTTTATATTTGTCAAAAGGTCACACAAGGCGATTATATGACCCCAGGACACTGAAACCATCATAAATACGAATCTGTTGCCAAACATCAAAATTTTGATCACGTGACCATGAGGATGCTGCAATGGTCGCTAAGTGTGAAAAACGGTCGCTAAGTGTGAAAAATGGTCATCAGTCACTTTTTTCAATGCCATTGTAACTTTGGTCACTAAATGAATTGTTTGAAAGCTAAAGCTAGCTTGCATTATAATGCCTTATGCTAGCTTACATTTTCAAGAGAGAGAAGCTAAACTCCTTATTAGAATTGAAATAGAAATGAATAGAGTAGAGTAGAGTAGAGTAGAATAGAATAGAATAGAATAGAATAGAATAGAATAGAATAGAATAGTTTATTAGCCAAGTGTTATTGGACACACAAGGAATTTGTCTTTGGTGAATATGCTCTCAGTGTACATAAAGAAAAATAAAATAGAATACATTCATCAAGAATCAGAAGCTACAACACTTAGTGATAGTGTCTCTCTCTCTCTCTCTCTCTCTCTCTCTCTCTCTCTCTCTCTCTCTCTCTCTCTCTCTCTCTGTCACACACACACACACACACACACACACACACACACACACACACACACACACTCCTCCTCTGGATTCACTGGGCCATTTATAAATTCCCCCTCCTGTGCACACCTTCAGTGTCTCTCTCTCTCTCTCTCTCTCTCCCTCTCTCTCTCTCATACACGCACACACAAACACACACACACTCCTCCTCTGGATTCACTGGGCTGTTTATAAATTCCCCCTCCTGTGCAAACACTCCTTCAGCCTCTTTCTCCCCTCTTTCTGGATTCGCTCCAAAGTTTTTAAAATTACCTCTTCTGTATAGAGACCAGGTTATCAGCCACGTGAGACATATGCTGTGTTTCTATGGCACAGTAACCCCTTTCCCAAACAACATGCAATGCCAATTTAGAAGCCCCAAGCAGCTGAGGCAAAGCAGCAGTCTGGGGAGAGGGGAGGGGCTGAGCTTGGACAGCTTCGGAGGCAGCTGCTAGCTCTGAGAGAGAGAGAGGAAGAGAGAGGGGGAGAGGAAGAGGCTGCTCAAAGCAACAGAAGAAGAAAAAATCCGTGAGGGAAGCCTGCGGTCTCCACATGGAGTAAAGTGTTCTCCTCCCTCAGCCATTGGCGACAGCTCCCAAGGACGCGCGGGCGTGAATGCGCTCGGCTCGAAGAATATATGCTCCCAGTTGCTAGGAGAGCCTCAAGGCGGCTGAAGGCTTTTTCGTAACTTAAAAATATCAGGACTTTTTTTTAAAAACCAGGGATGCGGGACAAATTGTTCAAAAGAGGGACTGTCCCGCTGAAATTGGGATGTCTGGTCACCTTATTCATATCATCAAAATTTATGTTTTCTTTTGTGCTGGTATTTGATCACTTTTTTCCATGCTTGTCTTGGACTAAAATAAAGAAAAATGAATAAAGAGCCAAGGTGGCGCAGTGGTTAAATGCAGCACTGCAGGCTACTGCTAGATCAGCAGGTCAGCGGTTCAAATCTCACCGGCTCAGGGTTGACTCAGCCTTCCATCCTTCCGAGGTGGGTAAAATGAGGACCCAGATTGTTGGGGGCAATATGCTGACTCTCTGTAAACCGCTTAGAGAGGCCTGAAAGGCCTATGAAGCGGTATATAAGTCTACTGCTATTGCTATTGCTATTGCTAATAAACAGGCAGGTACAAATTTAATTGAATATAATTTCCAGAATCCCAAATTATTCCTTCATACTTCCTTCCTCCCTCCCTCCCTCACTCCCTTCCCTTCCTCCCTCCCCCTCTCTCTCTCATGTTTTGAAGTGCAATTCCAAGGTTACAAAAATAATGGCTTATTTCTAAAGTTTTATTAAATCGAAAATAGGAATGTGTCTTATATTTTACTATTGCTTAGATTGGACTTCTGTCTCCAAAGCACATAATCAGGAATCTGATATGTAGCCAACAAACTGACAGCCAAACTTATTTCAAGTGTTTCTGTTTTTTGTCCTGATAGAAAATATAGTAGTGTGAATTTCAGAAGTCTGAAAGTAAATATAGACTTTTTTTACATGTTAACCCCTAACGCTAACCTATTTAACATTCAGCTTCACATTTTTTAATCAATTCAGACTAAACACTTAATTGAACTTTATTCTAGAATAAAATGAGAAATGCAAATGACTGGCATTAATAAGTCTCCACCCCAATCCCCTGAGGTCATGAATTTAAGGCTGTCAGGATTTTCTACCAATGGGAAAACAATGCTTTAAACTGTATCTATTGCCTGAAGCAAATGAATTGCCCAATCTATCATTCAATTTACACAGCTGAATATTGTAAATGGTATCCTGACCAATGTATCAATTAGAAAAGAATGTAGGATGTAAAATGAAATATATAAATATTCTCTAGCTAAGCTATTTTAAGATTGAAGGGTGATGTAAGACCTTAAAAAATACAACTAGTATTAAAAGGTTTTATATATATATAAGGTTTTATATATATATATATTTGTCTTTCCAATCAGTGAGGTTTAACTAATTCCAGTTTTGTGTTTATTTTTCTATTTTATACAATGGTGTTTTGTTTTATTTTATTTTGTTTACCAGTAGACCTCAATTTATAACCATTCATTTAACAATCACTCCAAGTTACAACACTGAAAAAAGTGACTTAATTGGTCTTCACACTTATGACCATTGCAACATGCTCATAGTATTGAAAATTTGGCCACTTGTCAACCGGCATTTGTATGGTGACTGCATGATCCTGATCGCCATTTGAGACCTTTCAAGCCAGCTTTTGATGAGCAAGCCAATAATGAAGACTGTTTCACTTAACAGCATGATTCCCTTAACATCTGCCTTGATTCCAGTCCCAATTGTAGTTGTGGACTGACCTCTATAAGGGACTGTTCAATCTTTGGTTGTATTTGAACTATAAAAGATTTCCTTACAGTTTACTTGTAATTTAATTCAAAGGGCTGCATTAAAATTTTCCTATTTCAAGGAATTTTTAGAGTCAAATGAAAATCTTTATCCCAGCAAAATGTTTAGCAATGCTATGCGTAATTATTGCTAAACATAATGTGCATGTCATTGAACTGAATATACAGAATTAATCATGTCAATATTTTTTCTGGAATTTTGACTTCCAATATTATATCATATTATTCTTATGATTGGCACCTAATATAGCCGGGGCGGTGAACCTATGGCATGAGTGCCACAGGTGGCACGTGGAGCCATTTGTCAGGGCATGCGAGGCGTTGCCCTGTCAGCTGGCTAGCGCGCATGCGCACGCTTACAAGCTGCGTTCAGCCTTCTTTAAAGCCATTTCTCGCCCAACCAGGCTCCAGAGGCTTTATAGGAGCCTGGGGAGGGTGAAAGCAGCCTCTCCTGCCCCCCGGAGACCCTCCGGAGGCTTCAGGAGCTTCCTTGAAGCCTCCGGAGCGCAAAAAAAATGGCCCTATGTTCCTGAACTTCAAGTTTTCTGTCCTCAACAGGCTTCAGGGAAGCCCCCTGAAAGCTCCGGAGGAGTAAAAACGGCCCTATGAGAAACCAGGAGTGACTTCTGGTTTGCTCGTAGGGTCATTTTTTGCTCTCCAGAGACTTCAGGGAAGCTCCTGAAGCCTACGGAGGGCCTCTGGGGTGGCAGGGGAGGCTGTTTTCACCCTCCCAAGGCTCCTATGAAGCCTCTGGAGCCTGAGGAAGGTGAAAAAAGCATGCAAAAAATGGGGAAAGCGCCTGTCATGCACGCATGCACGCTGGGGAGGCCGTGTATTGCATTATGGGTGTGGCATGTCCATGCATGACCCCCCTGCACTCCCCCCTGCTTATGGCATGCATGCCAAAAAAGGTTTGCCATCACAGAAATATAGTATCATTATAAAAATAAAATAAATATAATACATTTATTTTATTATTCATTTTAAATATAATGAATTATAAAATAAAATACATTACAAAAATACATGCAATATTTTTATGGATATGTTTTTTGTTTAAATAGTATGACACATTAGAGTGGTTTGGTGTAGGATAAGGATGAAGGTTCATTCCCTGAACTTGTGGGTTGTTTTATGTAAGCAATTCCATCATACATTGATCTACAATCACCTACGAACCTGTGAGAATCCAAATCAACTGCATAGACAACCAGAGACAGCACCAACCCCCAACCAACCCACACAATCCCCCCCAACCAGCGCGTCACCTCCCAATGACCCTCACCTGATGTAACCTCTCCATCACAAAACTTTCACTGATGACTCACACCTGACCCATCATAAGACCCATTAAAAGACCCTGACTTGAGACAACCATACCTAATCCATTATAAGACCTTCACTTGACACACCCACACTTGACCCATCATAAGATCTACACTGACACTGTCATTCCCTAAACTCTGCTGAAGATGGTACCTACCCTGGTAACAAAATGTTTGGAAACCAACCCACAAGCTCAGAAAACAAACCTTCACTGTTATTAACATTTATAATTTATATTTATCAGGTATCCTATTAACTAAATCCTGATTAGACAAACTGCATGAATTAAAAGAGGGATCCTCTTGCTCAAAACCTATGCTTTACTATATAGTTCCAGTATCAATAGTATATATTACATAGATAAGAGTTCATGCTGTCAAACATTTTGAGAACAAATAGCCTGAAACCTTGGAATTTTAAAATAGACATCAAAATCACTTGCCATTGGCCAATTTGAGTGAGGTTGATTGGTACTGAAATCAAACTGGTTTGTTTCAAACTCTGAAAACAAAGTATATTTTCAAAGTTTTTACAGTTCTGATAAAGTACATGACTGAATACTGTGTTAGTATACTATACAAACATTATCTAATTATGTCTATAAGTAACATATTTGAGAAAAAACTACAGTAACAATTTACAACTATTTTAGTGTATTTTTGATGTGAATGTGTGTTGAATATGATCACTCAATGCTATTTCCTAAGTATGGGAGGCTAAATTCCTGAAATATTGGAGAAGCAAAGCTGATTTCCTTAGAGGTATTAAATAGAAAGTGTTCAAACCCCAAATATGCAAAATGAATATATCCCCAGCTAAGGTGCTTTGCAAGTCAAGTAGGTGAAAACAAATGAGGATTTTATATGCCTATATGCAGTGCTTACTGTTAGTGTGAAGTGAAGTGAAATGAAATAGTCAACATCTAGCAGAATAAATTCCCCTAAATGCATAATGGCCTGGATGGATGGATGAATGGATGGATTCAAGCAATCCTGCTGCCTAGTGGTAACAGGGCTGATAGGGCAAGTATTAAAATATATATTGGCACATTGCTCAATATATAATAATGGATATTATCCTTGTACTAATTTGCAGAAAAAAGCCAGTAAGAGAAAAGCAAATTAAGTAAAAAAATATTGTGAATTCAGTGTTTAAAGATATATATGTGTGTTTTGGTAGATTTTCACAGGTATAGGTATGCTGGTCTTGTTGAATTCGGGCCTTTTCCCATGTAAGATTGAGATTGTCTTGGCAACGTTTTGGTGAGGTATCACTCACCATCTTCAAAAACACCAGCCTGAAGATGGAGAGTGAGACTTCACCAAAACGTTGCCAAGACAATCTCAATCTTACAGGGGAAAAGACCCGAATACAACAAGACCAGCATATATATACATATATACATACATATATACATACACACACAAAGACACACACACACACACACACACACACACACACACGTGTGTGTGTATGAAATACATTACTATTACTAAGTATATAAAATAGTAAATAATTACTATTTTTTTGCTTTTTAATATATTTTTAATGCTTTGAAATAGTTGGACAAAAGCCCACAGTAAGAACTTGTGATAGTTTTGGCAAAATTGTAATTTTCCATAGGTAGGCCTCATAGGTACCCATGTGTACAATATTGTTCTCAAATGCTCTTAATGGTTTTGAATAATGGAAGGTTTTCCATAAAGCTTTTTGGTAAGATAAAGAAAGTGTAAATTAGTTTACCAACAATAGTCATACTCATTCCATATGCAGCATTAATGGAGCCCATTAAATGGTTTGTGTCATATGCTGTCACCGGGGTGGGAGGTGATATTGTTATATTGTATGATATTAATTTATTTGATTCTTTTTGTTAGTTTTTATTATTTTAAATGTGGTTTTATATTCTGTAATCCACCTTGAATCACCATGGTCAAATAGGTGGCAATATAAATCCAATAAACAAATAAATTAAATAAATAAATTACCTGTTTATGATAAGAACATAACTGCCAGTTTTGACTTATTTGGTCAGTATGTCACGGACATAATACCAGCACAGTGTTACTGCAAATATGCTCACAGTATTCAATTTAAGCCCATAATCTTCAATTGATAGAGCCTACCAATGAAAGAATCTTTATTACAGCCTATGAACAGTCATAAAACATACTGCATGCATAAAATTAATATTGATAAATTCATTAATTAGGTAAGTGTATGAATCTAACTGCTGCTTATTTGACAAATTTCATGACTAAATTTGAATACAAATATTGTAAATAGTTATTTGAATCCAAAAGTAAGCGTTTCAAACAGAATTGAATGCATGCAGAATATTAATTATGTGAGGTTAACAGCTCACAACAAGCATCAGAGTAAAATAAATAATGCAGTGGGGCATCTTTGCTGATTTAGTTGCTTCTGGGATTGGAACTGGATGCCCTAGTATCTCCTTTCTAAAAATATTGAGGGAGCACATTGACCCAATAATGGGTCAGACACATGTCAAAATTAATGCCCTTCTTATTTATTTTGGGACAGTAATTTGGACTAGATACTATAGGACTGCAAGAGCTTTTTAGAAATACATATTTTGGGCAGGATATTTGGTCTGATTCAATATTAATATTCTTGAAAAGTGGCTTGGTAAGAGTTTGCTTCTTTAATCTAATGAGACTATTTATACAATGCATAGATTACGTTGCAAACTGAAATGCCTATATCCCATCAATTGGAAATACATTGACATGAATCCAGGATGTTTCCCATTTTCCTAATGGCCAATAACTCTTTTAAGAATTTGATGGAGAATAAATGTTCAGTCATAATGCAAAAATATAGCAAAATTCTTTTTATAGCATTGGTAAAATGAAAATAAAAATAAAATACTGTATATAATACTAAACATGGATTTTTTTTAAAAGCCATTAAATATTCTTATACAGAATATATAAGAGCTTGATGAAAGGTATTATTTTCTCATCTTCATGTAACTGGTTATAAAATATACAATGAATAACTGGCACTGAGAAGAATGTCTAAAGGCAAATATCAGGACAAACAGTATGCTTATCTGAAAATTCTTTGTTCGTATGTTCCTAGTGCAGTGGTCTTTATGGCTTAAGAGATAATCTCTTTTTTAAAGCTGAAAAGCACACATTTCCTCTGTACCTCAACTGCTGTTCATAAAGGCATACATTCTTACATGCATACAGATTGGAGCCTAAATAATTTCTAATACTTTTGTGACAATTCTTTCTTTATATATTCTTATTACTTTGTTACATTTTTTTTCTCTGTTAATCTCATGATTTTTCTCTTATCATAGGGCTGTCAATTATTTAAAGCTTAAATGTTCCCTTTTTCTAACTATCACATTATTTTTGGTCCCATTTATCAAAGTCCACTTCTAAAAAAATAAGTAGTGTTATGCTGCACCCCAGATAGAGAGAGAAAAAATGTAGGGATAAAGTGCTTGACTGTTATTGTTGCTGTTGTTATTGTTGTTTTGCTAAGTCTGTTTTACGTTTCTTAACAGCCTTTAAGACCGTTTTAAGTCTGTCTGATAGTTTACATTTCTTGTAAACAATTAATGGGAAATCTTGCCAGATTTCTGCTAAATTTCAATGATGTAATATTGCGACAATCCAATAATTGTTCACATCCATCTTAAAAGCTGACAGACCCCTATATTTTTAGCCTTTTATGAAAACATTAAAATACCTACATGAATATTATCTGTAGTCAGTGGCAAACAGGTAATTAAAGATGACAAGATACTATGTGTGCTATGTAGTTAATGTAAGCATGGAATAAAAGCATAACAATATCACATAAATCATAATATCCTATTTCACGTGCAATACAGGATATGTATTTTACTTGGTGTAACATATAAAGCATGCCTCAGTCATAACATAAATAATGGCAAGGAGATGTGGATGATAATAACATTCATATCAATAATCAACATCATCATTTGCAATAGAATAATTGCACATTAAGGAACTGTTATTTCAATTGCCAGTTTTCCATTTTATTCTCCTTTGTATTTGTTCTGACTAGATCACTATGATTCATATATATTAATGCCACCTCTTTATTTTGAATCAAGTGCAATTTCTGTATTTGCCTGGTAATATGGTAGCATAGACGATGTGGTGGCTCATTGGCTAAGATGCTGAGCTTGTCAATCAGAAAGGTCAACAGTTTGGTGGTTTAAATCCCTACTGCTATGTAATGGAGTGAGCTCCCATTACTTGTCCCAGCTTCTGCCAACCTAGCAGTTCAAAAGCACATAAAAATGCAAGTAGAAAAATAGGAAGAACTTTGGTGGGAAGGCAATAGCGTTCCATGTCCCTTTAGGCATTTAGTATGCCGGCCACATGACCATGGAGACATCTTTGGACAGCACTGGGTCTTCGGCTTTGAAATGGAGATGAGTACCATCCCCTAGAGTCGGGAATGACAAGCACATATGTGCAAGGGGAACCGTTACCTTTACCTTTATGGCAACATAATTGATTCTACTTTAGGAATCTATTTTCAGTTGAAAAGCCAGATTCATTTGGACATGTATATATATTTGAATAAACACAAACAAACAAGACACAACACCATAAAAACATATTCCATTACAAATTATAAAAAGTGTGTCAATTGGTTACAAAGAACTTTCGTGCATCCCTTCCACAGTCATCACCTAAAATCCATATCAAATTGTATATTTTACATCAAATATTTTTATATTATATATAATTACTATCATCATACCTCATCTTTCATATGACTATAGTTGTTTTAACATCCAAAATTCAAAGCAAAACCACATAATGCCATTCCATTGTCTATTTTCAATATCATCCAACAACATTCTATCTTTGTGAAATGTTCTAAATAAAAATTATGTTTGATAACAAAGTTTCTAAACCTTTCTTAATCACTGTTTACAATTTATATCCAATTTCAATATTATAGGCTTTCATACATAACTAAGTTTCAAAACTTCCTTTCATGGTCACCATTTAAAAAATTATACCAAATTTTGTCTTGTTGAACCAATATATATGTATACATTAAATCATTATCAATTATCTATCTAGCTATATCCATTATCACTTCATTTTTAACATAATGCTCTAATTTTAACTATTTAGCTAGTATTGTGTTAATAGTTTTCATATCTCAACCTGTGTCTCTCCAGTACAGTCTTATTTCTTTTGCCTTATGTTGGATTAATCTTCTGGGTATTTCCTTAATCAACTTTGTGTGGATTTCTCTTCGCACCTTGTTGCTTGTTGCATGTCTTATAAATTCTTGAAACCCTCCATCAGCTTCTTTAATCAGCTTATCTTTGGTTATCAGCAGTGCTTTTCTCAACATTCCTCTCCTTAAATCCATCAATTCCTCTCCTTTTTCTCCTTTTATACCTTAAAATGTGGGGTAGAGCTCCTTTCCATCTCTCTTCCCTTTCCATGTTACATTCTTTCCATTTCCAACCACACTCAGATCACTGTCAATGCCGACTGGCCACCACGCGGAGGAGAGCCTTCTCGGTGGTAGCCCCGACCCAATGGAACGATCTCCCCCTGGAGCTTCGTACCCTCACCACCCTCCAGACCTTCCGCACAGCCCTTAGAATCTGGCTATCCCGTCAGGCCTGGGGCTAAAGATTGTAACCCGCCCGAATGGTATGAATGTTGCGTTTTAATCATGTACTGTCTTATATGTAAAAGTCTGGTCCCCCCCTTCCTTTTGATTGTGAGCCGCCCTGAGTCCCCTCAGGGAAAAGGGCGGCATATAAATAAACAATCCAATCCAATCCAATCCAATATCCACAGTTATCTTGCCTCTTTGTTCATTTTTCCCTTGGGTTTTTGAGACTCTAATCTCCACTTTTTCCATTAGTTGGCTATCTTCAATTTCATCAAATTTTGTTATATTACCATCTATATTTTCAATTCAATTCAATTCAATTTATTAGATTTATATGCCGCCCAATCCCGGAGGAATTTTCCAATTTCTTCTCAATTTTCTCTGATGTTTCTAATAATTTTTGAATTTCAAACATAATCTGTTGTATTGTTATGGTTTCTTCTTGGGATGGTGTCATTGTCCAATTTATAAACACTGCCACTCTAGTTGGAAAACAAAGCTTTGTTTTTCACTTCTCTCTTGCTGCCAAAGAGACATTCAAAGGGCACCTGCATAAACAACCCATCTTATCTCTTTACAAGCTAAAACCTTTGAAGTGCAAGGTCAAAATGATCAAAGAAAAG
This sequence comes from Thamnophis sirtalis, assembly GCF_051295495.1. NCBI lineage: Eukaryota > Metazoa > Chordata > Lepidosauria > Squamata > Natricidae > Thamnophis > Thamnophis sirtalis. The sequence continues at coordinate 107,615,475 of NW_028261383.1, read as the reverse complement.
AGAGAAAAAAATGTTTCCAGAACTCAGCCTCCAACCTCCAAGTGCAGTGTAACTTCTTTTCCCTGTGATGTTATTTCTCTCTTTATATTCCTTTTAAAGATCTTACTTACTTACTTACTTACTTACTTACTTACCTTTTATATCCTCTTTATATTCCAAGCTTAAAAGAAACAAGGCTCTTAAATAGAACAAAAAAAACCCCAACTCATCCAAGCAAGTATTGTGAAAATAAAATAAAAATATTTAATACATAAGTAAAAAAAAAGTAGTAGAAGAAAAGCCAATACTTTCACTTGAAGAAGTAGAAAGAGTTTGCAAAACTTCCATCCATAGAAGACAATAAAAAAAGATAACACACTGTCCAAAATAACTTAAATTTGCCACTTCTTTTCTTTTCTTTACAAGTTTAATTTGGTTTTAATATTTTTTGGGCAGTCTCTTTTGTAAAAATAAAATTTCCTCACCAGATGGGCATACTTTCTCTTTCCGCTTTCCTCCGGTTGCGGAGTTGTCCCGACTTCAGCAGCTTGGGGCTGCACTTCTATCGCCAGCTAGAAGAGATTCTCTTGGATCAATCAGGGACTTTGCGATGTCCCTGAGATCAGCAAGACGTATTCTTCCCTGTCACCGTGTCTTCGGGACGGTTTAGGTCCAGATGGACCACCCCGCGGTAAAAGTATCGGCTGCAATCTCGGAGCTCCGAGATCGTCACAACATCAGCTCCTCCTTCTCCATTTGGACATGATTCTAAAAATTTATTTTAGCGATAGATGGAGGCCAAAGTCAAAGTAATACTGTCAAATCAAAATGGATATTTCAAAGGCAGAAAACTCTCAGAAGTAGCACTTTTTAGCAAACACAAACCTGTTTGCTCAGAAAAAGCTAAGAAGCAGTTCAAAAACACACTCCCAAAGCTCATCTGTTTACTAAGAAGTAAGCCCTAGAATATAGCTCACCATGACAGAAAGAAGTGAGCCTCAACAGAAAAATAGAAATTCCTATCTCATATGACAACATTGTTATATGTTTATTCAAGGATAAGGTGGCACAACAATTTATTTTTGCTATAAAGGGTGCCAAGCACTTGTTAAAATGCTACTGTGGAAATCACTTAAAGATTGTTTAACAGTAAAGAAGCTGCTCCAAGAAAAATAGAGGCCCTGCAGAGATCACAGTCATGGCCAAAAAAGTACAGAAAGCCACTGCCCTGGAGATTAGCCATACTTCAGCAATGTTTTTTTCATTATTGTTTTCAGGACACCCAAATATAAAATAAAAACACTTGAATTCTCAGAATATTTTAGAATGAACTATAGGAACCACACAATCACAACAGAAAATAGTTCCCTGGAAGCACATAACCCTATCACAGTGATGGCTAACCATTTTGTTGTTGGGTGCCAAAAATGTGAGTGTGTGCGTATGCATGCATGTATTGGCACCCATAATGCAAAGTGCGCCACCACATGCGCATGTGCGCACAACACTCCCCCCCCACTTCCCCTATGTGCGCCACACTGCTCAACTCCAAGCTTAGCGGAGTACGCCATTTTCACCCTACCCATGTTCCAGGAAAGTATCCGGAGCCTGGGGAGGGTGAAAACGGGCTCAATGGGCATACCGGAAGTTCAGAAATGATCCATTTCAGTCTTCCAGAGGGCCTGGAGAGGCAGTGAAGACAGTTTTACATTCTCCCCAGACTCCAGGAACACCTCTGGAGCCTGGAGAGGGTGAAAAATGGTCCCAACATGCCTACTGGAAGTTCATTCTGAACCTGCCTCCATAAGGCTGAAAATCAGCTGGCCAGCATGTGCATGCGTCCTGAAGCTGATGGCTCACATGGTGGCAGATATTGGTCCACATGCCACCTGTGGCACGCGTGCCATCGGTTCACTGTCATGGTCCTATCATGTTCCAGAGCAACAAACTACAGGCATAGAGGAAGTAGAATAGATCATATTCCTTTGTAGAATGTGGTACTGCACATTTCTTCAAGGAACCAACCTTGAATCTAGCAATTTTATATACCATATTTTTCGCTCCATAAGACACATTTTTTTCCTTCCAAAACTCTGTGAAAATGTCTATGCATCTTATGGAGCAAATATGGGGAACAGGCAGCAGTGGCGAATGGCAGCAGTGATCCCCGCCACCTGGAACAGCTGATCGGCAGTATTCTGGGAGGCCAATCCAACCACCGATCAGCTGCTCGGAGGTGAAGGCTCCAGTGTTCCCTGGTAGAGGCAGCAGACATGGAGGATGCTGGGAAGCAGAGGCAGATTTTTTTCTTGTTTTCCTTCTCTAAACCTAGGTGCATCTTATGGTCAGGAGTGTCTTATGGAAAGAAAAATACTAATTTTAATTTCTGATTATAATTTCTCTAATCTACTATTTGCAAAATAAGAGGAAATAATAGAGTTATTTCTGGGAATCAAGAAAAAAAATTAAGTCATAGCCATCCTATCCAACTGTGATTGGATAGGATCAAAAAACCAACTCATCAAGGAGAGAAAAATATAAATGATAACAATATTAATATAATAACATATGACACTATTTAAAAGGCTGGGGCTGGAGCATGCTCAACTTGCTGAATCTATTTCACTTAGAAAAAGTTGGAGAAAGCTCCATGCCACCTTGAATTGCACCCCAAAGTTATTAGGAGCTGGTGCAGCTCATAGAGTTGTAACTGTATGGAGGTAGATCCATAACTGGCCATGCATTCTAGACCAATTGCAACTTGTCATTGCTCTTCAATGATAGGTCCAAGTAAAGCATATTGCAGCTATTCATCAGATGAACAAGGCCTGAGCAACCCTAAATAGTATCTTCTGATTCAGAAAAGAAAAGATGCTATGATTGTGAACAATGGTCTTCCTGTGGTACTCCACTGCTTATCGCCTTCCATGTAGATGCAATGCCATTAAGGAGTACTCATGGAGTATGGTTTGTCAGCCAGTTACAAATCCTTCTGGTGGTGATGCTGTCTATCCCATAGTTTTTCTAGTCTACCAAAAAGTAGGTTGTGTCTACTTTATCGAATGCCTTGCTGAAATCTAAGTATACCATGTCCACAGCATTTCGCTGGGTCCACTAATTTAGTCACTTTGTCAAATAATGAAATAAGATTGCTTTGGCATGATCTGTTTTTAGAAAACCCATGCTGGCTACTAATTATAACTTTATTTGTTTCTAGATGTTCAAAAATTGTTTTTTTAATTATTTATTCCAGTATCTTTCCAGGTTGATTGGTCTGCAGTTTTGGGGTCCGTGTGTTTTACTTTGTTTTGTTTTTCCTTTTTTGAAGATGGGAACCACATCAGCTCTTTTCCAATCATCTGGTAGTTCCCTGTTTTTAAAAATATGATACAATGTTTCTGAGATAACGTGTCAGCTTCTTCAGAACTCTGGGATGTAATCCATCAGGTTCCAATGATTTATATTCATCAAAGTCAGACAGATGTTCTCTTACCATTTTTTGCTTATTTTAATTTTTATTTCTACTCTGTCTTTTACAGTTATGTTTTTAGTAGGTTGGTCTATAGTTTCCTTTTGTGTGACGTCTGATGCAAAGAATGAGTTAAGCAGCTCTATTTTCTTTCTACTGCCTGTTACTTCCTTGCCATCTTCTCTCTTTAAGGGACCGACTGTTTCCTTGATTTTTGTCAAGTGCTTCAAGGCCACTTTCCTAGCATTCTACATTTACCCTGCCTAGGTTAAAGATGCATACTGAGTATCTTCAGCACGCTGTGAATCAGTGGATGAGTTCACTTAGTGGTATAAAATTTAAAAGTATCAAGGTGGGCTCATTTTCCTCTCATATCAATGCTAACTTGAACCAGCCTGGATGAAAGAGCAGAACAACTGTAATACTATATACCTTATTCCCAACTTCCTGAGAAGATCTAGTAGAATTACATGATTGATAGTATAAAAAGTTATTTAGAGAGCTGAAAATTTGTCAAAATTCCGGGTAGCCTTGGTTCTGGAAGAACAAATCTAGAAATGCAATCACAGTTTAAGATTCTAGTAAATATATACCAAAACAATTTTGTGGTTAATTCAATTGATCAAAGGTCCTACATCAATGGACATAATTATTACTGGATACAGCATTACACAAAGATTGGAAAATATTACTGCAGCTTAGAGAGAAAGGGAAAAAGGAAGGGGAGGGAGGGAGAGGAAGGAAATCTGATTGTCTGTGGAAGATTAAATAATCTGGCTCCTGGTTAAAAGGTTTTCCATATTTTGCATACACTTTTCAGTATTGTGATACTTGGGCTTTTAAATTTGCAATTAGATCTCCATCTCATTTACTCATGTCAAGTACTTGAAGTGTATTGCTCATTGTGTTTAACTTTGTATAATTTTATCGCTTAATGCAGCAGAGTTTAAAATCTTCAGTTACTTTACCAAAAATATGGATATTTGTAAAACTGAACATTATTGGGGGGAGATTTGTTGTTCTCTTTATTTTACTTAACTATGTTATTAATTCTCACATTTCATACAAATAAACTTTCAAGCATCAAAGACCCCTATACTTATATCTGTTTCTTCTGATTACCTAAATTGCTTCTTTCCAGAGCGATATTCCTAAAAAGAAGTTAACAAAAAGTGCCATTTAGGTAATGCACTGTGTTTTTAATCCTGGCACTCATATGTCATCTAGATTTTTCATCGCTGAATGAATATAAGTTGGGTGGTAGAGAGGGAAGCAGATATTGTTCAAAGTCACAATGTCACTGCTTTGACAAGAAAATCAGAGTTAACATTTATAACAGATATAAAAGAAGGGAATATTAGACCATATAGACCGAATTTGGGTAGCTTTCTAGAATGTTAAGCAAAAATTGAGAAATAGATGGAGAAATTTGAAAACCTGAAAAATGATGTTAATAAGGTAATGGGTAGTATTTAGTTCATTAGAAAGGAAGAATGTATGATGAAATAAATTGAAATGCTGATGGATCAAAATATGCTTCTGCCCACTTTGTTATATAAAAGTGAGAGTTGTATGTTAGGAAAAACATAAAAATAATTTGAATGCAATGAGAATGGGGCACTTTAAAATTTTATTTGATAAAACAAAGAAGTACTGAATATAAAAAAGAGTGAACTATGAAAAAAGTATATTAAAGTAGTTTAGTCATAGAGCCGTGGGGGTGCAGGAGTTAGAATACAGCAGGCTAAGTCTGCCCACAGCCAGGAGGTTGATCCTGACAGGCTGAAGATTGATTTAGCCTTCCATCCTTCAGAGGTCAGTAAAAAGAGGACCCAGATTGTTGGGGGCAATATGCTGACTCTGTAAACCACTTAGAGCAAGGTGTCAAACTCATGGCATCATCATAGCATCATAATGTGATGTATCACAACTTTTTTCTCCTTTGCTAAACTGGGCATTGGCATGGCCAGTGTGTGATGCATCCGACCCATAGGCCGCGAGTTTGACACCCCTGACTTAAAGAGCACTCTGAAGCAGTATATAAGTCTAAATGTTATTACTATTGCTATATAAATAAAATGAGAATAAATTTTAAATATTTGAAGAAAGGAAATAGGTTAAATGGAAAGGAAGATAAAGAAAGTTGAAGTTGGCAAAATCCTCAAAGAAAAGGCTGAAGTCTAAAACATAAAAGGTACTACATGAATCAGTATACAGAATGGATTTACTGGAAGTAAGGAAGGTTGGAATGGTAGCAAGGTATGAATGAAGACAGAATTAGAGTTTCTCTGATTTTACCTTGTTCCTTTACGTTCTTTTGCTTAATCATTTGCTTTTAACACTTTGCATATTACATACATACATACATACATACATACATACATACATACATACATACATACCAGAGAAATCAGGTCTGAGTAATGTGCTTGGTGATCCAAAATTTATGCCAGCAATTAATAGTAAGAAGGTAAATAGATTATGACCTTTTGCATCTAATTACAGGTATAGCATGTTAATTATAGCTATGGCATCATAACATTGAGTGCACCAGAACTGAAGCTTTTAGTAGGTTAAAATGCATAAATGTAACACTCTGAAAGAACTTCAGAAAACTTTCCCTAAGCCAATTAGCATTTTTATGGGCTTCTCAAACTACGTTTGCACAATTACAATCAGCAAGATATGGCATGAAAGGATTACCTGATGACCAAAAATGATAGTTTAAAAAAAAAAAAAAACTTAGAATACGAAGAAAACTTTGCTTCCTCCCTCTTAAACAAAACAAGCAAACAATAATAAACAGACATAACCATCCTTTATTGTTTTTTCAGTTTAAAACAAGAGTTTTTTTACATGATTCACTCTATTAGTAGAATCTAATATTCAAATATACCTACATCTAACAAGAAGTAATCATTTTTCCTTTTTTTTTTTGCAGAGAACGAATGTCAAAGAATTGTTAAATTGTTATCATTGGGCACACAGACATGAACTTATTTCAGTAGTTTGCCTTTTCATCTATTTTTAAACACATTCATAAAAATAATTTTAATAAAATGTAATTAAGCACTTAAACTAATTTTTCTTTATATGTTGCTATTTAAGTTAATTTATCTATGTGTTCATGTATTTATGTATGCATGCATGTATGTATGTATGTATGTATTACAATTCTATTTATTTTCTAATTTTTGAATTTTAACATTTTTTCTAAGTGATTTATATAAAATGCTATGTACAATGTGTTATATACCGTCCCCATTTATGTAACACATAAATAAGAATCATTGCATTGTTCTTTTTCTATGTTTTGTAGGTAGTAAAGTAACCAGCCACATTTACATCAGTGGGGGAAAAAGATTTAATTTTCTCCTTGACTCAGAATTATGGATGTAAAAGACAGAAGGCACCGTTCTTTGACAAGAGGTAGATGTGGGAAGGAATGTCGCTATACAAGTTCTTCACTGGACAGTGAAGACTGCAGAGTACCTACTCAGAAGTCCTATAGTTCAAGTGAGACACTGAAGGCTTATGATCATGATACAAGAATGCATTATGGAAATCGAGTTACTGACCTAGTTCATAGAGAATCAGATGAATTTCCAAGACAAGGTATGTTATAGATTCTAGAATTTTATCAATATTATTACTGGATTAGTTGGCCTCTGAAACTATTAGTGTAATTATCTTACAGCAAACTCACACCCAGTCTCCATCCAATGAGTTAATTTACTATTTTTTCTGTTTCTTAATTAACTAAATTACATTTTGCTGAAATGTTTTCATCACCTGATATTTAATTTTACTTTTCAAAAATTAAAAGCTAATTTCCCCCTAATTTATTTTTATTTTATCCTTACCTTCTACTTTTTCACTAACATCCAGAAGTCTGTAATTAAACCAAGGACTGAGAATTCTTTTACATGAATGTATAAATTGTTGTCCAATATACCTTACATTTCAAGAATTTCATTAAAATGTATGAAGGATGTAGCATTTTTTTTAAATTTGGTAACAGTATGTTTCTCTCTGCATATGTTTAAGTATTTATTCATTGTCATTTTATTTTTTTAACCTTTAAATTTATCAATTAATGAAATAAATATACTTCAGATGTGTAACCTTGCATTTAATATACCAGTAGTCATATCTATAATGCAGAATATGTAAATATTTGTAGACTTGCATTGAGCTTCCTGGAATTCTTTTAAGTCATCTAATTCTTTTGCAAGATTGAACCAAGCCAGTTGTTTCTAGGATTTTCCCTAGCCCTAAATGAATCTCATACAATGAAATATCTTGAAAGATGACCTTGCTAACAAAATGGATCCCATAGGCTTACCAGTTTTGTGAGAAAATTTTTGTTCAGCACTGATTTAATTTAATCCAATTTATAGTTATATAAATGCACATGATGCTTGATGCTTTATAAATACCTTTTAATCTATTTGGATCATTGGTTCATGTAATAATTAATCATATTTAATTGCTTTTATCGATACATTTATGAGATCATTAGTTTGATTTTTTTTTCTTTCCAAAATGTTAACAACTCTGTGGAGCTATAAACATTAAACCAGTTTCTCAAGATATTCTCCAAGGAAACTCAGAATGGTTTCAGTCTTCCAAACAGCAATGCGAACTTTCTTAAATTTTAAATTTTGATATCTGTATTTGGATTTCCTGCTGTTTGTTGTAGCCTGCACCTCACAACAATACACATCACATTACATCTGTAGCATTACATTGCCCTTTTTTAAAAAAAGTTTCAGACTACCCTGTGTCTGGATCTCTTGGATTTTTAAAAGCTTCCTCATCCACTATATGGAATATGTACTCTATTCTGTTTGTAATATTTTAGTTTAGATATATGTTGAGAGAGAGGTGGGGGAGAGAAACTTGTAATATTAGGTAATTATGAGTGGAAGACCTAAGAACAAGAATAAAGAAATACAACTCATTGTAGTAAACATGAACACAGAAAGTGAATGCCAGTGCAATGAAATAATAATAATAAGTAAGTAATTAAGCAAGCAAGTATATCAATAAATAAATAATTTGATAGTATAAATATAAAAACACAAATGTCATAAAATGTATCTCATTGAAAGCATTGTTTGAAGATATGCTGTGGGTTAACAGTCAACATTTGACTCAAAATTCATTTAAAACAGACAATAGTAAATTAAATGAATAATATATATCTGCACTAGTGGCAGTTTTGATTTTTTTTTAAATTTAAAGCTATAGAATATTTATGTACTGTATACTAATTCATTCTGAGGTTCATTCAGTCGTCTGATTTGTCACACTACAGATATGAATATGTGTTCAGACACATAGCTATAATTGAATGTCTAAGAGAATGTTTTGTTGTTATAAATAACCTTAATTGCTTTTTATAATTGTATTAAGTTTTATAGTGCTCAGTGCTCAGTATTCAGATGGGTGGCCATATAAATGTGTTTAATAAATATTTTTGGTTCTTGGTTCTTCATTTTTTTATTGCACAGTTCAGTATTGCATGAAAACATAACAATTAGTTAGTTAGACTTTATATAATGACATTTAATAAAGATTTAAAAAAATTAAATTTAAATAACAATCTTTTAAACTGTGATACCTAGATGGTGTAACACTTAAAATCAAGAAAAAATACTTTTATAGCTCTGTATGGAAAATTAGTAAAGTCTGAACTGAGAAATTTTCAGAATGTATACATTAAAAATGTTGTACTTGAGGTAGGTGAAAAGTAGGCTGGCAAGAATGGCGGTAAAGAAGAAATAGCAAGCTATCTTGATTATTTTGTTTTCAAAATAGAAATGAACTATTTTCCAAACATAGTTGCTTTTTTACTATTTGAAAGAAGCCACAATACAAGCTTAATCTACTTTAATATTGAAATCCACTTGAGAGGGATTAATGTTTACATAAAAAAAAACCTTTTGTTTCAGGTCTGTAACTTAATACTTTGTTAGGGTAAGAAGGGCAAAGATAAGAAAATGAAGGAATAAACCAAATAGGTACATTCTCCAAGTAATACTTTCTAGAAATTTAGGAAAATATAATCAGTGAATCAAATAACTGTTAAAATATGCTTTATTAAGGACATAGTGAAGTATTTTACTATCAAGAATGTGAAGTTCTGAGTTGAGGCAGGTTTAAGACTATGGGTTAGGATAAGGTTAGATGCAATAACATGGGGAATAAATGAGGTTACAAGATATACACTGAAACTCTTGAAACATATCAGCAGTTGTCTGATACAAATGCATTTAATCCATACATAAAATATAAAACTCAAGTCATTAGTGTTATATATTATGTCATACTAATTATTCAAGTGGGACTCTTTTTTTCCTATACAGGTCAACAAATGACAGTGAAGACATATATCACTCATGAGAATATAGTTTCTTATATAGCAAGGAAACATATAAGTTCAGTTAAGTCCTTTTCAATTAATTCATTAGATCCTACTTTCTTGTCACTGTCTTGGTATTAGTATCTGATTTTCTGTTATGATTAGGACAATTTGGAGGGAGGGAAAATAAGTTATTAATTATCTAGCTATTCCAAAATTAATATAGCCCCCCTTTAGAATGAAAATTTGAGAGAGATCACATTGAGTCTTATTTTGCCGGCTAATAGCAAACTTCAGTGATACAGGTAAGATTTTCTGTGAATAATCTTTGCTCACAGGGCAATGCTTGTACAACACTCTGATGTATTTACCAAGGAAATTCACCCAGGATTGAGGTATTTTAGCCCTATTCTTTTTTCCCCATTTGCAAAGGCCACTTCCTGGAAGAGGAAGATCTAATAGATCTCTCCCTTTATTTATTTATCAGCATAAATACAACACAATGTAACAAAGGCAACAGTAAAAATATTGGGTTTCTGTCTGGATGGTCTCTTATGACAAATATGGGAGGAAGTTCACTGCTTCCATTCTCTGTCCATCGGCTCGTCATAAGAGACCATCCAGACAGAAACCCAATATTTTTACTGTTGCCTTTGTTACATTGTGTTGTGTGTGTGTGTGTGTGTGTGTGTGTGTGTGTGTGTGTGTGTGTGTGTATATATATATATATATATATATATATATATATATATATATATATATATATATATATATATATGTGTGTGTGTGTGTGTTTTTATTTGTGCTGATAAATAAATAAAGGAAGACTAGTATAGATCTATTTCAAGCTATTTAGCTCTCATCAGCTAGCCATATCCTTACATTTGTGCTGATATATATATATATATATATATATATATATATATATATATATATATATATATATATATATATATATATATATATATATATATATCAGCACAAATAAAACACACACACACACATATATATACACATACATACATACATACATACACATATACATATACATACACACATATACACACATATATATACATATACACATACATACACACACATACACACAAACACAAACACAAACACAAACTTACTTTATTTGTCATTGTACATTTACATATACAACAAAATTCACATAACACCCAGAGACCAGACGCAATACCCATAGCAATCCCCAAAACACACCCCCACCCACTAAAAAAAAAGCTATAGATAGCAATAATAAATTCATCTATACTTTGAACTCAATGAATGCTCCTGCTTATTTGCACCTCACATTAGCATCCCTATGCTATTCAGTTGAAGAAGCAATTAAAGAAATATCCTGGCCTATCAACAGTTGCTTTCTGGAGAAATCTGGAAAATGCCTTCTATTTTACAGTGATCCTAAAATTCTGAATGTGTTTGTCTTTATTACTTCATTATAGAAAATTTATCCAAATTATCATTCTTCCTTTTCACTATTATTATGGGAACATATTGCTAATTAGATTTCAAGAGTTATATCGATGTATTAGAATTCCTATCTCAAGAGTTGGAATTCTCTTCTGTTATAATTGGGAACTGTCTAATATAATTCCTGAATGCTTTCTATGCCTCCTCCTCCTCCTTATCTTCCTCCTCCTCCTTCTTTTTTGCTTTTCATTTCAATATATTTGCATTAATTTCTGCTTTGACTATTTTCCTACCCATTTTTTTAAAAAAAAATACTTTTCTGCCCACAGTTAATTTGCATTCCAGTTGCTTTACTTTTATGTTGCAAATCATGATGCAAAATTAATCCTCTTCTAGAATCATATTGGGTGATACTTCTGATTTTTTATATATCCAGTTTCAAAAGATTATAATGACTTGATAATCTACATAGGAAACCCCTGAAAATTATCATTATCTCCAAATAAAGGTCAAGAATAAATAGTTCACCCATGAGTGTTCTTTTTTAAACTTTTCAGATAAGTGCATGTTTTATCTATCAATTATTTGACACAGCAGAAAGAGCTGACCCAAGCAAGAAATGTGAACTGCTGGAAATTAAATAAGTTTATCTCAGGATCTTTAAATTGATCATTACAATCAAAATAGGATTAAAGGCCTACTCAACAATAGTTAGTCCAAAATAACAATTATAGATGTTTAGACTTTAGAGTTTTCAGTTACTGTAATTTTCATTAATAGCCCAACCAGTCTGTCAATATGTTTTTATCTTTATTTGTATAATCTATTCTCAATATTAAACCAGCAGTCAAAAGAAACAAGATGATGCTTTTCATGAACTCCTGAAATTTACAGGGAATGGATATAGTGCTGGTCAAGCACTAGAGAGAGATGCGTCCTTGTGTACTTGATTAGATCACAACAGGCATTACTATAAAAATTGTTTGAATAAGCAAGTTAGCAATTTTTGATGCTATCTTATCCTCAATCATATAAAAAGATGTATGCAGTGCTTTAGATGTGCAGAAATATTAAGAATATTTTCCAAATGCTCTCTCTCTCTCTCTCTCTTTCCCTCCCAACCACTCTCCCTCCAATGGGATGGTAGAATGAAGGACTATGTGTATGCGGTGTGTGTGTGTGTTTGTGTGTGTATGTGTGTAATATATAGATATATCTACATACATATATATATATATATATACACACAAACACTTTCTATAATAGAATTGTTCCTTTAATCATCCCATCTTGTCTGTGTGTGAGAGAGAGAGAGAGGGAGGGAGGGAGGGAGAGAGAGAGAGAGAGGGAGAGGGAGAGGGAGAGAGATTTTCAGCAATCTTATAGGACCTAGCTACATAGTACTATTTTCTATGAATTCTAATATTAGCACTCTCTATTTTTTATTAACTATATTGTGTGGAGTGACAGTTCATATTTTTGTAATAGTTCATTGAAAATAATTTTTTTGTTCTGTTTAGGTACTGTAGTTAATCAATTGTTCACAGAATATATTGAAATGTATGTGAATTTTAATGGAAAAAACCTTATGCAGTTTGATCCTGGAAGCATATTGCATACTACAATGATTCTATATAATTATTTTGGCATTATAACAACTTGTATATCTATAACTAAATGTCAAAGATAAATCTAATGTTTAGGGTTATTTTTTCTGGGTATACCAAAGCACATTGGAAAATGTATATTTTTAAAAACAGAAAATGCAATTTTTAAAAACCATAACTATTATATGCTCAAGTTTTGCAAAAAGTTCCTGCTTCTGACAAAACTTCAATCAGAAACAGAAACTTTTTACAAAGAAGTCATCAAATTATTATTGAGCATTTCAGGGTTGCATTCATAAATGCTTTTTCTTTCATTCATCTTGAATTTAAAGTCAGCTTTGTAATCAACTCCAAAAGAATGTAAGTAAATAAGATATGCTTTGAGATTTTAACAACTATATAACAAATAGGAATTGGTTAGCGGTTTATAAAAGTCTCTTCTATTTCTTAGAATATCTTGATAGATGCACAACACCCAAAACTTATTGTACTAATATTGTCCTAAATCTTAGATTTAATTTTACTGGGACATAATATAATGTTTTCCTAACATTTCTATCTGGTATATTCTATACTGTTTAAAGACAAAGAGGATGAAAATAATAATTTCCTATTTTTTTAAAAAAAATCTACTTCGATCTGCTTTGAGATGAACTAGTGAAATTATTAGCAATGAATTCAACATCTTAAAATAGGTTTTGTACAACTGTTTGTGCAATATAATATCTACTCAATCATGTTGTCAGATCCCAGTCAATGGAGTCTCTGAGATCTTGTTATGACAGTACAGGGTTTCAATTCAACCCTAGCAAGTTCACCCAGCCTATGGGAAACCATAGCCGGTCACAAGCCCGGATAAATGGGGAGTGTTGGTTCCCGTGGCGACAGAACCGTGAAACAAGCTGAGAATCCAATGGCAGGACAACACACGGATAAACAACTCTGTAATCCGTGACGTTCTGCCTTTGGCCTTCACAATGCAACGGTCACTGCCTTGTGGACGTTGACATTTACGAAGATTAAGTCCAAGTTAAGTCCTAGCAAGTTCACATTAATTTTGCGTCCTGTGGATCCTGGGACTATACATTTTGGATCTTTCATACAGTGGGAATGGATATTTTCCATTTTTGGATCTAGGATAGGTGCCACTGCCCTAGTGCACAATTTACAGGTTCTCTGGTTCTAACAGCTCCTAATTGAAGCTATGGACCTTTACCTTTGTTTTGAATGCCAATTTCACTCATTCCTGGATTGGCAAACTTTGCTTGCTGTCATTAACACCTTAGTCATATCCGGGTTGGATTAATGTAGTGGTTCTCACCGGTAGGTTGTGACCCCTTTAGGGGTCTAACGACCTTTTCACAGGGGTCGCCGAGAAGCCTCCCTCAGAGAGGCTGGCGAGAAGCCGGCCTGAAAGGAAGGAGCAGCTCGGGTTCCCTGCACAGTGGAAGGAGGTGTGTGTGTGTGTGTGCGCGCGCGCACGTGCATGAAGGAGAGGGAAAGAAGAGAGAGAGACTCTATTCCCACAGAAAGTACTGAGCCATGAAACCTTGATAGGCATATCTGAGGGGGATGTCATGTGACTGGGTGAGAGTGATGTTGAGTTGGCCACACCCACGCAGGTTTTGTGGCTACCGGTGTTACATAGTAGCAATGAAAATAATGTTATGGTTGGGGGTCACCACAACATGAGGAACTGTATTAAAGGGTCGCGACATTAGGAAGGTTGAGAACCACTGGATTTATGCAATATATGCTACATTGGTTGCTTAAGAAGTGTACCTAGAAGCTCCTTTGCAGACAGTTACAGACATATCTCAGCTGCACTGGATTCGAATAGGCTTCCAGGTGAAATTTAAAATGCTGGTTATTCCCTATAAAGCTCTACATGGCACAGAACGTTATTTATAAACCACATGTCCTAATAGGATGGGCATGTTTCAGCTACCTTAACTGGCACAATTTGATGTGGGAAAATCAGGCGGCACGGATTTTTTTTCTGCTAAAGCATCTGCGCTCTGGAATGATCTCCACTGCCACCTCCACAAATATATTATTAGTTTTTTGCCAATCTTGTTTTTAGGACTAAAATCTGGTTCTTTCCTTAGGCTACTTGGATTGAAGCTCCTGCCTCTTAGGATTTAACATGAATTTGAGTTCCTATTAGTTTTTGTTGTTGAGTTTTACCAAACTGTTTTCTAATTTTTTTATGATATGATATACAGACTTCCAGGATGTTTTTTTTTAAAGTAAATAAATAAAAAACCAAACTTAATGCCTGTATTTGCAGCTCTAATCTCAATGTTTAGTGTTTACATTTCGTAGCTCTAGAGTAATATTTATGAAAATAGATACTGTGACAGAATGGAGAAGATAATGACTGTTTCCCATTATGTAACTGACTGCTAAGACGGACAACAAACTACAATTAAGAAGATAACCTAAACTGGGAAAAGGGTTGAGATAAAAACTGCTCTTTAAATACAACTGCAAGCTTCAACTGGTCCAGAATGCACCGTTCTAGCTACACTGAGGTTTGCCTGGGTTACTCGGCTACTGTCCAGGCTGTGCTAGCCAAATATCAATATACTTCTTGATGAAATTCAATGTTTTGATTCTCATGTTTAGGGCCCCAAATGGGACAAATGAATTGGTCACTAAATGAAACCTCACATGATGGCAACTGTGCTTATATTATTTTATTTCATCTTTCATTTCCCTTCAGCATCAAAATAATCAAACCATTGGATGAGTTCAATTTTTTGAGAGTGGGGAGAAGGCTTTCTGATAAAAGGGTAATCTTTGTTTTTTCAGCAAGCCTGGGGATCAATTGGCAATAGGGAACCTACCTACTACTGTACAGCTGCATTATATGCAATATCCTTCTTCTCATAGTCTTGTTTATCTAAGTTTATTGCTTTAATTGGCTTTGTGGAATGCTTAATTGATGATTTTACTGTATTCTGCCCACTGTCAATTCATGTAAGATGGGTGGCCGTATAACTTTGGCCAATGAATAAAAAATCTTCCACTCTGGCTCCAATATTATTCAAAAGCAATGTAAAAACTAACCAGTAGCTTCTCTTATAAGAGCATTGTTTAATATTAAAGTTACGGTTTTTTAAAAATATTTTATAATAATTTATTTATGCAATCACAATCAGACACAGATTTTTTTTGTTATTCTTAAAGAAAGGGAATTGTATAATTTAAATATAATTTAAATTTTAAGAGCAATTAAAATAGTGTATTTGTCAGGGTTCCAAAGAATACACCCACCATAGACAGAACTCCTAAGCAAGTAAATTCTTCAGTTTTATTTGCATATATCATATTGGCACACGCTGGTGAAAACCTGTTAAGTAAGCTCCCCGTTGGGAGAGCAAGTATGTTCAGAGAAGCGTTGTGAGAGTGTTGTTGGAGAACACACAAACCAGCATACAGAGACACTGCAGTTTAAGTAGGCTTTTACTTTCGTAGAAATAGAGGTATCAGAGTCCATCAAACAGTCCAAGTCATACACGGATAAGACAGTCAGTCATCAATCTCTTTCAGTTAAGGGATAATCCAAATAACATAGTCCATCCATATAATCAGTTCAGCACTCAAAGTTTGCTAACAGTTGCAAAACTTACAATAGCTCATGGCACTTTTTAACAGCCAGCTTCCAAAACACTCAGATCAGATCAGCCCAGCATCTAACAAAACAGAGAGCTAACAGTCATTCTGGCTCCCTCTTATGGCCGATTGGGGAAAACACATTTTACACTATGATTTAAACAGATACAACATTGTTACATGGTTTATATATTGCCAACCCAACGGTTAGATTATATTCCTAACAAAACCGACTGAATGTTCTTGTGGTTTTCATCTAATTAAAAGCGAAAGTTTTCCTCCTTCCCCAAACAATCAATCACATGGTACAATTAAGTTGTCATCCGGTTGCCTGGCAAATTCACTCCTCTTCTCTCCGACCATCTGTGGGAATGCCCTTGGTTCCCAGGGGAAAGTATTTTGTTTTGGATTCAAAACCCAGCTATCTCTATTCCCCCCTCCCTATCCCTCAGCTCCTGTATGGCAACACTGAAGCTTCCAAATGGGCTAAATCAGGTCAGCTTCAGCATTAACAGTACTTTCAATTGAACTAATAGTCAGAGGACAAAGCAAAGAAGAGAAAATTAAGATATTGAATATATTAAAACAACCTGAAGAACATTTTTTTTAAAAAAATAAGAATTATCTATTAGCTTTGGGAAAACAAATTAACAGGATTGCTAGACTGTTAATCGTCTCTCAGCAATAGTGATTGTAAGAAATTTGGCAACCCTTCTGGAGATATTTACTGAGCTGTCAGCTAAAATGAAGTTAGTGATCTCTTCATCTGATCTTGCATGAATGTGAGTCAGGAAAGTAATTGTTAATTCAATGCACCACCTCTTGTAAAGAAGGGAATTGGAAAATTATATGTGTAACTGCTTCTATTTTCTCTTGGGGCAAAAGCAAAGCCAGTCTTGGATTGGAACATTTTGAAGTCTTTCTTTAAAATAGAAGGAAGGCAAAATGTTAAATCAGACATGACAAAGTATTTTTCATGATAACAATTTCCCAACTATTATCCAGCTCTAGTGGGTTTGTATGTAGATATGTACTCCATATATATGTGTACACACACACACACACACACACACACACACACACACACACACACACACGACTGATTGTTTTGGAAAAGGAGAACAAGACAAAAATATATACAAGTCTTAATTATTAGCCACTCAAACATAAACATAAACATAAATAACAAACGTTGCAAACTAATAAGCTTATAAATATATTAGCATCACTAAAATTATTAAACTTTTACTCACATCAGATTGTTTCTAATTTGCCACCTAAATGAATTATATTATAAATGAAATGTTGATATTTCTGAGGTAGAATAAAAATCAATTCTCTGCTTTACCTAATGAATACACATTTTTGTTTTCTATCCTGATTTACATATTTTTAAATCACATTTATCCCAAACTTTGATTCTATGTTTGAGTCTGTGTACATGTACTCTCATGCATGCAATTAAATATGTGCTCTCATATTAGCTTTCTTGCCAAATTCTTGTTTAAAAAACATTGTAAATGCATACATTATCACTATGATCTGCTTCAAGCACTGAATTCATTAAGTAGATTGTTAATAAAATGCAGAATGATATATCACAATTTTAATGCTCTGTCTCCCAAAGTTAATGAAGAGTTATAATTTTCTAGATGACAAATTAAAAGGAGGTTAAAATGGTGGATAAGATTGCCTAGAGATTTAGCAACACTCTAATTAAAATAAAGCGAATTAAAATCTTGATTTCGGAGAGATTAAAAAGTATGAGGAATATGTGGCTTATTATTGCTAAAGGCCAAAATTTGTGTATAAATAGGAAAGATATTGTAAACCTTACTGAATTTTTTATATATATCTTAATAATATTGTGTAGAAAACCAAATGTTTTCTCATTATTTGTCACTGAAATCCTCAGCTTTGGACTATTATCTTTATTTTTTTTCCATTCCCAAGCAATTCCCATGGATTTCATAGATGAACAAATTATATTATTTATATATAATCTAATATTGCATTTCCATTTCCATACAAACCCACACAAATAAACACACACAGACAAATATACACCAAAACAGGACAACCAAAGACTGAGGCTCCACTGAGACCTTTTTCAAAGTGCCCAATAATTTAGAACTTTTCTATATGCTAGCATATAAAATCCAAATTTCAACAAATGATTTATTTTGATAGATAATTATTGAGCATTTTAGACAGGTGGCATTTTAGAAGCTTTAAAATAATCTTTAAAGATTAATTGACAAAAATATGTACCTCCCGCCAAATTAAAACAACCTTCTCACTGTCTCACTTTGCCTAAACCCAAAGATGATGTAGCAAAATCCAATCAACTCCAATCCTTTATTTCTTTAAACTAATGGACAGAAGCTTGCCAAATTAAAACTATAACACTCTGCCCTAATAGATATAGCCCAACAAATTTTAGGGTGTGGCTACCCTGAAGCTTTTCTCTGTTCCACCATCGAGCTTGGAACTCACTTTGGGCTTTTCTCTGATAGAAATCATTCCGTCCTCCCCAAGAACGCTGTATTCTGCCTCCCACTGTTTTTCCATGTACACATTTCATCACACTTATCTCCTTCAAATTCAGGTTATCCCAAAATGCCAGTTTATCTTAATAATACCCGTAGAGATCCGGACCCTTCCCACTCTCTCGGCCTTCCGAAAAGCCACTAAAACTTGCCTGTTCCGGCAGGCCTCGGGCTGTTGAACATGGTCCCGCCCCACTTAAATGGAATGTGTGGTGTGTTCTTCTTTTTAAATTGTATCTCGTTACTTTTTTAACTTTTTATTTTTATCTTTCTGTAAGCCGCCCAGATTCCTACAGGATTGGGCGGCATACAAATTTATTAAATTGCCAAATTGCCAATTATCATGAGATCCAGGAGCAAATCCAAACTCGTTTTCTGAAGTCATTCTGTGGCAGCTTGCTGCTTGTGACAGGATATACTGACTGGACACTATCTGCAATATGTCCTTCTTCTTCTTCTGTATTCTAATATATGCAGGCTGTGAAAATAACAAGTACACAGCTTTTCACATAGACTGAAACTGTAGTGTAATAAGCACCAAAGAAAATGAAAATGTGGGCAGCTATGTAGGCTTGGACCTTTGGAGAATGATGACGGCGAGTGGTGGATTAAGTAGCTTTGGCTGCTGCAAGTTTGACTTTTTCAGAATGGCAAGGAGAAAGTTGCTGAAAAAGTTGGTTTCAAGGACTTTTTGGGACCTTCCCAAATACATAAGAAGGGACTCCCCCTTCTATATATACTCTTTTATAAGATCTACGGACGCTGCGCAAACTTTTAAATGGTATGGTGAGTGCATGGGATTGAATGTGTGAATTGGATGATCCCACTTTTTATTACCCTATGACTCTTGTATTTTATGTGTTTTAATTATCACGTGGGGACTGCTTGAGTGTGTAAATGAGTGTGCTTGATTCGGAGGACCTGCCGGGAGTTGCGGGGGCTATGGGGGTGGCTGAGGGGGCTAAAGACACGGGAGAGGGTCGGGGTATTGCGGTCGTGACAGGGAGGGGCAGATACGGCGGGGACTCTAGGGCAGGCCATTACCGGGGAAGGAGGGTTCGCTACATCACAGAGATCCCTCCTTCCGGCCCTAGGAGTCCCACTCCAAGACCAGATGGTGTAAGTAATCAGGACCCTGGTCTCAGGCTGTTGTCGCTAAATGCCAGGTCTGTTGTACATAAAGCACCTCTCGTCCGGGACTTAATTTTAGACGAGAGGGCAGACCTGGCATGTATTACTGAGACCTGGCTGGGCCCAGAGGGAGGAGTCCCCCTTGTAGAACTGTGCCCAGAAGGATTTCAGGTGCTGCATCAGCCGAGAGCCCAGGGAAGGGGTGGGGGTGTGGCCGTTGTTATCCGGGAGTCGTTAGTTCCTCGTAGGGTCCCTGCTCCGGAGATTGTCGGGTGTGAGTCTTTGCTGTTAAAGTTGGACCTCAAGGGTCAAGTGGGTTTGCTGCTAACGTACCTGCCTCCCAACAGCGTTGCAGCAGCCCTCCCCTCGCTCCTCGAGTCAGTAGCCGAGCTGGCAGTTGAGTTCCCTAGGCTGATGGTCCTGGGGGACTTTAATCTGCCGACGCTCGGTGAAAACTCTGATGGGGCGCAGGAGTTCATGGCTTCCATGACAGCCATGGGCTTGACTCAAGTAATCCGAGGCCCAACCCATTCGGCGGGACACATGCTTGACCTTGTATTTCTCTCGGAGCAGTGGATGTGTGATCTTGGTCTGAGGGGGAGTGACATCGTACCCCTGTCGTGGTCAGACCATTGCCTACTGAGGCTCGACTTCCGGAGGCCAAACCCCCACTGTAGGGAGGAGGAACCGACCAGGTGGTTCCGCCCCAGGCGTCTTATGGAGCCAGTAAGGTTCCAGACAGAGCTTGGGGTTATTCCTGATACTCTCACCCACAGTCCGGTAGAGACTCTGGCTGCTGCGTGGCACTCGGCAGCGTCAGAGGCCCTCGACCGGATTGCGCCACTGCGGCCCCTCCGAGGCAGCGGATCCCGGAGACCACCTTGGTTCACCGAGGAGCTCCGGGAGATGAAGCGCCGGAGGAGATGCCTAGAGCACCGTTGGAGGTCCGATAAGTCCGCATCGAACCGAGCAATGGTAACCACCTGCACCAGGGAATATACTAGGGCACTTAGGGCAGCTAAAAGATCACATATAGCCTCCCTGGTTGCGTCCGCTGAGTCCCGTCCAGCCGCCCTGTTTAGGATAACCCGCTCCCTGTTGAATAAAAGGGAGGCGGGGGAACCCTTGCAGGGCAGAGCTGAAGAATATGCCCAATTCTTAGCGGACAAAATTGCTCGGTTTCGGACGGACTTGGACTCCACATCTGCAGTTCCAGCCGAGACTCAGAGGGACCAAGTTCAACAGCTCTGGGTTGAGTTTCAGGAGGTTACCCCCGGGGATGTGGACAAGGCCATGAGAGCTGTGAGTTCCTCCACCTGTGCTTTGGATCCGTGTCCCTCATGGCTGGTTTCTAACTGCAGTGAGGTGACACGAGGCTGGATCCAGGCGGTTGTAACCGCCTCCCTTCGGGAGGGGAACTTCCCCGCCGCACTGAAGGCGGCGGTGGTGAGACCCCTCCTGAAGAAGTCATCCCTAGATCCAGCTGTCCTTAATAACTACCGCCCGGTCTCCAACCTCCCCTTTCTGGGGAAGGTTGTTGAGAAGGTGGTGGCCTTCCAGCTCCAACGGTCCTTGGAGGAAGCAGACTATCTAGACCCCTTCCAGTCAGGCTTCAGACCCGGTTACAGCACTGAAACCGCCTTGGTCGCATTGATGGATGATCTCTGGAGAGCCAGAGATGAAGGACATCCCTCCATCCTGGTCCTCCTTGACCTCTCAGCGGCTTTCGATACCATCGACCATGGTATCCTTCTGCGAAGACTGCGGGAGGTGGGAGTGGGAGGCACCGTGTTACGGTGGTTCTCCTCCTACCTCTCGGACAGGTCGCAGTCGGTGTTAGTGGGAGGGCAGAGATCGTCCCCAAGGCCCCTAAAATATGGGGTGCCGCAGGGTTCGGTCTTATCCCCCCTACTATTTAACATTTACATGAAACCGCTGGGAGAGATCATCCGTAGGCACGGGATTAGATACCATCAATATGCGGACGATACTCAATTGTATCTGTCCGCCCCGTGCCAAATCAATGAAGCGGTTGACGTAATGGACCGGGGACTCGAAGCCGTCATGGACTGGATGAGGATTAACAAGCTTGTGCTCAACCCAGAAAAGACCGAGTGGCTGTTGTGTTTTCCTCCCAAAAATTCGGCCATTAATCCAACACTCAGGCTGGGGGGTCAAATTCTACACCCCTCAGAGAGGGTTCGCAACTTGGGAGTCCTCCTGGATCCACAGCTGTCATTCGACCATCATATAGCGGCTGTGACCAGGGGGGCATTCGCCCAGGTACGCCTGGTGCGCCAGTTGCGACCCTACCTGAACCGGGAGGCTCTCACAACAGTCACTCGGGCCCTCGTGATCTCTAGGCTGGAATACTGCAATGTGCTCTACATGGGGCTGCCCTTGAGGAACATCCGGCGACTTCAGCTAGTACAGAACGCAGCCGCGCGAGTGATCGCGGGTGCACCCCGATTCACCCGCATTACACCTATCCTCCGCGAGCTGCGCTGGCTACCTGTCGATCTCCGGATGCGCTTCAAGGTGCTATTGACCACCCATAAAGCCCTACATGGCAGTGGATCTGGATACTTGAGAGACCGCCTTCTGCCAATTACCTCCCTACGGCCTATAAGATCTCATAGATTAGGCCTCCTCCGCATTCCATCGGCCAGCCAATGCCGGCTGGCAACCACAAGGAGGAGGGCCTTCTCAGTAGCGGCCCCGACCCTTTGGAACGAGCTCCCCGTAGAGATCCGTACCCTCACCACCGTCCAGGCCTTCCGCACAGCCTTGAAGAACTGGCTCGCCCGTCAGGCCTGGGGATAAGGACCATTACCCCGCCCGAATGTTGTATGCATGTTGCGTATTATTTTATTATGTGTTGTTGTCTTAGTATTGTATTGTATTGTATTCCCCTCTCCCTGGTTTCTGTGAGCCGCCCTGAGTCCCCTCAGGGAAAAGGGCGGCCTACAAATAAAATCAATTCCAATTCCAATTCCAATTCCAATTCTAAAACTCATTCCAATTAGAAGCTGCTATTTGACACAGGATTGGAGCAAAGCAGCACACTGAAAAAAGGTACTGGGAAGAAGCCTTCTCATTCAAGGTACTGGGAAGAAGACTTCTCATTACTCAAGAGCAGATAAGATCTGATTGGAAAGCTGCCAATTTGAAGTTTTCAAAGACCTGAGAAAGAAATATGGTAACAGTCATCCAAAAAGAGAACCTGTGCTATAACTTTCTGGTAATAAGGTTGGGCAGTGAAATCAGATCAAGCAGAGATCTATTGAAGCCCTATGGCTATGTGAGGGATGGTGCTACAGAGGGGCAGGTGGTATGAAGGACTACTGTGAAGCAACAGTTTCCCAGGAAGGAGCAGTTGCATTCCAAGGAACAGGGGAAATGACAGGCAATCCATCTGAGAGTTAAATAGGAGATGGAGAAAAAGAGTCAGGATAACCACTTGCTAGAACCTCCCAGGGTATGTCTATTGATATGAGAGTAGTAAAGATTGAGTCTGGCAACATTCTGTCTATTGGGAATAAGCAAATAAACTATGAACTTTGGCTGTATTGCTCTATGGTGTTCTTGGGATGGCCTAACAGGCTACCTGAGCACCCTTATTTTTAGAGGCAAGACACTGCCTCTTGTTTATATTAGAGATCCATCAGTTGATTATCAGGTCCTCCTACCAATTTACTTGTTGAATTTTTTTTCATGGATTGGCTGTCAGACAGTTGGTGTTATGAGATTTTCCTTTACAAATCTAACTCACTTTTATAGAGATAATGGAGGGGAACTATCAGGCCAAACAAATCACAAAAACATGGGGAGTTATTTCAGGGTAGGTTTTTTTAATTGTTATTTGCCTAGAAACAGAAATTTTGCCAGACTAAAACACTTACTGTAGCTGCCTTACTATTAAACATATCATGTAAACTGCTGGGGAATGGGGCTCTTTTCCTACATATCAAAGATACCAAGCGAGGTTGCCTCTTTAATTTTTGATAGAAAATTTAGGTTTCTGACGGAACATTAATTTATGGTTTTCTGAGGTAGGACAGAAGAGAAGCCTAAGGCATTATTGGAAAAAGACTGACCAAATATGTATTATCCCACATTAGAGATTACATTGTGGAATATAAATGGTGAAACATCCTTATCTTTAGGCTCTTATTGCTGGCAGTGCTGCAAGATGGCACATGGAGTTCAAAAGAAAGAAATGCAAAAGAAGCCAGGGCAGTTAACAGAAGGTGGGAGGTTTCTTTTAGGTTTGATAAGAGATGATTCTGGAGGAGTGGTGAGTGAAAAAGACATGGAACAGAGGAAGCAAAGACTCAGAAAACCAGAAGCCAGGATCCATAGCCAGAGAGAAGATCTAGGATGGTGTCAGAGGTAGTTGAAACCAAAGAATAACCTGCAGCAAAGAGTCAGCAGAAAGATAATGCAGCTTTAGATAGAAGCAAACCATGTGTGTCAGGAGATTAAAAATTCTGGGCAAGAGAATATTAAGGGGGGGATATTAGCATTCCTAAACTGATAAATAAGGTATGGGGGGGGGAGAGAAACCAGAAGCAAAGTAGTAGTAGTAGTAGGATATTGTTTTTATTTTATCAGGTGTGCTAATAACTTGTACATTTTACAGAGTCATTGTGAGTGGGATACCATTCTATTTATAAATAAGTAAAATCCATGAATGAAAGGGGGGGGATTCACAAGCAGGTTTTTTTTTGTATGCCAAAACCTTAGGATGCTGCCTTAAAACCAAGAATAGTAACTGAACACCCTTAAAATTAGAACAAAGCACTTGCCAAATTTTCAAAGGAATCGAACAATAGCTTTCTAGATATATCCATAGTAATTTGTGCTTAAAATTATTCTCATTTCACTTAAAAGCAGAATTTAAAGTACACATCTATTTGACACGGTTTAATGGATAGAAGTTTCAGAGATAAGTTTCCATAATGAAAATCTAGAGGCTGTCTATCTCTAAACCTCTATTTAAATTGTCTACAAGAAATTATTATAAGGATTCTCCTTAAACCATTAAAAAGTCTACAAATAAAATTTATTGTGACCATGGTTACTATTCCCTATAAACTGATAGAAATGTTCAGTTATATATTTATTCCATCATTAATTGTGTAAGGCAAGTTAAAATGTTTAAATCTACTAATGATACTATCTTCCTTGGGATACTTAACTGGAAGGCACTTAATCTGAACAATTAAAAATCCCAATTTTTTTTAGAAATAATATATTATATTTATTCTATTTAACTGAATAAGCTAATGGTTTGCCCGTTTTATTGTACAATGCTCTCGTGTTTTAACAAAACATTGATGATTATCAATAATAGCAATAATACTATCTGCATAGAATAGTAGCAATAGCAACAGCACTTAGACTTATATACCATTTCACAGTGCCTTACAGCCCTCTCTGTGACCCAGTTTACAATTTACAGAGCCAGCATATTGCCCCCAACAATCTGGGTCCTCATTTTACCAACCTCAGTAGGATGGAAGGCTGAGTCAATCTTGAGCTGGTGAGACTAAAACTGCTGAACTTCTGATAGTCATCAGTCAGTTGAATTAGCCTGCAATGCTGCATTCTAACCACCGTGCCATTGTGGCTTTATTTTACGTTGTAATTTAAACTCTATGTTGTAATTTAAAATAAATATTTAAACAAATATTTATTTATTTAATTGCACTGGCAATATCATATTAAATGTAAGAGCAGATAAAAGACAATACTGACATTTTCTCAGTACTATTTGCAGTTACTATACCTCAGGATTAAAATGCCACCTGTAGAAATAGAAGGGAATTCAATTTAAAAAAAAACATATTTCAAAAAATTAATCTGTATCACATCATGCTTTATCTGTATCTAAAGCTGAATCAAGTGTCTTAGATGGAGCTTCTAAAATAGATACCAACAGTCTGATATTATCAGAAGATTGACTTCCTTTTATAAAACTATATTTTGTGAGGTGTAGTCTGTATGTGTAATATCTGTTCTAAAGTTACTATCAGATAAATTTGGAGGTTTTGCCTTCTCCATTTGTCATATTCACTGTCTATTATATTGTCTTTAACTATTTTTGTCTTGTATGTTATTCTAATAATTTTGGAAGTGGGCAGCCTTTAAAATGATGGGTTTGCCTTGGCAATTTCTCTATATTTTTTCCATACATAGTTTAATTTTGATAGGGGAGAGGAGGAAGTTCTCTTTGGTGATGCCCAATGTAAAGGCCATAAACTTTCACTTTTAGATTTGCATTTACAACTTGCCATACTAATAACCTGGGTGATTATAATATAACTCCCATTTTAGGTATAATTTATTTTTATATATTAAATGTTCTTTTGAATTTGTCAGGGAATTTAACATCTGTGAAATATCTGGATATTTGCATTTCAAATACTTCAGAAATTAAAGCTCTTCATAACAGGCTTTGTTATAGAGAATTCTTGAAGTGAAACTGTGCTAAAAATTACATAGTGCGGAGTTATGGCACAGGATTCATTTTACAAAACATCTCAAAAATAAATATGCATATGTTTTCATACTAAGAAAATTATAATAAAGCACTGCTTAATAGCTAGTTAGGAGCAACAAATAATGTACTGGATGTTTGCTAGGAATCCAGAACTATGCCTCAATGAAGATTCAAATCAGCAGGCAATCAAATGTGCATTTGTGTGGGACTGGAAATATTAAAAGTTAAAATCATTCGAATTCAGTTGCAGAGTTTTCTATCTATCTATCTATCTATCTATCTATCTATCTATCTATCTATCTATCTATCTATCTATCTATCTATCTATCCATCCATCCATCCATCCATCCATCCTCCTCCCTCCCACCCACCCACCCAAGGAGGGTGTTATAGAATTATTTTTCCCTAAACAAATCCCATAGTAGAATGGAATTATTTTAATAACAGGAGTCTTTTTTGTAATAATCTGGAATTGCAATGTTTAAAATGTATGTCAGAAAGTAAGTCCGACTAAATTCTGATGTGATTGTGCAATGAAAAAAATATTTTATAACATTTATAAACACCAACTATTTGGTCAACAAATATTTGGATTTATTCATACAGGACATGATGTCTTGCTACAGTAAATTATGGACAGTTTATGGACCCCAAGGCAGGAAAACACCCCTTTAATTTCAGAGAAAAATATAGATAGGAAATATTTATAGACATGGCATCAAAACAAGAAATGACAACTTGATTTATGAGCACAATTGGAATCAGAATTTCTCTTGCTGGGTAGCTTGTTAAATAAATCCGCCGAGTATTTTATTATTTTGGTTGTGCCCCCCCCCCCCTGCATTTGATATATTCAGTTTCTTTTTGATTGCTAAGTTTTGTACAGTGGATGTTTTGTTGTTTTTATTATTACCTGCCCAAGTTTATTGTTTGATTATGCACAAACATATTTTTTTACAGAAAAGTACAGAGGAAAATAGGATGTACTATCTACCAAGGCCTTAATCAGTCACTGGACATATGCAATAGTAGTATACTATATACCATGCTCTGCTTTCTCTCTTTTCTCTCAAGCAATTATCTTGAATGTGTAGGGAAACAATGTTGGAATTCACCATTAAAATTTGTGAGCTTCTACATGAGAGTTTAATGAGTAAAAATGAATTTAACAGCATTTTAATTCTATGCCTTTTGTGGACAATTATGATTTCCACAGTACAATATAGGAATTTAATAGCTATATTTCCATCGTCTTGAATTCATATTAACATCAGTAATACACTATTCACTCATTATACTCTTTAAAAAGTACATTTAGTTTTGAGTGAATGAGGTAAGATCACCAGGGATAGTTAAAATATGTAGAAGAATTTAAGCTACAAGAGTTTTTCAACTAATTGATTTGACTTAATATTTTCAAATGTGCAGATTGAATTTTATGTCTATTAATAGGCTGACTTCCATCAAAATGGTAGATTAAACAGTGATTTACTACTGTATGGCTTGTACAGACTAAGACAAATTATGAAGGCCTGTATGTAATTTGGACAATAAGCTTATTTATTCATTTATTTATAATCCCACAAAAATGAATCTAGGCAGCAAATAGAGAGCTAAAATCATGCAAAACCAGAGTATAAAATCAGATAAGTAATATATATAGCAAGATCTAACATTAGACATTTCTTGTCCAAGAAATTAACCAATCAATAAATTGGCAGAGCTAATTTAACCTGCAACCCTATGACATAAAATGATTTATAGGTAATAGCCAGCACCTTAAAATTGAACATTGAAGCTAATTGATAATCAGCACAACTCACGAAACAGTGAGAACATGTCACCACAATGACACTCACAGCATTGTCCCTACTGCTGCCCTCAAGGTCTGCTAGTTCTAGCTTCAGGGATGTCTCTGATTAGTACACACATTCCCTTAGCCAGCAATACAAAGTATCTAATCAAGTTCTCTGTATTGTCCTCAACTTACGACCAGCCGCAAGTCCTTAACTTACGACTGACAGCCTGGCAACCAAAGGCTCGTGCCTATTGGCTCGCACCGGGCTGGAAGCAGGCTTTTTACTATGTTTCTATTGGCTGCTCTGCTCCTGTATAAATAGCTGTCAAGCAGAGCAGGGTGCTGAAGTGTTTTGTAGTTACCTTGTTGATTGTTCTGTTGCAATAAAATCTGTTCCTTTCACCTCATCTAGTCTGTCACCTTTCTGTCAGTCCAGACTTCTACATTCTCCTATCTAGATACTATCTTAACCAAATCCAATCTAATTCTACACTGCATCCATCAAAAAACTTGCTAATCCATAATATAAAAGTCCAACATCTGGCAGTGGCCAGTTCTTAAAGTTGATTTTAACTGAGGACCAATAGATGAGAATGGCAAGGTGGGAATTATTCATTACTGACAGTCACAGGATGCAGGCAGATCCTCCCTGAAGACTACTAGAGATACCTGTTGTGGTCAGCAGGAGCTGTTGGAGCTTTCACCAGACTCCGACAGCGTGGGGCCTTATGACTCGGCTCTGGAGGATGTGGAAGACCCTGGACAGGGTTCTGACTCCGAGCAGGGCGCAGAGAGGTTGGTTGGCCACCAGGAGATGCCTGAGCCTTGGATCAGTGGGGAGGAGACAAGGGAGTGTGATCGTGAAGGAAGTTGTTCCTGGATGCCCGGCAATGGAGAGCTAATAGGCGTGAGGAACAGTTACGCAGTTACAGGAGATAATTGCCCTCAGCTGGTGGTAATTAGGCTCCTCTCAAGACTATAAAAGGAATGATTGTGCACACACCCTTTGCAGGAGTCAACGTATTCAATAGAGCTGGAGAAGTCTCATGGCCAGCTTGGCATGCTGGATTGCTGCCAAGGTTAGTCTGTGCTAGATTGCTGCCAACGTCTTGTCTGTGCTGGATTGCTGCCAAGGTCCTGTCTGTGTGTTAATATATCCTTGAAGTATCTTTGTCTCGGCGTGCTTTGGTGTAGGACGAGTGGGGTCAGAACAGATACCCATCCCTGAGACCTTTTGTCTAACAGCAAGTCAGAGTCAGACCTTCTCCAACAGCTGAACTTGTTATTCCATAGATGAAAAATCTATGCAAATACAATACTGCCTTTCATTGTCACGGTCATCATCTACTGCATGGGTGTCAAACTCAATGTCCAGAGACCCCCGAACAGCCCCTTTTTGGATGGCAGAGTGCTACTGGAGGCCAAGGAGGCCAAAAATGGGTCTCACGGTGGTTTTGAGGGGCTTTCGCAGGGCCTGTTTTTGGCTAGGAGAGTGCTGCAGGGAACCATGGAGGTCCTTCCGGAGTTGCTTTTCTGAGCAATGGGGAGACAAAAGGGACAAAATACCATCTGTTTTCCCCGTGCTCAGAAAAGCAACTTCGGGAAGGTCCTTTGGTGGCGGCAGGCATCCTAGAACCTGCCTGCTAGCAAAGGACCTTCCCGAAGTTGCTTTTCTGAGCACAGGGAAAACAGACGGTATTTTGTCCCTTCTGTCTCCGCATTGCAACTCCAGGAAGGTCCTTTGCTAGCAGGCAGGTTCTAGGATGCCTGCCACCACCAAAGGACCCTCTCTCCCCTGGCCTGTGCTTCCCTCCCACTCGCCCGCCAGCAGAAGCCTTCTAGGAGGTTTTGGCTGGCGGGCTCACAGAGGGAGCGAGGGGAATCCATGCAGAGGTAGGAAATCGCATGGATTCCCCACCCCCTTCATTGGAAACGAGGAGGCTGTCAGAGGAGACAGCAGCGCACACCCATTAGCTCGTTCAATAAATCCCCCCCTTATGTTAATTCTTCTTCTATTTGAACAAGCCACATGGGGCGCACTCCCTTGCTTTGACAGCCTCCTCGTTTCCAATGGGGGAGAAGAACCCATCTTTTCCATCCATCTCCATGGATCCATGGATCCCCCCCCCATTGTAAATGAGGCAGCGCACCTCTTGTGTTGTGTTCAAACAGCAAATGGAACAGGAGAGGAGTTCCATATGGGGCTTTTTAAACAGCCAAACTCCTCTCTTATTACTTCTTCTATTTGAACAAGCCACATGGGGTGCGCTTCCTTGCTTTGACAGCTGCCTCGTTTCCAATTGGGGGGGAAAAATTCATCTTTTCCATCCATCTACATGGATCCATGGATCCCCCCCCCCATTGGAAACGAGGCAGCTGTGAAAGGCAAGGCAGCGCACCCCTTGTGTCATGTTCAAACAGCAAATGGAACAGGAGAGGAGTTCCATACGGGGCTTTTTAAACAGCCAAACTCCTCTCCTGTTAATTCTTCTGTTTGAACAAGCCACATGGGGCTTGGTTTGAAAGCGGCCTCGTTTCCAATTGGGGGGGGGAGAAAAAAAACCATCTTTTCCATCCTTCTCCATGGATCCTCCCAATTGGAAACGAGGGGGCTGTGAAAGACAAGGGTTTGCACCCTGCATGGCTGTTCAGGCAGCAAAAGAAGGAAGAGGAGAGGAGTTCCACATGAGGCTTTTTAAACAGCCAAACTCCCCTCCTGTTCCTCAGGCAGGCTGGATCTGGAGTGCACAACAGGCTGTTGCTCCTCCTGCCACTGCTGCTGTCGATGTGACTCTCGTGAGGGGAAAAGAAAATAATAATAAAAGGCTCCCGCCATGGAGCGACCCACCCCACTCCCCTGCCTGGCAGATCTTTTTTCTCCTTAGCTCGGCTCTTTTTCACCCACCAAAGTGCTACCCCCACTTGGCTGTCCTTACTGTTGCCACTCCCCCTCTGCGTGCCCAGCCGACGGCCTGAGGGGGAGCAAGTGATGGCGGTGCAGGGTAGCTGGCGGCAGCTACTGCCGCTGAGCTCACTGTGCATAGCGGGCAGCGCCCTGACTCCCACCACCACCACCACCGCCGTGCCGCCTCAACAGCAGCACCTCCTGCCCGCAGAACCGAGGTGGGGAAGAAGATCGAAAGACGTGGAGCCAAAGACTCCCCCCTTTTCCCCGCCCCACAGTTCGCCTCCTTGGGGCGGACCAGGGTGCGTGCAGGGTGAGTGGAGTTTGTGACCAACTTTAAAGTGAATGGGGCTGTTTGTGACTAAATGGGACAGAGAACATAAAGGAATGCAAAGGAACATGGAGGTAATCTACTCCAACCCCTTCCCAAGGCAGGAGTCCTTCTTTTTCTTTGAGAGCTGTCAGTGACCGACATGAGGGAAATGGTGTGTTTATGAATGAGAGAGAGAAAGAAAGAATCAGAAAGAGAAAGTAAGTTAGAGAGAGAGACAAGAAGGAAGGAGGGAGGGAGGGAGGGAAACAAAGAAAATAAGTGGGGGAGAGAGGCACAAGAAGGAAGGGAGAGAGAGCGAGGGAAAGAGGGAGAGAACTTATGATCACAATTGAGCCCAAAATTTTGGTTTAAAAATTTTGTTCAGTCTACTCCCTTTCAAATAGCCAACAAAATATTTCTGGTTTGAATATCTTGCTTTACCATTGGCTTCTAACCACTAACTTCTGAATAGCTACTTGGACCTACCTAAGTACTGAACCTAATTCTTATAGTCCTGTTTTTTGGAACTGAGAACTAAATTTCAGAAAAAGGAAAGCTGTATTGCTCTGGGAATCTACCTGTGACATTCATTCTTGAACTAAGTTCTTGGATGAAAGACTATATCTTTCCTGTTTGTTTATATCTTTCCCATTTCTCATCCTTCCTGAAAAGACTGTACATTGTTGGTTGAAAGCAGAGGTCCTTTCTGTTACCTGTAGTCCTCAGCTTACAACCACAATTGAGTCCAATATTGTTTTATTTCTTTTGCAGTTAATATTATTTATTTTTGTACTTATTTTAATCTTATTGTAGTTCATCCATTGGGGCAAAGAATTCAGTGACATCATCTTGGCCACTCCCACCCAGTCACATGACTGCCAAGCCACTCCCACCCAGTCACATGGCCGGCATACAACTCCCACAAAGCAGGCCACACCCACAGAGTAGGTTCCAAATTTTTTTGAAATACACCACTGTACTGGACCAAACTATCCTAGACCATTTTTGACTGATCTCTATTCTCCTTCTCTGAGAAAGATGATTGGACTTCAGCTACAGAGACCCCTGAATGAAAAGATCATTTAGACTCATTGCAGTGGTGTTTCAAGCCATTTATTACTGATTATTTGTAGAAAAGCTGAAATAGTGGTGCTGTATGCATCGATCACATTGTCCTTTTGGACCCACTTTGGGGATTGGGAATAGCAGGCACTATTTTGCAGTGGTTCGCCTCCTTTCTCTGTTTCTCATTTCAATCAATGTTGACAGGGGATGTGAAATTGCACTAGTGGTCCCTTAATTATGAAGTGCTATAGAGTTATTTTTTAAACTTCAATATGAAATGAATGGATGAGATGATCTCTCAATTTGGTATCAGATATCGTCAATGCGTGATAATCTCCAATTGTACGTTGACTGTGTTTGGACCTTCTTGGGCACAATCTGGATGATATCTTGTGCTCACAGTTCCTACTTGAAGAGGAAGTGGCAGTTGTGGGCAAGGGGGTGTTTGCACAGGTTCATCTACAATAATGTGCTAGTTGTGCCCATTCCTGGACCTGACTTTCAGATAGTCACTCATACTTTTATCACTTGATTATTGGGTTACCATAATGCTTTCTACATTAGACTGCCCTTGAAGACCACCTGGAGTTGGAGCTGGTCCAGAATACAGCAGCTTAGTCATGCTCACATGTCCCCATTGCATACTGATTTTCAGTTGGCTTCTGTGTGCAGTTAAAGGCGCTGATTGTTACCTATAAAGACTTTTATACCATAAGGTCTGATCACTTGAGGGAATGGTTGTCTCCAGATGTTTTTGCCCATCAGTTGAGAACATAGTTCAGGTCTTTTAATCAAATAATATTATCATGTAGGGCCTTCTTTTTGGTAATGCCTGTTTTCAATAATGACATTCCCCCAGAGCGTAGTAGTGATACCATTAATGACTTTCAGAAACCTGTTCAAAACCTAGTTGTTCCCTCAAGCTCTGGATTATCATGATTGTGGAATCCCTCTGGTTTTAGATGTTGTGACATTGAGTGAGTCATCATTTAGCTTTTGATTTTTAAGTAAGCCATTCAGAGCTATTAAGGAATCAAACTTGGTGGCCTCAAACTTGAAAAAAATTGATCAATAAATTTTAATATGACAGAACAGGAAAATAATTAAATATATTTGAAAAAAATATTGTATTTGATTATGACTTTCATTTCATTACATTTAGATCTAAATCAATTTAAATTGTACTTCACTTTCTTGGCAGTGGCAAAGGTGTTGTCTGTTCATTGAAACAATGAGATAAAGTCTTCAATTAATTAGCATGTTTATTATAAAATGAAATAGATAAGTAAGACAGAATAGTTAATATTTCACATCTTGTCTTATCTTTTTTATTGCTGAATATGAACCCAGACAAACAGAAGGATAACAGTAAATTAATATGGCATTTATTGTGAAGAGAGAATTTTAAAAATGCTAAAAAGTAATGCACAACAGCATTTTACAGTGTCTCAAGATGTCATGGAAGCAGCCATACATTCATGCATCTAGGCAAGGAAAAATTACTGTATAAATAGACTAAATTTGCAAACTTAGATTTCAAATAGCCACTTTTTTTAAAAAAACAACTGCTGTTTTATTTGATCTCATGTAATCAACTGAGAAGGGATGTGGTGGCTCAGTGGCTAAGATGCTGAGATTGTCAATCAGAAAGGTTGGCAGTTCAGCCGTTTGAATCCCTAGTGCTGTGTAATGGAGGGAGCGTTACTTGTCCCAACTTCTACCAACCTAGCAGTTCAAAAGCATGTAAAAATGAAAGTTGAAAAATAGGGACCACCTTTGGTAGGAAGGTAACAGTTTTCCATGCACCTTTGGCATTTAGTCATGACGGCCACATGACCACAGAGACATCTTCGGACAGCACTGGCTCTTCAGCTTTAAAACAGAGATCAGCACTGACCCCTAGAGTTGGGAATGACTAGCACATATGTGAGAGGGGAACTTGTAGAGCCAAGGTGGCGCAGTGGTTAAATGCAGCACTGCAGGCTACTGCTAGATCAGCAGGTCAGCGGTTCAAATCTCACCGGCTCAGGGTTGACTCAGCCTTCCATCCTTCCGAGGTGGGTAAAATGAGGACCCAGATTGTTGGGGGCAATATGCTGACTCTCTGTAAACCGCTTAGAGAGGCCTGAAAGGCCTATGAAGCGGTATATAAGTCTACTGCTATTGCTATATTGCTATTGCTATTTTACCTTTACCTAATCAATTGAGGCCCAACTTATATTAAACTCTGTTTACTGAAAACCAGTACAGATATTTTGAAAAACACCTGAGGAAATGGAAAATACAATAATTCACTGTTGAAAATGGTTCTACTAGTTTTCCCATATAAAGAAATAATCTAGTATACATGACTTATCTATCATACCATACCATACCATATTATATTATATTATTATAATTTTGATATATAAGTAACAATTCTCTACCAGACCTAACTTTCTGCAGGATTTTGAAGAGAGGTTTAATATGTGAAAATATTCAGTTGTGAAAACTTCACCATAATCTTTGTTGTGAATGATGCAGGCAGAGCTTGCTTTTCCTGAACATGAAAATTCGGGCTAATGTCTTACTAGTGATTTATAGCAACTTTCAGCATCACCACAGCCATTGTTGTGGCAGTATAATGGTTGGATAATATTGGTTAGATAACATTATAAGGTGCTATAAATCACTAGAGAGGAAATAGCCTATGCCTAAATCACTTGTTGAACAGCAATTTCAAGTAGCTCTCCTAATGAAGGCTCTATGACCAGGAGAGGATGTCATGACAAGCCTCAAGCTTCGTGACTAAGCATCAAGGTAAACAGTCAAGCAGCGTGGAAAGTTAATCACTTAGGAGAGGGTAATTACCACCCATTTATTTATGCTCTTCATCTGAATCTACAACAAGAGCACAGCAAAGCCATGGCAAACTATGCACTAAATCACAAGGGGCCTTGCCCGGTAGAAATTTGCAGACCAATTATTTTTCCCTGTGTTAGTTCTGTATGTTCTAGCCAGAGAGGTTATATGTAGGGCGGACAAGTTCATAAACATTTTCTTGCAGAACGTTTATTATTCTATTACTGTGATTTCAGATGAATCCACACAGTATATAGTCCTGTATTAAATTTTACTTACCTTTACTGTCCATATAGTTTTCTTCATAGTAATAGAGAAAGAGTTTTCAGTAATAGATAAAAAGTTTGCTATTCCTTCTTCCTGGAAGCTTTTTTGATTTGGCAGTCTTGTCTATACTTCTGATATCTTGTGATAGTCTCCTCTCCAAGTAGTTATATAAGTCAACCTACTTAGATTTTCAAGATTTGTCAAGACAAGCTGGGCACTGCCATGAAAGAAAGCTGACCTTAAAGATGTTAGCTTTTTTATGCATTTACTATTCAAAGGAGGTATTTTCTTCCCTCCCCAATTCAAAAGAATGTTGGAAATCAATTACGTCAAGGAGTTCGTGACTTTGTCTGTCTCTCCCAAACTGAACAAAATGAGATCAAATTTCTTCTGTAGGGGAAGATGTTCAGCAAACAACAACAACCAGTAATAGGTTAGAGAAACCTGTATACAACAGAAACATCTCCTGCCTCAATCCACTTATTCATCTCCATGAGTCAGACAATTCATGAGTGCGACAGTACAGAATGCTGTTGACTGCAAAATGCTAAGTCCCCATCTTCCTTCCTGGTCATGTACTCTTCAGCAGAACTTAATTTACAATACATGTCAATTTGTTGCCTTTATTTTTTTAAAAAGAATAAATAAACTTTTTCCTATTGAAATACATATAACAGAAAACAACATTACATATACTTTTGAAACAACAAAAATATGTTAATTTTATTTTCTGTATAATAAAATATAATTTTTCATTACAATAAAAGGTAAGTAGCCCTGCAGTGTTAACACAAAAAACAAATCACAATGGAAACAATAAGTAAGCAAGAAAGTTACTTGGTATTATTCCTTGCAATGATTATATCATTTAATTGCCTGGCAACTTTTGTTTTATTTATAAAAAACAAAAAACAAAAAAAGCAATAATATAATGCCCCAATTGATTCAAAGACATTAAGTGTGGAGCAGACCCAATCATATATATGGATAAACTAACCGTCCAGGTTTTTATTTATTTATTTATTTAGTTAATTAGTTAGTTCATCACTCATGTACAAGATAACAGGAATAAGAACAAACATGAATAAGAACACAGGAAATGGGTACAAATAAATGGGGACAGTAGGACAGGGACGTTAGGCACGCTGGTGCACTTAGGCACACCCATAGTTAAGCATGATAATGGTATCTACTTGAATAAAAGGCTTGCAAATAATTGCGAATGGGGTTGTACATGCTCACGCATGCCCTGCCACTTGCATTTTCTCTCCCATCCCCAGCTGGAAAAAGAACCACTGCTGCAATTGACACCATTTCTATAATGATGTATGTTGTATCATTTATCCATCTCCACCCACTTTCTTGCCAGTGGAGATCATGTTCTGTCTTTGTGTCTGCCTGCTGCTGATCCTTATTTCTCCAAAAACATGGTGCAAAAAAGCAAATCTGACTAAACTATTTGACATTCATTTAAGAAACCCCATGTCTTTTTCTACAGTCCGAGTTAAAAATCCTTCCATAGGTAAGCCTCTTTCAATGGCCATCCCTTAAGACCTTTTAAGAAAGCCTTTGGCCTTTATACATTGGAATTATATTGTTTGCTAGTAAATAAATAATTCATTAGATAGCACTATAGGGTTGATTTTAACTAGGCCAAGCAAATTTAGATCTTTTGAATACTGGGATTGGAAACCTTTAGAGAATATCAAAGCTACATGGTTATTTATTAAGAATTAATGCAAACAATAACAACAAAAGCAAAATCACAAAATAGGCAATGGCAAAAAATTACATATTGTTACCAAAATAATTCCATGACTTAATCGTGAACTTATCAAGGATTGAGTCAACCTAAAGGAAAATTTATATTTTATACCAGTTACATACAGCCCTTCTGGATTTTGGTTCTAGATATTTATTGTATGTTATACTACTAGTTACTGTAATTGCTCATAAAAATATTTCTGGTTTCAATTGTTTATTTTTTTATATATTGCTTTTTGATTGGATTGTATATTATTGTTATTGTACTGTAAGTG
Source organism: Thamnophis sirtalis (assembly GCF_051295495.1). Taxonomy (NCBI): domain Eukaryota; kingdom Metazoa; phylum Chordata; class Lepidosauria; order Squamata; family Natricidae; genus Thamnophis; species Thamnophis sirtalis. The sequence continues at coordinate 107,577,588 of NW_028261383.1, read as the reverse complement.
CTTGACGAGAAGAAAAGTTTAATATGGTAAACAAAGAAACTAATCTTGATGTATAAAATATTATTTATAACATTTTGCTATTTCTTTTAAACACCATCCATTGAATTAAATATCTGTATGTTTTTAAATGCATGATTACATATACAGTATGTATGCATGCGAGTCTGATATAAACTGCAAAACAACACCTGAGCTACAGAAAATGGAATTAGTTTTAATACATCGTCTGCACATTCATCTTGCTTGGTTGTGCCATTTCATAAATGAACATATGCACCCATAATGAATGCATGTTTTTCATTTAGCAGGTATGTGTTTTCTCCAAGTTTGTATCCTTACTTCATTTACAGCAATTTTATTACAATCTTTTTTTTTTAAAAAAAAGATTCTGTCAGTGGTTTTAATTTTTCATTTGTTTTGTGTACATTGTAAAGTAAAATAAATTTATTACACATATTAAATTGATTTTTTAATTAAAATATTTCAATAGCTGATGAAATATGTCCATAGGAGGGTATTGAATAGTCTGCTGCTGGAAACAGAATGACTTCCAGTCATAGAAAAGACCCTTTTGCAAATATAATTGTCATTTTGTTCATGAAGAACAATGTTTGAGTCCATATTTTATATAATATAGCCTTAGTTTCAAGAGAAAACTTGAAACTACTTCAAGATGGAGGTTTAAACACACACTCACTGAAAATTCAATAGCTTTGATGGCTAATATAATAACAAAAACCAAGTTATGTTAAACCAGGCTCAGTACCAGAAGATGAGAAGACAGCCAAGAAAATGCCAAACTTTAACAAATGTTCTAGGGGGCTGTTGTTCTATCATCTCTTCCAGGAAAATTGGTACAAATAATAAGTGGTGATAAGATAAGGGACCTGCCAGTTTAAGAATGGCTAAATAGTTAATGAATAGAAAGCAAGGGTTAGGGATCAATGGGAAATTTTTCTCAATGGAGAAAGTATTATATTGGAACTTTGCTTTTTAAATTGTTCATAAATGATCATAATATAAGCATAAGTTGTGATTTGGCATATGGGCAAGTAATGCTAAAGTTTTAATTCTTCAACTTCAGAAGAATATTTTTAAATTAAGTGAATGATCAACCATTTTCTCTCCTTACGTGAATGATCAAACATTTTCTTTCCTCAGTATTAGGGACTAATTGTAGGAACAACACCCCCCCCCCCCAAAAAAAAGAATGAAATATTTTGGGAAATATTTAAAAAGGCAGAATATTATATCTTCGTAAAGGAGAAATGGAAAACATGTTTTTAGAAGCAGGAAGCAATTCTCAAGTCTTTCTTGATATCCCACAACAGATGCCAACACTTAACAGATAAAGGGCTTATTGAAAGAGGAAGACAAGTATATAGATAGCTCTATTTATAAGCAAAGCAAATACTGCAAGCAGAAGTCCATTCAAGACAGGATATTTTGAAACTCCCTGCAGCAAAGTCTGAATAAAGCCAGAAGCAGTCCCTCACCCAAGATCCAACACTAGATGAAAGCCATTAAGAGACAATAGGGATTGCCCAATTCCCTTTCAGAACATAAACCCCTTCATTACATGACTTCCAGAGCAGTCCAAACTACACGTGGGACCTCAGATAAACAATAAGCGAGAGGTTGACCAGATTAGCTCTGACAAATAGCTAGGATTTGCATTTCCTCTTTTGCCTATAGAGCTAGCCATGACCCCTACATAAACACTACATGACTCCATAGGAGTCTGACAATAGCCAATAGACTATTAGAGGTCATGTTCTTGCACAGGAACAGGAAGCTCAAATACACAGGCCAAAGAAGATATAAACCGCCTCCACTCTCAACTCCATTTTGTCAGCTGCACCAAACCCACAAAACCTGGAGGTTCTGTTCATCAATAAATGGATCCTCTTTCCAAGCAGCTTCCAGCTTCCATTTTGTCTCCAGTGCCTTTTTCCCAGGTTGGAACTGGACCTGGATATTTCTTCCAACATATCCAATGAACTTGATAGAAAAGACATTTAAAGCAGGCAAAATGAAGGACATTTTCACAGCACATATACATCCTATAGAATTCAATACAAAAAGACATGATGTCTAGATGCATTTGAAGATGCAATAAATTTGTGGAGAATTTGTCAAGAACTATTAGTCTTGAAGACAATATTAGCTCTGGCTTGAGACAACATGCCTTCAAATACCACTTAAAGGGAAACAGTGGTGGATAAGTGTGACATTATTTCTTGCATGCAAGCACCATAAGCATTGTGGTAAATAAATCACGTATAAAAATTACAAATAAAAAAGATAGATAGTTTCAAAATGAGAGAAATAAATAAATAAATAAATAAATAAATAAATAAATAAATAAATAAATAAATAAATAAATAAATAAATAAATAAATAAATAAATAAAGTTGGATCCTGGCCTAATACACCATTATGTTCTTACGAGTCAGCCTATCATATTAAAGGATATGAAACATTTTCTATAGTACAAAAAATAAAATTGTAGATGTATAATACAGTAGAATTATACTGAGCTAAGAAAATAAGAGTATCAGAAAAATAAATAAATAAATAATTAAATGTTCTCAAAATGAGGAATTTCAGGATTCTAAAGTCCAACAAAAACATTTTAGGCAGCAAGAGACAAAAAATGTTGTCTAAATTCCAGAATAGTTTTGCTTCTGAAACAAAAAAGGAACCCTAGAGTAGAAATAAATAACTATTGTAAGATAATCTTTCTTTTTTCCATATTATGTTGTATTTTTTTCACACAGTGCAGAAAGAAAGAAGGGTGTCAAAATAGGCCAGATGGCAATTATGTCAGTGAAGTCAAGGTTCTGCCACTTTTGTATCAATATTGCACTCATGTACAAAACATAATGCAGACAATATAATCTCACTCAATCACACAATATTTACTGGCTTCACTTCATTCTGATAACAATAATTCAAGTGACCTTATTTCATCACTTCATGTTAACAGAATAAAAAAAAATAGTTTTTTTATCTATCTTATCACAGCTTCAGAGTGTGTACAATCTATAATGTTTTGTCACCTACTATCATGAAAGTAGGTCCTAAATTGTTGATAAGGAGCAAGAACATGTCCTCCTTCGTGAAATGCCTCAAGGTCCCATATTTTTTCTGCAACTTTTTAACATCTGCATGAAACCTTCGGGTGAGATCATCTGTCACCATGGGATGTACATCTCTTTCCCATGTGAATTAATTGATGTTTTGGGCATTTATTCATTTATTTATTTATTAGAATTTGTCAAATAAAAACAAGAACAAGAAAAAAAAATAAAAAAACTACAATGACAGGGACGATAGGCACGTTAGTGCACCTATGCATGCCCCCTCTACTGACCACCTAAATATGAAGTCAGGTCCTCAGAAGTCCATTTGTGACTGAAACTGTGAACATTTGCAGCTCAGACAACTGTGTGAGACAGAGCATTCCAGACTTTGACAACTCTATTACAGAAATGATATTTTTTACAGTCAAGTTTAGAATGATTTACATTGAGTTTAATATGTGAGTATTATTGCAATTTAAACAGAAAAAGTCATTTACAGGTAAAGCGTTACTACATATAAGTATGTATGCAATACCTAGGTCTGACCATAAGCAACACATTTCTAAGTTATCCAAAATGAGAATTTCGAGCCTAGTAGCATAGGAAATTCTATTGGGTACAGAAAAGTGCAAGATTTTTCTCGTGAAATACTTTTGAACTTTATTTCCCAGTGCCTTCATTTGAACTCTATTGGGATGAATTGGCTGTGGATAGAAGACTTTTACAGATCTGGAGTTTACCATCTTGGTCTTGGATGATTTGCACTACCCCAGACAGACCCAATACATAATCTAGAGGTTTTCCTGGATCCAAGGCTCCTGCTTGAAAAGCAAGTGGAAGTCATGGCCAGGAGAGATTTTGCTCAACAAAAGAAGGGAGATCCTCCTTGTGGTCACTTCCACCCTTATCATTTCCCACCTGGACAACTGCAACACATTTTACATGGGACTACCCTTGAAAAGGATTGAGAAGCTTCAGTTGCACAGAATCCATCACATAGGAGCCCAGAAAAGCTGCATGTAACACCTCTGCATGCACTTGGTGCTTGTTTGCTTCTAAGCGCAATCCAAACTGTTTGTGATGACCTTTAAACCCCTACATGGCATGGACCAGGTTACTTGCAGAACTGTCTTCTCCCCAATACATCAGTCGGTCCCACCTTGTCAAATAGGGAAGGTATATTAGGACCTCATCAGTTAAATACTTTTGATAGGTGGGTTCCAGAAAAAAGGCTGTCTCTGCCATCAAATTGTCTCCTGGAATGTCCTATCTCCTGGCCTTTTGTAAGAGTTTGAAGACTTGGCTCTGCTGACTCATTTGGGATTCACAGAAAGATATGCAATCTTGGGACTGGCTAGTGCCTTAAATTTCATCCCCCTGCTTTTTTTTAAAAAAAAAAACTTCAATGGCTTTATTCCTGTTTTAATATCTTTTAATAGGAATTAAAAGATATTTACCAAGTTGGGTTTGGATTCTCAGGATCAGTTGGGATTCTTGCTGCTGTACTAGCATCCTTGCTAGTAACCTTCCTGCCTGGAGGCATCTCACTTATGCCAATGGAGTTCTGCAGGCTTAAGGTCCTGGGAGATTTCAATCCACTGGATAGGACTTCAGAAGGATATCTTCTTTCCCAATGGGATTGTACTTTTTCACTCTGGTTGGCCAAAGGGGCCTGCTGTGGGCCGCATCAGCCAAGGAACTGTGACTGATGGGGTCCAGGGGAAGAGAATCTTCTGCCATGGCCCTTTGGAAGATCTTGCTGCAGGATTGATCTTCTCTCGTTTGGTCTTCAGGAAAAGTCTTAAAACTTAGCTGTGCTGATTAGCATGGGGCCCTGAAGGAAAAGCTGGTACAGTAACAGAGAAGGCAGCACCATCTCTTAGCTCCAAACCTGTAGATTTTAGCTTGTTTTAATGTTATGCAATTTTAATCCCTAAAACTGCAAAATGGGCAGCATATAAATATAATCCATTAGTTAATTAAATAAATAATGGTTATATTTTACAGCTTTTCTGTTGCCTTCAAATTTCATGTTTTGTGTTGCCAGGCTCATGTTTCCTATTCTGTATAATTAGCAAAAGAAATCCTATTAGTTGTTAAATAACAATATTTTGGTCACCATACAGAAACATCTGCCCTTGAATAGGCATCATTTAAAATAATTTCCTGATAGATTAATCAACTGCTACTTAATCAGAGCAGTACTTACCAAAACAGATTTCCATAATCACGGTCATTTTAATAATGTAATGATTAAGTGACATAAACTTGTTATCATTAATTTGCAAGCAACATGAACATTGAAAGATACAGTGTATGTGCCATATTTCCTGTATCTTCTCTTTTGATGAAACATGCACATATGTGCATTGGGGGTGAACAAATCAGGAGATTTCAGAATTACTATATGCATAAATCCATTTCATCCATTTTTACATCCCAGTATGATTATTATTTTTTAAATCTTAGTATATTTATGGCTTGCACAAAAGTAAACATTTTTGTCTCTGACATAATTCTACACTATATCTGGAATACTGTGCTAAAACTGAAGGGTAATGATTTTCAATTATTTAAATTGATTTAGTGAAGGCAATTAAGGTCATTGTCCATATGGGTTGGACAATGTCCATTTTCTTGATAAAACTCTCCCAATTGTTAATAAAGTGCAGTGTTGATAACAAAAATCCTACTAGACAGTCCTCTATTTGTCTGGGGATGAAAGCTATCACTGCTGCCAGGAAACTCTTTCTGAGAGAACAGAACTGTCTGGTGAAAGCAATATTTGATGGGATCTAACACACAGTGTAAAAAGTCCAGAAGTCTGCGATCCCATTCTTCATTTTCTGTTATTATTATGCTGTTACTTAAAATAAAAACCCTAGGTATGCGCCCGCTGGCCAGCTGACTTTAGCCTTTTTTGAGGCCATTTTTAACCCTCCCCAGGCACCAGAGGCTTTATAGGAGCCTGGGGAGGGCGAAAACAGCCTCCCCTGCCCCCCCGGATACCTCCGGAGGCTTCAGAAGCTTCCTTCAAGTCTCTGGAGTGCAAAAAACCAGCCCTTGGGGAAAACCAGAAGTTCAAGAATGGACTTCCGGTTTGCTTGTAGGGCCAGTTTAAGCCCTCAGGAGCCTTCAGGGACTGGAGGATTAAAAATGGCCCTATGGACAAACTGAAAGTGACTTCTGGTTTGCTCATAGGGTCGTTTTTTGTCCTCCGGAGCCTTCAGGGAAGCCTCCAGAAGGCCCCTGAAGGCTCCAGAGGGCTTAAACTGGCCCTATGAGCAAACTGCAAGTCTGTTCCTGAACTTCCCGTTTGCCTGTAGGGCTGTTTTTTTGCACTCTGGAGGCTTCAGGAAAGCTCCTGAAGCCTCCGGAGGGCTTTTGAGGGGGCGGGGACGCTGTTTTTGTCCTCCCCAGGCTCCTATAAAGCCTCTGGAGCCTGGGGAGGGCGAAAAAAGCATGCAAAAAATGGGGGGAGTACCTGTCATGCATGCATGTGCGCTGGGGGCCATGCATTGGATTTTGGGTGTGGCACACCTGCGCATGACCCCCCTGCGAGCCAAAAAAAGGTTCGCCATCACTGACCTAGGCTATATATAGGCTGTTATTTTAAGTATTGTATTGATTATATCAACAAAGAAACCAGGTTTCCGGATTTCATGTTTGTTTGTATTTTTTTCCACCATCAGTCTGGACCTTACTTTTTTTAATATATATATATATATATATATATATATATATATAATATATATAATATTCCTTTCGCCCTATTGATGTTTTCATGATTCATGATAGAACTAGAATTTACAATATTAGTTAGTTATAAAATGTCAAAAATATATAAATAATTTTTTTAAAAGATTATTGTATTTCAGTAGAGGAAAAGAACTTCATCTACAGATAGAAGTGGTTTCTTATTTTAGAAGTACACTGTAAGTTTGCACTGTAGCATCTAAAATCAGCCAATATACTTGCAGTTATTTTCACAAGATCTAAGTGTTATGGAAGACTTTTGTCTGTTACTATGTCAACTAAAACAGCTATTGTTATATGAGTTGAACTTATAATGAAATACTGATATTTTAAAAATTGATTGATTTCCTATTTATCTGAATTTTAAAGTATATATTTTCTTCCTTGGTTAAAAAAAACAAAAACCAACCTTTGGGGTTATGTAACTATGAATGAGAAAGAGAATCATCTCTTTGAATAAATTATTTTGTTGCTCCATTTATTAGGATTTTTATCTGTCATTCCAATTTATATGTTTAGTTTCCTAAATACTTGTATTCTGATCAATAAATCCAACAATACTTGCAATTATGCCAATTCATTGTTGCACAATAAACAGAACCTTGTTGTCTTGTCCTAATGGGAGGTCTTTTTACATTATGCTTAAGGTTTAGGTGTGTTACAAATTCAACAAAATATTGTAAGATTAAGTAATTTATCTACCAATCCACAGGATGGTGGGAAATAAGTCTATACTGCTCTTCCTATCCCTGGTATAATACTTGCCCTATCCCTTTTGCATTTAAGAGGTTTTATTTCTCTTGAATTGTCTAAACCAGTGTAATGTCCACTGCTTGACAGCAATAACAGCACCAAACTGGCAGAGGTTCTTATCTGAAATTTCTTAAACACAGGATGGCATTCTTAGAAAATGGGTTTGTTTTTAAATTTTTCTACAATATTCCTTTAAAGGTGCAATTTTGCAGTTTGGTGTAGTGATTAGGGTATTGTCCTAGAAACTAGGAGACTATGAATTCTAGTCCTACCTTAGAAATGAAAGGCTGGCTGGGTAACTATGGACCTGTCCATTCCCTCTCAACCCAACTCACCTAACAGAACTGTTGTTGTAAAGAAAATAGGAGGTAGAAGGAATATTAGATATGTTTGCCACTTTGAGTTACTTATAAAATAATAAAGGCCGGATAAAATCTAATAAATAAATGTTTATTATAATAAATAAATACAAGACCTCTGTCTCATAAAACCACTTCCTTTGGAGTAGCAGTAAAATCGGACAGTGATTATCCTTACATTGAAGCTTGTCAATTGTCAGCATATGTCAGAGTTTTCCAAAGTTGAGTATTAATATAAAATAATAAGCAAAGTATGAAAGGTTGATTTTTTAAAAAATAGATATAGCTGTCTGTCACAAAGTTCTGAAGCATATTTCTTTATAGTCTCCCTGTCTCCTGAGGAAAGAGGGATAACGCAGAGAGTCCCCGGACAGGATCTATGACTCATTATGTCAATCAAACTCCACTTCAGAGGGGAATAAAGAGATTTGTATCTCAAAGCTGTGCATAACGACTTCTCAGCTTTTCATTTCATATTTATGAGCGGTTTACTTTGAAGTGTTTATCAGGCAATACGCAGAAACATGAGAGAGCATTGCCTAAAACCATGTTCAAGTGTCTAATCTGTTAAATGCTTGCTGAGCAGGCTAGTTCATCAGTGCATGCAATGCAAAAAGAGAATATATATATATATATATATATATATATATATATATATATATATATATATATATATATATATATATATATATATATATATATATATATATATATATATATATATATATTCATAGACACATACAATATTTGATTAGCAATATAAGAATGGATTACTAATGCCAGGCATTTGAAAATAATCATACCATACATAACTTACAAAAGCAGTTAAATCTATATTCAAACAGAAATAAGACAAACTTACTCTATTGTTATATGTTATGACATTATGTATCTATACTGAATATTCAAAATGCAGAGGTCACCAGACAATTCTTGGAGAGGAGCGAAGAGGTGAGAGGGAAGTGGAGGCAGGAAGAAAAGAGGAGAGGAAAGATTTCAAGATCCCTTGGGAAAGCTATTCCTTGAAACGTATTAAAAAATGTTTCTACACTTGATCTTTCAAGCTGAATCTATATTAAAGGCTTTCAACTAGCCAACCCTAGCTGCATACTATATCTTTCAGTAGCTATTAAGGAGAAAGTAGGCGTAATTGAGATATTCATAGCACTGCATGAGATTGGCAGAACAATTTTATGAAAGTTTTTATGGAAGCAGTCCCACTGTGTTCAGTACAGCTTACTTTCATGTAGATATGCATAGCATTACAATATTAAACTTAAGACTCTATTCTCTTTTTACCAGTTTACTCTGTAATTGAACTATGTGGGTGCAAAATAAATAATATGGTGGCAACTCCAATCTAGTATGAGTTAAAATGCCCATGTATGCTAGTTTTTCCAGAAAGCTGTATCTCTCATTTACCTTAAGGCAACCTAATTTAAAAACAAGAAAAGAAATATATAGCCTTAAAATGGATAATTGTAAACACACATAGAAATACAAATCTTCACAAAGAAAGACATTTAAATATATGGCTATGTAGTAGTACACTTATGAAACCTACAAATTATTTTGTCAATTTGAGATTGTATACAAATAAGCATTTAGCTTCACTTTAAAAAAAAATAACAATGTTACCTGAAGCAATCAATGAATTAAAATGAAATCGAAAGTAATCTTATTCTATTGTTTGTCTATTAGATTGGTTCTCAAGATCTTTCTTAGAATATTTTCTGTCCTTCAGAGTAGACCACACTAGGATTTCAATACATCTAGTCTACTTTTAAGGTTACAATAACAGAATCTCAGAACATTAAATGAGTTTTTCTCTTCCTTTTATCCTTGTGAGAACTACAAGGGGTTTTTATCTGAAACATATGAATTACATGTCTTACATAGTGCAAGTATATTGAGCATATGTAGGCCACATGAACGAATGCCATATGGAGTCCACAAGTGCATGAATTTGGATATGTGTTCTTTTAGTATATTTTGATTGATTAGTCTAGAAATATACACTTTTGGTATCCTATTCTTATTGTGCTTAGGAAGTAGGTAAGAAAAGAAGGGGAATTCCTTAAAAAATTAAAATTTCTGTTGAAAAAGAGGGACAATTTGTATCATTGTCATATTTCTTTCTATATGTTCAGATGTCAGTCATTTATAGATAAAGCAAATAAATATATAATTATTAAGTTTAGACCATCTGTGCAAAAATATAGGGGACCTGTGTTTATCAGATGGGAGGTTATTCGATAGATTAGCATTCTAGCATATGTACATTATAATTCCTAGAATATTCAGCCAAGAAAATGCATCTGAAGAATTTTAGCATTTGAGCACTCAAGTGGGTAAGGAATACCTTTGTAACTTTAATTTGACAGAAGCTAAGTAATTATAAATAACTAGAACACTTAACAAATGCCAACATAAATTATAAAGCATTGTTTCTGAACTAATGAACTAATTTAATTAGTTGTTTCGTTTCTAGTTCTATAGATTGACAATCCAGAATAAAAAGTTTTTAGTTCCTTCTGTTGATACTGTGTAGTAAATAAAACCTTGAAAAAAAGTGATAAATACCGTGTTTCCCCAAAAATATGACATGTCCTTAAACTAAGGCCATGCCACATTTTTCGAGTGGGCAAAAATATAAGCCCCCCCCCCCAAATAAGCCTCCTGGACAATCCCCTCTGGCCAGGCAGAGCACCACTTGCTGACCTAGTGGTATCCTGAAGGTGCCAAGCCACGGGAACAAGGTGGGGGGCAAAGGCGCTCGCATTGCTTGGCGCCTTTGGGATACCACTAGGTCGGTCAGCTGGAGAGGGGGGGTTGCATGAGTGGCTTTTCTGCTCCCCGCTTGCGCGACTCCCAGGCTTACGATGCCCTTGTCTAACTCTCCCTTCATAGCCAGGACATCTCCGCTACTGCCACTGCCCGCCGCATGGCTTTTTGTGTGGCTTCCAAAGCACAGAGGTAGCATGCCGAGTCTTCCGGCAGTTGCCACTATGGTTGAGCGTAATCCCAGAGCGTACAACCATAGAGGGTACTCCCAGAGCGGCAACTGCTGGAAGACTCGGAATCCTACCTCCGTGCTTTGGGAAGCTGTAGAAAAAGCCATGTGGGGGCGGTGGCAGCAGCCCTGGCTCTGAAGGGAGAGTTAGACAAGGGCCATCATGAGCCTGGGAGTCGTGCGAGCGGGGATTGGAAAAGCTGCTTGCGCAACCTCCCTCTCCAGCCATGCAGAGCCCCATTCATTGACTTAGGGCATTCCGAAGGCGCCAAGCTGTGGGAGCCAGAGGGTGGCGAACAGGCACTCCTGCAGCTTGGCAATACCTCTAGGTGAGTGAATGGCGCTGTGCCCGGCTGGAAAGGGGGGTTGCCGGGTGGCTGGTCATGAGTGTGGTCACCTCATGGCTGCTGTGTTGCTGCTGCGACAGCACAACACAGCCGTTCGACCCTGAGGCTGTGCCCGGCTCTTCAGGAGCCCACTCACAAGAGAGCAGCCTCCCAGCAACCCCAAACAATAAGCCCTCACCTGATAATAAGGCCCAAGCTATGTTTTGTGGGTCAAAATAAAATAAGACCCTATCAAAGTAGTTTAAATTTAAAAACAATTTAAATATTGGAGAAAAATTACTATAGTTACATACAGCCACACAAATATCATATAAAATATAAACATGCACAATATATTCAAGTTAAATATTGTTTCCAATTCCTAAATTGCCTGTCATACTCTGATGAAATTTCTGTTCTCCTATATGAGGTAGATAGTGCAAAACAGGATGAAGATGAAATATTGCTTAACTATTTCAAAGAAACTTTAATATTGGGTAGACCAGAGACATTTTGAATGCTTGTTTAATAGTCTCAAATCTTAACTCCTCACTAAAATCTAAAACAACACAAGTTTAGTTAGCTGAAATCATAATTAAGTACTAACTTGAAATATAATTCGGCAAATAATCTCCAGTATTGACAGTTCTATAAAACAAATGAATTAAGCAAAATTAACATAATGAACATAAAGCACATGAAATGAATGAATTAACAAAGTATATAACATTTATAGCAGTTGCATAAAACTATGATTTAAGTTCAATAACTATGGAGAAACAAACCACTTTGTTGCATCTATCTCCAAATGTTTGGTTTTCCTATTTAAGTGGGCATTTTCCAACCATCACTTTATACCAATTTAAACAGATTTTTGGACTTTGTCCCTTTCTCACATCCAAAATGAGTAGCCATAAAAAATGATTATTCAACCTCCAACTGTTACTGAAAAAATATTTGTCTCAAATTATTTAGTCAACTTTCATGTATACTGCTGAGAATATTCGGGTCACTTTTTCTGTGACAGTTGCATATAAATGTTCACAAATATCAATGTGACATTAACGCTCTAGGTTAGCTAAATCTTTTAAAACAGTTTTTTTCATGTATTGTTCATGTCTAATCATCTTACCAATGCAACCTTATAGCTATCTACTAAAAAAAAATCATATAGTTTATCAAAGGGCATTAGTCTTATGAAACGATAACTAAAAGTAACATGGATTGTTAAAATACATTATATAGAGAAAGTACATAAATTAGTGTGGATTTAGCTTTAACAGCATTAACAGTGGGCATTTCATTCAGCTAGGTCCCTGTAGACACATTATTTAATACTACACCCAATGCTGGAACAGGATTACTGGTGGTTTGGGTCAAATAGTTATGTTTCTATTCTGATGCATTTTTCAGTTTGTTTAATACTTAGCTTCTTATCTCTGGAAGCCATGTGCATTTGCCAAACATTTAACTTTAAAAAAAACAAACAGAAAAAGTGGGCTCCTTGTCTCTTTTTTCTGTTCATTGTAGTTCCAATGATCACATGGAAAATAACAAGAAAAGTCATTAAATTTGTTCCTGGCATAATTTTCATTTTTACATAAAAGCAAAATGCTAATTACATTGTGAACATGTGGACATTTAAAGGATGTTAAATTCTACTCCTTATTACATTATTTTATTTTATTTGAAAAACTTGAATAACAGTACATTCATAATTTGATAGTGTTTGTATTTTGTTTTGTTAGCAATGTGTGTGAATGCACTTTTAGCATTACTGTATTCTCTAATTATTAGAAATGTCAACTTAAGTATCACTGTTTATTGTAGCTACAGTTTTACTTTTGATTTTTATTTTCAAAATACACTTTTACCAATAACCTTTTATAATTTATTGCCAAGCTTACTTTATACCTTGCTTTTTGCAATTTTTAAAATTTATTAATTATTCTAATTTTCCTACTGCTAATTTAACTTTGGGTGTTTAAAACAAAATTATTTCCCATTATAAAGGCATGAATGAAATTCCATTAAGAAAAATATGCATGCCTATATGACTTCCATATTACTGTTAATATTTGATATATTATAATAGAAAAATTATACAAATATGTATTCTTAAAAAGTCAAAGGTAAATAAAAATGATGGAATAAAAACAATAAAAACACAATCTTCAATTATATTGTTTTATTTCTTTGTCATTCTAAATATGTGATTTATAACATAAATTTTTAAGATAAAAATGTTCAGAAACAAAAAAAGGAGTGTTTTTGGGGGGAGTTTGTTTGGTCAGATTATGATTGATAGAGAAGAAAGGACATGAAGATTATGTATTCCAAGACTATTCTCTTTCATTAAAAATGTATTCCAATGACAAAATAAGATTCAAAATATGATTATTGAACACAACTTGTTGATCAGTTAATATTTTGTGTGCATCCATGTTGGACTAGCAAAGGTGGTGAAACTTTTATTAGTTTTCACTGTCGTACTTTTTTGATAGCCATTCATTGGGAATAAAGACATTGGTATATCTTGTACAAGTCATTGTGCACTCATTATCTCATCTTCCATATCACACTATCAGCAAATTTTCTGGCAATTCATTCCTGTACAAATCTTAAAGTGTGAACATTGTCTGTACATAAATTAACTGTAGGAGATTATCTGACTGAGCGCAAGGGAGGGGTTAAGTATGGCATCAGTCTTGAATTCCTTTATGCTACCAGAGATTTAAGTCTATTCCACCTTGTATTTCATTGAGCCTTATCTACTGCCAATTTTCTTTGACCATTAGTAGTTCAGATTCATGTAGAGTACATTAGAATGAAATAAACCTGTATTCATTTGAACCATTCTGGCTTCTGATTTCTTATGCTTGACATTGAGTGGATCAATAATCTATTCAAGGTACAGAAGAGAATAGCAACATAATATCTTAAGTTTCATCCTGAAATAAGTCATTTTAGAAAGAAAACGGGTGGGAAGATAAATTCTTCTATATGTCCATTACTTCACAGTAGTTTCATGATTAGAACAGTGATACTGACAGCTATAACATAACTCTCTATTATTTGATGCATTTTTTTCTGTTGTAGAATTTTCTATCAATGAGAGCTTGTTCTTCATTATATCTGTTGTGTTAGAATTTCCTAGCAAGAATTCACTGATTTTTTACATACATTTATTTTCTACTCTTCAGATTTTCCAGCTTTAAAATAAAATATATAAAGAGAAATAATCTCTGACTATATATAAAACCATTTCTCTTTCTGTATTTTCCTGTGGTAAGCTACAACAAATACATTTGGGATTAAGAGCCTGCGTTAGTTTGGTTTAAAAGCCATTAAAAAGTTTTCAAGTTAAATTTAGCCAGCTATGAATTGATAGAAATATCCATGCAGTTGTCTTAGATTTGCAGTTGCTTTATTCTGATATGTGTTTCAACTTCTTATCTATCCGGGATATCCTGGTGAATTTCCATACAATTAATACTTAAGTCTCATCCTGAATAGCATATCAAATCTAATCAAATCTAGGTAGCTATGCCATCTAACTAGTTATTTTTTATGTATGTCTGCATTCATGTATATTAAGTAAAATATGCTTCTGACATGCAATCCATACAGGGATGGGTTCTGCACGGCTTCACTGCCAGTTTGCTCTCCCTCACGTTTTGCGTGTGAGCATGTGCTGTGTAAGCACTGCGTGCGCATGCACAGTTCAATTAAAATTGTTCTGTGCATGCACAGAACTAAAAAACAAGGTGATGGGGGTGACGGTGGTGATGAGGGAACCTCTTTGGGGACGTGGCAGGCTCCTGGTTCCAGCAACCCAGGCTGTCATACCACTACCGATTCGGCCAAACTGGGTCAAACCAGTAGGAACCCATCACTGAATCCATATTAGGATCTCTTAACCTGGATATATAATATTTTTATACATAATTCTTGGGAATTTAAAGTGTTGGTTCTTCAAACAATCACAATAATCTATAAATGCATTGGTATCAACAGATAGAGCACACAGAAGTTGAATATAGTATTAATACAAAGAGGTGTAGCTGAGTTGTAATATCAGAGATGTGACGAAGGGCTGACTTTGGAACACTTGTTGAACTACTCAAATGTAAAGTCAAGCTAAACCCCAAAAGTTGCCTGATATCATACTGAAAGTATACTTTTCATTTCAAAGACACTATCAGGAATCACACTGAAATCCTGAATCTCATTGATGAGGAACCAGAGGAACTGTGGAATAAAATCAAATTAGTAGCTAAGGCTGAATGTGAAAACAGAAGAAAGCAATCCGATGTCAAAACAAGCAGTGAAAATTGACACTTGAAAAAGACATTCAGATGCCATGAAGTGTTTATTACCTACAAAGATCGGAATTGCTCATACAAAGTTTTCGTCAGGTCACTCTACGAAAATTAAAATTTTAAGGAGCTGAATAGAAAGAGAAAGAATGTTTGTGAACTTTAGTAATGGAGAAGATAGTGGAGAATATATAAATAATTAGTTGTCCCTGGAGATTATTGATCATCCAGGTCACAATTGTCTCAAAGCAGCTTTTTTCAAAAGGCAACTGGACTTCCTTGGTTGGTTGTTTTTTTTTATTTTTTTTTATTTTTTGGCTTCTCATCTAAGAAGCTTTTTCAGTTCTGACTGACTGATGGGGAATTCCACTATTAGAACTATAAATAGTAAGATTTTGAGATAAATTGTGACCAACTACTTTAAAAAGTAAACAAGTCTCTTGTTTGTTTTTAAAAGTACTACTAGGTTGGTAAATACGTATTCTATTTCAAAGTGTACAGAATAATCCTTTCATCAGAAGAAATTAAGTACCACTTTTTCACATAGTCTGTTTTATTAAAAGCTGTAAAATTTTCTCAGCTATTCATCTCTATTTTATCTATTCATAAAAACTGTTTCTTAGAATTATGGCAACTGTTTCTGAAACTATTCTGTGATGACAGAGCAGCACAGGATGCTCCTTAAAGAGAAAGACAAAATCCCATTCTACCTGAAAAATTGGATACTGTAGTGTGTTGTTCTATACCTCCCCCATATAATAATGTGTAACTCAAAAATAGTTACTAATGTACGATGCAGTACATAGGCTGGCTTCTCATGCTATATTAAACTATATAGACATTTAGTTTGGGTTTAACATGCCATATGACCCCATACACTGAAGTGTGTTAATCATAGTTGACAACTTATCATGCCGTGCCAATCTTGGTAATAATATGATTTATAGAATAGTTATGGCAAGAAAGCCATGATTTAGTATGATATGTGAGCTAACCCTTGAATTTTTTTAGAGACACAGATTCAGAAACCTTTCACTGGAATCAAGTCAAAGTAGATCTCCCTATATATGTTACATATGGGACATGTACACTTATACACATTAGCAAATATAACACTGTAACAAAACCTAATTAGAACAAAGCCCAAAGTACATTGTTGCCAATATACTTTGATTAACATGAATTAAAATCATACAATTTATGTATTGTTTTGAAGTATATTTGAAAGCATATAAGCTCAGTGATCTTGGACATTGCTTTTATATACTAAATAGGGGTAGTATTTACAACAGTTCATTTAGTGACTATTTGAAGTTGGAAAGGCACTGCAAAAAGTGGCTTATGACCGTTGCAATATCCCCAAGGTCACCTGATTTACATTTGTATGCTTGACAACTGGTTCTTATTTGTGACAGTTGCAGTGTCATTGGATCATGTCATGTTACCTTTTGCAACCTTCTGACAAATAAAGTTAATAGGGAAATTAGATTTCCTTAACAACCATGTTACTAATTTAACAACTGCAGTGATTCACTTAACAAATGTGGCAAGAAAAGTCATAAAATGGGGCAAAACTCACTTCACAAATTTCTGGGCTCAATTGTGGTCATAGGACTACCAATAGTAGCCTGGTAGTAGCTAAATTAATGTCTACTTTAAGGTAATTCAGTTCTGTGTCATATATCACTATTAACTTCTAGATCATTTCATTATGATACCTTCTCTACTAATGTACTCATACACAGAACATGTAGGGGAAGCTGTTTTTTCTTTTCATATTTATATATAAGGGGATAATATAACTTTTTAGATACACCTTTAGAAATTCATAGAAAAAATGTTTTTAAATTTCCACAAAAGGGAATAATATTACAATAAAAGCCATAATCCAAAGTAGATATTCATTTTTCTCCCCACTTCCTATCAAGGTTTTTTTTTCTTTCAATACAAGTTAATTCTTCTACTGAACTGTCTAAATACCCTTACTGATATCTGTGCAGCCTAGTTCTATACATCATGAGTTCTGCATGAAAGGACTGTTAGTTTCTTTTCAAATAAATTTACAATTACATTTAAAAACACTCTCCAATTTTTAATTCTCTTTTTTTTCTTTCATATTTTCCTAGGAACTAACTTCACCCTTGCTGAACTAGGAATTTGTGAGCCCTCCCCCCACCGAAGTGGTTATTGTTCAGATATAGGAATCCTTCAGCAAGGCTATTCCCTCAGTACTGGGTCTGATGCTGACTCAGATACAGAGGGTGGAATGTCTCCCGAGCATGCCATTCGACTTTGGGGGAGAGGGATTAAATCCAGGCGGAGCTCTGGTCTGTCAAGCCGTGAAAATTCTGCCCTTACCCTGACTGACTCTGACAATGACAATAAATCAGATGAGGAAAACGGTAGGCCTATTTCTGCAGTACATTTTGTAATGTATATGCATAGGTGACGATGTGATCGCACATGCTTGCCATAATAGACGGTAAAACAAAAGCTGTATTTCCCTTGTGAAGTCAAAATGCTGGTTCGTAGTATGCTTCTATAGGGGAAGTGATCTATTTTTAGGGAACATGAAAAAGAGGTTTAACTCATCCTGATTGCAAATATATAAATTATATTTGGATAAGAGTCTGTCATCAAATGGTATTTATTGTTCTCTCCAAATTTTTAAATGAAAACAAATGGAACTTTGTTGATACAAATGTAAATTGTATCTAAAAGTTTTTCAAAAGAAAATTATCAGGTTGTATATCATCAATTTTGGTAGTTGGATGAAAGCTAATCAAAAGTCATTTTCTAGTTTTAGAATAAACAAAATCTACTAAAATATTTTGTTTTAAATTTTAATAGTTTCAAATTTAGTAGTTTAAAATAGCTTAAACATAGTTGCTAAATGAATTGCTATGACTTACCAGTTTTCACATTAAGATATGAAGATAAAGATTTCATCAAAGTGAAATAAAATTTCTGCTAACACACAATATATCTTTTTTTAAAAAAAATCTGAGGTGAATATATTTATAAAGAAGAAAGATAATACTTTTATTTCTCAAAAAAACCCACTATTGACTATTATTAAATATATAAAGACTTGCCTTAGTGCTAGAAAATATATGACTTTTCATCTGAAAAATCATAGTTTAGGAGAATCAATATATGTTCAGTTCGCCGATTTTCTAAAAAGCAGTATTATCATACACATTGACAAGTGCTCTGGTTTAATACCACAGCATGAACCCTTACAAAGTATCATTAGTTTGCTACTGCCCAGCAATGTTTTCATACATAAAAATGGTTACGTCCTTGAGATCTAAATCAATAAACTGTTATGTATGCATCTCCTAAAATTGTGTACAGGGATGTGGTGAGAAAGAAAGAGACAGAGAGGGAGAGAGATCGAGTCCTGGAATTAAAGATTTGTAGTTTCTAGAGATTCTACTTTTTTCTTCTTTTTTGTTTGTTTGTTTTTAACTGCTGTATGTTGCAATGTTTCATATGCACATATGAAGCTTTAAGGAACAAAATGTGTATAATCTATTATAGTACCTGAGACTTTTTAAAAATCATGGTTTGGTTGCTATTTTAATAATATTTAACAACTCCCAAGGGAAAAATGGCAGTTTGATACTGAATGTTTTATCATTTTATGTTTTTATCATTTCTCTTCAACATGATAAACAATTTTCTTTTAGTATAGCAATTCATATCCAGGAGTGAGGGAATTTAACTTCATTTTTATTGTTGGTGGAATTGTGTGACCCTGGATTTATAGTAAGTTTGTTTCACGTGTTGTTTAAAAGAGTAATTTTTGCAATTATAATAAAGTGTCTCTTTTTTTCTGTATGAAGACAGTAGATGCCAAAGAGAAGAAGCACATATACTGTATCTCATTGGCATTTCACAATACTTCCAACAAGAATTAATCCAGTTTTGATATGTAATTGTGATGTATATTTCTTTTAAAAGTAAAGAATTACATCATTTAATCACTATTGCTGTCCAATAATAACATATTGATTTAAAATGTCACTTTGTAGACACAGAGACATAATTATGAAAGCTGCAACCTGTTGAACATGCATTTGCAGACTAGAGTTAATTATTTCCACTGCAGGAAATTAGTAGAACAGCTGAATCTCTTGTTTATCTATCTGAGATTTATGGAAGGTACTGTGCCTTATCTGAATGTGTCAGCAAGGCATTCATTCAGTGTAGGTAGTGATTTGATCATCTGCATCTGGAGAATTATGTATCAATGTAATACAATGTTCAGCAGAAACACCAATGTAAATTGTACTTGCGCTCACAAAATTAGCTTCTCCATGCCTACACTTTCAAATATGCATTGAAATGTCTTGGGAAGTACAAATGAAAACGTAAGTGCTATAAGTCTTCTTTTAATTATATACTGAAAGTTTAAATAATTTCCATAGCATTTTCTTACATGAATAAATACTTGAGAGAGTTAAAAGCAGAAAAAAGGGATAGCAAAGGCAGATCGACAAAAAAATCTGTTGATATCTACTAATACTTAAATTTAGGAAAGTTAAACTTTGTAATCTGAAATTTTAAATTGATGCACCAATTATTTGCAATATTTGGCCCTATACATTTTTATCCAGATTAATCTAAAATGCAACCTGTACAAAATTACTTTCATCTATAATTTGGGGTGTCTAGCATGCATCTTCAGATGACTCCCTTCTTTTCTGACAGTTGACAAAAAATACTAATACCTCTTGACCTGGTCACCCTGTAGTAGTTGGGTATCAGGATGTGAGGGAAGTATGAGAGCCGTGAGTTCTATTGAACTGATTAACACAACACAAAGAATACTTTGAATATGCTCTTGCATCATCCTTATCATCTGCCTGACCAATAAAAGTAGTGTTGCAATCTTGTAGGATAAATAGTAACAGCAGCAATAGCACTTAGACTTATGTATTTCTTCACAATGATTTTACAGCCCCCTCTAAGCGGTTTACAGAGTCAGCATATTGTCCCCAACAATTTGGGTCCTCATTTTAGTCACTTCGGAAGGATGAAAGGCTGAGTCAACCTTGAGCTTGGTGAGATTCGAACAGCCATATTGCAGACAGCCGGCAGATCTGAAGAAGTGATTGGAGAAATTGTAATCCAAGGAGTAAATTTTCTAACAAAGAGAAAGTTAGAGAGGGAGGGAGAGGAACAATTTATTCTTTCACTCAGACATGGTTTTCCTAAAGAGAAGGGGGAAACTACTGATTTACACAAAATATGTACACTATAAAGAAAAGAAATATTGATTTACAGGGAACTGTAATATGATTTTTTGAAGTATATCTTAACTGGGTTTTACGATTGATAAAAACAAAAGCAGTATCTCAACTGCCCTGTAAAACATGCTAGTTTGAAATTAAAAGTATTTCAGAAGTAATACACAATAGAAATGGACAAACAAAAGCATTAAACAGTTCATAGAATGTATTTGTTTAAAATATCCATAAGCTGTTATTTTCATTATAAAGCCAAATAGTCTAAATCTGCTAATTTTAGTCAATGATATTCAGCAGAATTTTGTAATTGTTGGGTGAGGGGTCAATTTCATGGGAGCACGGAGTTGTCAGTTACATTTAGTATCTTGTAGATGTTTTATTATACGTAGTTATTAGGAGAATAACTTCCAGATGGTACAACATTAAACAGTTAATCCTTTGATCAGTTGGATTATCCTTATCAAAATAATTCCAAGCTTTTAATAAAATTAGTTTAATTGGTGACATTTTAATGTCTACAGTCTTAATAGCACATAAAGATAAGATTGACAGGCAGTTTATTTTCTTCTACCTAACTTATCTGGCCTTTTCATAAAAGCCTTGGCTATTTAGTATAAGATAGGCAAAATGACAGTCATGTTCTACTTATTTTAAGCCCTAGAAGACTATGAACTTGGTTTTTTCTAATTTTGAATTTATGGATTAATCAATCTAAATGATGTAGATTTTGAAAAAGGTGTACTGATTTCCCTAAGATTGGGGTGGTAGTAAAGGTATCTGTATTAAAGGGGTTTTTCAAATGATAAAAGATCAAAAGGCATCAGATAGGCAAATAAGCTTTCCAGCTATAAAGAATGTAAAAACAAAATATTTTTATGTTATTTTGGTTTGGTTTATATTCTTCTCAAATCTGAAGTCCATACTTGTATATAAGTTTAATGCCATATGGTACATCAGCATGAGTATTGGACAAATACAAAATATGAACATTGTTTGTTTGCTGAGTGCATAAACCATTTGCAGAATGCTGGAAAGGAAGAGTAAAGTACTCCCCAATAATGTAAAGGGATTTTTCTCAATAGTAAATTAAGTTTCCTGTTTGAAAGACAGCCATGCCCTCAGGAGCTGGTGCTAGAAATGCATCAGATTAGAGTTAATCATCTACAGAAACTAGGAACTATTTAGGAACACCTTTTGCAAATTTTTATATGTGTTAAATTTCTCCTGGCAAATAGACACTTTGTACAAATTTTGTACAATTATTTCAAAATGTAATATTTAATGTACTAAAAGAAGAGTTTCTATAATTTTAAAAAGAGGTACCTAGCACTTCAATTTTTCAAATGTGATCATTTCCAAAAACTCTCACTCTCTCTCTCTCTCTCTCTCTCTATCTCTCTCTCTATCTCTATCTCTCTATCTCTCTCTATCTCTCTATCTCTCTCTCTATCTTAAGGTGACCAGATTTTCAGATTGGAAAAGAGGGACGCCCTTCACCGGGGGGGGGGGGCAGGCTGGGCTGGCTTAAATTTGTAGGTAGCATAGAACGAATCGATGAGCCAGCCCAGCAGCTGATGGGCGGGAGCTGCCAGCGCCAAAAAAAGCGTGCCTTTTTAAAAAGCGGGCGGGACGCGGGAATATGCATCAAAAGGCGGGGGTGTCCCGCCAAAAGCGGGACGTCTGGTCACCTTACTCTATATCTATCTCTATCTCTATCTATCTATCTATCTATCTATCTATCTATCTATCTATCTATCTATCTATCTATATATATTGTTTAAATAAAAATATATATCCTAAAATACAGCTTGCTAGTTGTCTGATATAAATCATGAATCCATGTCCTATACAGCTAACTTTACGCAGGTTAAGAAGAAGCTATCTTCTTAAACACTAATTATTCACCATAGCCTTGAGGTTGACAGGTAGTTCCAATCCATATGAAAGAAATGCCCTCAGAAACCTTGAGTCATATATCTCTTTATCAAGTTCAATCACTTCCACTTCATTCATTTCTTCTTTCATTCATTCTCCCCTTTCTGGTCTCAACATGGAAACATTTGGGATTTTTAGAACGTTTTGAGGGCATTTCTGCAATTTGATGCAAAATTGTGTCAGACCTTCACTAATTATATTTTTAAGAATACCTACTTTATTTTGAAGCTTCTCAGACTATTTTTTTTGGGGTGGTGGTGGCAGGGAATGACAAAAGGGGGGGGGAAGGTAAGAATCATATTTTGTAAATAATTCAAGGATGTGCTTGGAGGTGTACTAGTGCCCCAAACATACAGGGAAAGCCAGTATTATGGTGAAAATATATTGAAAATAAATCTAAGTGCAAGCACTTTACATCCAATACAATAGATAACTATCAGATATACATGTGTTTCCTGAAACAATTGGTATTATGAAGAAGGTATTCATCTTCCTTCAGTTACTTATTTATTTAGTATATGCCAATGCAAACATTAGGCAGGAGCTTACAGAGTAATGTTTTGCCGCTTAAGATTGCTAGTTTGTTTAGTTCATGCTCATATGCTATCCAGAAGTGTGCACCACAGGTGGAAAACTAGCTCCACACTTATTGATAAAAAAGAAATCCAATCGTGTTGGAGATATATGAAAATGAGTTTCAAAATAGGGAAGAACTATACTTTATGATTTCAAAAACAACTAAAAATTCTAAAAATAGATAGTGTGATATTTGTTGGCCTTTGTGTGCAAACTTGGCATCTTAATATATATTATAAGGCTTTGGTTCTTATATATGTACTTATCCATATGCATGAACCATGTGCATGATTTTGTCTGAGCTGAGCTGAACCTGCCTACTAATTGGACTGGAAAGAGGTAAAGAATTCCAGGACTATAAAACAGACTAAGATTTAAAAATAAAAATAAATCTGGAAAGAGACATACTGTTGCTACAAAAACTCCAGTTATGCACCGGGAATTCAGCTTGACCAGAGGGCTTTACCTTTTATGCATGATTTGAAGAGCATGAAGATTATAGTATTCCAAGGTGCATTTAGCATTCCTTGATTAATTTGATCTGAATTTGATATGAATTCCAAAAGGAATTACATGAGCCTCAGCTACCAGTTTAATATGCAAACTGAAAGTATCCACACAGTTTTAAAAGTTATGTATTAAGAAGTCATACTGAATACAATAAGTGGATTTCCTGACATGCTGTATATGTTTAGAGTTGCAGTCTTAGTTATTAAGTTTTCCCCTAATTATCAAATCAAAAATGTATCAATATACATCTAGAGAAATTTCAAATATTTATTATTGTTTTGTGTTATTAGTGCAGAAATTAAATGGATTTATGGAATGTATTCAGTTCTGAACCAACTTTGTCTATATTCAGGTGCATAATTACAAATATTTCAAATTAGTACACATCAGTGAAACAGGGAAATTACATTTTGAGACATAGCACCTACATTCACAATCTCTCCAAATGAATGAAATATACTAATTTTAACTATCTACAACTACTGTTACTGCAAAAAATACATAGAAAATGACCTGCATAATGGCCCTAATTGAACCACCAAACTAAGAGCTAAGTAGTACATGCTGTGGAAGATGTTGCATGCTTTTAATCCTTTGCTTAAGCCCTTTGCTTAAACTTAAATCCTTTGCTTAGAAACTTACACTACTAAAAACAAAATATTACTCTTAGAAAATAATTATGTTTTATGACATTTCTTGGTTCAATTATACATGCACATATACATAAAATCACATAATTCAGATATTTCTTTACATGGAAAAATTATCATTTTACAAAATTTCACATTTCAAAAGAGTTTTATATATGTGATAAGACATTCATTTCCAAAGCTCCATATACTTTGTTAATACTTCAGAAGAATAAAACATGTGTGACAGATCCATCAGAAAATCATACTCAGAAGAACATATTAAAGATGAAATATAAGAAATTTTATATCAAAAGTATATTTTTTTAAAAAAAATAAGTAGTCAGTGATAAATTATTACAACGGTATTACAAAGATGGTACAAAATTGTTTTAAGAAAAGTTGAGAAAGTTGATACTGATTTTAAAATTAGTATAGAACTTTTATACATTTATTGGAAATCAATTATATAGCACAATATAAATAGAAATAACTATAAAACACTTTATAGTTATTTACTATTTCCCAGTTCACTGAGAATATATATACACATATGTATATATGCAAATAAATGTACCATATTTTTCTGTCTATAAGATGCCCGCATGTATAAGATGCCTCATGATTCATGTAGCTTCTTGTAGTAAACACACTACCAGCCATCACTGTGCAGAAGCCATCTTGTTAGAAGGAGTAATACACAAGAACAGGAAATGCATCATAGGAACAATAGAGATGAAACCTAGAGTGGCAATGTGATGCAGGTGACAACTACAGTAGAGAAGAATGGTAGAGCTGCATATAAGACAGAGGCTCATCCAGCATGTATGGCCTTCTCCTCTACCTCCTGTTTATAAGACAACCCTCCATAAGTAAATATTTTTTTTTAAAAGCATAATCTTATACATGGAAAAATATGTTACTTGTTTTATATCATCTGAGATTTTAAAATATTTTGTTGTATTTCGGATTGGGAAGTGATATGGATTGCACAAAATGTGACTGACACAAAGGCAATCAGAGAGAGGTTCAGAGCTGAGATTAGAGGATAATAATACCATAGTGACTTGTTCAAAGGATAAATGTCCTTTCTTGTTATTGAAAACTTGAAATGCAGTGTGTGAGTCTCAAAGCGTCTATGTGTACACACATAAAAAGTGATAAATATAGTCCACACATTTAATTCTAGACAAAAGGTTGACAAGTGGTATAAATAAACATATGTTCTTCTTCTGATAAAATGTCTTTGAAAGATAACTACTTAATTATAAAAATACATATTGACTTCAAAGTATTTGTATTTGGAGCAAAATAAAATACCAGTGAAACTGTATTTAAACCTGAATATGGCAACTAATTTTCTGGTTATAGTCCATTGAGGAGCAGATGTCATAGCACTTGTAACATTTCCTAATTATTAATTTAATCCAGTTCATTTTTACCCCAATCTAGTCATAAAATCTATATATAAAAGTCATATTAAAAATATGTTTCCATATACTAATGTAAGGAACAGGGTAGGAAAGCAAATCTGCTTCCAAAACATGAGATGAGTGAGAATCAGTTTATATTATCCATGCTCAAAAATGTCCTATCCAGCTGGAGCCATCTTTGAGTATCTTTGGGGTTGGCACAGTAAGGCTGGCTGGAGCTGTGGAAAAGGAGGGTAGAGTAGAGATAGCTAAGGGGAATATGTTGCCAAAATAGCATTCTTTCTTCTGGAACCAAGGACACTCTCACCACCATCTGGAGGGACGTGGATGGAAGGCATCCAAGATGGGGAGAGAAACCTGATTCGGGCATGTGATGCCAGTGTGTAATGTGGGGAAGTACTTTGGATTTTGAACTTTGTGGGGAAAACCTGGGGGACTGCAGATTCAGGTTTTTACCAGCTGTGCCAATATGACATGCCTAATAAATCTATACTTTGAGCAATGCTGCCTTGGGGTTTTGATTTCATATGGGCTGTTACTTGAAACCCCGACAGCGACTACATATTCTTCATCATGAGTCCACTGAAACATGCAAACTGGGTTGAGTTTGTGGTTTGTTTTTTTTAGCTCATTTTTGAAACTGTTACTTTTTAAAAAAAAATTACAAAGTAGTTTTCCTTTGGCTTCTTCTTGGATGGATGGATTTGTTCCACCTAAGTAGTATCAAGACCCAGGCTTACTTCCTTTCTAAGACCAGCAAAATTGGCCAGATGCTGCCACCTGCTGAAATGCAATGATATTTTGTTTAATCAGAGAAAATGAAATAAGCTACTTTCCATTTTCTATAATGCCAAGAGATATATGAAACATTCCTAATAAATATGTCTAAATTAACAGTTCCAGCTCCAAAAATATTTTTTACATTTTTGCAAGTAATTATTTCAAAATTCTCAACATTTAGAGAAAAATTGTCACAATCTAATTAGAATTGGCATTACTATTTACTTGATAGGTGATAGGAGTTAATGACTGATGAATCTCTCAAGTCCAGTTATTTTGGAAATACCTCTTTGTATTGTATTTTATGTTTTGAATTGTTTATTGAAGTAGTCTTCAATATTTATATCCCATACTTATAGATTCCTTTCACTGGATAGCTAACCAAATATTTCAAAGCTAATACTTACTTAAGTGAATCAGAATAACTCTGGTTGTTAGTCTTTCTGTCTGTATTTTTTTTTAACAATTTGGTTATCAATTCTATAGAAGTATTTTACTAGAAAAACAACTTTGCATTTAGTAGCACCAAAAATACAAAAAAAAATATAAAATTTTTCTTTGCTTATGAACAAATGGATCTTATGGATTCCCTATCTGAAAGACAGTATTCATTCAAATTAAGACACTCTGGAAAACTAGCTAATAAATGATTTCATAGAAATAATGACTTTCAATCCTTACTATTATTAAGGTAATTGATAATTTTGTTATGAAGAAGTATTTTTAAAATTTTGGTTATCACAGACTGTTATTTTTCTACATTATTACCATTTTCATCCCACTAGTTATGATCTCCTTGATAAAAGGAATACTAATTCATTAAAACATGGCATTTTAATACAAAAGTTTTAAGTCATTGTAATTCAATTTCCGTACTTAGAAATTTAAGCAACTTGGCCAAATATTATTAGCTGTGGTTTTAATCAGGGGTGAACATAAGGAGCAATTCCATTACTTTTTTAAAAATTCTTCTAAAATAAATTGTTCTGTCAAATTTTCAATTTTTTTTAATCTTTATTCTTAAATATATGTTTCTTATAAATAAATTATATCTTGCTTCATTTTTTTCCAACATAACTAAATACTTTTGTGAGGGAAATTTTCCCCATTTATATTCCAAACTAGGAATCTATACATCATGGTTTGTTTATGTATTTTCTACGTGTTTTTCTTTTGAACCATTTAAATAGACAGAGTGAGGAAGAAGAGGGATGTGAGATGGGTAGTTTTGAACTGTTGAAGACTTTTCCTTCTCTGACAGAAAACACTACAGATCTCAAAGCAAATGAACCACTTCTTTTTAGAAAAAAAGTGAGTTTGTCTGTTTTTGTGACCAAAATTTTAGTATATACTGTATGTTTAGCATTTAATTTAGAAATAAAACATCAAAAGCTTCATCTTGTAGTGCTTAGGAGTATTTCAAAACTGGTAAGGAAAGGAAAGTTTACAGTTTATTAGGATTTGTATGCCGCCCACTCTCGAGAGACTCAGGGCGGCTTACAGATAAAGCAGGAAGGGGGAACATATAAAAATTAAAAAGAACAGACATTAAAATTTCACAACATTCATATAGCTTAGAATGGGGCTGGGTAAATCAACAGCCCCAGGCGTGCCAGAACAGCCAGGTCTTAAAAGTTGAATATCTGGGATATTTCAACTCGCAATTAAAACTGCATATATTGCTTTATAGATAATTGCTTTATATAAAAAGAGCACCAAAGAATGCTGGTTTAGAATTTGAAAGACTTTATATTTTGAATTATTTTTTGTTTACTATTTTAGTTTTATATCCTGTTGTATCTAGACTTTCAAAAACATGCAATTGTGGGATGCAAGCAAAAAAGCAGAGGTGAAAATCAGATTGTGCAATTCAAAAACATTCGTGTGACGTCAGCTGCAGCTCAAAAAGTATTATCCCAAGAAGAGTCACCCGTTTTGGGAATGCTTAAAATTGTATAATTGCACATTTCTTTTGTATTTCAGGACAATATTGTAGATACATGTGAAATTGCCTTGGAATGCATAGAACATTATGCAGATGATTTTCTGTTCATTCAATGGGATTTTTATAAACTTATTTTACTTTGTCTCATAGTGGATATTTTTTATATCTGCCTGACATACTGGTAGGAATGGGATGTGCAAATCAAGATGCAACCTCAATTTTTCTCATGATCAGAAATAATTTACACATTTTGACCATTAAATTTAAAATATATTATTATTTATTGTCCAATTATTGTACCATACTTTAAATACCTTGAATATGTAGTGTCAGGTATGGTTAATTGCCTGTTAGATGTGCATTAGAATCGATTAGAATAATAGCAATCAGAAACCATCAACTACTTTTCAATTGTGAAGACAGATGGTTCAGTGGTGAATATAAAAGCAGTTTGTGTTTTTCAAAATGTGGCAGAATAATTTTGGAAAGGGACTATTAAACTTAATCATCCATATGTTCAGCACTTTACTTGTTTTTTTCCCCTCTAGTATGGACATAAAATTCACCATCCCTTCAATATGAATTTGACATTTTCCTTGGTTCCTCCCACACAATGTAAATCTTTCATAAGATGCTAAATATGTGATACATTATTAAAAAAAATGAAACAAACAACCTGAATGTAGCTGTCCTTAAATGAATTTAAATGGAGATTTTTCAGATCACTAAAGTTTCTCTCTGTGGAATTTGGTGTGTTTGAAGATGTAATTGATGTATGTATGTAATATATGTTTTCGTAGGTATGCTGGTCTTCTTGTATGAAGATGGCGAGTAGGATCTCGCTGAAACATTGCCAAGACAATCTCAATCTTACACCAGAATATATAGCCTTTTTGTTACATTTTAAAAATATTACATACATACATACCCGGGGTTGTAAAAATCTAATAGATACCTTTCACCCTGGCTTCTCTGATAACGGATAAGAGCCTGTGGCCTAATGGCTAAGATGTCTGCCTAGTATGTAATATAGCCCAGGTTCAAATCCCAGTAAGGGTATGGCTAGCTGATGAGAGCTAAATAGCTTGAAATAGATCTATACTAGTCTCCCTTTATTTATTTATCAGCACAAATACAACAAAATGTAACAAAAAGGCAACAGTAAAAATATTGGGTTTCTGCTTGGATGGTCTCTTGTGACGAGCCGAAGGACAGAGAATGGAAGTAGTGATCTTCCTCCCATATTTGGGCATACCTGACACTACATATTCATACACATACACATACATATATATACATATACACATATATATATATATGTTTTTTTTTAAATTGTGCTGATAAATAAATAAAGGGAGACTAGTATAGATCTATTTCAAGCTATTTAGCTCTCATAGCAATAGCAATAGCAATAGCAGTAGACTTATATACCGCTTCATAGGCCTTTCAGGCCTCTCTAAGCGGTTTACAGAGAGTCAGCATATTGCCCCCAACAATCTGGGTCCTCATTTTACCCACCTCGGAAGGATGGAAGGCTGAGTCAACCCTGAGCCGGTGAGATTTGAACCGCTGACCTGCTGATCTAGCAGTAGCCTGCAGTGCTGCATTTTAACCACTGCGCCACCTTGGCTCATCAGCTAGCCATACCCTTACTGGGATTTGGTTGTGACTATATATATATATATATATATATATATATATATATATATGTATGTATGTATGTATGTATGTATGTATGTATGTATGTATGTATGTATGTATGTATGTATGTATGTGTATATATATGTATATATGTATATATGTATATATGTATATATGTATATATGTATATATGTATATATGTATGTATATATATATATATATATATGTGTGTGTGTGTGTGTGTGTGTGTATGTGTGTGTGTGTGTGTGTGTGTGTGTGTGTGTATATATATATATATATATATATATATATATATATATATATATATATATATATATATATATATTTATATTTATATTTATATTTATATTTATTTATTTATTGTCACAACCCCTGGTAAGCCCCAATTATGGGAGGAAGCTAACTGCTTCCATCATCTGTCAATTGGCTCGTCACAAGAGTCCATCACGACACAAACCCAATATTTTTACTGTTGCCTTTGTTATATTTGTGTTTTTTTATTTGTGCTGATAAATAAATAAAGGGAGACTAGTAAGGGTATTCAGCAGATGGATGTGTTGCTTTTGAAAACAGCACCAGTATGTGCCCATGTGTGTGTGTTAGTGTCTGTGTGTTTGTACTTCATTTGATAAGTACAGAAAAAAAGAAAGAAATTCTGAATGGTTGGTTCCATTAATTATAAAATGAATTTTTAATTACATTAACTCTACTAATGTAGAGTGAAATATTAATATTTTATAATAGTATTAATAATTTAATAATTTTCTTGTTTTTAATAAGAAAACATTGCAACTATTGATCTAATTACATCTCAATTTTCTAAATGTTACTAAATTGTATACAAAAATACTAATTCATTTAATTATTAATTTAGATAAGAGAACTGGTTTCTCTCACATTATATTTGGGAAGATTGATTATTTTAGAGATACCGGTAGGTTTTCAAAATTAAATATTTTCCTCATATTGGCCAGCTAATATGCATGTGGTGAAAATAAATCAAATTTGTTTATGATCATACTACATATGGTTTCATTGAATGGAATAGGTCTTGAATTACATTAATTAACTGTATCATGATGAATGTTCCTTGATCTCTATAAAATCTGTATTTCAAAACATGTTTTTATGTAATTAATTGTGAATAACATTTTTTAATATGTAGGAAAGTAAATTTTATGGCATATATGTAAATTAAAAAAAAACATAGAATATAGTGAATAGGTTTTGATATTGGAATATTTTGCCCTAAAAGAAGTTGAAGGTTGGTTAATAGATGTGAAAATAATGTGGAAGTAAGTCAAACATGTGTATATATGAAATGCTTATGCAATTGTCCACCAGTCAGCAAGCGGAATGAATGATGACCATTCCATGTTTAATGGGCTATCATCCCTGGAGATACAGTGGAGGTATGGAGTCTACAAAATTGTTGCATCATTTTTAATGGATGGTCTGTATTCTCCTGTGGGTCATGTTATATTTTTAGTTTTTTCAATTTTTTCTTAAGAGTTTTATTTGTTTTGATTGTTTTATTGTATTTGTTTATTGATTTTTGTTATTTTAACTCTGTGATTCACCCAGAGCCATGTATATGAGATGAGAAGTTATATAATTTGAACAAACAAAAAACATATTTGTAAATAAAGGTGCAAGAAATGGATAATATTGTATTGGGTGAAGACACTTAGGTGCATCTACATTGCAAGTAGATAATACCAATTATGCAGTATTTAGAATGTTAATAATTTACAATAAATATTATATAAACTATATGTTTCAATAAGGAGCATTAATCTAAAATTTAATGTATCAAGAATTTGACAGAAAATAGAATAAATTGAACAGTTAACATTAAAGTAAAGCAGCATCTTTATACTTTGATAGAGCAGAATAAAGGTATGTGAATAGTATCTGATCTGTTTCTTTTTTAGGAGAAACATGCAATGAAGTATGTAATAGCAATAGCACTTAGACATATACCGCTTCACAGTGCTTTTACAGCCCTTTTAAAGTGGTTTACAGAGTCAGCGTATTTCCCCCATCAATCTGGGTCCTCATTTTACCCACCTCGGAAGGATGGAAGGCTGAGTCAACCTTGAGCTGGTAGGACTTGAACTGCCAAACTGCTAGCAGTCAGCAGAAGCAGCCTGCAGTACTGCACTCTAACCACTGCGCCACCATGGCTCAGTAAGAAATGTATGTGGTGAAATCAGAAGATTGGATTAATATCAGTGGTGCTGAATGATTGTGAAAAGAGTGATCAGTATGAAATACTAAGGTATTTTTATCATGAATTAAAATCAAACATGATTGAATTGAATTGAATTGAATTGATTGAAAGAAAAGGGTGCATACCATTCACCATCCCCTTCTTAGTAAAGATAAAATTTTGTATTTCTTGTGTGGCAATCAATTTAGTGCTATATATTTATGTTATGGTTTAATTGCAAAGAACCACATCAATGTAGGATAAAATAAATATTGCTCAACATTTTAACATCTTGCATTTAAATATCAACCCATACTGTTTTATATTAAATCAAAATAAAGACAAGATACATTAAAAAGATCAAAATGAACTGTTCTTATAAAAAACTGCTATTGCACCCTGCCTTAATTAAATGCATAGTATTTTAAGGTAAAGAAGCAAATACTGTTTACTAACCCTACATATCAACTTTTTCCTGAGCCACACATTCTGAATCTAGTATAGAAAGTCTTGTGATATTTAGGTGAGACAGACACCTGTCACAGACGCTGATCCTCTGATATTGTCTGATTACTATCAGTGCTTTTAAACACTGTATCCAAACTGTGTTGAATATAGCCAGAACAGGTTTGTTAGAAACATTTCTTTAAGACTCCTTGATTTCAGTGTTATTTATTATCATCTGAGGATCACTGAGAAGATTTCTCATCTATGAAAAATCATCTTGATAGGATATTTTTGGTATCCTATAAAGAGACATGGTGGCATAGTGGTTAGAAAGCAGTACTGTATGATAACTCACCACTCACTCCAGGAGTTCAATTCTGAGTGGCTCAAGTTGGACTCAGCCTTCCATCCTTCCAAGGTTGGTAAAATGATCATCCAGATTGTTGGGGGCAATATACTGACTCTTTAAACCACTTATAGAGTTCTATAACACCCTATGAAGAAGTATGTAAGTCTAGGTGCTATTGCTATGATTTAGAATAGGACTGATGAGATTGGGTTCAATTTGCCATTCAGTTACAAAATTTATTGTGTAGCTTTAGCCCATCTGTCACTTAGTCTTCCTCATGGTTTTTGCTAACATAATATCAGAGGCCACTGTCTTACATCTTGTCTTTTACTTGCAGCATAGCTATGCTTGCTTGCAAAGTGGGCTATAAATGCATTTAACAAACAAACATATTTGTCACTTGTTTGTTAAATTTGTTAAATTACTGCAAGATTAAATAATTTTGAAAGCACAGGCTAGGTTCCTAGATTATACTTTATCATATTTTATTGAACAAAGCTCAGGTGAAAAAGCCACATGAAATGC
This sequence comes from Thamnophis sirtalis, assembly GCF_051295495.1. Lineage (NCBI taxonomy): Eukaryota > Metazoa > Chordata > Lepidosauria > Squamata > Natricidae > Thamnophis > Thamnophis sirtalis. The sequence continues at coordinate 107,543,718 of NW_028261383.1, read as the reverse complement.
CTCACTTTATAAATAGAGCATTCAGACTGCAATATTTTGATTCACAAAAGATTCTAAGTCAAACCATATTAAGACAATGTAATATGCAAACCCAGTTATTTTTTTCACAGTTTACTGAGCAGCTTTATTATTTAGAAACACTCAGTTAAATTATTTCAAAGAGTAGTTAGAGAAAATAACTGCGCAAAAATTTGATTAATACAGAACATTGATTTGGCATTTCACACGCATCTACATCTTGCAAAAAACAGCTTCTTATGATTCTTATTTGGAAGACAAGTAGACATTCGGAAAAGAAATACTGGTTGTTATATCATCTCAACGAATATTATTTATAACTTAGGGCTTTGATGAACAGCTAATGTTTCTTACATCATTTTTACTTTTGGAAAACATCTCGGTATCCAAACTCCTTAGTTGCTTGATTGTTAATCAATTGATGAATAATGGCATCTGGGATTCTGATCTCATGAATAAATATGCACCTTCATCTCCAAGTCAAAACCTCCTGGGGTGGACTCAAAGAACCAAATTTAAGGGGAATGGAAGGAGATTAAAAGGGGGGACTGCACATGTAGAAGTGTATCTGCACTTAACATTTAAATGGTCCTGTTCTGTGCTGATGCTATTGACTCTAAACTAGTTTAAGAGAATCCCGAGATTCTTTGACAATAATTTCAGAATATTCAGTCTGGATAATAGGCTGCCACATTCTTCCATTGGACAAGATCCTGCTTTAGTGTCCTCTAAGCTTTCCTTTCTATGGCCAGGCCTTCATGCGTAGACTTGTTTTCATGGATATAAATGTGGATGATATGGATATGGTGACACTTGTGAAGACTAACAGAAACAGACACAGATGTAGAAGGAATGACATATATAGATATATACTTTCACATGTATATGCTATGATATAGTAGCTAAGATCTTGTACAAAAAGCAGTTTCTAGTTTTCAGGCTGAGAAGTTGATTGGGTGACTTTCAGACATTTTCTCTCAACCCTAGATTGGAAAGTTAAAAATAAAAGGTATATCGACCCACACTGGGCAAGTGGGGTAGAGTATGATCTATAACCTTTAATGACACACCATTCACCCTGCAGTAGATTTATATTCTTCCAGGAAAAAAGAGGTATATCACTCATCATCTCTATGTAAGTCCCTATGAAAATTACAATATAGTAGGATGTATCCCACATCCTTTACAGCATGTGACTATAACTATCCAGAAATAACTGCAGTTAAGATCAGTGGGGGAGGCCAGTCTTTTATATACATAGTTTTTGGATTACAGACTTTCTGTGTATTTAAAAATGCAAGATCTTTATATTAAAAGAAAGAGAATACTTGGCTTTTTTATTGTTTCTCTTTGAATATTGCTGATTGGTTAAGAAACTACTTCAGAATTGTGTAATCGCCATACATAAGTTCTGAAAGTTACATCAGATAGTAAGAAGTGAATACGTTGCTTGTACTGCTGTGTATCTCTAGTAATAGAATTTGAAGTGCTAGGGCTCTTGCATCCATTTCTGAATGTATTATCAGTTGATTAAATTAACTGCCTGGATCAGTACAGTGAGAAGAGATGCAGTAATGGTATTACAGAATTAGTATGCTATGATGAATTGTCAAGAAAAGTAACTGTGACAGCCCTGTGGCTGTATGCACTTAGCCATGCAATTTATAGCTATTTGAAAAGCCAAGGACTTTTCAGTTTTAGTTAGGGTATTTTTTTTTCTTTTGACAGAAGTGGGAGAACATTTGTAGAAGAATGGGTTTACATTGGGTTTGTAATATAGGAACAAAGGTAAGAGACTCTCTTTAGCTGTTACAATTTGGATGATATGCTGTGAACAAGGAATGAGGAAGGATGCCATTTATTACAGTTGTAGCTATTCCTGTAAGTAGATTTATAGTGTTGTTGCTTTACAGTTGTGGAAGATAATACTACTCTGGGTGATATAAAAGTAAATGCAATCTCTCTTCACAATTCCCTTTTCATATAGAGTACTGTAAATACTTGTGTTCTACATGCCACAAAGTTATTGTTTCTGTGGTTGATGCTGGTGGATATAACCAGTGTTATTACAATACATTTAAGATACTACCAAATATTTATCCAGTTGTTGCCATTTTGCAGATATCAGTAAGACAAGTAAACTAATTGTTAGACAGGCTTTCTATGTTTGTCATTACAAAAATTGGCATCAGTATTCCAATGAATTGTTAAAGTAATAACTACTTAAAAATTAGTTATTTTCAGTATCAATGTAATGATCAATTAGAAGCCAATATTTGTGCCTCTTCAATTTTAGATACAACCCCATATCCTCTATTAATTATATATACATGTAGAATTATGATCCCTGTGGGAGGATTGGTTCTTGAAGTGCAAAAATTATTAAATATTACCTTTGTTTGGTCATATCATTGCCATTGTTTGTTAATTGGAGCTTAACCCTATATGACAAAATCTTTTTTTTAACTATCTAATTTGTTTGGCTTTCTTGACTATCACATGAGCATCAGTGAGTTCATGGAAATAAAGATTTCAAGTCCCATTTTTTAAAATATGTTTTTATTACTTGAAATAATTAAAAATACAAATGCATGACAGAAAGAGAACAATCATAGAAGTAAAAAAAGAAAAGTGAAATCAGTCTTTTAATAAAATGTCATGTCTGAAAACTCTACAATTCCTAATATATTGATAAATTCTAATCTTCATCCAATATTGTAATATTCAACATATCATCCAAAATTATCTGGATCCCTTTCAGTCGGGTTTCAGGCCTGGTTATGGCACTGAAACTGCTTTGGTCGCGCTGATCGATGATCTCTGGTGGGCCAGGGATAGAGGATATTCCTCTATCCTAGTGCTTCTTGACCTTTCAGTGGCCTTCGATACCATCGACCATGGTATCCTTCTGCGACGGTTACGGGAGGTGGGAGTGGGAGGCACCGTCTTAAGGTGGTTCTCCTACCTCTCGGAGAGGTCACAGTCGGTGTTGGTTGGGGGACAGAGATCGACCCCTAAGCCCCTCAAAAATAGGTGCCGCAGGGTTCGGTCCTGTCCCCCCTCCGATTTAATATCTACATGAAGCCGCTGGGTGAGATCATTCGCCAGCACGGGATCGAATATCAATATGCGGATGATACTCAATTGTATCTGTCTGCCCCATGCCAATTCAGCGAAGCAGTTGAAGTGATGTGCAAGTGCCTGGAGGCTGTCAGGGTCTGGATGGGAGCGAACAAGCTTGCACTCAATCCAGACAAGACCGAGTGGCTATTGATGCTGCCTCCCAAGGATGGTCCAGACATTCCACCTGTTAGCCTGGGGGGTGAAATTATACACCCCTCGGAGAGGGCCCGCAATTTGGGTGTCCTCCTGGATCCACAGCTGACGTTAGAACACCATCTGTCAGCTGTGACCAGGGGGGCCTTTGCCCAGGTTCGCCTGGTGCACCAGTTGCGGCCCTATCTGGACTGGGAGGCACTTCGAATGGTCACTCATGCCCTCGTCACCTCAAGACTGGATTACTGTAACATGTTCTACATGGGGCTGCCCCTGAAGAGTGTTCGAAGACTACAGTTGGTCCAGAATGCAGCCGCGCGAGCGATAATGGGTGTACCTAGATACACCCATGTTACATCCATCCTCCGCGAGCTGCACTGGCTCCCCATTGGTCTCCGGACGCGCTTCAAGGTTCAAGTCATTACTTTTAAAGCCCTACATGGTATAGGAGCTGGCTACCTGAGAGACCGCTTCCTGCCATTTACCTCCCAACGACCAATAAGATCGTACAGGTTGGGCCTCCTCTGGGTGCCGTCGACCGGACAATGCCGGCTGGCGGCCCCCCGAGGGAGAGCCTTCTCCGTAGCTGCACCGGCCCTGTGGAATGATCTACCCGTAGAGATCCGGACCCTTACCACTCTCCCGGCCTTCTGTAAAGTGACCAAGACCTGGCTGTTCCGGCAGGCCTGGGGCTGTTGATTAACATCCAGCCCCACTTAGACTGAATGAATGGTGTATTGATTTTAATAATTGTATCTCTTCTTAATTTTTTAATGCTTTTATCTTGCTTGTGAGCCGCCCAGAGTCCCAATGGGAGTGGGCGGCATACAAATTTTATTAAACTGAAACTGAAACTGAAAATCATATTTATAATGCTAATGATATCTGTTTGAAATTCAGCAAGGAAATATACTAGCATCTGACTTAATATTAGCTAATTCTTATTAAACATATTTGGAACTGTATATACCAGATGTATATAATCATACAATTATAGCTTTTTAAAAAGTATTTCTTAATTTTGAAAAAAAATATGAAAATGATGTTGAATAAATTCAGCTGTGCGGGTTTGGAATGGCGACCGGGCTTTTTCGCTCTACACAAACTTGGCGAAAAAGCACCGGGAAGCCTCCAAACGGACCGCAAAAATATTTGGAAACAGCCCCTGGGAGAGCCTGAGAGCTGCGGAATCCAAAGGACCTGAAGAAATCCGGAGGCTTAACATTCCCTCCACAGTGGCAGCCCGGGTTGTCCAGCTGCGTGAGGACGGCGGCGACGGCGGTGCGTGGCGGTGATAGCGGCGCGCGGACGTTCGGAGTCTCCCCTACCACCTTACCACCTTGGATCCCTGGAAGCCCCTGGTGCTGCCTGGTGAGCCCCCTGGCCATTTATCTGCTGGCCCCTGGTCCTATTAGTCGCCCCTGAGCAGCGGATCAGCAGCTGCTGGAGTTGGAAAGAAAGCGTGGAGGAAAGCATGGAGGGAAATGGCGGCGCCAAACAGCTGACTCACAGCATTACATCCTTACATCCTCCTTTCTGGCCAGCCTGTTGACTTCGCTGGAGCTGAGTGACTGTGACTGTGACTGTGAGCCCTGGTGACTAGTGAGCTGAGAGGGGCTAATTTTTAATTTAGTTGTTCATTTTAAAGAAGGGGGCTGTCGGAGGCTGCATTGAAACTGCGGATTGAATGGTGTGCTTGCTACCGTCCTAGACGCCCCCCCCCCCTCGGATCTATCTTTGCTCACTTTACTATCTGTTACCTATTCTATTATTTATTATCTGCTGCCTTCTCCTGCGGCCCCTAGGAAAGACCTGGCCGTCCTAGGCTAACTGGTGTGCTTCCCGGGTAGGGAAGAGGACGATCTTCGAATTGGGCTCTGCGTCGTTGTGGCCCCCTCCGGACTTTGCTCCCTGCTTGCTTGACCATTGGGAGGAGTAGGATTGTGGCTTGGCTGGCAGGAAGCGATAGAGGATGGCGGCTGCAGTGACGAGGATTGAGCCCCGAAAACACCAGCATTTTTCCCTCCATCTGCAAGAGTGGCACAAGTCAGCCTCGAACTTTGGTCCCCTACATTGGGGCCCTCATCTACCTTTAGGAAAGAGACTCTTGAATATACAGCCCGCTAACCTCCACCAGCGGGGTAAGACTACATGGTTGCCTTTTACGAACTTTGGAGCTTCACATTCAATCTTGCTTGTGTACGGCCACCTTATATGTTACGCACTTTTGACTTGGTGGCCAAGGACATCTCCCCAGGACATGGGAAGGGAGAGGAGCAGATTACCGCTTCCTCCACTGTTTCCATATTACTATATATTATAACTGCGCAATTTTTTAAAATAGTATGCTGAGTGTATGGGAGTTGGTTGGAATTGAATGAATGGCCCACTTTTAGTAATTGTTGCTTTTGTATTTTTATATGTTTTAAATTTCACGTGGGAACTGTTAGTGTGGATAAATGAGAATGTTTGACTCGGAGGACCTGCTGGGGAAGGCGGGGGGTACCGGGGTGGTTGGGGGGACCATGGCCACGGGAGTGGGTCGGAGCATAGCGGTCATGACAGGGAGAGGCAGATACGGCGGGGACTTTAGGGCGGGCCATTACCAGGGAAGGAGGGTTCGCTACATCACAGAGATCCCTCCTTCCGGCCCTATGAGTCCCACTCCAAGACCAGATGGCGCGAGCAGTCAGGACCCTGGTCTCAGGCTGTTGTCGCTAAATGCCAGGTCTGTTGTTCACAAAGCTCCCCTCGTCCGGGACTTAATTGTTGACGAGAGGGCAGACCTGGCATGTATTACTGAAACCTGGCTGGGCACAGAAGGAGGAGTCCCCCTTGTAGAGATGTGCCCAGAGGGATTTCAGGTGCTTCATCAGCCGAGAGCCCAGGGAAGGGGTGGCGGTGTGGCTATTGTAATCCGGGAGTCTCTGTTACCTCGTAGGGTCCCTGCTCCGGAGCTTGTCGGGTGTGAGTCCCTGCTGATAAAGTTGGACCTCAAGGGTCAAGTGGGTTTGCTGCTAACGTACCTGCCTCCCAACTGCGTTGCAGCATCCCTCCCCTCGCTCCTCGAGTCAGTAGCCGAGCTGGCAGTTGAGTTCCCCAGGCTTATAGTTCTGGGGGACTTCAATTTGCCATCGCTCGGTGAACGCTCTGATGGGGCGCAGGAGTTCATGGCTTCCATGACAGCCATGGGCTTGACCCAAGTAATTCGGGGCCCAACCCATGCAGCGGGTCACATGCTCGACCTCGTATTCCTCTCGGAGCAGTGGATGTGTGATCTTGGTCTGAGGGGTAATGAGATCATACCCCTGTCGTGGTCAGACCACTGCCTACTGAGGCTTGACTTCCGGAGGCCAAACCCCCACCGTAGGGAGGAGGAACCGACCAGGTGGTTCCGCCCCAGGCGACTTATGGACCCGTTGAGGTTCCAGACGGAGCTTGGGGTCATTCCTGATACTCTCGCCCACAGTTCGGCGGAGACTCTGGCTGCCGCCTGGTATTCGGCGGCGGCGGAGTCTCTTGACCGGATTGCGCCACTACGGCCCCTCCGGGTCAGTGGATCCCGGAGGCCTCCTTGGTTTACCGAGGAGCTCCGGGAGAAGAAACGCCAGAGGAGATGCCTAGAGCACCTGTGGAGGTCCGATAAGTCCGAGGCGAACCGAGCACTTTTAACTACCTGCACCAAGGACTATGTCCGAGCACTAAGAACTGCTAAAAGATCATACATCTCTGCCTTGATTGCGTCCGCCGAGTCACGCCCAGCCGCCCTGTTTAGGATAACCCGCTCCCTCCTCAATAGGAGGGATGCGGGAGACCCCTTGCAGGGTAGGGCTGAGGACTATGCTCAATTCTTGGCGGACAAAGTAGCTCGGTTTCGATCGGACTTGGACTCCACCGCAGTAGATCCAGCCGAGACACAGGAGGACCATTTGCCACACCATCTCTGGGTTGAGTTCCAGGATGTTGCCTCTGGGGATGTGGACAAGGCCATTCGAGCTGTAAGTGCCTCCACTTGTATTCTGGACCCGTGTCCCTCCTGGCTGGTTGCCAACAGCAGGGAGGTGACACATGGCTGGATCCAGGCGGTCGTGACCGCCTCCCTTCGGGAGGGGCACTTCCCCGCCGTACTTAAAACGGCGGTGGTGAGACCCCTCCTGAAGAAACCATCCTTGGATCCAGCCATTTTAAACAACTTTCGTCCTGTCTCCAACCTCCCCTTTATCGGGAAGGTTGTTGAGAAGGTGGTGGCCTTCCAGCTTCAACGGGCCTTGGAGGAAGCTAGTTATCTTGACCCCTTCCAGTCCGGCTTCAGACCTGGTTACAGCACAGAAACCGCTTTGGTCGCATTGACCGATGATCTCTGGAGGGCCAGAGATGGAGGCTATGCGTCCATCCTGGTTCTCCTTGACCTCTCAGCGGCTTTCGATACCATCGACCATGGTATCCTTCTGCGACGACTGCGGGAGGTGGGAGTGGGAGGCACTGTTTTACGGTGGTTCTCCTCCTACCTCTCGGACAGGTCGCAGTCGGTGTTGGTCGGGGGGCAGAGATCGTCCCTGAGGCCCCTAACATGTGGGGTGCCGCAGGGTTCGGTCTTATCCCCCCTACTATTTAACATATACATGAAACCGCTGGGCGAGATCATTCGGAGGCACGGGATAAAATACCACCAATATGCGGACGATACGCAACTGTATCTGTCCGCCCCGTGCCAACTCAATGAAGCGGTGGACGTGATGAACCAGGGTCTAGAGGCCGTTAGGAACTGGATGAGCACTAACAAACTGGTACTCAACCCGGACAAGACCGAGTGGCTGTTGTGCTTCCCTCCCAATAATTTGGCTAATATACCAACGCTTAGGCTGGGGGGTCAAATTTTATACCCCTCAGATAGGGTCCGCAACTTAGGAGTCCTCCTGGACCCACAGCTGACTTTTGACCACCAGCTGTCAGCTGTGACCAGGGGGGCATTTGCCCAGGTTCGCCTGGTCCGCCAGTTGCGGCCCTACCTAGACCGGGAGGCTCTCACAACAGTCACTCGAGCCCTTGTGATCTCTAGGCTGGAATACTGCAATGGGCTCTACATGGGGTTACCCTTGAAGTGCATCCGGCGGCTACAGCTAGTCCAGAATGCAGCCGCGCGAGTGATAGTGGGCGCACCGCGGTTCGCCCACGTTACACCCGTCCTCCGCGAGCTGCACTGGCTACCTGTTGGTCTCCGGGTGCGTTTCAGGGTACTGATGACCATCTTTAAAGCACTCCATGGTAGTGGATCTGGGTACTTGAGAGACCGCCTTCTGCCGATCACCTCCCTAAATCGACCAATTAGATCGCAGACTGGGCCTCCTCCGAATTCCATCTGCCAGTCAATGCCGACTGGCGACCACACGGAGGAGAGCCTTTTCTGTTGCAGCTCCGACCCTGTGGAACGATCTCCCCGTTGAGATCTGTACCCTCACCACTATCCAGACCTTCCGCGCAGCCCTCAAGATCTGGCTCTCCCAGCAGGCCTGGGGATAGGTTCCCAATTTACCCGCCCGAGTGTTTGATTGCTGAACGAAAGTTGTGTTTTTACTATTTTTTCTTTGTTCACATTCTGTTTTGTTTTGACACTGCACCCCCCTCCCTTGTGGTTGTAAGCCGCCCTGAGTCCCCTCAGGGAAAAGGGCGGCCTATAAATCCCAATAAACTCTATAAACTCTATAAACTCTAAACTGAAGTGCTGTACCATTTATCTTCTGGCATAGGATTTTAGAGTTAATTTAAGCAAAAATGCCAAGAAAAAATATATGTTTCTACTGTAGGCTACCATCAATAAAATGTGCACTCTTAAATAATTTTAATTAAAGGAATTATTACATGATTTACCCCTCTTACGATATGAGACACATCATTCATAAGGTTAGCTAAACTGATAAGATAAATATATTAATGATATACATAACATTAAAAAAGTCAAACCAATTCAAGTTTCATTCATAAAGTCATCCATTTTCAATAGATTATACCCATATTTTCATCATTTACTGTATACTAGGAAGTTGAAGGCTTTTAAAGTGAGTTCCTTTAAAATTTTCACAGGATGTTGAGCCAAGATATCTCACACATATCTGCTAAGCAGAGGCAGTGGTGCTCTAAGCACTGACAAATCTTGGTGACCCTCCTTTGTACATACTGTACAAATCTTCATTGGGTTTTTCTTTCTTTCTCAACTTTGTGGTGCCCCTTTTGGGCCTGGTGCCCTAAGCATGTGCTTAGTCTGCTTAATGGTTAATACACCACTGCTGCTAAGTGAAAACATTCTTTTTTAGTCAGATTTTTTGTGTCATATCAGAGTTTGGGATTATTGGTTACGTTAATTTTTGCCACATGTTTGAAATCTGTTGTAATTGTAATTCTATTATGTTTACAATTGGTATTTATTGCCATTTTTGAAAGACTGAAAGACAGGCTACTCCTGTTTTAATCTCTCTAAACATGGAGTTATTTATTTGGATTGCTGGGAGCATCAGATTCAGCCAGATGTGCTAAACATAATTTCCATGTGTAACACATCTAGCCTCATGAGAACCTAGCATATTTCACTAGCTGGACAAACAGTGGGAAATCCTCTTCCCTGCAGTCTGTCCTATCCCAACCACAAATGCACAAGAAGTGTGGTTCCAGGTTTTCCTAGCAGTCTTTTAAAACAAGTTTCTGATCAACAGTGACAGCATGAACACACACACACACACAAAATTTCCAAAGCAAACAACCAAAATGTCCAAATCCAAAGCAGCAAATAAACTCAAGAGTGAGGTTTTGAAAGTCAAAGCACCACATAGGGTTCACCAGCTGATGAGGCAGAGATTAATCTCATTCACAAGTTAAATAACTACATTATTCTGCTACTTTGTAAGATATTTAAAGCAACATACCGTTCCAACATTTTCAAATTATTATTTTTAACTATTGAATGCATATACTCAACTTTCTAATTCTGGTAAATATCTTAAAATCACAGCTATGTGTTCCTTTTATTAATGATGATGCAGGTAGATCTCACTTTCAGACTGCCACATTTAGTCACCATTTAAACCCTCCAGTTTTGTGACTAGTCCTCACATTTATAACTGTTACATTGTCCCAGGTTCATGTGATTGCCATTTGTGTATTTCATAACTAGCATGTATTTATAGTATGTATTTATAATCAGTAAAAAATGCCACAGTCTTGTTATAATCATTTGTATATTTCCCAACCAACTTGAGACAACAAGAGTTAACGGAGAACATGGAAATAAAATGTGATATTTTGTAAACAAGCACAGTGACTTGCTTAACAACCAAACAATTTTCTACTTAGCAACCATAGCACTTAGTGACAAAGTTGTGGATCTCAATTATGACTTATAAGCAAAGACTAGTTGTATATAAAGATAACTTATACATTAATTGCTGAACCATTTTAAAGCTGCTTTTTGTGGAAAGTGTAAAGAGTATGTCAAATAGCTGAAAGGATTTCTATAAAAGTTACCAATAAAAGCAATTGTGGATGACCTTGTCCACAAAGAAGCTAAATAATTAGTTCATCTGCTCTGTTTTCTGCCTTATTTACCTAGGAAGCTGATGTTGCTGAAGAAATTGTACTTTTAGTTTTTCCTCATTTATTTAAATGACCAAAAATGCATTTCTCGTATATATTACATTTTCAATAATGTTTTAGATGCCTCAGGACTTTTAAGAGGATTTAGATTTTCAAACTGTCAATTTTTCACACCATCAAGCTTGACAGTATAATACTGTATCTGTAATCATTGTATATCTACCTGCACCCCTGATTACTATAGCTTTGCTTTAGGATGCATCTTATGTCTGGAAACATTGACCATAATTTTCAGAGCTGTTAATGAGCTGTTAACAAGCTGTCAGTTACAGCGTTCATGCAAATTAATGAAAGAAACTTTGAGGGATTGATGTCTCTAGACTTAAAGTAAGGAATATCAAATGCTATGATTCAAATAATTCACTACGCTTCACTGCCTTGCCAGTCTAGTCTCATTTGTATTATAAGGGCCCCATTATTTTGTTTTACTATTAGTTGAATAATCATCATGGCTGCTGTTTGTACTTATTTATTCTGTGGATGTTTTTATTATTTTATTGTTGTTTTAAAATTGTTTAAATTCTTTTATAATTTTAGAACTGTAAACCACCCAGAGTCATTTGGTTGAGTTGGGTGGCTATGGAAAACCAACAAACAAATATACAGTCTGCCAGGTTGTTTTTCTCTTTAAGTTATATTTACAAATTGAATACCTACCATCTTATTTTCTTTTGACCCCCTGAAATAAGTTCTTGGCCTTAATTTGGGGGGAGATCTTATTATTTTTGAGATGCAGGAGGCAGCGAGCGTGGTCACCTCATGGCTGCTGCTGTGTTGCAGTATTTTCTGAGAGGGCTTATTTTTGGGAAGGGATTATTTTAGCGCATGCCCTCAAAAGTCCAATTGGGCTTATTATCTGTAAAGGTCTTATTTTGGAGAAAACAGGGTATTTAAAATAACAATTAGCCCAAATCAAGAAAAGTAGTAAATACAAGCAATCTGGAAAAAAAATGAATCAATCACTATCAACAAAATGTAGGCTTTCATTTAATTTAATGTATAGTTTTGATTTAATCGTTTCTCTTTTACTTTACTAGCATTGTTTGTACATATACTTTTTCTCAAAACAAAAATCTACATTTCATTGTATTATGAAATTGATGCACACTTTATAATGAGTAATAAAGCTTTATTTCATCTGTTTGAAATATTTACAATAAGCTTCTTTTTTTTCAATTGAACTAATCTCACAGCAGCTTAAGTTCCCATTAAACTCTTTTATTTACTTTTTATCATAGTCACCAAAAGGAGAGAGGAATAAAACAAATGGAGAAAATTGAGTATGAAAATATATAAAGAGAAATAAAATTGGTATGTATTGCAAAAGTAATGGTATTGCACTTAATAGTAGAAACTTTCATTATATACCAATACAAGTGTATAGGTTTGTTGATTATATTTATATTCTATACATTTGTAATTTGCTTTATATTTAATACATATATTTATGTATTTATTAATGTATGTAAATATTTGTATTTGTATGCCCATCCTTAAACACAACTCTGGACAGCTTATGACAACAATTAAATCCAGTGGCAATAAAATAATAAAACATAAAGGATAATCAATTGTACCCTTGAGATGCCCCACAGCCAATTCCAGATTGTTTCAATTTATCCTAGTGCCTGAATAAAAAGCCATTTATTGATGGGTTTTCAAAGGGCTAAAAAAGTAGCCCTAAAGACAAATATTGATTTGTTATAGTTTTAAATAAGTAAAAAGGGTATAAATGTTCACTTTTATGCTATTTTTATTAAAATCCTAATAGATAATACTACTCTTATCTAAAGTAGTGGATAATATACAGTCATTGAGCAGTCCAGAGTCACTGTATCAGTAAGATGTAATAAATGTAATGTAAGAGAAACGTAATGAAGGAAGGAAGGAAGGAAGGAAGGAAGGAAGGAAGGAAGGAAGGAAGGAAAAGGAAAGGAAAGGAGGAAGAAAGACAGACAGACAGACAAGATAGGGTCAGTAATAAATGAAAGAATGTGGATTTAATAGAGAAGAAAGTTACTAGGACAAAAGATACTTTGATTTGATTTTGTCAGAACACATCATTAAAATGAATCATTAAACAATATGACAACTGATCAAAAACAAAAAAAATAGGATAGCTAGAAATTATGTGGATTGGTAGATTTATTAAATCCTTAAAAAGCTGTGGAAGGTTTAAAGAATTAAAGCAATGTAGATATGCTGAAAAGAAAGCTAATTTACAAGAATAGCAAGTTGAATACTCTCTACATGTCTCATTTAGTAAAATATCACTTCTTGGCATTACGTGGAAATATCATTGCTGTAAATTAGATGTACTGTAACTGAATTTATTCCCGTTCTTCTTATCTCAGGTATTTAATTTGTTTTGCTTATTATTTCTTATACTTTTTTGTGCTTTGTATAACCTTGTTTATCACAAAAGAGAATAGTATGATTAGAAGATATTACATTTTCAATCAATCAATAATTATCCGGTCAATGGCCAGCAAAATTTAAAAGAATGAAAACAGAGTGAAGCAAATACATACAATAATATACTAATATATATATATATATATATATATATATATATATATATATATATATATATATATATATATATATATATATATATATATATATATATATATATATATATATATATATATATATATATATATATATATATATATATATATATTTTAAGGATTTAAGGAGAACAATAGAGCTGGTTTGGATTGTATGAACAACTTATGACAGGTGCAAAATTCAGGTTTTGGAATTGTAGTTGAAATTCCCAGACCAAGAGCTTGTTGACTGAGAATTTCTTCTGTATAGATTATTATCTGATTGCTATGTATGGATATCTATTAGCATAATATAAAAGAGGTAGGGGCATACATTACTGCTTATTTTTACCTTGTATATATAGCACTAGCATGGGGCTGCACAATGCTGACAGGTGCCTTTATTAATTGTCAACATCAGTTATAGAGTGTGAAGGCTGAATGGTCCAATAAAATGTCTTGTTCTTTTTCTTCCTTCCTTCCTTCCTTCCTTCCTTCCTTCCTTCCTTCCTTCCTTCCTTCCTTCCTTCCTTTATTATTGTTAGGGTTAAGTGTGAAACATATTCCGCAAGACTTGTAAATGGTTAAGAAAATCATCCCTTAAAAATAATTAAAACCCTACATAAAATCCATTATAGTTCCTAAGCCTGTAAAATAATTCTATGTGATTGCATTTATAATAGCAGATATATTATTTCTGTAGCTCACTGATCCTCTCATATAGCAAATAAACTTCAAATTCAGATACTGGTAGTATAGTGTGAGTTGGAGAAAAATATTTTCCAATTATTCATCAGTGTGAAGGTTGTCTCAGGTATGCCAATTTTCAGGTATGTCAGTTACATAGACAGAAGAAAGGTTAATGGAGCCTTGGAAATTTTTAGAGCATGTTATATATGTTATCATATTGGTAGCCAAGATAAATATCGTAAGCCTTTTTCTGGTATCCCCTCTTAAGGCTTCAATTAGCTCTCAACCACTTCACCTTCCCTTTGTAATCACAGTAATTTCATTATTCATTATTAACTCAAGAATAATTATAAGTAACTTCAAAGTAATTATATATATATGTGTGTGTGTATGTGTGTGTGTGTGTGTGTGTTGTATTTGTAACAAAGGCAACAGTAAAAAAAATATTGGGTTTCTGTCTGGATGGTCTCTTGTGACGAGCCGATAGACAGAGAATGGAAGCAGTAGACTTCCTCCCATATTTGGGCATACCAGGGGTTGTGGCACTAAATACACACACTCACACACACACACATATGAAATAGATCTATACTAATCTCCCTTTATTTATTTATCAGCACAAATACAACACAAATGTAAAAAGGCAACAGTAAAATATTGGGCTTTCTGTCTGGATGGTGTCTTGTGACGAGCCAATGGACAGAGAATGGAAGCAGTTAGCTTCCTCCCATAATTGGGGCATACCAGGGGGTTGTGACACTAAATATATACTTACCTCCCTGGCTTAAGCTGATAAGGAGGAGGACCTGTGGCTTAATGGTTAAGATATCTGCCTAAGATGTAATACAGCACAGGTTCGAATCTCAGTAAGGGTATGGCTAGCTGATGAGAGCTAAATAGCTTGAAATAGATCTATACTAGTAGTCTCCCTTTATTTATTTATCAGCACAAATACAACATATATATACATATACATATACATATGCATATGCATATGCATATACATATACATATACATATACATATACATATACATATACATATACATATACATATACATATACATATACATATACATATACATATACATATACATATACATATACATATACATATACATATACATATACATATACATATACATATACATATACATATACATATACATATACATATACATATACATATACATATACATATACATATATATATATATATATATATATATATATATATATATATATATATATATAAGATTTTTACAACCCCTGGTAAGCCCCAATTATGGGAGGAAGCTAACTGCTTCCATCCTCTGTCCTTCGGCTTGTCACAAGAGTCCATCACGACAGAAACCCAACATTTTTTACTGTTGCCTTTGTTATATTTTGTGTTTTTTTATTTGTGCTGATAAATAAATAAAGGGAGACTAGTATAGATCTATTTCAAGCTATTTAGCTCTCATCAGCTAGCCATACCCTTACTGGGATTTGAACCTGGGCTATATGGCATACATATATATATATTTCAGGTACCTTGTGAAACTGAAAGGCAATATACAATAATCACTAAGTATTAGGTCGCTTAAGTCGATAAGGTAACTAATGCATCATCTTCATCATAACTATAAGTCCACCAAACACATAAACAGTTTGTCTTTTTAGAAATCTTAGAATGAAGAGTGAAAGGACAGATGTCTTTTGCTTGTAATTTAGCAGCTGGATCTCTGCAAAATTGTATTGTTGTGAAAGAACATTATGCAAGCGAGGTCTACTTGAATTTACATATTTTAAAAAGAAATATATCCACTAACAACTGGTGGCAACATCTGTCATTAATATATATTTCTATAGTTAATTCTTATATAACTTTAACTATCTGTTCTTTTTTAATTTGGATGGTTTCAGGTGTCTTAATTCTTCTACTTTGCTTTTGAAAGGAATGCTAAAATAAAGGCAATGTTTAAATAAGACTTAAAAAGGTAAAACAAAAAAATAAAATATGAGGGATGCACCCATGCAATTATTATTACTACAATGATAAAAAACTTTAAAAACAATTTTTACATAAGTAATATTTCAAAGTATTAAATAGTAACCAAAAAGAGAGAAGATCTTGTAATGTAACTAGCAAATAATATTATTTTTAAAGTTACAATAGTTTAAACTTTCTTGAACCAGAGTTTTGTTATGAAGGGGAGATGGCAACCATATATTTACATCAATTTGAACATTTACATTTCCCTTTGAAACTGAAATAATGATAGATGAATCACTTCTATTACTTAATAGATCAAGTATAATATTGCTAGCAATACTTCATTACATTATGGATAAAACCCAGGGTTTCCTTTAGAAAGGAATATTTTAAGAACCTTTGTCTCCAATTCTTTTTTAAAGTACTTTTTTTATAAAAAGACTCCTGAACCTGTTTGAAGGTTTGAACACGATTCTGTTTTATGGCTGGAATAAAACTGAATGTCTATTCAATGTCTGTGTGTGTGTGTGTGTGTGTGTGTGTGTGTGTGTGTGTGTGTATGTGTGTGTGTGTGTGTGTGCGCACGCGCGCATACACACAGAGACACACACATACTATAAATTAAAATAAGACTATTTTATTTAAAGCTATATATGTACAATGACTAAGTGCGATGTTACTTTACATATTACTAGTTAAATCTTCTGTGCTAAAGCCACTCATTAGTATTCATTCTACTTGTACAATTCCTTGAAGAAATCACACTTAAGGTACTCATTTCATATGAAAGACATAGTCACATAAGCAAACTCTGAACAGAATAGCTATAAATAATTATTTTTCACATGACCACTGTCAGCAGGAGTCTCATACAGTTCACTGCTGGAGCTAAATTTCCAAATTTATTGAATAATTATTAATGCTCCTTTTAACAAGTCAGAACATTTGCTTCTTTCTGATTTTGTTAATTTTGAAGGTGGTGATTAATTATAAAATAATAATCACTATTGTCTCTAGAAAAATTAAATTAACATTCTTATTTACTAGAGGACATACACACTAATAATAAATAAAACAAAAATAGTAATCATGTATAATACTGTTGGAATTTTCCTTCCAGCTTAATAATATTGCTGTTTAGTGTCTATGGAAATTCTCTATCTTCCAAGTTATGGTTTTTACAAAGGTATTTTTCCAAAAATCAACTGGATTTCCGTGGGTCTTTCCTTGAAAACATTTCACTGCTC
This sequence comes from Thamnophis sirtalis, assembly GCF_051295495.1. Taxonomy (NCBI): domain Eukaryota; kingdom Metazoa; phylum Chordata; class Lepidosauria; order Squamata; family Natricidae; genus Thamnophis; species Thamnophis sirtalis. Next base: position 107,526,320 of record NW_028261383.1, on the reverse strand, counting down.
ATCCAAGAAGCTTCTTAAGTTTTGGTTCCGAAGAACTGAAAAAGCTTCTTGGATGAGAAGAAAAATGTTTTCAAGGAAAAAATACCAAGAAAGTCCTTGTTTTTTGGAAAAGTGCCTTTAGGGCTGTGGTCTAATATTTTTACCAATGTATCATATATAATTAAACATTAAACTCCCCCAGACTCGCCATAAACTGAATGTTATCATTGACATCTTCCAGATGGAACAAATGCATCAATACATTTATAATTTAAGTATCAAATCATATGACTAAAATAGAACTATTATTAATCATACTGTAATTAAATGTTATGGAACAAGTTATAGTGGTCATGTTCATATATAACTGTAAATTGACTACTATGCTAATACAAGTCAACACAGTCAACTCAACATTCTGTGTGAACTAGACTATTCTGCCCCTCCCTCCAGAAGTCTTCTAGTCCAACCTCTTGACAACTATACCATTCCAGACAAATGGCTGCCCAATCTCTCTTTAAATGATGATGGTGATTTTTCAGTACTGATGGTATTCAAATGATTTTCCAGATGTTTTTAGGATTGCACCCAAGGAGACTTTTACTGTTGGTACTATATCTGCTTTCTTTTGCCACAGTTGTACCAGTTATATTTGTAGGTCTTCATATTCTGTGATTTTCTCCAGTTCTTTCACTTCTCTTCTGTTTTTTCCAGGGCCTGCAATATCCACTATGGAGACATTTTTTGTCTTTTTTTATCAACAGTTCTTAAGCCTGGGGTATATACAGTATGTGGAAGGTGTTTGTCTATTTCTAAAATCTCAGAGCACTTTAACTTATTCAGTTTCTATTAGCTTGTGTATTTTGTGTCTCCATCAATTGTTGCTTTGCAGCCAAGTGACATTTCTTGCAAATATTCTAATGCATCATTGTTGTTATTTCATCATGTTATTGTTTGTCAGTTTCTATGCTCTTCTTCTAGCAGCTAACTAGTGGTTCACTGTTTCTTCAGCTTCTTTGAAGAGACAGTATTTGTTGTCCATTGCTTTTCTTAAATTTTGGCTTTCTATGTATTTCAGGAACTTATTACCAACTAACTACCCTAGTTTTAATGTTACATTTTTTTTCTTCTATTGTTATTAATTGCTGTGACTTCTTGGAGATTAATGGTGTATAATAAATAAATATAAATACATAAATAATCAGGCAACCAAGCTGTGAAAAAGAAGCACACTGTTGGATTTTCCAGGTCACACTTGTACAATTGTACACCGACATGGAAACATATTTTCAACTTAAAGGGACAAATACATTCACAGCAGTATTTAGAAATCTTCAAGTCTATCTAATTATATTTAATTCATTTTATAAACATTATGAAATAAAATGTATTGTGGATCAGTGTGAGGTGCACATCCAGTGATTTGTATACCATGCTGGATATGAACTAGATTAAATATGAATTGTTCAGTAGATTATAATTAAAGCATTCCATTACTGAGTGCAATTGTAAACATAACCAGGAGCTGGATTTATACATATTAAGCCATGGTGTGGCTTCTTTAGATTTAGTTTAGCATGCTGTTTCAATCCACTTATTATCAATTAAAAATCATGATTTGTGGCTTAGTGCTTTGTGTAAAACATAGTTATTGTGGTATACTGTGTAAACCACATATCAGCAGTCTTATTGCTCACAGAAACACAGTTGCAGACATATAGCTGCTCAATTTAAAACTAAAAGATAGCTCAGGACTGCCAATTTTCATTTTTTAATAAGAAAGCAGGAAAATTCTTGTTGTGCATAACTTATTTTTTCTTAAGCTTCAATGATGTCATATGAACGATATACTAAGAAAATTAAATTTAGAAAAAACATTTAAAATTTAACAGAAAGACATCAAAATTATTCTACAAAGAAGTAAATGTCTATCATTGATATCTTTGTATCATTGGTATCAAGAAATGCTGGTGAAATTCATATGATCGTATTGTACAAAGCACATAAATTAGTGCTGGTCCATTATTGGAAGTAGGAACTCACATTCACTTGGCAACAGTATCTCATAAAAACCAGCAATTGTTCAGAAACTAAAGCACTACCTGAAGAAAAGGTGTTTCAGTTCTCTCACAATTGACCTACGATCTATCCTTCATCAGTATTTTGTTATAACAGTAGGAAACAACTCTCATTTGGAGAGACCTTTTTCTCTTACTCAGACCTATCATTATCTCAGACAAGTCTGCTTCCCAACAGTTCCATGTTGATATAAATTGTCTTTTGTGTCTTACAGTCTTGATTGAGTCGATTCACTCAATAACTATATGAGACAAAACTAGGAACAATATTTGACAAGCTTAATGCATCCAATGAGAACTTGGTTATAGTAGAAGTGTTCCTAGGACTTAACTGTTCAAAATTTTACAAAACAAAAGCCTTCTTTATTAAATATCTCATCAGTAGCTGGTTTATTATATTATTTGTCATGTTATATTCTAAGACATGACATCAGACAATATTGATATCAGGCAATAATTAATTTCTTGTATGCATGTTTATCATCAAGATAAATTTTATTATGATTAATAATGGCAATGATGTGGAGATAGGTGTATGTGTTTGTGTGTGTGTAGATATTTTATTTTATAATGCCTAAATAATCAATAAATTCAAAATATATGAGAATAAATTGATCCATACAACCTCAAAATTGGTAAGAATAGCAATAAAAAAGGGAAGAAAGAGAAAAATGGGAGAGAAAATGATTTGTTTAAAAAACAGAACAACTTCAAAAACTGTAATCATATTGCTTCAAAAATTCCCATCACCATTTTGAGTTAAATATCCAGATCAAAACAAGCAGATGGGGTTAAACTGACAGCAGTGTTCTGAGTAATTATTACTGCATAAAATATAAAGAAATATGATGACTGGAGGACAAGAGTTATTTCTAATTTTCGTGTATCAGCTGGTAACATCTATTTCAGAGACACCGGTTCCTATTAGCAGAAGTAATTGAAATGAATTGCCACTTATAAGGAGTATGATGACCCTGCATCTTGTTGGGCTGGATAGTGATAATGCATAAGGCATGAATAAATACTGTAAATAAAATTTGTGTACTTAGTTCAAAATCAAGTTAGATATTGTGTTTGGATCACTCCTTTATAAGGAACTAAGCAACGGGGGAAAATGGTAAATCTAGAAGTTATATTACATCGGGATTTTGTGATAAACAGTTGATGGGAAAGTATCAAATAATTTAATTTTAAAAAATTGTAGGTAGTTAGAGCACAGCTGTCAAACTTGATCGTGTCCCGTGACGTATCGTGACATATTGCAATGCTTTTTGCCTGACTGTGATGCATCAGTTTGACAGGCCTGAGTTGTATATTTATTTTTTGTCTTTCATTATATTAGGATACTATACCAGGAACTGTATATAGTAATACATATAATATTTGTTCAAGTATTTCCAGTAGAACTTTAATTTGAGATATATAATAGTTACTGTTAGCTTACTTAGACTGCTGGGGAAACAATGCACGGCCATGTAAAAATTACAGCTACAAAATTATATTAGCAAATAAAGAGATTTCACAGCTTTGTGCAGCCAAAGTGCAAGTCCCCATATAAATACAAATGGAAAAGGCTTGTGTTAATTTCACTTCATAAACTGAGGTGCTTAATATTTCCCCTATGAATTTCCAATGCTATGAGTCTGATTAGAAACTGAATTACACAGCCAAGCCTGTGTGTTTCAAACAAAAGAGTTCACATTATTCCAAGCAAACAAATGAATGTATTGTTTGTTGTTTTCTTTTCTTTTCATTTTAATATGCATAGTGAAAATGTGGCGATTGGGATTCTAAAATTTATTCTTGTTTTAAAATTTAATAAATTATTTTTAAAAGTATTTTTGCACTCAGCTTCTTAGTCAAATTAAGCAGTAATTGTTAAAACAGTGGCAGTTTTAACTTCTCTACTGTTATATTTTAATATATATCACAAAAAGAAAAAAAATGTTTCTGTCATTTCCTTGATAAACAAAATTGTTTGCTTGGTCTTCTAGAATGAGCATTCTTTAGGAGTTTTTATTTCAAAAAGGTAGATGCTGAACTGTAGAAATCTAAATACTAACCCTAATCTTTTCAAACTGCAGTGGAATAAGCATTCTTAATTTTAAGGTTTGAATCTGTTACTTGAATCAAGAAATCCTTTTATTGACATAATGCATTTTCCATTTTGATATCACATGAACCAAGCTATATATTGAATACAATATTCTATACACATTTATCAGTTATCCATTCAACTAGAAACCTCTAAAAAGGGCAAAAGGATGGTCATACAATGAAAATACTGTTGTTCCAGCAGATAGCAGTAGACTTATATACCGCTTCATAGGCCTTTCAGGCCTCTCTAAGCGGTTTACAGAGAGTCAGCATATTGCCCCCAACAATCTGGGTCCTCATTTTACCCACCTCGGAAGGATGGAAGGCTGAGTCAACCCTGAGCCGGTGAGATTTGAACCGCTGACCTGCTGATCTAGCAGTAGCCTGCAGTGCTGCATTTAACCACTGCGCCACCTTGGCTCTTGGATGTATGTATGTATGTGTGTGTGTGTGTGTGTGTGTGTATGTATGTATATATACACATACATACATACATACATACATACATACATACATACACACACATACTTTTAAACAGTGCGTGGTTTCAGTTACAGCTTTGACATGATGATATGTGTGTGTGTCTGTGTGTCTGTGTGTGTCTCTCTGCATACATACATACATACTGTTGTAGTCGGGTCTTTTCCTGTGTAAGATTGAGATTGTCTTGGCAACATCTCAACGAGGTCTCACTCGCCATCTTCAGGCTGGGTTTTGGGCTTAAAGTGTGATCGGAGCTGCCGTCTTTCTATAAATCTTGGGGGGGGTGGAGTATTGGCTTTGTTTCAGTAAGTGTAATGATTGGTTGTGTGGTTGTATTATGATTGGTAGATTAGTGCTGATTGGTGCTGTCTGTGTGTCCATTGTTGCTTTGTGTTGTAATGGCCTGGGTGGTGGGTGGAGCTCGTTTGTTGACTAGGGCTGGTTTCCAGATGTCAGGTAGGTGGGAGGTATCATCACGTTTATTCATGTTGTGGGGATGTTTCTCTATTTCGATAGCTTCCATAATTATTCTCTTGTTGAAGTGTTCTGTTTTGGAGATTAAGCTGGTTCCTTCAAAATTAATTTCATGTCCTGTAGATAGATGTATGTATGTATGTATGTATGTATGTATGTATGTATGTATGTATATATATATGTATATTTTTCCAGAAGAACCATTACAATAAATAACCATTATTGAAATAAGTCTTCATAGTTTATAATATATTTGTCAGTAAAATGTGAATTCCACTAATATTTTAGATAGATCCATCTATACATACATACATACATACATACATACATACATACATACATACATACACATACATACATACATACACACATACATACATACATACATACATGTGTATACTTACTCATGTGATATTGAGTAATTGTTTAAAAATAATTTATTTAGAGGAGTTATCCATGTTTACAGACCTGATTATCTTCTTTTTCCCACAAACATTTAATTTTGAAAAAGTTTCTATTCCAAGCATTAAGTAGGGTCATGGAAAGTATATGAGTATGTATGGCTACTTTTAAACAATGCATGATTTCAGTTTCAGCTGTGACATGATGAAATAAGCTTGGTGATGGAAATGAACAATTGAAACAGATCCCATTGCTTCCTTTTTGTCTTTCAGTTATTCATATCACCATTATGATCACAATTCTCTTACAATATCTTTTTAGAATATCTCTCTCTCTCTCTCTCTCTCTCTCTCTCTCTCTCTCTCTCTCTCTCTCTCTCTCTTTCTCTCTCTCTCTCTCTCTGCTTGTAATGTTTGTGTACTTTTTATTCTTGCTAAATTAATCCTACCTTTTAAACATGTTCAACAACTTCTTTGAGGTTAGTTAGCAATGAAAATTAAAGTAAGAATGATTGACAAATTACATATTTCTTCCTGTTAAGAACCAGTTAAATTATACATTCCATAAAAAAGGAATTTGACATGATGTATTCAGTGTTTAATAAAAACATAAAATATGCATCTGGTAGAAAATATGTCCTGAATACAGCTTTGGCAAAAAATAAGAATAGATAAATTTTAATGCTACTGTATTTTATGGTGGTTTACTAGTAAACTGCCCTCTTATCATTAATATTGTTCATATTTCTATGTATTTATTATGATTACTATGCAGCTAATTTATTCAAGAACATGTTGAAATTTACATTTCAACATAATGTAAATTCAACTTAAAACATAATGTAATTTATTTAATTATCCCAAACTCCTATTTTATGTTATACTTTTTGCTTCTTTCATGTTAGTGTGGAAGAAGTTACATGTATAAATAATTCCCTATTTTCTTCAGAACAGGAATCAGTTATTACTTGAACTGGGAAGCTCATTGTATCTGGGAAATGATGAGCTACTAGGCAGACAAATTAACAGAGTTGGAAGGGACCTTATAGGTCATCTAGTCCAACCCCATGCCCAAGCAGGAGACCCTACACCAATCTCTTCTTTAATGTCTCAAGTGGTGAAGCTCCCACAACTTCTGAAGGCAAGCTGTTCCATTGGTTGATTGTTCTCACTGTCAAAAAGTTCCTCTTTATTTCTAGGCTGAATCTCTCCTTGGTCAGTTTCCATCCATTATTCCTTGTCTGTCCTTCAGGTACTTTGGAAAAAAGGCTGACCCCTCTCTTCTCTGTGGCAGCCCCACAAATATTGGAACACTGCTATCATGTCTCCCCTGGTCCTTTTCTTCACTAGACTAGCCATGCCCAGTTCCTGGAACTGTTCTTCATATGTTTTAGTCTCCAGTCTCCTAATCATCATTGCTCTCCTTTGTACTTTTACTAGAATTTAACATCTTTTTTATAGTGTGGTGACCAAAACTGGATGCAGTACTCTAGATGTGGTCTTACTAAGGCTTTATAGAGTTTTATTAGTACGTCACTTGATATTGATTGTATCCCTCTGCTTATGCAATTTAGGATTGCATTGGCTTTTTTGGCTGCTGCTGCATACTACTGACTCATATTTAGCTGGTTGTCCACTAAGACTTCAAGATCCTTCTCACAGTCACTGCTATTAAGCCTGGTTTAGCCAGTTTATATGTGTGCTTTCGGTTTTTCTTACCTGTGTAGGACTTTACTTTTCTCTACATTCAATTTCATTTTGTTAGATGGGGCCCAGTGTTCAAGTCTGCCTATCTCCTAGGTGTTAGCTACTCCTGCCAGCTTAGTATTATCTGTAAATTTGTTAAGTTCCCCTTCTATTCCCTCTTCTAAGTCATTTATGAAGATATTGAAGAGTACTGGGCAGAACCTTATGGTACCCCACTGCTTATTTCTCTCCATGTAGACTTAGAACCATTAAGGACGACTGGTTTGTCAGCCAGTTGTGAATGAATCTGGTTATGAAGCTGTCTATCCCACTTTTTTCTAATTTACAAAGAAGTAGATTGTGGTCCACTATGTTGAATGCCTTGCTGAAGTTTAAGTATATTATGTCCACAGTATTTCGCTGGTCTACTAATTTAGTTACTATGTTGAAGAATGAAATAAGATTGGTTTTGCCTGATCTGTTTTTAACAAATCCTGGCTGCTAGTTATTACTTTACTCATTTCCAGGTGTTTGCAGATCTTTTTTTATTATCTTTTCCAGTATCTTCCCAGATATTGATGTTAGGCTGATTGGTCTGTAGTTTCCTGGGTCTGTTTTTTCTTCTTCCTTTTTTGAAGATGGGAACAATATCAGCTCTTTTCCAGTCCTCTGGAAAAGTTCCCTGATGTTCTCCTAGGCGCTGCTTGGAGTGTCCAAGCACGGATTAACTTCAGCTTGCTGCCCAAGGAACTGAGTTTTAAAATTGATTGTAGCTCCGCCTCTTGGTTGCCTCAGAGGCTCAGTTTCAAAAAGATATGGTGCAGTGGTTCTGAGATGACATCTGCCAGCTGCTTTAGAACTCTGGGATGTAATCTGTCAGGTCCTGGTGGTTTGTTTCAATTAAGATCAGACAGGTGTTCTCTTACTATTTTTTTGTGTGCTTATTTTAACTTTTGTTTCCAGTCTGTTTTTTACAGTTATGTTTGTGGTAGTTGGAGTATACTTTCTTTTTGCGTGAAGACTGATGTAAAGAATGCGTTAAGCAGCTCTGCTTTCTCTCTGTTATTTTCTGGCCATCTTGTCTCTTTATCTCTGTGTCTCTGTTTCCTTTATTTATTTTTTCTTGTTAGTTATATGTTGTAAAAATTATTTATTATTATCTTTGATTTTTGTTACAAGTGTTTGTTCATTCTGAGACTTGCTTTCCTGGCTTCGTCTTTGTAGATTCTGGTTATTTGCTGATATCCTGTCTTAGTAATGTGTCCCTCTTTCCATTTTTTGTACTTGTGCTTTCTGTCTTTCAATTTGTCATAGAGATTTTTGTGCAGGCATTCTGGTTTCCTCTTGGATTTCTTGTTTTTATTTCTCAGTGGTATTGTGCTGGTATGGGCTTTTATGATCATATTTTTCAGAGTTTCCCAAGATTCTTGAGTTTTTTTTCCTCTTTAGGATTTTCATCCAGGGAATCTTTCCCAAGTTCTCTCAGAGTTTATTAAAATCAGCTCTTTTAAAATTTAAGACTCTGGTATCATTATGTTTTTTCCCCATGTTTTATTTGTTCTGTTTATATTACTTTCCATTTCCATCAAACAGTGTGTGATCTGGATACAGTTATTTAAACAGACATAACACACATATTTATTGTCATATTCATCACAATAATATTAATAATTTAATTATATAGTTATATAATTACAATAATACATAACATCATCATCTTCAAATTCTCTCCACATTAACATTTCTTCTTTTTATATCTTCTCTTTCTAACTTCTGTTTCTATTATCTAACCATTGATAAAATGCATTGCAAGTCAAAAAAATTCAGTTTTTTCTTCATCCTTAATAAGTGTTAGTCTTTCCATTTCTGCACATTCTAGTATTTTCTTAATTACATTCCCCAAATGTATTAATTACATTATCTGGTATCATTAGGTTCTATTGCTTGTGTTTGCATTATTTTGAATTCTAGTATGGCATGGTCACTCTCACCCAAGATTCCTGCAGTTTCAACCCTCTCTATCACTTCTTCTCTATTTGTAAGTATTAAGTCCAGTATGGCTATCCCTCTAGTTCCCTCCTCTACCTTTTGGACAATGAAGTTTTCAGCTAAGTTGGTTAGGAACCTATTTGATTTCTCACTTGGTGCAGAATTAGTTTTCCAATTGATATCAGGGTAATTGAAGGTCCCCCATTACTATTGTAGTGTGTTTCTTATACATATTTGTTTGTTGGTTGGCAAAAAGGATATCTATTTTTTTCTGCTTGATTGGTGGCCTATGGCCATGTCATTCTTTTTTTCTTTTATGTTGACCCATATGCATTCTAGGAGGTTTTCGTCTTTGGTTTCATGCATTTCTGTAGCAATGAAGTGGTCCTTTACATAAAGTGCAACTCTTCCTCCTTTTTATGAGATCTGGGTTTTTTGAAGAGTTTGTATCCTTCTATCAGTATGTTCCAGTCATGAGTTTTGTCCCACCAAGTTTCTGTTATTCCAATTATGTCATATCTATGTTCATGTATTAATAGTTCAAGTTCACCTTGTTTGTTCCCCAGACTTTGTGCATTTGAATATAGGCACTTGAGATCGTTATGTCTGACTCTGGATATGCTTCCTATGTCTCCTATTTTGTGTTTCAGTTTGTCTTCCTTCCATCCCTCCTTATTTTGTTATTTGTCTTGCTTTCTAGGATTTTTGCTTGGAATTAGGCCATGGAAATACTAAAAAATGGTCATCCCCCTTCAATTTTAATTTAAAGCCCTCCTGATAAGTTGAACCAGTCATTTTCCAAAAACATTCTTCTCAGTCTTTGTGAGCTGCCAAAAGTCCATCTTGGAGGTAGTACAGACCTTGGACCAAGTATCCAAAGTTTTTTTGGTGATACCAACCCTTTAGTTCACTTCTAGAATTCTTTATTCTCCTACTGGATGTTGCCCTTTTCATTGGCAGTACAGATGAAAAAACTACTTATCCACCTACGTCCCTGACTCTGGTTTTGTTATTTTAGTTAGGTTCTCAGACACATCTTTGATTTTAGCTCCAAGGAGACAACACAACTCTCTGTATTGACTGTCTGGTCTACAGATGGCAGGTTCTGTTCCCTTCAGAATTGAATCTCCTATCACCAACACTCACATTTTTTTTTCCTAGGGAGGTTTGGGGTGTTTTTCTATATATCACAATAGCATTTGATAGTGCTTCTTTTCTATCTGTCTGCTAGAAGCTGCAGAATGGATCAAATTAACTACTTTCACTCCACTAGTTCATTTTCTTATCTGATACTACTGCCTTCTATCTCCCTTCTTCACACTCTTTCAACTTCTTTGTAATAATAGATGAAAACTGGTTATATATCAGTTCTAGTCTCTTTCAGACTGTATCTTTGGCTTAAGCACTGATGCATAAACTGCAAACAAATTTATCTTTCATATATTCTTAATCAATTTTCTCATTTTTAAATTTAAATTAGCTGCAGAAAAACTTGATATCTGCCTTCCTATAATACAAACAAAATTAATTTTGGCATTTCTACCTTGTTTGTTAAAAAGAACATTTGTTTCTAGAAGAAAATTTGAAATACATCCTAGACAATAGAATAATGATTTTAAAAATGTTATGTGTTAAAGCGAATATTAAATAACATTAGTAAAGAATTAAGAAGCAGTACAAGAAAACACCCTTTCTTATGTGATCAGACAATAATATAGAGCTATAAAACTTTTTAAATATGCCCAACTATAATAAAAGGAAGTAGCAAAGTTAAATTGCAGTTCCTAAAACCATGTTAAAATTCACAGTTTAAGGCTTTTAGACATCTTTTTTTAATCAAATTGTATTAATTTTGCTACATAATGATTTTGTATTTTGTTAATTTACACAGGAAAATGTCTTCACATTTACATTATATATCATAATAAAGGCAAAATATATATAAAAGAAAATAACAATAGAATAAAAAAACAAATTAATGAATAGAGAGGAAAGATACATAAGTAGTATGTATCTAAACATACTAGTTGATGAGCCATGGTGGTGCAGTGGCTAGAATGCAGTTTTGTAAGCTAATTCTTCTGACTGCTAGGGGTTTAATCCTCACAGCTCAAGGTTGGCTCAGCCTTCCATCCTTCTAAGGTGGGTAAACTGAGGACCCAGATTATTGGAAGCAATATGCCACTCTTTATACCACTTAGAGGGGGTTGTAAAGCACTGTTGTTGTTTTTTAATTTGTCAATCATGTACAAGATAACAGGTATAAGTATAAACATGGACCTGAACAAAGGAAATGAGTACAAATAAATGGAGACAGTAGGACAGGGATGGTAGGCACACTGGTGCACTTATGTGCTTTCTGTGCTACACATGTACTGTGAAGCAGTATATAATCCTAAATGCTATTACTATTGCTAAATGAGAAACAAGAATGAATGGATAATAAATGAATGAGAATTGAATCTAAAGCCCAGTATAAAAGAAGCACAATCAGAAGATTTGGTCATAAAGAGGAAAGGAATAAAAATCAAATGACAAAACTAATATAGGAGGTCAAGTGGATGAGTTGATAACACAAAAGACTGAGGCAAATGCGGTTGGCTAGAGGTGATGGTCGGCTGGAATTGATATGATTAAAAAAAAGAGTGAACCAAGAAGTTTAAAGTACAAAAAGTAATGAATGAACTCGTTATGAACATGGTAGGACCAAGTTACATTAGAAGATGTTGTCTTTCCAGCATTAGTTAAATTAGATCTTTATCTTATGCCTATTTCTTATATAAAGGTAGTCCTCAACTTCATTTAACAAATGTTAGAAGTTACAATGGCCTAAGTTTATGACACGTTCTTTAAGTTGCAACCATCACACTATCTACACGGTCATATTATTGCAATTTTCAGTGCTTGGCAACTTAAGAACCGGCTTACATTTATGATTGTTGCAGCATTTTGTGATCACATGAGTCCGTTTGCAACCTTCCTAGCCAGATTACAACCAGGAAAGTTAGTTGGGAAGTTACATTTGCTTAACAGCAGCTTGATTCACTTAATGACCACGTGATTCATTTAACAACCACATGAAAATAGTTGTAAGATTGCATCAGGTCATATGATAACTCACTTAACAACTACATCATTTGGCTTCTTGGTCCAATTATATAAAAACTACTTACCTGTATATATGATAACAGATTAATCAGGTCTGTGTAATTATTAATCATCTCTGTACATTATGGAATGCTTTTTCCCCAGAAATTTATCGGCAACTATTATATATTTTAGATGAGAATTAATTAATTAATTAATTAATTAATTAATTAATTAATTAGTTAATTAATTTTTATAGCTTCTTTGTATGAATATTGGATGAATATTTTTATTTTGTTTTTCTTTCTTTCTTGGTCAATGTTAGAAGAAATGCTAAACCATTTAGAAGCATAAAAATTAATTCTAACATTACTTTGGCTTAGAAATGTAGCAACACACATGGTTTATGTCAGTTTAGTTGAAAAGGTAACAAAAGTACAAATGCTATCTCTTAGAGATAAAATTTCAGAGGGAAATAATAAGATTGAGATGTTCCTTGTAATTTGATGAAATGTTGACGTTTTACAAATCCAATGACTGTATTACTCTATTACTGTAAACTGAATATATCTAATACATTGGTTTTTAATAATTAAATCTTCTCTTTATATTATTTTATATGCAGAATTCTTTATGTAAATTCTGAAATTATGGGAAATCTAACAACTGAACATTGAAAAATATAGAAAATACAATAGACTACAATAAGACACATTTTATTGCACACATTTTACAGAAGCTGTTATTGTAATTGTATCTTATATACTTTACAAAACATATCACCGTGTGCCTGGGGTGAAAAACATCATATATTTAGGCCACAATATAATACTTAACTAATGGTATATACAGACAATAATGATATATAACATATCCTATGTTTATATTTTTTATTATTAGAATTCTATGCCACCCATTTCACTGAGGCAACTCTAGGTGACTTAGTTTCCTCTGTGCTGGTCTATAGCTCTAATAAAAATGGATTTGCTTTGACTTGACTTGATTTCCTTTATCAGATTAATTCAGAGATCCAAATTGTTACATTCACAACATGACTTGTCTAAATTACCTCCACATTCCCTCACCAACTGCACTAAAAGTCATTAACTTTCCATCAAGTTGTATGTTCAGCTCATAGTTTGACACGAGAAAAGCTCATGTAGATTCAGATAATATGGTATTTTTCTTGCATTCAGCGTTTGTTCAGCATGTGCAAATGTATGCAAACTCCTACATGTGATTTACCTTTCCATATTAAGGATGCCAGAACAAGGCTTTTCAATTTGCCACCAGTCTTCCGTATCTATTTTTCATGGCAGAAACTTTCCAAACCTGGAATGCTTTGACCACTACTGGATTGTTCAGTCAAATTGCTAAGAGTAATTGGTTGGCTAAAATAGTAAGATTATATTTTAAATTTTTCATCTTCAAATCAAGGAAAAATATGGAAAAAATAAGAGAATATAATAGAATAAAAAGAGGGAAGTAGACATAAAATAAAAACAAAAATGAACATTTTTCATTATCCTCTACTTGATGTGGAATTTGTGGGGATAAGGTATGCTTATCGTAGCGATTTCATTTCAATTTGGGCTTTAAATATTCAGTTTGCAAACAGTTTTGATTAACAGTACAAAGACCTGGTACATTCTTACAGCACATTTCAAGGACATATAGAGTTTTTAAAAATATCAGCTGCATCTTCAACTACAGAAAGGATACAACTTGAAAATAACATAAAAGACCTGATACCGGATCTCAAAAGAATGAATGGTACTTTGTTGAATACTTTGGCTTTATCTTTCCATGTACCTTGGGTTCAAGTTCAGTTAGGAAAATAAGCTATTCCAGTGGGTCTTTTGAAACTAATTTTAACTAACCAATTCATAAGAACTGTGCTACGTATATAAAAAAATTGTCTTTCATATACAAATTTTAAGTAAACTATCATATACAAGTCTAATTTTGCTGCTGATTTAGAATCATTCATAACTTGGGAAATATTTGAAGCACACAACTTTTGTTATACATGTGTATATACAAGATACAAATATCTTTTTAGAAAATCTCTCTCTCTCTCTCTCTCTCTCTCTCTCTCTCTCTCTCTCACACACACACACACACACACACACACACACACACACACCTACCTTTTGGCTTTAGACATATTCAACAAAAATAGAGGCAAACTTTCAATAAATCATGTTCTCTTCTTCCTTTCACCTTGTTTAAATGATGGATACAAATGCTTAATTTTAATTTCTTAATTTGAAAAACTAATTATCATTTATATTTTAATATGATCTTGATTAATAATTTAATTCTTCATACTTTAGCTATAAGTCGTGTTTCTGCATTTTTCATTTTTAAGTACATGCAGTTGAAAGTTTAAAGCCAATCTGTAATGAAAAGGATACAAACTGTGTCTCTTCACCTTGACCAAAAAACCAAAAAATATATATTGAAGGAAAGACATAAAGGTATAAGCTAGTATGTAAGGCCACTTAAAACCGTTATGTGATTGGTGGATTTATAATACATTTTAGGTGATTTCATGTAAACCGTCCTAACATTTCTATTAAAACTTTTAAATGAAAGACAAACTTTTACAATAGTTGGTGCCTGCACATATGAATGCCGTGGTAGACAATGATTGTAATAAAGTTTGGTTTGAACATGACAAATGCTGGAGGGCTCTTGAAGCTCAGTGGTAGAATCTTCTCCTCCCTGAAGTGAAGCTGCATTGTTAACCTGCCAGAGGTCCCTCAAGACCTGTTTATGCCAGATCTGTGGACCCCAGAGGACAGGTGAATTAATTCTGTTTTCATATTCTAATGTATTTATTAACTGTTTTTAACTCTATTGTACATATTGTACTCAGAGTTGCTATTTGCAAGATGAGTAGCTATATAAATTGGCTTAATAAATACATAAACATACAAATAATGCTAGAGAATGGCATTAAAAATATTTGGAAGCTCACTGACATCATTAATCGTAGCAATTGCTTGTCTTATTGATATAAATTATGTTCAGCTTGTAGATCTTAAGGGCATGGATAAGTTATAGAAACATGACCATTTTCTTGAACTCTGCTTTCCTATCTGATTAATGTTGTAATGAAAATGCCTTTGAAATGGGATAGTTAATATGTTTGAATTGTTGTTATTATTATACTGTAAACCAAACCAAGTTCTGTAAAGTTGATAATATTAAAAATCAAATGAAAAGTAAAATAAAATGACTGTGTAGAGAAGAATTCAAAGCCTCTATAAGCATGGAGTAAATGTCCCATTATTTAACAAATGTAGTTATAAGAACTATACTGAAAAAACCCTAATTTGATCTGGAAGGTCACTGTAAATAGGCTGATCTCAAACACTTCTTGCTTTGCTAAAATGATTGATAAAATGGTGGTTATGCAGTTTTAGATGCATTTTGAAGAAACTGATTATCTTCAATCCATTTCAATAAAGGTTTTGTCTGCAAAATTTATAGAGCCAACGTGGTGCAGAGTACAGTACTGCAGACTACCTCAGCTGACTGCTAACTGCAGTTCAGCAGTTCAAATCTTACCGGTTCAAGGTTGACTCAGTCTTCCATCCTTCCGAGGTGGGTAAAATGAGGACCTAGATTGTTGGGGGCAATAATATGCTGATTCTGTAAACCGCTTAGAAAGGTCTGTAAAGCACTGTGAAGGGGTATATAAGTGCTATTGCTATAATATGATCCTGGGACTGCTTTGGGTCCTGTTGGTGGATAACCTATAACTTTACATAGATTCACATAGATTTCTCCTCAGCTTTTAATTTCATCAATTATAGTATTCTCTTAATCCATTATGGTCAGTACGTACTTGTAATTTCCCTTTTTCCAAACTGCATTGGCTGCCAGTTTGCGTCCAGGTGTGATTTATGGAGCTGGTCTACATGGCATTGTTCCTTGTTACTTAAGAAACCACCAAAAGTTTGAATCTCCCATTGCCTAGCCAATTTGATCCAACAAAGTATCTTTGATCACATAATGCCATCTGTCAGGCATCTGGAAGTCTCTCTGTTGTGGTATCTGAACTTTAGAATGTATCTCTCCTTGAGAACCAGTTAGTCCCCATACTCTGTTGTTTTGAAGGACCTTGAAGACCTGGCTTTTTGTGCTGGTCTTTGGCAAGTGTAATTATCATTGTTATTTTGGTTTGCTTTTTGCTTCTGTTTGGTGTTCTGAAATTTGTTCCTTTATTCTTGTTCATTATTCTTTTCTCCCATTCTTTTTAAAATTGTTCTTACTTGTGAGTCACTCATTATCCTTAGAAGTTTGGTGGAATATTAATGTTAATAATAGTATGCTCTTGAAAGTACAGCTGTCAGAGTTCATGGTAAATCATGCTTTTTAGGCTATTGAATGTCTTATTGCAATTATTCTTCCTGTTTGTATATTCTGTATATTCTGTTGTTTTAGGTGCAGCATGATCGAATTTAATACACATTTAAAGAATTAACACTTCATATTAGATGTTTGTTTTCCATATATATGGACGAGATAAGATATCAAGGCAGCTAACGAAAGTTTTTTCTAAAAGAATAAAATAGAATATTCTTGTTTTTAATATTTCTGCTTAATTTACTACAGTTGTCTTTACCCTTGGCAATTCTGTTTTACAAGCCAACTAACTGACTTACTCTAAGATTTAGGTATTAACTAAAAATCAACACAGGATTAAGATTGTATTGCTGTTGAAATTGAGCAGAATCCAGGATTAGTAAAATCTTGATGTAATCCAGTATTCACCACCCATATGTTTTAAAGGAGAGACGTGATTTGCATTTGAGCTATTGGATTTCAGTAAAAAAGAATAGGAAAAATTGTTTGCAAAATACAGTAGTTGCATACTTCCAAAGTTTCTAAGAATTCATTAGTTGCTTATATTATTTAGAAAGATAGACACAACATCTGTGCAGAAATCCAAAGCTTTTACTTAGTGCTTGACCTCATATAATTTTAGTTACATCTAAAACTATAGCTTTTTTTAATATCAAGAAAGTCATTTTTTTTAAAAAAATGATTGCTAGTTAAGTAATTTTCTCATACTATATGCCTTTAACATATGTCTTCTCTTTTCTTACTTCTCTTCATATATACTATATAGCGTATGTTTTTAACTTCAAATTGTATGAGAACCAGTGAGTATATTTTGAAAAGTACTTCGCAGTCATAAGTTTTAGAATCTTGAGGTGTCAACCTTTATTTATTTGCTTTCCCTCACTTTTGTAAACACTATATTTTACCCTATATGACAGTTATTTACGGGCCCTTCACATTTATCTTGGTGAAAATTATTTTACAGATCTGAAAGTGACACCTGGGCAGGTTGGAGGATCTCTGGGAATTTGGGGAACCTGGTATGCCAACTGCCAATACCACAACTTTTAATCAAAAGCTGAGCTCTTTGATCTTTCTATTTAAAAGAAAAATAAAAGAAATAAGTTACAGTTGGTTTTGGCTTTCCCGTGATAGTCAAGAAAAGGCATGTAGTTTTAAATTTCAGAAAACTGGGTTGATAGGGAGAAAACTGCTATTATTCTTCTCTCCTGTACTGATAGATATCTGAATGTCCATTCTGTTGGCTTTCACCTTTGTTTTAATACAGCAGTGTTCTTTCCCTCTCTCTATTTCTCCTTCTGCATAAACAAATTTTCTTTCTGAATAGAGCTTTCCATCTGTGTCAGAATCAACATACTGAAAACTCAGAAGCTGTGTGCTTGAAACATTTTTCCATGACCTAGTCGGTTTTCTAATCCTACCCCTTCCAAGCTCTCTATAGTCTAAATGTTTTTCCTGAAATCCAGCCCTTTTATTCCTTATTAAGTACAAATTTGGCCTTGAATTTTCAATTTTTTTACATGTATAATAGGCCATCCAATTATTCCACTAGTACTATTGAAGGACTATTAAGAGAAAAGAATTAAGGAAGAATTAAACAGGAAAATAAAAACAGAAAGTATATCCCTGCCAACACAATTTATTAGTTCATATTTTCATTTCACATACACCTATGTGTTAGCTAACAGTATTTATAAGAAAAAAAATAGTTAAGAGAAAAGATTTCATATCAGAAGTTTTCCTGAAATATAAACAGTATATTTATATACTGGTATTCTTTGACTTACAACCATAATTGAACACAGAATTATGATTGTAAATTATTGTGGTTATAAGTTGAAGCACCCACATGACCAGAAGTTAATTTTCATTTTTTTCCCCATGACAATTGTTGAAGAAACATTACTGTTAAGAGATCCCATTCATTTTAATGAGCCTTTTTTGGCTGGGAACTGGCAAAAAAATCCCAATTTATGCTTGTAGTTTATTGAGGAGTAGATCAAGATGAAACTGAGCATGCATTGAATGAGTTGAGTAAACATTTGAAAGTGAATTCATATATTCCATAGTTTAAATGTTAACTGACAAAAACTTTCTCCAGTTTTCAAAAAGAAAGAAATCTTTAAAATAGCATTCATAGATAAGAATATTTCTAAGCGGAAAAGTAATAAAATCCCACGGAGATATATAATGCTTGAAATTTGCAAATGAAGGTAACAGGCAGTGTTGCTTTTGATTTTATATTCATGCTTTTGGGGTTTTTTTCTTTAAAAAACCTTAGAAACCTCCTTGATAATGTTTAAGCTTAATGTTAAGCTTTAAAACCTTAGCCTTTAGAATAGGTTGATTATCAGTTAATGCTTGTGGAGATTACAATTATATTTTGGAAGTTAAAATAAGAACATAATATTTATCTACCCTGCTTATATCAAGTGAGGTACAGGATTAGTCAATTATTCTTTTTCCTATCCTAAATTCTTATACTAAAAAGTCTCCTTTGAATCAGGAATTATTCCTGTTAACTTTACAGATACGCCTACCACACATTTTAAATACAAGTAACAGAACAATATAGCAAGAAGAAGTAATATACCCTTACTTTTCTGTTAGGTACACTAGCAAAAAGAAGAAAATACACAAACCAAAAACATGCCATAAACACCATTAAAGCTATTGTTTAAATATAGCCATTCTAGTTTTGTTGTTCATAGCATGCCCGGTCAAAAATGTGCTCATAACTCAAAAATCTAATGACTTTCTGCTTAAGAAAAGAGTGAATGTAATTAAAAAATATTCCTGGACCTTAGAACAGTAAGTTTCATGTGTACATTCATTATTGGTTTGGAAGCCAGACATGCACACAGGTGCCAGAAACATTATTTTTAAAGCATTAAAACTGGAAGCAAAATACATTATTTCTAAAGCATTAGTGCTGGAAACAAATTAGTTAATTCCTACCCTAGATTGTGATAGACCACAATACTAATCAAATTTGGAAAACCTTTAGGTAGTACTAAAATTTAACTCCATTTCTCACCATTGGTTAGGCAAATTGTGGTACTGCACATTATAATTCAGAAATATCAGGAGAATCAGACGCTTACTATTCCTGTTGTACATATTCTGTTAAAAAGATAAAAACAAGGACATGCATCAGATAAGATCAAGTGACCACACACAGGAGATGTTTTTAATATACTTAATATGCCTTGATTGGCCCCAACACGCATAAACATGGACTGAAAATTAAGCTGTAAATCAACTGTCCTTTCTGCTATATATCAATTTCCCCCCTTTTTCATTTATGAAATATCAAAACTACTGTTAAATGGATATCTAGTATAGATAATTAAGTTGTTCTTTTAGAATTTTGACATATCCTCTAGCATGTTGAACTTCTAGAACATTTTTAAAGAAAGAAATGAAGTTACTCAAATGATTAAAAAAAAGTCCCAAACACTACAAATTATTTCAAGGGCTGCATAGACTGGCACAGTTACTATCTATGTAATTAGATTTTAATAAATACTTTTGATAGCTATCTTTAAAGATACATTTCTGTGGCAAAGTGACATGAATAATAGCATGAAGAATGATTTCTTTTTGAAAAATGTGCTTTTAATTATACTTTAATTATGATAAGCTTTTTTCAAACATAAAGTACTTTCACAAATGACTATTCATTTAATGTTATATATCAGTTTTCTAAGAATGCTACATTAATACAGTGTATCAATCCAGTGTGGAAAAAATCAATTATAATTTCTTGTTTTAAGTAAGGCAAAACTGCACTTAGCTGAAATGGTTCTGTTTTTTTTCTTCTTGTATATTTATAATGTAATCCAAGGTATGCTTACTCAAAAATAAACATTGTTAATTTCAAGTACAGTAAACTTTGCTTAGCATCCACAATTGGGACCAGCAACTCAGTTATTATATGAAGAAGTTAAATGAATTGTGACTGTGGAATTGTAACTGGGCTTACTTTAGCTTTCCTTTGCTTTAGTGTGAAAATAATAAATACAAGAATTGATTGCCAAGTTACTTTTTCATCACTTTTGTAACTGTAAACTGTTGCTGTACAAGGGAATTGTAATATTAGGAGTACTTATATAAACAAGGATTGTACATAGAACAATATTGGACCTCTGAAAAGTATAAGCATGCATATGTACTCAGTACTTGGTTTGGGCTCCTTTTGCAGCAATTACTGCCTCAATGCAGCGTGTCAGGGAAGCTATCACCTGTGGCACTGCTGAGATGTTATGGAAGACCAGGATGCTTCAATAGCGGCTTTCAGCTCTTCTGCATTATTCAGTCTCATGTCTCTCATCTTTCTCTTGGCAATGCCCCATAGATTCTCTATGGGGTTTTGGTCAGGCGAGTTTTCTGGTCAATCAAGCACAGTTATCCCGCAGTCATTGAACCAGGTTTTGGTGCTTTTGGCAGTGTGGGCAGGTGCCAAGTCCTGTTGGAAAATGAAGTCAGCATCCCCATAAAGCTCGTCTGCGGAAGGAAGCATGAAGTGCTCCAAAATCTCCTGATAGACTGCTGCATTGACCCTGGTCTTAATGAAGCACAGGGGTCCAAGTCCTGTTGCTCAGTGGTCCAAAGTCCTCTTTTCTGATGAGAGTAACTTTTGCATCTCATTTGAAAACCAAGGACCCAGAATGTGGAGGAAGAATGGAGAGGCCAATCAAGCAAAATAATCCCACCATCATTGAACCAGATTTTAGTGCTTTTGCCAAAAATAAAATAAATAAATGAACTTTTGCAAGATATTCTAATTTTTCGAGTTTCATCTGTATGATAATTTGTATAATGGCAGATACTTAGCTACTACATCATGCATCAAATGTGTTTTTATTATTCTTTTTTATTTTGTGTTATTTCTTACATTTTTTTAATAAAGCATATGACATAATACTGCTACATGTAAGCACTGATTTAGCAACCAGGGTAATATAACAGCAATATACCTATATTTATTTTAACTCAATGAAGTTTATATTAATAAACATTCCTTTTGCCAACAATGACAAACTGCCCAAATGTCTAGAGTAAATTTTCTATTGATCTTCAAGACCCAAATTCACTCCAGTTCGATATTATTTATGTTGGTAATTACTAAATAGAGTAGGCAGGGCTTGGACTGCAACTAAAATTGACATTCAGGCAAGGCAATGCTGTAATGAAGCTTTAATAAACTGCTAAAAGACAACTTCACAAAATGAAGTAAACAGTGATCATAAACACATAAATCAGTGCTGCAGATATTAAATACATAACTGGTATTGATATTTTCTTAAAGAAACTTTTTATTATCCAAATATAATTACTGAATGAGATAGCATTGCTTAAAATCACCCCCACCCCAGATATTGACCGTTGTTCAGAAGCATTAATTTTATCTGGCATTCCAAAATTGACTGACATAAGCCTTTACAGGCAAGTCCAGAAGCACAAGAGGAAAAGGACAGAAGTATCTACTATTTCGAAGTGGAAGTAGAGTATTACCTGATCAAGTTGAACATTAAGAAACTTATAGATCATGAGAAATAGAGATTAGTCTCGAGGAGATCCACTCATGTAGTTGTCACTTAACTAACAGGATAGAGTTGGTACTGCAGCATAGTCTGAACTTGTTCAAGCAAAAAATAAGCATTATGAACGTTAAGATTTTTTTGAAAGTTTATTTTTGAAACAAAGTTACTAATCATCTTACAGCCTTTATTGTACATGATGTGGGAGACTGGGTAAGGATTGGAACCAATCTAAGCACACCGAGAGAACTGAGATGCTAATTGAAGTACAGCTTATTACTTGTTGTTGTGAAGTCGTGCCTGACACATCGCAACCCCATGGACAAAGTTCCTCCAGGCCGTCCTGTCCTCTACCACCCTCTGGAGTCATTTAAATGACACCTACTACTTCGGTGAATCCATCCAGCCAACTCATTCTCTGTCGTCCCCTTCTTTTTTTGCCCTTAATCTTTCCCAGCATTAGGCTTTTCTCCAGTGAGTCCTTCCTTCTTATTAGATGGCCAAAGTATTTGAGTTTCATCTTCAGGATCTGGTCTTCTAAAGAACAGTCAGAGTTGATCTCTTCTAGGATTGACCGGTTTGATCATCTTGTAGTCTAAGGGACTCGCAGATGGAGTTGGACAATTTGGACAGAAAAACAAGGAAGCTTATGACAATGAATCATGCTTTGCACCCTAAAAATGATGTTGACCGATTATGTCTACCAAGAGCAGGGGGTGGTTGAGGACTCCTACAAGTAAAACAGACTGTGGGAGAAGAAAAATATAGCTTGAATGATTCCATCCAGAAAAATGAAGAACCAATGATTAAGGAAGTAAATAAAGGAGGCCTTTTAAAGACAACTAAGTCAAAAGCTGAATATAAGAAAGAAGTAATTGAGAAGCAAGCTGAAAATTGGAAAAACAAAGCTATGCATAGCCAATACTTGAAAAGTATTGAAGGCAAAGCTGACCAAAAGCTAACTTGGAACTGGTTAAGATCAGGAGCACTGAAAAAAGAAACAGAAGGCTTTATTTTGGCAGCTCAAGAACAAGCCTTAGCCACAAACTACATGAAGGCAAAAATTCAACATGCTACCACCAACAGCAAATGTCGCCTCTGTAGTGAGAAAGACGAGTCTTTCGACCACTTGATCAGTAGGTGCAGCAAAATTTTAGAAACTGACTAGCTACAACACCATGACCACGTTGCTAAGATTATTCACTGGAAATTGTGCCAAAGGTTTGGATTTGAGTACAGCAAAAACCACTGGGATCATCAGGTTGAGAAGGTTTTAGAGAATGAGAAAGTCAAGATCTTGTGGAACTTCAGAATTCAGACTGACAGGCACTTGGCCCACAACATACCTGACATAACAATAGTTGAAAAGAAAAAAGTATGGTTCATTGACATTGCAATACCTGGACACACGAATTGAAGATGAACAGCAAGAAAAAATCACAAAGTACTGGGACTTGCAAATTGAAGTTGAGCGACTGTGGAAAAAGAAATCATGTGTTGTCCCAATTGTAATTGGAGCCCTTGGAGCAATACCCAAAGGGCTACCTCGCTATTTGGAAATTTTAAATTTATCAGACTTTAACATTCTGATCTACAAAAAACCGCCCTACTTGGAACAGCTTATATCCTCTGATGTTACCTTAACAGTTCCTAGGTCCTTGGTTAGGATTCGAGCTGTTGAGCTACCTACCAGCCCCAAAGGCTGTGAATCTCACCAAAGATTAACATAACCTGCCCCAAAAATCAGGTGGCAGAGGATTATTACAAGTGAAGCAAACAGTTGAAGAAGAAAAACATGCACTGGCTGATTATTTAAAAGAAAGTCAAGAACATCTATTAATCGAAGTAAAGAACAAAAATCTACTGAAGGCCCAACAGACGAAACAAGAATACAGAAAATATGTGATAAAATCAAGAATGGAGAGTTGGCAGAACAAAGCATTGCATGGCCAATTTCTGGAAAAAATAAAAGATAAAGTGGACAGTGAAAAAACTTGGTTATGGTTAATAGCAGGTACATTAAAGAAAGAAAGAGAGTCACTAATCCTGGCTGCGCAAGACAAGCTATCTGCACAAATGCCATTAATGCCAAAATCAAAAAATCCTCTGATGATGCCAAATGCAGACTTTGCAAAGAAGCTGATGAAACTGTTGATCTCATACTCAGCTACCGTAAAAAAATTGCACAGACTGATTATAAATTGCGGCACAATTCAGTAGCACAAATGATCCATTGGAATTTGTGCAAAAATTATAATATTAAAACAGCAACAAACTGGTGGGAACATAAGCCTGAAAAGGTCACCGAAAATCAGATGGTCAAGATCTTGTGGGATTTTCGCATACAAATGGACAAAATACTGGCGCATAATACACCAGACATCACACTGGTTGAGAAAAATAAGGTTACAATCATAGACATCGCAATACCAGGTGATAGCAGGGTTGACGAGAAGGAATATGAAAAAATCGTGAAATACCAGGACTTAAAAATCGAAATTCAATGACTATGGCACAAACCAGCAGTGGTAATTCCAGTGGTAATTGGCACACTGGGTGCTATTCCAAAAGCACTGGAATTACATTTAAAACAGTTAAAAATTGACAAAATCACCATCAGTCAAATGCAAAAAGCCGCACTGCTTGGATCTGCACGCATATTACAAAAATACGTTACGATGTCCTAGGCCCCTGGGTGGGGCCCGACTAGTAACCAATGCCAAATCTGGCGAAACAACTGGCCGCTGTGATACAATTGTATAATAATAATACATGCCAAATCCAGAGATACAATTGTATAATAATAATAATAACAACAACAATAACAATAATTGACAAAATCACTACGAATCAAATGCAAAAAGCCGCACTGCTTGGATCCACACGCATATTACGAAAATACGTTACGACATCCTAGGCCCCTAGGTGGAGCCCGACTAGTAATCAATGCCAAATCCAGCAAAACAATACCACCACCACCAACAACAACAACAACAACAACAACAATATTAGCTCAAAATTAGGAGAATCGAGAATGTTCCATTCTTTTTTCTATGGATTTTCTATGGATTTTCCTGCATTGCTTTCATTCTTTATCTATAAGGCCTTCCCCTCATCCCCATTCCTGCCAATCCCTTTCCAGCTATATATTCATCATTGATTCTCAGTTTGTCTGGTCCCTCTATTTATCCCACAGACCATGAAAGAAAACTGCCTATCTATTCTGCTTCCATATACCCTTTTTTGAAAAGCATATGCCTTAGATGGCAGGTATTCCAAGCCTTTTATAAAAATGCCTATCTGTTTGTCAGATCACTTTGAAAAGGAAAGAGATAGATAGACTTTACACTTGACATTTACAAGACTGACAACAGATGGGGATATTTGTTGTTTTGTTTTATAGCAGATCTCCTCCTCCCCTTCCCCCTCCTCCTCTCACCCCCTCTTTCTATTTCCCTCCTTCTATCTCCTCCACTATCTTCTTTCTCTGTCAGAAATATCTCTTAAATTAAAGACAGGACTGCATACGACCTGCATACCTTACTACTTCAAATTCCTGTCTATCGTGCAAGCAATTTTTAACATCAGGACAATTCTATTGATTTCATTGTAAAATATCAGTGAATGGTAATCAACTTGGCTGGTCTTAAATTCTTTTTTCCCCCTTACAGTTTATTATAAGTGGTTGCAAATCATATTATTTTGGGCCTGACCAAGTCTGAGTCTGAGGATATGAATACTGAATAAAGCCTGAATACTGAATAAAAATATATACTAGAATCTATGTATTTTAATGAAGATTGAAATACATTAATATATATATACATTTCGACGAGGTCCCACTCGTCATCCTCAGGCTGATGTCTTCGGCACAGGCACAAGATCGTCGAAACGTCACCAAGATACTCTCAATTTTACGGGAAAAGACCCGAATACACCAAAACCTGCATATATATATATACACACACACACACATACATACATACACACACACACACATAAACACACAGACACACACACACATAAAGATACACACACACAAACACACAAACGTTTCGGCGAGGTCCCACTCGCTGTCTTCATGCTGGTGTTTTCGGCTTCGTGCTTCTGCGAGTAAAGCGTGGTCGGAGCTGCCGTCTTTCTAGAAATCTTGGTGGGGATGTGTGGAGTGCTGGATTTGTTGCTGTAAGTGGGTTGATTGGCTGTGTAGTTGCATCCTGATTGGTAGATAAAGTTGATGTTTGTAGATTGGTCGGCTGTTTCGTATCATCCTGTGTGGCTGAGGTGCTGGCTGTGTGTCCATTGTTCTTTTGTGTTGTAACGACCTGGGTGGTGGGTGGGGCTCGTTTGTTGACTAGGGCTGGTTTCCAGATGTCTGGTAGGCGGGAGGTATCATCATGTTTATTCATGTTGCGGGGTGTTTCTCTATTTTGATAGCTTTCATAATTATTCTCTTGTTGAAGTGTTCTGTTTTGGAGATTAACCTGGTTCCTTCAAAATTAATTTCATGCCCTGTAGCTTTAAGGTGCTGGAAAAGGGGGGAATTTTTTTCCCCTTTTTTTGTTACTGCTTCTTATGTTCTGCAATGCATATATTTATTCTCCTGTTTGTTTGTCCTATGTATGTTGCAGGGCAGATTTTGCATGGTATACGCACACACACAAACACACACACACACACACAGAGAGAGAGAGAGAGAGAGAGAGAGAGAGAGAGAGAGAGAGAGAGAGAGAGAGAGAGAGAGAGAGAGAGAGAGAGAGAGAGAGAGAGAGAGAGAGAGAGAGAGAGAGAGAGATTTTATAAATATACCTCTGACTTTCTTCCACTTGAAAACTGCATTGTAACTTTTCATTAATATATGGTAACTGGAGTAGGTTTCATATGAGTATTCCCCATTCCCCATTTGGCTTGACATTTCCAGAGTTCACATGGAGCACTCATAACCTTTTGGAGCTGCTCCTTCTAATGATGTCTATTCAGTAAATGAAATGTGAGCCAGGCCACCATTATGACATATATAGGAGTAAAATTATTTAATTGCAAAATGTTGTTGGAAATGAAAAGTTGTTGGAGCAAAAAGTTGTTGGAAATGAAATCAAGATTCCTTTAAAAATAATGATAATAGTGACATAGTTCTTTGGTTAGCCCTTCTTCTGTTGCCTTATTGTTTATCTCCATTGCCAAATTGCTAAAGACATAATTGTGACGTTCTCCATTTGAGCCAATCTTATTCTCTACAATAGATGTGGAACTGACACTAAAGTGACTTCAGAGTCTTATTTAACAAATGTTTTCCAGGTATCTAAGCTCACAAATAATTGCATTGTCAAAACACTGTTACTTAGCATTATATTTTCAAAATGTCTGGCTATCCAGTTGAAAATATTCAGTAATTTGACACACAATAAGACAAACAGTTTGTTTGATTTTCTGGATTATTATTTTTTTTTGGCCATATTTCTTATAAAATAGTTGATAAAACATAGTTCGGGTGGAAGAAATGGAGACAGAGAAAGAGGAATATTTAAAGTATCTTCAATTCATATCTC
The DNA here is from genome assembly GCF_051295495.1 of Thamnophis sirtalis. NCBI lineage: Eukaryota > Metazoa > Chordata > Lepidosauria > Squamata > Natricidae > Thamnophis > Thamnophis sirtalis. The sequence goes on along the minus strand of NW_028261383.1, from coordinate 107,498,577 downwards.
AGATTTAGGATTGAAATGTAAATAATTGATAAATTTAGTTATTTAAATACTCATAACTTCTACTGTTTAACCTTTATCAGCTAAATAATATAATAATTATACTAACTCATTAATAGAAATAATTATTCCAATCCAAATAATTGGGGGGGGGAATCATTTGTTTGGTCTCATACCACTTTTTAGGGTTTTCTTCCTCCCTTAGAATCAATTCAATCAACAATTTGACACTTTCTGAAGGCATATGCAATAAAATGCATAAAATGTATGAAACTGCTCTCTCTGACTTTATATTTTCTTTTTCTCTGGGCTATAATGAATCTGTTAGTATTTTAAAATTATAGATATAGAGTGTAGTAAAGATGCATCTTGCTTACTCAGCATTCATATAGCAAATTGAATCAGCTCACCTGTGCCAGAATATTATGATATCATCACCAAATTGACATAGTGACCAAGCACTTTATTTTAAATAGGAAATCTTCTATGTCAGTGATGTGCAACTTTTTTCACCCTAAATTTGGACTTCAGCCATGCCACTCTTTTCATAAATAGTGAATAGAGCTTAAACCTTACTAACTGAAACAAGTAAAATCACTGTCATAAAAATTCTCATTTTTATTTTATTTTTAGAAGTTATAGCTGAAAACTAGTGGACAGCAGATACAACTAACACATCAACTATTTCATATTTATGAAAAAGCATTAGTTTTATTCTTGTATTCATGTTCAATAACCTATGGATTAATTTATATACAATATTAAGAGCCGAGGTGGCACAATGGTTAGAATGCAGTACTACAGGCTATTTCTGCTGGCTGACGGCTGCCTACAATTTAGCAGTTCGAATCTCATCATGCTAAAGGTTGACTCAGCCTTCCATCCTTCTGAGGTTGGTAAAATGAGGACCCATATTATTGGGGACAATATGCTGACTCTGTAAATCACTTAGAATGGGCTATAAAGCACTGTGTGCCAGACTTCTGACCGATGCCCTAATTAAATCATGAGCCTCAAGCCAAGCTTCAAAAGAAATCCAGTTATTTATTAGAAACATCATGTCAGCATGGACCAAGTGAAGCCAACTCTGACCTCACTTAATTTGTGCCTTGGCTCTGGCCCTGTTTCCCCCTCACCCCAAGGTGTGTCATCAGTTATATTCTCCAATGAAGCAATTTTGCGTGTTGTAGAAGTCACTCCCTCCGCCAACTGTGGATCTCTGTGGAGATGGCTTTGACATTTGCCAGCTGGAATGTGCTTTATTTTGACTGAAGTGCAAGTTACTTGATGCAGCTGTGAGGCTTGATTCCCCATCTCCCTGCCTATGGCAACTCAAGAGCAGGTCAGGAATGTTTTGCAAGTTTGCACTGTGAAGCGGTATATAGTGCTATTGCTATTGCTATCTCTGCCTTTAATGGTTTGGAATTTTAACTGCCTGTGAAGTTCTTCAGTGACTAATAATTCACTTTTGAATTCAGTTTAAGGTATGATTTTATAGTTTCAAGTCTTTTAAGTTTTGTTACAACAAAATCTAAGAGTTAAGATCTTCTTCTGGGATACTTTTTGATTTGCCTCAGTTTCCAATGATTAGACAGGTAGTGTGAGTACTATTTCCATCCTGGTACATGGTCCCAAAAGAACCCTCCCTCCGAAGGATAACTACTTTTATTATATTTTAGGAAGTAGGTTAAATCATTTTTATTCTCTTAGGCTTTTAAAGACCTTACATATTAGACATATTGTGTTATCAGCAATTTTTCCCAGCTTCATTTTCAGGTACATTTTTGTATGGTTTTAACTTTCGTTGGATCCATTTATTATGGCCTAATGTATTTCATTTATACTTTTTAAATTGTACTGTAATTCACTTTTGGACAAAAAATATGAAATTATGTCATATAATTATCCAAAATGAATAGAAAAATGAGGAAATTAATCAGACACCAAAGCTCATTTCGAAAATGGAATGTTAACAGAGCAATCTAATTTTTCTCCATTTAGAAGTAGGTTCTTTTGATATTGAGTGGATTGCATTAAGTAAGTAAACATAAAGTTACAGCATATTATTAACAGGATTTTTTTGCTATTACAAAATTACATAATAGGTAGTCCCACTTTGTAAAACAATTCTGAAACATATCCTGGATAATCCATGTTTTTGTTTTTCAAGCTTCCTGGGAAGTTATAATTCTGATAGAATTATAATTTCCCAGGAATTCTGATAACATATAATTACAGAAACTTCAGTTAACAAATTTCTCCATTAACATTTTCCAAATTTAATACTTTATGAAGCAATAAGTGACGTGAAAATCTCAAACATATATTTCATGCAGTTGCCCAATTTTTTTAACAACCGTTAAAAATTACAGCTTCTTTAGTAGCAGCATTAGCTTTGTGTTAAGGGAGCAAAAAAAGTTTAAAAAGTAATAAAAGCTAGTAGAAGCTCCATTATTATTTTTTGCAGTCTTTCTATGAAAGATGCACTCCAGGTACACTAATGCAATCTTATAGCCAATTAAACAGTAAAGTAGCCACACTGCTTATCTTGGGGGCTGATTTATTCCACTGTTGTGCAAGTTTCATGCTGCTGTAACTCTGCTGAAGTCAACATATTCACATAGAATAAAATTTGTGTAGCTCTGTCCCAAAGTTAAATAGCAGAACATGTATTTTTTTGGCAAAACATAAATATCAGGATATGGAACATAAATGGCTATATAAAAATACATGACTCAGGCAAAACAAGAGCATTCAACCTGTTTTTCTTTATGTGGTCTTAAGATCCACAATATACAACCAACAGAATTAACTTCTGTGACTGAATATACAGTATGTAAACATACTTTGCTATAACACACAAACTTTTCTTAGGTTTGAGAGCTAATTTCACCCCAAACGTTCCCAAACAATATCTTGTTCTGCTCTTACAGAATTTATTTTAAACATACTTTATTTATTTATTTATTTACCTCCTTTATAATTTTTATAAATAGTTCAAGGAGGTGAATATATGTAATGTTCCTTCCTTCTCCTACTTTCTCCCATAACAACAATAACCTTTGAGAGAGAAAGAGTGACTGGCCAAAGCCACTTGGCATTCTAAAAGAAAAAAAAATTCTCCTGTGAGGGGCACCTAATAAGAAATATCCTACCTCTGCAAACTTTTAGCAGCTTTCTCGATCGTGAAGAGAGAACATACAAATACGTAAGCAGCATAACCATGATGTTGCTGCAACAATGAATTTATATAGATGAATCATTCAAATTTAGTAAATTATTTTAATAGTAAGTAAATAATCAAATTAGTCGTTTTTATTACAATTTTTGTCAACTCAGTGAATTCATCTCCAAGAACATTCTGTCTCTCATCAACAGATTATGCAATCTCCTTATAATGCCTTGAAAAAGGCAGGGCATATTCAAACTAACCATCTCTGTGATAGGTTGTCTGACTGTCTTCTGGTTCTTAAACCTTTCTTTGTGGTTCAGAATTCCAATCTGAGTTTCTTCAAGCCCTAACTCTACCAACATCAGCCTTGCTTACATCCACAGGTATTTATTTTTTTACCTTAAGCTTCAGGGACTGAAATACTAGCTGGACAGTGTACTCCAAAGATAAGTCTTTCTATCAACAGAGGGCATAGAGTACTGGTAGGTTACCAAATAATTCCTTCTCTGCCTTTCTCCTTCTCACCTACTTTGTCAGAAGTCAGAGTTGAATTTTTTTACATGCTTCTAAATTTATTCTTTTCCTGTTTTCCAAACTAGTTTCTTTTTCCTGCATTCTGTTCTCCTTCCCACTCATTACCTGAAATAAGAGGTTTGTTAAACTCGGACATCAATGCCAGAAGGTCAAACTGGAATGGTAATTCAACTCCTGCATCCTCTGATTTATCTTAATGTTTTCCTGGCTTAGATCAACTTCATTGCAACCATTGAGTTGCATATCACTCAATCATTCGAGAGGGGGTACTATTTACTAAAGGATGTACAATTGTGTGTGTTTGTGTGTATATATACACTCAAACATACTCAAACACTCACACACATACACACCATTTCTCTTGCATGCACTCCTTGGAGGAAATGAATTGTTTGCCAAAATCTAAGGTGGTGAATGGAAAGAAGTATAAGCAGAAAAAACAAACAAACTATGAACAGAAAGAAATCACTGCTCACGCCGCTTGCCAGATGCTTCTGCTAGCGTTCTAACAATGTGAATAGATATTAGAACTATTATCCATAGTTGTATGGATCCATATTCTATGGATATCCATGTGTTTTTTTTTGTCAACAAGTTTGTGTGAATAGAAGAATATAACTGATCTTAGTTCATTTTTAAAATGCATGTTAGTAAAAGATATAAGACATATTATCTATTCAGAGATATATCTGAATACAATACAGTGATTACACTTTCTGTTATAAAATGAAAGAGTTTTAACAAAATATCAGTTTTATTTTCATTATTTTTTTAAAAACTGAGCATCCAATATTTAGATCATTTAATATAGTATTTTCTTTAGATAATTATTCCATTTTTCTCCTGTGATGGTTAGAAACTGTAGCTAAAAGAAAAATATAAATTCTGCTAAAAGCAGAATATAAATATTAGCACACCAAAGATTATAACTAAGCTGATTTGGGAGAAAGCAATGTAACTCCTATCTTCCAAGCATCTTCAGATACCCAGCCATATAGTAATTTTACTCATTTGTGAATTTATTTTTATTTTCATAATTAAAACATGAGTATTCAAGATGTCTACATTCAATTAAATAATACATTCAAAAACGAAAATGAGGGTAAACAATCGTTGAAAGCAGGAGAAAACAAGATGCAGTTTGTGGTCTCTTCCAAAGGAAGATACTGTGGACAAAAAACTAGTCCTAAAGAAATAGATTATACTGCCTGGAAGGATGCAGAAAAGGCTTCTTGTATATCATATACATGGGCCTCAGATCTTAATTTCCTGGCAGGTTTGTAATGGAAGTTTGTTTGTCCCCTCTTCTTTCAAAGCAGGTTGAAGCAGTTTCAGTGACAGTCTTCCCTCCACTGACAGCCTTAAACTGCTGAGAACAGGCAATGTTCTAGAAATCTAATAGTTTCAAGTTTCAAGTTTATTAGAATTTGTATGCCACCCACTCCCATAGGGACTCTGGGCGGCTCACAACAGACAAGAAACATTTACAATTTAAAAAATAGAAATAAAAAATAAAAATACAGTATTAAAATTCACATCACCTGTTCCATCTAAGCGGGGCTGGATATCAATCAACAGTCCCAGGTCTGCCAGAACAGCTAGGTCTTGACGGCTTTGCGGAAGGCCGGGAGAGTGGTAAGGGTCCGGATCTCTGCAGGTAGCTTGTTCCACAGGGCCGGAGCAGCAACAGAGAAGGCCCTCCCCCGGGAGTCGCCAGCTGGCATTGTCCGGTTGACGGCACCCAGAGGAGGCCCAACCTGTGATCTTGTTGGTCGTTGGGAGGTAAGTGGCAGGAGGCGATCTCTCAGGTAGCCAGGTCCTAAACCTTGAAGGGCTTTAAAAGTAGCGACTAGCACCTTGAAGTGCGTCCGGAGACCAATAGGAAGCCAGTGTAGCTCGCGGAGGATAGGTGTAATACGGGTGTATCTAGATACACCCCATATCGCTCGCGCGGCTGCGTTATGGACCAGCTGTAGTCTTCGAACATTCTTCAGGGGCAGCCCATGTAGAGCACATTACATTAATCCAGTCTTGAGGTGACGAGGGCATGAGTGACTATTTGAAGTGCCTCCCGGTCCAGGTAGGGCTGCAACTGGTGCACCAGGCGAACCTGGACGAAAGCTCCCCGGGTCACAGCTGACAGATGGTGCTCTAACGTCAGCTGTGGGTCCAGGAGGACACCCAAATTGCGGGCCCTCTCTGAGGGGTGTATACTTTCACCCCCCCAGGCTAAGAGGTGGAATGTCTGGACTAACCAAATAGGATCGTTCAGCAACAAACCCTGAGTTATGACAACATATACAGTACAAAAAGAGAAACAAATGTATTACTCTTCATCTCAGGTTTTTCAAACACATGCTGTATTGTGCTTACCCTTTTGCCAAAAATCTGAGCTGTTGGAATAGGATGAAAGCAGCCGTGCAATTTGGGTCAGCCATTCCTCTGCACTGTTGTATATTCCCACTGACAGCAGTGAGAGGATCATATCTTTGTACCAAGCAGCCAAATCCTTTTCCCAATAGCTGAAGCCAAGGTTATTAGCAAGAATTTTGTGAATGCTGATTATATATGCCAGCGAAATCAAAAGATTATTAAACAGCTAACAACCGAGTAGCAGGTTTGCTGCTAACAACAACAGCAACAGCAACAAAAATACATACGTTGTCTAGAAAAAAAAGTCAATATTTTTCAAGGAACAGCAAAAATTATTAGGGTTATGATCTGAGTTTACATTTGAAATACTCCAGAAATTTTCAGGATAATGTAATGGGAAAGAAGAGGTCTAAAGAAAAGGAAAATAAACTTCCCCAAGTATCCATGAAGTCTTGAGAAAATGGATAATTTTCAATGCACTCATGTCAAAGTCACACTAGAATTTGCTTTGGCTACATGAGCTTTACAATGATATGAGAATTTGGAGGTCTGGAACTTTTTACCTATTGGCATGAACCCTTTGTGCTCTTATTCAAGAATATGCAGCTACAGACTACCTGTGACTGGGACTTTTGGTGAGAGAGGTTGAGTGAAAGTAGGAGCTGAATACGTTGATGGAAATTTACCACCAAGAACATGATGATTTAATAGGCAATTTGGGAATGCTAGTAAAAAGGGCTTAGACCCCCCCCCCCAGTTCCTGTCTCAAATTTAGCCCTATTGCATAAGACTAATGACTATGTATAATTTATTTATTTTTATTCCTTTTACAAATTTATATGCCCATCCATCTCTACAATGACTCTTTAGCAGTGTAAAGTAAAAACATCATACAATAAAGACAAGGGAATTTTTTTTACCCAATTCATAAGACAAAACCCCTTTACCTGACAATCAAATACACAGGACAACCACTCATTGCAACCTAAGGCCCTGGGGAAAAGCCAGTGTTTCAGATCTCTTTTGGACTTGGGAAGAGTGGGCAGCAGATATATATTAGGATGGTTGGGATTGGGTGGGGATGGTTGCCTTTGTTGTGCATAGTTCTGATAACCAATATGAAGCATGGATTTTATGGAAGAAAAAAGATATATTGGTGTGCATGGTGGCGCTGTGGTTAGAATGCACTACTACAAGCCAATTCTGGTAACTGCCAGCAGTTTGATTCTGATCTGCTCAAGGTTGACTCTGCCTTCCATCCTTCCAAAGTTGGTAAAATGAGGAGCCAGATGGTTGGGTATATGTTAACTCTGTAAACTGTTTAGAGAGGGCTGCAAAGCACCATGAAATGGTATACAAATCTCAGTGCTGTTGTTATCGCTGTGTTAGTAACATACTCAAGAATAAGGAAATTTTCTACTACGAAATCTCCAGAACATGTTTTGACTTCGAATAACTTCCACCTGTCTTATTTCCTATTAGGGATTAGAAACAGCCTATGGAGAATTTATAATTGTTGTTGAATAGCAAAAATCCACTGAGGCTATCAGCCTTCCCTATAGCGTTAGATCTGAGTGGTTGACAGGAATGATTCTTGCCCATTTCTGTAGCTAAGTGAAGTGAAAGCTATATAAGCTTTACTTATGCATTTATTGAGAATTGTCTGGCAACAACTATAAACAAACAGGAACTACAAGTTACTCCCATATTGTTACTGTGATTTTTTTAAAAAAAATCTAACTTACTAAGAAGGCTTAAATATTCAAACTAGTATCAATGCTATTTTTTAAAAAAATAAAATACACTGGTGGCCAGCTTAATTCAAATAACCCACAAGAACTATGATTTTCATTCCTACTACTCTGTTAAGCAAGAAGGGAACTTTATAAAAATGTTAGTCACTTTGCATTCCCTCTCTATCCAACCAAAATAGTGAGCTATACACAGTTATTGAGCCTTGTAAATAAGGTGTTTTCTAGAAATCATGTTTGGGGACCTATGGAGTGAATACTTGGAGAAGGTGATTCATATATAACATGTGCATTAAAAATTCCTTACAGTGCTTGCATCTTTTTCCAGGATCATGAGGTAAAATATATGTTTGGTTTAAGGATCTGCAAACAAGTGCTCATTTTCTGCCTTTTTCCATTGCACAGTGCCTTTTCTCATTCCGTTGTAGAGTTGCACACCTCTACTGATTTTTTGCTACTTAATTTATGCAATAGGAAGCTGAAAATCATTTCAAATGGATTTTAACAGATCCATTTTAATGGATTTTATTTTTAAGCCAGTTCAAAATATTTGTATTGAACAAGTTAACACAGTTCATAATATATGCATGAACAGTTTTATTAATGTTTATTTTAAAACTGCAAATTATGCACCAGTGCAATAAATTTATCCTAAGTACATAAGCATGGAGTCTTGGCATGTTCAAGGAATATCCCCTATATGTGCCATGTAACTCAGTGATCCTGATGTAGAATGAGCTGTTATTTTAATATTAAAAAATAAAATAGTGATATTGCTAGGGGCTGTGAAAACTGAGGCCAGGAAATCATTTACACAGCTTTGGCTGGTGCAGCATTTGTGACCTGACCTTGCAACAGAGACTCACATCCTTAATTTGACTTCTGCAATGCACTCTATATGGTACTGCCTGTATAGACTGCAAATGTGCTCATATGGCCTAGGCAACTTGGCAAGTATGCCTTAAGAGCCAGGGATAATTTAAAGTTCTGGTTTTGACCTAGGATGCTCTGTATGGTTTGGTGCTATGATATCTTCATGACCACCTTCTTCAACTAGAAACAACATGTCCGGTAGAAACATTCTGAAAGAATTGCTTTTAATATCAAACTAGCAATATATCAGAGGGACTTAATATAGGAAGCATTTCTATGTGATGGTGCCATTATCATGGAACAGATTCCCCAAGCTGTTGGTTTTGCCATCACTCTGTTAGTGTATTGAAAACAGGTGAAAGTGGTTCTCTCCTGGATAGTTTCTTTTAAGTAATGGGGTCACACAATAGAAATTTGTCTTTTTTATTCATAAATGATTCCATTGTAGTATAAATGCACCCAATGGTTTTAATAACACATTATTTACATTATGTACAATATATTAGAACAATTATTTTATGTCATACAACAAGTCATACAATTAACATGGTATAAATGTAATTTAAAAATTGTAAAAATAAAAAAATGGCCAGACACAAAATTAATTAATTTTATAAATGATCAGGACATTTTGGACACTGATGCATATTGGTTTTTGATTGTTAATTGTGGATGGTCTGTATACATTTATGGTCCAGCTATAGACAAACTATATATTTATACAATTGTTTCCTAAATCCTTTTTTATTATTAATTCTTTCTTTACAGTTGGTAACTGGAATTGAAAGGTATTAGACTTATATTTAAAAACAGGGCTAGCACTCTCTTTAGACTAGTTTTGTGTTGGATAGAAAGTTAATTTAATCTAGGAATACGACTAGATTCTGTCCCCCTGTGTATTGTAAGTTTTGTCATTGTTGGGTAGTTTGCGTGTTTTCCACCGTTTCTGCTAGGGATGAGGAATTGCAGCATACTTTTGTCTATTTCATTGAAGGTTTGAGGGCACTACATTTTATGGTTATAATAGGAGCTGTTATTCCCAGACTAATCATAGATACATGTTGCCTCTGATTGTTCATCAGCTGCTTCCAAATACTTTCAGCCCTGAATTCAGAACCAGAGTCCTTGGTTGCTTGCTGCTAGTACTCTATTAAATTCTATATAGTGCTAGTGTTTAGAAATAAATTCTCTGGTTGAGGCTAACATTCATTCATTACCAATCACTCCTTCTTCTATATCTGCTACCTGTAAGCCAGTCAGTTTTAGAGTATAAATTTAACAATTTTTCAGAAGAGTGCTAGACCTGAGGTTAGAATAGTTCAGTAGATAATTGCAGGTACCAAAGAGGGGAGGTACTTAATGGCTCTACTGGGAGAACTGTATTCCACTTTACCTGGGAGAACTTTTACTGGGAGAACTCTATTCCTCTTTACCTTCTCTATGTCTGTCAGCCTTTGGGACATTGGTTTTGTGCTGGTTGTGTGTTCAGAAACATTCTGACTATCAATGTTACCTGTGTGCTAAAAAAAATTAAAGAAAGTAATTATTGCACTAGTTCCTGTCCTGTAGATAAGCAAAGCTTGGTGAAAAGCAAATAAAGCTTGAGTCGACAAGAAAATATCAGGTTTTTAGGCTTGATCAGGAAAAATGAAAACTATACTGAATAAGACATTTAAAAAAAAAAAAAGCCCCATGTGTAAGACTTCTTAGTGCTGTTTGGTTTTTCGCAATGTGGAAATAATTTTCCACCTGTATAACAGTCATCGTGGTTCAGTGGTTAGAATGCAGCATTGCAGGCTAATTCTGCCAACTACCAGCAGTTCGATCCTGACCAGCCCTCTGTCCTTCTGAAGTCAGTAAAATGAGGACCCAGATTGTTGGGGACAATATGTTGACTCTGTAAACTTTTAGAGAATGCTGTAAGCACTATGAAGCGGTATATAAGTCCAATATATTGCTATTAATGAGTAATAGCTATTGTTATACTCACTATTAAGAAAAAAAACTCTTAGTTTATGTTTGCTTGGCATGATTTCCCCTACTATTATTATTATGTCAACTGTTTCTTTCCTTGTCATTTTTCCTACTGAAAGCGAAGAAAATTTATACTTGTTAGTGTTGACTTTACCATAAATTGGTGGTTCATTTTTCTTTGCCTGCCTGCACATGTCACAGGGAATACAATTCTTTGCATATTTGGCATGCTCAGCCCTAGTATGCTCTCTATATTTTGCTCTGGAGAACTTGCTCCTATGTGTGTATATAGTTTAACAGTCTCTCATCTGTCACAAATTTTAAGTATCCCTTCTAGAAAGAGTTATTTGAGTCATAATCAATATAATTGATCCAATTTCCCAACGGATGGTCACCATATTTTTCATCATTTTAAATCTATAAATTAAGAGTCAATATTGCTGGGGATATTTTATGATTGAATATTATTGTCATATATTTTTTCAAAAAATGACAAGTTTAATGATCAAATGTCTCAGCAGTCCCTTCTTGGATTAAAAAAAAAGTTTAATCAAAAATAAACAACTCGGTTTTTAATTGACTGATTAAATGGTTCCCCCCCCCGCCATTTTTTAATTCACTATATATGTGCCATGGCATTTTTCAGGAGTAATAGGCCTTTGTGTATTTCAAATAATGCCTCTTTGAAGGTGTATGCTCCTTGAAAGCATGTATAACAATTGACAAGTGAACAATTCAGAACTGACCTAAAGGCAAAGTGTTAAGCTACTCAGCAACATCTATTCACCTCCTTTAAGTATTGATATAGAGACATCAGATCAAAATCTTAACTGTCCAGGCCAAAACTTTATTGGTTTTCTGGATTACACTAAAAAGGAATAAGGCTGCAGGCTATACAGTAATCCTGAAACTTATTATGTGGCAGATTTATAGAAACCATTTAAACTATGGCAGTGCTAAACTGAAACATGAGCAGAAAAGCAGTGATATTTTCAAAACAAGAAGGTACAAGGGCAAAGCAAATGGCATATTATATATAATATAGGCATTATTAGGAGTGAAATTGCGAATAGACCAAACAGTCCATATTTCAGCTACTTGAAGACAGTACATCAGAATCAGCATTTTCCTAGAACAGAAGGAGACAGGCATTCATAATAGGTGATGTCCTCCTTCCTGCCCTTATGTCAAGAAGAACTGCTGTGATTGAATCACTGGAACAGAAATGTTAAAGAACAGTAAAGATCACAGATAAATCCTTCGTTGGGCACATGCATTAATCTAGAATAGCTGATCTAAGGGATAAAAGATGAATTCTAGACTTATGTGGTTGTTTTGTAATGGTGTGTATGCAATTCCAGTAAACGTTTCATATCTTAGGAAGAAATTTATATCAGAATAGGTACTCCTTGTTTAATGACCATGATTCAGACTGGCTATTCAGTCATTAAGCAAAACAATTTCTAAATAAAACTGCAAATCTACTTAGGATCTTATTTCAATTTTCCTTTAGTTTACAGCAAAGGTTACAGATATGCAAAGGTTACAGATGTGAGGACTGGATGCAAGGTTACTTTTTCACCATGATTGTAACTGGAAACAGTCAATATACAAGGCAACTGCTAAAAGAAAACTACCTGTATTACATACAGAATGTACATACTAAATGGATGATATATTCATCTTTCTATTACTGATGTTTTGTTTTGATTATAGCCATCTGAGAAGATCTTTGGATACATCAGCATATTAAATAAATAAATAATAAAGTTGAAGCCATATATTTTAAACATAAAGGTAAAGGTTTCCCTTACACATGTGTGCTAGTTGTTCCCGACTCTAGGGGGCGTGCTCATTTCCATTTCAAAGCCGAAGAACCAACACAGTCCAAAGATGTCTCCATGGTCAGATGGCTGGCATAAACGCTGAAGCACACAGAATGCTGTTACCTTCTCACAAACAGTGGTTCCAATTTTTCTACTTGAATTTTTACATGCTTTTGAACTGCTAGGTTGGCAAAAGCTGGGACAAGTAAGGGAGATCACTCTGTTACGCAGCACTAGGGATTCAAACTGCCAAACAGCCAACCTTTCTGATCGACAAGCTCAGCGTTTTAGCCACTGAGCCACCACGTCCTTTATTTTAAACATAAGATATTCCTAATGTACTGTATGTAGATAATTTAAGGCAACAGGAAATAGAGTTGTGTGTAACTTCTACCTTAAGTAATATTCCAGAAGTCGTTAAAAACAGCTGTAGAATTAGGGTGGCAATAATTGTAGTAGTAATTCTTTAGTCATTATACATAATTAATTGTCAAAAGGAACACAACCTCAAGTGCGCTCTTTTATCAATTGTTAGAGAAGAGAAATATATATAAAACTGAGCAAGTTAAAAGAGGAGAAGTGCCTACTCTACTATGTAAATCTAAAACTTTGAAGTTATAGCTGCAAATTGTAAAATAATGCCAAGAAAGTATTTCTGAGAAATGTTTCAAGGTGATACCTGGAACTGCAATAACCTCTCTAAGACATTATGCATATGCTTGTTAATACATGAACCATTATATTTAATGCTGCAATATAATATTACATTTACTGTAGAATGTTGCATTTAATTTAATTATATAAAACATCAAAAGCTCATGAAGTAAATTTATAGAGAGGGAATCTGTAAACATCCTTTCATGGTGCTGGAGCTTCCTATGTATAATGTGTGAATCTTCCCTGCTGTTTCTGTCAGCAAATCATGCCTGGACTTTCCCTTACTTCCTTGTAGATATCAAATGGCAAGGAAATTATCATTACACTTGGAATTGTGTTGATAACTGTATTATCAGAGGTGATAATACAGAAACTGCTACAGAAACAGAAAGTTATTTACTAACTGATACCTTGTTGGGCCAAGAAAACTGTTAGAGATAAAATGACAAAATTTATCAAATAATTTTTAAAATGAATGTTTGTTGTCTATGGTTGGAAAAAGGATTAGTAGTTCCTGTTTTGAAAGTATTTTTATGCATTACATTATATACATTAGGATTAAACATTTTGTTTATTCTTGCATTCAACAGCTAAAATCTTACATTGTGCATTTTAGTACTATTTTGGTTGTTACTTATTTTTAACTTTGCTTAATGGAGCTGGCATACTCCCAATAGGTTCTGAGTGGTAGGATTAAGGTGACCAGACGTCCCGAGTTTGGCGGGACAGTCACGATTTATAACAACTTGTTCCGTGTCCTGGGGCTTTTTAAAAAGTCCCGATTTTCTGCCTTCATGTTGAAAGCCCAGTGGATTTGCTTAAGAAATCCTAACCGGGGCAAGACAAAAGACACTCTGTCTAAACCCATTCTCTGTCTCAGTACTTTCATTGAAGATAAAGCAATCCTAAGGCAAGAAAACAGAACACCCCGCCCATTTTACTCACTTTTATAAGAAAAGATGACCCAGTACCATAGAGCTCCAGGAAATACTTGGCTAGAGAAGTCGCGAGTGTTCCTTCCTGGATTTTCCGGAGGGGAGGGGCACGGAGGTTGGAGGTGTGGAAAAATGGTGGCAAAGTTTCTTTGAAAAATATTTCCCTGACTAATTTCACCATTTTAATTTGCTCAGTTCTTTGTATTAACATCTACATCATTCTGGATTGTCTTGGAGTTCCTGCCTGTTGGTAAGTGAACTGGGTTTTTTTCTTTTATTTTTTTAATGTATTTTAAAATAATATTTTATTTATTGTGCATAGGATTTTTTTAAATAGTTTTATTCTGTGTGGATTCTTTTTTTAAATTGTCTTAGACTATTTAAAAAAAGATTCTATCCAAAATAAATTGAAGTGAAACCATTTTTAAAAATTATATGGACAATACTTTGAAATATATTGTGCATAGAATTTTTAAAAATAGTTTTACTTCAATTTATTCTGTGTGGAATAGTTTGAAATGTTTTACTTCAATTTATTCTGTGTGGATTCTTTTTTTAAATTGTCTTAGACTATTTAAAAAAAGATTCTATCCAAAATACAAAATACCAGCTGCAGTTATTCCCTTAAGAACTGTGGCAAGAAAGGTGGTATAATGGGCTTAGTGACCAAAGTTACAATGGCATTGAAAAAAGTGATTGACCATTTTTCACACTTAGCAACCATTTTCACACTTAGCGACCATTGCAGCATCCTCATGGTCACTTTTTTAAACAGTAACTAGGAAAGCTAGCTACTGTTTAATTTCAACAGTATTAGAAGTGAAAAATAAATAATAAAATGTCTGTATGATATAAAAGTGTCTTGAAGTCCATGTTATGCTCCAGTAATGAAAAGTAGATAATAGGGTTGATAGTTTGGCAACAGATTCGTATTTATGATGGTTTCAGTGTCCTGGGGTCATATAATCACCTTTTGACAAAGTCAAATGGGGAAACTAGATTCACCTTTGTTACTAACTTATCAGCTGCAGTTATTCACTTAAGAACTGTGGCAAGAAAGATGATATAATGGGCTTAGTGACCAAAGTCACAATGGCATTGAAAAAAGTGACAGATGACCATTTTTCACACTTAGCGACCATTTTCACATTTAGAGAACATTGCAGCATCCTCATGGTCACGCGATCAAAATTTTGATGTTTGGCAACAGATTCGTATTTATGATGGTTTCAGTGTCCTGGGGTCATGTAATTGCCTTTTGTGACCTTTTGACAAAGTCAAATGGGGAAACCAGATTCACTTATGTTACTAAATTATCAGCTGCAGTTATTCACTTAAGAACTGTGGCAAGAAAGGTGGTATAGTGAACAAAGTTACAATGGCATTGAAAAAAGTGACTGATGACCATTTTTCACATTTAGCGACCATTTTCACACTTAGCGACCGTTGCAGCATCCTCATGGTCACGTGATCAAAATTTTAATGTTTGGCAACAGTTACAATTTATATTTGTAAATTGTAGTTATGTTGAAATTAAAAAAATATTACAATACTATTTTTGCGTTCTATGAAAATTTTTGTTTCTCCGTATAAAATTTTTAATCAAGCCCCCTGGTCAAAGGTGTCTCTCTTTACTAATCTTAAAATCTGGTCACTTTAGGTAGGATTTTACTTTAGAATATGGTATGCAGGGATATAGGCCAAATAAAAAAAATCTTAAACCTGTCCAGATTTCTTTTCAAATTTGAAAGCAGAGTAGAGTAGTTCCCACCCCCCTAGTAGGTTATCAAAATATGCTATAGAATTTTAGTCCTAATGTTAAGAGTAGCCAGAACAGAGGTGGTATTCAGCAGGTTCTGACCAGTTCTGGAAAACCGGTAGCAGAACTTTTGAGTAGTTCAGAGAACTGATAAATACCACTTCTGACTAGCTCCACCTCCATCTATTCTCTGCCTCCCGAGTCCCAGCTGATAAATACCACTTCTGACTAGCTCCACCTCCATCTATTCTCTGCCTCCCGAGTCCCAGCTGATTGGAAGGAAATGGGATTTTGCAGTAACCATGCCCTGGAGTGGAAAAGGAATGGAGATTTTATGGTATCCTTCCTCTGCCATGCCCACCAAGCCACGTCCACCAAGCCATGCCATGCCCACCAAGCCACATGCACAGAACTGGCAGTAAAAAAAGAATGAATCCCACCACTGAGCCAGAAGTAACACAGTATCCATGCAAGTTGCTTGTTATTGGTATGAGTTCATTAATTTAACAATTAATATAAATAATTAATATTGATTATATTACTAAATATTATTAAGCATTATTAATAAATCATTTTTATTTCATATACTTGCAAACTGCCTATAGTCATATTGAAAGAGGTGGCCTGAACTTTTCATAAATAATATATGGTATCTTTTAATGAGACAACCATTTGTTCATTATTGATTCATTCATTCATTCATTCATCATTCAGCCATCCATCTCAGGTACATGATTCATGATTCTCACAAACAATTTTCTCATTAATATTTAAGAGGAAATAAAATACTTTGTTCAAAGAATAATTCCCCTGTTTACATCTTCAGATTTAATTGTCAAGTCTTTGGTTGCAAAAAAGAACCTGGGGCGGGGGGCACTTCAGAGGAAAGGGGTCAGCAACCTTTTTTTGCCTGTTGGCCAGAGCTCAAGCTACCACTGCCACAATTTCCAATGAACTGTTGCTCCACTTGAATGAAGGAAGTGGGAAAGCCATTGCCAAAATGGCTACCTAAACTGACAGCAAGAGCTCTGTACTGGATAAATGTATTTCTTTTGGGGACCATCAGCTAGATGACTTTGGTCTTAAGTTTTAACCTCTGATATAAACCATACCTTTATTCAGTATGAAAATTGTTTTGTGAAAGTTATGTATTTATTTTCTCCATTCTTTAATCAAATGTGTTCAATGTTACAATTTTTGACAGAAACTGGAGATTACATTATAATTTCAATGTTATAATTTCCAGTTGAAACTGCAGTACTTTCATCAGTTTACAAAAACATAAAAAATCAATAAAGAATAATTTCCAAAAGTAAAATTTCCATGATGATAATATTTTGAAAATTATTTAATTCAATTTAAAATGGAACAAGAAAGAATAGCCATAGCTGTTACTCCAGCTTAGTCCAATTATGACCTCATAAATAGTTCTATCTTTATCAGTTTTTGGAACACTTCAGTGGTGGCAATTTCATAAAAACATTGTTTTTTGTTTTCATCAACCCATATTTCACAAAAGTGGGAAGCAATCAATAATTTTACAATAAATGAACAATAACAGGATGTTGGTTGGAGGAGCAGGTCTTGTAGGTATCTACAAGCATTTATAATATATGGCCATACCAGAAACAATACAATTTTTAAGCTCTCATGAAAGTTTTCTAAAATTTATAGGAATTGCATGATTATGATCCCAAAAGTAATATTTATATGGCTGCATATTTCTTGGAAACAGTGGAAAAAAATAACATTGGTCTCACCCTCCAAGCTGATACCAAAAATCAGAATAGAAAATAATGTATAGATTTCTAAGCCATCACTCAATTGTTTAAATAATCTAGCCATTCATGTTGTCAAAGCTTTGTTGAAGGAGCAATAAAAATGATCTAGTCCACTTCTGTAGTATATGGGAAAATCAATTTTCTTCAACAGGTAGCTGCCCACCCTCTTCTTAATCACTTCTAGAGACAGTATCAATAGGAAATAACTTTTTAAATACATGGTTAGTTCAGAAGAATGTAAAGTATACAAGAAAGAGCTTTTTCCTATGTGACCCAAAGGACAGAATGATTTCTACCTGAACTGGACTTTTTGAGCCAAGGTGGCCAAGGTGGCGCAGTGGTGGCGCAGTGGTTAAATGCAGCACTGCAGGCTACTGCTAGATCAGCAGTTCAGCGGTTCAAATCTCACCGGCTCAGGGTTGACTCAGCCTTCCATACTTCCGGGGTGGGTAAAATGAGGACCCAGATTGTTGGGGGCAATATGCTGACTCTCTGTAAACCGCTTAGAGAGGGCTGAAAGCCCTATGAAGCGGTATATAAGTCTACTGCTATTGCTATATATTGTATTTCATAAATATTTCATGAGATCTCTGAAAATATTTTAATGATTTTGTTCTGAATAATTGTAAAAATAATTGTTTTTATATTTAATGTTGTTTCATTGATGTTAAATTCTTCTACACTACCTTGTGATTATTTGTTTGTTTCAACTGAAAGTATATATAGACTACTGCTATTATTATTATTATTCAAAGGGATAAAAAACATGACAAACAGCTGAACTCTGAAACAGCTAAACTCTCTTTGAAGATCAAAGTCATATTTATATTATCAGTTAATTTAAAAATAAGCTGGAATAAAGAGCAGGTATGTCTTTCAAAATATTCATGGGGATATTGCACTCAACCAGGAAAAAAGCTTCATTTATATAGAAGTCACAGCTGAATTTGTGGATTAATTTCTTATTCATAAAAAGAAAGCATTTCAATGAAGCAAAACCATGAAATGGTTTATTTTTAAAGAACTATTTTTATACTCTCTTATTCGGGCATACTCCAAAAGTAACTGAACAACAAACAACTCCATGTCACTGCATGCTATACTAACAAATGAAAATCACAAGAAGATGTCCCTTTCCTGATCCTAACTCTTATTCACCCTATCTTTAAAAGCAAGCATAAAAGCTTTCTGTCTAAAACCAACTTTATTTGAAATGGAATTGTAGCAACAATTTCTTTTTCCGGACAACAGAATAAGTAGATATTGAATTCTTTGAGAAAGCAGCACATGAAATAAGAAGCCAATGCAAGCCTGAAATGTTGCTAGCTTGTTTGAGAGATTTGTTATCAAGGCAGATAAAAAAAAATTCCACACAGGAATCTTATTTTAAACCTTTCTCTATGTTTTCATTCACATTCTGAGCAGAGAAAAGAAAAGAACAGCAGCTTGTTTTTTTTTACTATAGGATTGTAAAAATGTGGATGTGACTTGTAAAACAAGGCTGAAGTTTTCATTCATCTGTTAAGTGAGTAGCCTATATGATTATCTTGGTGCAATCAGTACTGAGTTCAATGTGCCAATGACCTGGGCTAAAGAGTGTTTTTATGAAAAGCACAATTCAGTAGCAGAAGATAATGTTTGATATTATTATTTTTTTTAAAAATTAAAGTAACATATTGATGCACAATATAAGAATAATTTGGTTATATCTAGTTCTAATAAACAAACCAAAATCTTATTAATGAACTATTTGACTCAACCTAAACATTTATATTCACTTAAACCTTTATTTCACCTGTGCATTTTTTTTGGCAAGGAAACACTATAAAATTTAAAGATCCTACGTGTCAACATTTATTATTTACGTGACAGGCAAGAAATGTCTGCCAAGGCCTCTGAATTTATTATGAACTCTCTAACCATTATTGTGAACATTTCAAGATTACTGAAATGTCGGTCCAATTTTCCAGAAGGCATAATACTATCATTTGTCTCATGAGTTTCAGTGTTTTCTTTAAAAAGCAGTTTCTCTGCTCGGAAGTATTTTTCTTGTTGTTTAAATCAAAATCTGTAGTGAGATGTCTATTACCTGAAACAAAATGATACATAGCCATAAACAAATCATGACAATATGATTTGAGAACTATATCAATATCCCAAATCCCAAATAAATCCCGAGACACAAAAATCTTTAAGAAATAAACGTGTTATAGTCTGAAGGACATTAACAAAATAAAAATGATGGCATTCTTGGCAGAAAGCTGAGCGGTCAAGTTACAGTATGTCTTCATAATTTGCCAAGGCAGGATTCCCTACAATGCTGACAACATTTGTGTTTATATTTATGTGCAACTACTAAATAAAAAAGACATTATTTCAGAAGTCTTTAGAACTCACTATTGATGACAATGTTCCTAGCATCCAGGTTCAAAAGACATAGTTCAGTGATTGTGATGCAACATAAATATGTACAATACAATTCAATACAATACACAATACAATACAATAGTGGAGTTGGAAGGGACCTTGGAGGTCTTCTAGTCCAACCCCTGCCCAATTTTAGACAAATGGCTATCCAACATCTTCTTAAAGAGTTCCAGTGTTGGGGCATTCACAACTTCTGGACGCAAGCTGTTCCACTGGATTAATTCTTCTAACTTCTAACTGTCAGGAAATTTCTCCTCAGTTCTAAGTTTCTTCTCTTCTTGATTAGTTTCCACCCATTGCTTCTTGTTCTGCCCTCAGGTGCCTTGGAGAATAGTTTGACTTCCGCTTCTTTGTGGCAACCCCTGAGATATTGGAACACTGCTATTATGTCTCCCCTAGTCCTTCTTTCTATTAAACTAGACATACCCAGTTCCTGCAACCGTTCTTCATATGTTTTAGTCTTCAGTCCCCTAATCATTTTTGTTGCTCTTCTCTGCACTCTTTCTAGAGTCTCCACATCTTTTTTACATCATGGCGACCAAAACTGAATGCAGTATTGCAAGTGTGGCCTTACCAAGGCATTATAAATTGGTATTAACACTTCACGTGATCTTGATTCTATCCCTCTGTTTAGGCATCCTAGAACTGTGTTGGCTTTTTTGGCAGTTGCTGCACACTGCTGGCTCATATTTAAATGGTTGTCCACTAGGATTCCAAGATCCCTCTCACAGTTACTACTATTGAGCAAGGTACCACCTATACTGTACTTGTGCATTTTGTTTTTCTTGTCTAAATGTAGAACCTTACTCTTTTCACCATTGAATTTCATTTTGTTAGTGGAGTGTTGGCTATTCCTGCCAGCTTGGTGTCATCTGCAAATTTGATGAGTTCCCCATTTATCCCCTAATCCAAATCATTGATGAAGATGTTGAAGAGTACTGGGCCTAAAACAGAGCCTTGGGGTACTCCACTGCATACTTCCCTCCATGAAGATGCAGTTCCATTGAGGACTGCATGTCGAGTGCACTTGGGCAGCCAGTTACGAATCCATCCGGTGGTGATGCTGTCTAACCCACATTTTTCTATTTTATATAGTAGTAGGTTATGGTCTACTTTATGAAATGCCTTGCTGAAGTCCAAGTAAATTATATTGACGACATTCCTCTGATCCACTAATTTTGTCACTTTGTTGAAGAATGCAATAAAATTAGTCTGGCATGATCTGTTTTTGACAAACCCATGTTGGCTTTTGGTTATTACTTTGTTTACTTTTAGGTGTTTGCTGATTCATTGCTTGATTATATTTTCCAGAATCTTCCATGGTATTGAGGTCAGGCTGATAGGTCTATAGTTTCCTGGATCTATTTTTTTCCTTTTTTGAAGATGGGAACCACAGCAGCTCTTTTCCAGTTTTCTGACAGTTCCCCGGTGCTACAAGATCTCTGAAAGATATAGTTCAGTGGTTCTGAGATCTTGTCTGCCAGTTCCTTCAGAACCCTGGGGTGTAATCCATCTGGTCTAGGGTAAACAGATGCTCACTTACCATTTTCTTCCCTATTTCAACTTGTGTTCCTAATCTGATTTTTGTGGTGCTGTTTTTGGTAGGTTGGACTGTTTTTTTTTCCCTTTGTGTAAAGACAGGTGCAAAAAAATGAGTTAAATAGTTCTGCTTTCTCCCTGTTGCTTAAATAAATGAATAAATCTACCGCAAGGAGTCACATTTGTGAAAGAAACTAATGCAAAGTAAATCCATGCTACTGAGTTGTTCAATGTAAAGGTTTCCCTTCTAACAACTTTAAATGTCTTGTATCCTAACCAAGTCATCATCTAACATGGTCAAGTACAATATGAAACCTTGAAATAGAAGTTCTATTTTCCTTTTAAAAAAAGTCTCAGCACATCTGGGCATTTGGAAAATAATCAATTGCAAGGGCAAATAAGGGTTGAATGATAATCCAAAATAGCATTCTTCAATGGTAATTTAGGATGGTAGAATTTGATTTCAAGAAATATTCAGAACACAAATGGTGTGTGAGTAGTGACTGATCTCACCAAAGGGAATTCATTTTGCCTTGGTTTTGACTTGCACTTCCATTAACTAGAAAAGGCTTCTCTATATATGTTGCAATTATGTATAAGCCTCTTCCAATGCTTCCAATATATATCTAAATATAGAAAGTCTTTTCTACTATGAAGAGAATATTTGCATGATTATTTGTTAAAGCAAAGCAATTCAAATTTTTGTGTATACTTACTGAATCCATACAATTTCCAATTACTCTTTCAGTATAAATAGGTATGCTAGGCCATACGTACGTTACGGTATTCTTTTCACTCTGTTGCCTATGAATACAATGATAAAAGCAATGCTTTTGCAATGGAGAAACATTTTTTCTCCTAGATGGAATGTTATTATCATAACACAATGACTATTTTTATGTATAAAGCATTTGTGACAGGCAAAGCTTCTTTCCAATGTTTTGATTATCCATATTTTATAAATGCCATCCTCAACTGCAGTCAGAACCTCTAGTTCAGAATTTTTTGCATAGGATTCTTCCACACCTAGATCTGTAATCAGAAAGCTTGTTTCATGTGCTACTTTTCTGAAAGCTTTTCTATACAGTAGATGCAGAGAAAATGAATCAGGTTATATGTGAGCTACATAAGGGGGCATCTGTGTAATCTTAAATACTTGTATTACACAGAAATCCCGAACATTGAATTTATATTTTTATGATCAGATTGACAAAAGCTGGACTTGGATCATAATACAGGGGTTGTTTTTGTTACTAGATTCAAATGTATGCTTATGGAATATTCTCACTGTACATAGAATTGCAAATGTTTCTTTCTCTAGTAGCTGTCTCAGAAAATACTATCCTCTGAGAAGTATTACATAGGTGATGCAACACTGAGTACAATCTTATACTTTGCAAATAACAGTTGTAACATATTTATGATTTATCTGTCACAATTTTATGCAAATTGAACACTGAAAGTGTCTGTGTTCAAGGTGACAAGCAGCATTTCCCTTAATAGTTACTTTCACTAATAACAGTGAAAGTGTTGTCTCCATTTTCAGATTCTTTGATTATTCTTACATTAATTTCAACTGCATTTATTAAAAGAAATAACTACTAATGGATTCTGAAACATTTTTTGAATTAGTTATTGATATGCTTCTTACCAATTTTAAGCCTGATACTTATGTATGTTTTCTTATAGAATTACCAGGAAAACACAGAATTGTTTTTATAATATTGGAAAACTTTAAAAATTTAATTCCTAACACAGTTCAAATGAAAAGCATCAGAAACTGGATTGTCAAAATATTTATATATGTCATAATGAGGATTGCAATTTGTTTTCTTGGGTTTATTTTTCTTTCTTGTTTTATTTTTTCCCCTTTCTTTTCTTATCTAGTTGGTATTATCTTTCACTATTGTAATTAATATTTTAATAACATTTAAACAGAAAAAAGAAACTGGATTGTCAAGAATCAAATTTGCCAACTTTAGTATTTTATTTTACCATTCTTAAGTTAATTGTTTTCTGCTTTAGTTTGTAGCTCTTTTTAAAAGCCGCATAACCTTTTTTGACTTTTTTAAATTAGCATTAGAAACACCAATTATGAAATGTGCTTTTCCCATAGCACTCAATAGCTTTGAGGTGGACATTAGGCCAACCACAGATAAAATTGATATTCCAAACAGTTGAGCAAATAGTTTTCATACTTAAGAATAAGAGCCATCTACAGAGTACCCTATGAAAGAGAAATTCACCTTTATGGTATGAGGAAATAGTACAATATATCACAGAGCTTTTCTATACTACATTACAGAGTTTCTCCTTTAAACAAGGTGGACCTTTTGGTATTAGACTACTAAAACAGTAGCAATTTTTTGTGATTTCAACTTTTATAGCCACAAAAGTTATTGATGAGTTACCTATACAAATCAGATAATCAGGAATGCAATATCTGTTTGACAATGTTATGCATAAAGAATACATATTACTAAATAATAAGAATAAAGTGCGATGAACCATAGTAATAATATTACCTGCATGCAAACAACATTCAAATTGCTATGTGGTATAGTAGCTGATGCGGTCCAACAGCGTCTAGTTGAAAAAAAACTCTTTCCACCTGAGCGGAAAAGAAACTGCCCAAACACCAGCAGAACAAAAGATCAGCTCCCTATTGATAAGATGATTTTCGAAAACTGCAAGAGAACGAAGACCAATTTGAATGTAGGTTGGATCAATTATAACAAAACATGTCACTTCCTGCTATGTAATTGGATCATTAGATGCCTAGAAATAACAGATTTCAGTAGATACATTAGAAGCTTTGTGCAAAGATCAGAGACACGATGGAGTCTATGAATGGTGATAGACTGAGAGAGGTTAGCATCAAGAGAGGAATCTTCCAAGGAGACTCACTTTCACTACTATTGTTTGTTGTTGCATTGATTCCTCTGTCAGCAATATTGAGTAACTCAGGCTATGGCAATCAAACATCAAAAATATCTGCCAGGCTACCCTATATCCTTTACATGAACAATCTGAAGGTATATGGAAAAAAACACCATCTGCAACAGAATTGCTGCTCAATACTGCCCCTTAAATAGTCAAGATATTGCAATAGAGTTTGGACTGGACATATGTGTCACCTTCACCATCAGTGGGGGAAATTATGAAAACTGAAAGAATACAGATGCCCTATGGAAAGAGCCTCAAGAAGAATATCAAGTACATGAGCCTTTTACAAGTTGACAACATCAAACACCTTGGAGCCAAGAAGAAGCTCAGTAGTGAATTCATCATAACAGTCAAGGAGATCTTAAAGTCCAAATTCAGTGAAGAAAATATCATCAAGGTAATTAACACCTGTGAAATTCTAGTCACTGCTGGAATACTGGTTTGGACTCAAATAAAATTAAAGGCCCTGGATAGGAAAAGCAGAAAATTAATGAAAATTAATAATTCCTTTCATGAATATAGTGACACTAGCAGACTATACATATCAAAGAAAATAGGTAGGAGTGGAATCCTTCAAGTACACCACAGTTGAAGAAGAAATAGGGCTTGGAAAAATTTTCGAAGGGCAGTGAAGAATATACACAAAAGCAAGTTAGTATATCAGCAATGCTTGCTGAGTAACTGGAGAGACCAACCTGGTCTACAAGAAAGGAGACATGCAAAACCATGTTATTTTTTAAAAAGCATGTCAAGTAAATAATAAGAACTGACAATAGCTAAAATCAGGAAAGTTGAAGAAAGAGACAGCAGCTAATTCTGGTTGTACAAGATGAAGTTTTAAGAACAAAAATGTTCAAAGTCAGAATTTGAGAAGACAGCAAAGTTGCCTCTGCAATAAGCTTAAGAAAGATTGACCCACTAGTTAGCTGCTGCAAGAAGATCGCATACTGACGACAAACAATAGCATGATAAAGTAGCAACAATGGTGCATTAGAACGTCTGCAAGAAATGCCACTTGCCTGCAAGCAACAATTGATGGAAGTGCAACATAGACAAAGTAATAGAAAACGAAGATGCTAAAATGCTCTCAAATTTTAGATTTCAAAGAAGCAAGCACCTGCCACATTATATGCCAGGCTCAACAATTCAATTGTTGATTTAAAAAGACAAAAAAAATCTGGATAGTGGTTTGCTGCAGTACTTGAAGAGAGCACAAGAAAAGAAAAATTTGGTGAAAAATTGAATTACAAAAATTGAATTACAAAATTCAGAAACCTGCACATAGAAGTAGTATAGTATGAATGTGACAAAATAAAGCAAAAAAAAAAACCTTGGGTGTAATTACAAAACATCTGGAGCATCATTTGAACACCATCGGCAATGACAAAATCACCCTCAGTCAAATGCAAAAGGCAAAACTACTTGATAGAGGGATAAAAATCTGGCTGACTGTGTGACCAACCATAGTAATTTATTAAACTTTAAAGCTGTCTAACTCTTAAAAATTTTGATTATATCAGTCATGGGATGTTTTTCAGTCAATGTGTCTTCAAGGTTCACTATCCAAAAAGCATATATATATGCTATATATATATATATATATGTATGTATGTATGTATGTATGTATGTATGTATGTATGTATATGTATATGTATATGTATATGTATATGTATATGTATATGTATATGTATATGCTACATATATATATATATATATATATATATATATATATATATATATATATATATATATATATATATATATATATATATATATATATATATATATATATATATATATATATCACAAACTATTATAATTTTATTCAGCCGATTTGTGCTTGTCACAGATCATGGTCTTTCTTATTTGAGATAAATAATATGGCATCATCCCTTCTATGCTCCAAACTTGTCAAAAAAAAGTATATACTCATGTCTATTGCGCTGTGTATAACAATTTATTCATTTTATTGATCGATATGTATACACTATACATCTCACTATCTGTGCCACTCTGTGCCACAGTGTACAGATAAAACCCATAAAGGTAAAGTTCCCTCTCACACGTATGTGCAAGTCGTTCCTGACTATATGGGGCAGTGCTCATGTCTATTTCAAAGTTGAAGAGCCAGTGCTGTCCAAGGACGTTGCCATGGTCATGTAGCTGTCATGACTAAATGCCAAAGGCACACAGAGTTCTGTTACCTTCCCACCAAAGGTGGTTCCTATTTTTCTACTTGCATTTTTACATGCTTTTGAACTGGGTTGGCAGAAGCTGGGACAAGTAATGGGAGCTCACTCTGTTATGTGTTGCTGGGGATTCAAATCGCCGAACTGCCAACCTTTCTGATCAACAGGCTCATTGTCTTAGACCCTATATAAATATATACATCACACCATATAAAAATCACAGTTAAAAAAACTGAATTAAAAACAGAGTTAAAGCAGAGTTTAAAAAGCAGAGAAAGTGCCCTCAAGATTGTATGTGACTCTTAGATTCCCCAAGGCCTTGGATGCAGAAGTCTTCATGTTTTTCCAGGAGGCCAGAACAGTGGGGGCAAGCTTCATCTCTGAGGGCAAGGTGTTTAGGACAAGGCAATGTCAGGTGCAAGAAATCAGGACCAAAATTAAGTTCAAAAGGAGTACAAGTTTATTTTATGCACAAGATTCTGAACTACTCACAGTCAAGGCAAATTGATGCTAGATAAACAGAACTGAAGAAGCTGGATTTAGAACTCTTGTGAGCATGAAGTAAATCCAAATTGATGATGCATCTGATCCCACCTTCGAGATCAGGCAACAATGTTGACTAAGAAAGTGTTTTGGCAGGAAGATGGGTGAACAAATTTGGGTATATTTAGGAAGAATGATAATTTACATGCAGTTGTAATTATAAAATTTATACTACTAAAATAATCAATTCTGAATCAGGATCTCTTAGTGAGAAATCAAAACTTTTTTTTTCTAATAGGATGCCCTTTTATTTCACTTTTTCATGCTCCAGATCAAGCATTCATGCATTCATCCAGTTCCTGCATAATGATTGAGGTCAGGAATTCTTTTGAAATAAGTGTCACTATCTTAATTCTCAAAGGAGATCAAGTACAGGTCATCCATAGCAGCAGATGGAAATAGTGGAGGTTATCAAAACATTTATGACTATTCCTATTTTTTATATTACTACTTAGTTAACTTTAGATGGGTAGATACTTTAATAACACATAGAGTTATTGTATAATTGCAATAAAATTAGAAATATATTTTCATTTCTTTTTTCCTTTTTGTAGACTTTTTCCTTTTTTGTTGTTAATGTTACATGCATATTTTTTCTGTTTTTCCATTTTCCATTTTATTCTTTTTGATTATACACACCCACAAACCCACACATATATAAGCTACGAGTGGCGCAAAGATCCATAGAAAGATACACGCTCAGCATTACAGGACAAGATAGGAAGACCTGCACATGGATTAGAGCTGTGGCCCCAAACCTTTTTGACAGCAGGGGTTGGTTCAATGGATAAAGATTATTCCATGGAGGGGGGTGTTGCATACTGCCTGCATCCCACAGATGGGGCTTTGCTTGTTTGTGTGGACCAGTTGTTGGGGACCCCTAGATTACAGAACAAGCAAAAATATACAATATCATCAAGAGAGTAAAAGGAAATGGAAATGGACTGGCTACATAGCAAGCAGAACTGATGGCAGGTGGACCAAGGCAGTCATAGAATGTATCCCACTTGATAAAAAGCATCCACCAGAAACCTAAGACAAGATGGATTGACAACATCAACAAGTATTGCAGGCCCAATTGAGGAAAAAAACTCAGGATCACATTGATTGGAAACATAATGAACAGCCTTCATTCTGCAGTAGATAGATATTGGCTAAAATCTCTCTCTCTCTCTCTCTCTCTCTCTCTCTCTCTCTCTCTCTCTCTCTCTCTCTCTCTCTCTCTCTCTCTCTCTCTCTCTCTCTCTCTCTCTCTCTGTTTATAAGTGTGTGTGTGTGTGTGTGTTTGTGTGTGTGCAAAGTTTGCAATACTAAATGCTGTTTGTAGGTGTGGGGACTTTGCTGTCTTTCATTTGTTTTATGGTAGTGTTCTCTTATTCCTGCTATTAACTTTTTAATTGTTTTAAATTCCTGTTATTAACTTCCATATTTTTTGCCTTGAAATATACCTAAAACTATCTAAACTTTGAGTATTTCCTACCAAAAGTCCTACACATGGTTTTAATGCAAAAAAAAAATGCAAAAAAGCACTGGGCAGAAGATACATTAATTAAGATAAGCTCGCAAATGGCGTCTGTAATTCTGTTTTCTAGCCTTTCCTCCTCTTAGCTCTCAACTAATCTTGATTAGGATAGAACATAAATAGCCTCAGCATATGCTCATTGCACTTTTAAACCAAGCACACTTTATTTCCCAATTTAGAAAGGCGTATATGATGTGCATAAATATAGTTTGAAGCAGGTCTACTTTCAATACAGTTACTTTACTGTTTTAAACTTGTGGGATTTGAGATGAAATATAAATGGTGATCAATATAAAATACAAGGTATCCAGAACACATAACTGATTTGCCTCCATCCTCATTATTTCTAGTATTCATAAGGCAACTTCTATAATTGGGTATAATGCTGAAAGCAATATTTCATGAAAGGTATGGTTGGGAAGTTTGCAATGCATACGTCTTGCCTTCTGCAGAATTTAAATCCATTCTCCTAAATACTATGTTTTCTCATTCTACAAGAGAGAGGCAACTGTTAGAAAAGTAACATACAAAGTTCTTTTTCCAAGTAAATCTTAGAAAATTGTCATTTATATTTCCCTTCATTGTATTCTGCAAACATCAAACTCATAGTTCTGTTTTCTTTGCTGAAAGTAATCATCATGATAAAAATGGAAATGATAAGTATTCACTACCCTGCACCGATTATAAAAAAATCTAAAACTATAAGTGTCGTCAACTGATGAATTTATAAAAATGATAAGGACAGGCTATGATGTGGCCTAATTCCAGAACATTGATAAATAAATAATATTTTGCTGTGTTAACATACAGGGATTGTTTCAAGAAGTCAGGTAATTTCAGCTAAAAGATTTTTATTTTGTATTTAAAAAACATTGGGAGCATTTTCATTGTGATGTACAGAAGTGTATTAAGCTTAGCTGTGCAAACATTTGGGCACTTATTCAACAGCAATGGTGAAGCTAAAGATCAGCTAATCCATTGTGCTAATCTTGTTAATAGCAGCATCCCAGGCTTGCTTGCTTGCTTATTTATTTATTTATTTTTATATTTATTTTTATATTTATTTATTTTCAAATTTTTGAGCTGCTGATCTCCCTCTATTCTGTACATGTATACAAGTAGTCCTCATCTGTGAGCACAATAGGGACTGCCAACTCGATCATTAAGAAAAGGAGTCTTCAAGAAATCATATTACTATGACTGCAGTTACAAATATATAGAGGGGAATTGATACTGAGTGTGTGTGTGTGTGTGTGTGTGTGTGTGTGTTCCTCCTCTCCCTCCCTCTATAATCCCAGGAAATCCTTCCAAGTCAGAGAAAGATGCTTTTCTATATTTTATGTCTTGTTTGTCTATCACACTATTATAGGTCTTTTCCTGTCAAAGCGAGGCGGAGCTATGTTTTGACCAGCTCTTAGGGTAATATAAATTCATTCTTCTCCTTTTTATTTCCAATTGACATCAACTATTGTTGCTACCCCATTAAACACTCAACTCATTCTTAATGCTGCTCTAACCACAATGCTCAATGTGAAAATGTGACATAAATAAGAAGGAAAGCCTGTCATTGATTTTTTTTTTTTTTTGAGGGATGATTTCTTTTGTTTTGTTATAAGGGGGAAAATGTATTCAAACAGACAGGGAACAGCAATGAAACCACACATGGCAAAACCTTTGTGGCTTTATAGTACTAACACTTACAATTACACAAACAGACACACACCTCACGACAAGGTTGTGATGCATTCAAAGACTAGTTCCAGCATCATAAATTTTGACACCACACACTTAATTAATGAATGGTTAAAACAATATCTGTAAGGTTAATGTTCACTTAAAGATTAAAAATGAGCTTTTATAATGAACACAGGGGTAGTATGAAACAATAAAAAGGAAAGAAGTAAAATGTTATGCAAGAAGAAAATCCAGTTACACTATAAACTAAGTCTAAAATTATAAGGAGTATATCTTTAAAATAGTAATGAGAAAGGAAGATTATAGTTTCTGTACTGTTGGGTTTAGGATTACTATGATCCATTCATAATTTATAATTGTGAAAGGCTTTTTGGCTGTAATCAAATCAGAAGCAACTAAAAGGATTAATACCTTACAGAGAACATCTGTTATCCACTAAACATATCTTAGATCTTGCAACTGGCAAGCATATCCATGTTTGGCCCATTAATGAAAAATGCCACTGAGGAATATTTAATGTGTCAAATTATCATCTCAACTGTGCACTTTCACTTCAGTTCAGCATCGTACAGCATGTTCCACTAGCCTGGATAACATAAACCTTGAACAATTATTCAATATCATTGATTTTTGGGGGAAATGTGATATTAACTAGAATAAATTCATTAATTAATTTTAATTTGGAAAGAATTTGGAAAGAAATAGACAACTGTGTTTTGAGTTTGATTTTAATAATTTTATTTCCATTTCCTATTTTGATAGTGCTTCCCTTTATTTTTAAATTCTATACATGTGACGTATTTCTTGCAGCATAGGTTCTAACTCAATAATACTAAAGACTGGTGTGTGTGTGTGTGTGTGTGTGTGTGTGTGTGTGTGTGTGTGTGTGTAGATATAGATAGATGGAGGGGGGGGAGAATGACAATTTGTCAAATAATATGATGTGAGGCTAATCCCAAAGATTGTGCATGGTATTAGATGCTTTAAGGAGAAAGTATACAAAAAATTATATATGCTTTTAAAAATATCTTTTTAAGGATTATATTGCACTTATTATACAGATCTGTTTCTACGATTATTTACTTTTAACTTAATTTTAGAAATGTGTCAGTATGATATGTATTATTAGAAAGGAAACTAGCCCACATTTGACTGCATAACAAATGTTGCTTATTCAATCATGTCATTCTAAACTTTTCTTTGCTAGAAAATGTATATCCCTATATACCAATGTGATATGATTCGGGAGAGATTCTCACTATAATATGAAAGATTTCCATGTGCAGAGGAAAGTTCTACATGTCTTTCTTATATATGCAGCAGAACATATATTATCATGTAGCCTAAATGTGTTATTTGTCAGCAATAAGTTTTAATTAGCAAATTTAAATTGTTCTTATAACATTGTCAGATAATATAAAAGCCCATAAGTATGTTTACATTTAAATTTTTACATTTCAACATTTTGCCAGAGTTAAGTTTTACATCCAAATCTTACCAAACAGCAATTAACCTTAGTTATGGTTGGGTGTAAATGGATTATCCATTTCTTTACTATAGTTACAAGATTGATATTGCAACATTGGAAAGATAAATGTACGGCACTACTTACTCCAGGATTGAAGATTTGATTGTTCTTGCTAATGAGCAAATTCCCTGTTTCACTTTCTTGCCATGAATTTCATATGAATAAATATAATGAAATATGGAACTCATACCTTTATACATGCATGGTGACTTATGAAGTAGCATTCTAAAGAATCAACATGTAGAGAATTATCAATGGACATGATGAAGCCCATCTTCCTCCCAAATGTAGGAATCCTGGATCTCAAATAACTGGTCATCCAATCTTATTTAAATACCAATTATGAACAAGGCTCCATTAGTTCCTCAGTTGGTCTGTTCATTGTTGAATAGCTTTTGCTATTGTAGCTGCTTATCAGTATATCAGTATATAGGTATCTGTAGCTATGTGTAAGTGTCTGTCTGTCTGTCTGTCTGTCTGTATTTCATCTCTGAAAATGTTTATTAGCCAGCTATTGCACAGACTTTTACTGTGTACTGATATTAACTGATGATATAAACTTAATTAAAGAACTATCTTTAAATGTTTGAATATTTTTTAAAAGGTAAATTACTTTTGCTTTTGATATTTTAACAGCATTACAACATTTGGTCTCCAATTTTTAGATATGTGCCACAAGAGAGTAATAGCTTCCATGCAATAATTATAAAGGCTTATTATTCTCCATTATAAAATGCAGACATTTAAATTTCATTTACTGACATTTCTTTGGCAAATAAGCTCAGTCTCCTACCTGCTTTATGTAAGTAAGTGATTAGTGATGCTTATAAACAAAGTTACGTAACATGTTGCCTAACTATATCTATCAAGTAGACATATGAGTGTTTCTTCTGTGGTCCTAAGGTCATGTTATAAAATAACAGTAATACTGAAATATTAAGCATCCTGAAATGATTAACATTTTTACATAACTAATAGGCATTATACACATCCCAAAGCATCTGCCTGTCACTCAAAATGTAATGCTAACATACTTTTTTTGTATTTTCTTTCTTTCCACATTCATGTTTTCAGAATAACTTTGTTTTTTATAGCTAGAAAAATATGTAAATATTGTTTTCTGGTTTTTTTTTTCTTTATTTATTTAAACACTTTGTTGATATTTTATTTTTGTCCCCAAGTCAAATTTCATCAAGTATGTTGGAAGCCAAATATTGAATCTATACCTTCCATAAAACAGTTTAGTGTAATCAAAGGACACAAATCTAATAAATAAAAAAACAAACAAACTACAAAAGGGTTCATATTGTAATGTATAGTTACACACACAGTGAAGTTTTTTCAGTTGCTAATGTATAGTGGAAGACTGTGATGGCAGTTAAAAGGTTAGCATGTTTTATGAATATACCCATGCTTCCCTGAAAATAAGACTGGGTCTTATTTTCTTCTGGGTCCCAAAATAAGCACTAGGACTTATTTTGTGGAGGGGGATATATCTTATTCTTTTTCCATGCACAGGAGGCCCACTTCTAGTGGTTTGTGGTTTGCGGTGGGGCAAGAGGCCATGAACTGCACCAGTGCCACTACTGCAAAGCAGGGAGTAAGGCTACCCCGCATGCCCCACACTGGTTTCTCTCATGGTCCCCATAGGCAGACCATCCACATCCCACTGCCTACCTTGCCTCGCAGCTGTGGCACCAACACGTTGCTGAGCCTCTTGCGCCATTACAGCCATGAGCAAGCAGAAGTGAGTCAGTGGCCACATGGGCTCCTGCTACACATGGCCATTAGGCAGGTGTCGGGGCGTGGATGGCCTGACTTTGAGATTAGCTGGTGCTGGGCACATGGGACAGCTCCATCCCCAAGGGTCACCTAGTGGCTGCATCACCATGAGAAACCAGATGGAATGGGCAAGCAGCAGCACAGGTTGTTAAGTGGGGCTTATTTTGAGGATAGGGCTTATATTGGGTGTACATGCAAAAATGTGCTAGGGCTTATTTTCAGGAAAGGGCTGAACATGTTTTCTGGACAGACACTGGACATGACAATAGGGAGAATGATCTATGATCATTCTTGGACAAAATGATGCAGTTCCAATGTGTTAATGTTCCTTGGATTGAATTACTTTCTATATTTGACATATAGCAGTTTTTGAAAAATGTTTGGAGAGTTATTTCTGAGGGCAAGAATTAACCAAAGCATATGCATTGCATAGTCCTCTAATATATTGGCTACAAATTTGTTCCTTTCTTATTTCACTATACTTGTATTCTCAGAGTGAAGGGACAAGACATCAGAGCTTATTTTTAAAAAGCATAACTTTTTGTAAAGCTAAGTGACTTTTAAAATGTTAATATAATGCTCTCTTTGCAGTCTTCTCAGAAAAATGAGCTTTTCTTCTATTACGCCAAATGTTGAATTAAATCTCCAGACTCAGGACTATTGGTTAGATTTGGATCCATCCAATATCTTTACTTTTATGATCCATGTTTCTTTTTTGTGTGTTTAAATATTTTATTCAATTTTCACATTCCATTTGCAATCATTTATATACAGGGTATTTACTATAAGAAAAGGAAAAAAAAAGGGAATAAAACGAACAAGTAAAAAGGAAACACAACTCATCATTCACAACCCCACCTAACCCTTGCGTCCTCCATACACCCCATCTACCCCCTCCAACTTTCCTTTCTCCCTCTAACACTCCCCTCCTACTTCCCTTTCCCCTCAAGCCTTCCTTCTCCCCTTACTCCCCAGACACCCTCCTTACATTCCCCTTACTCCTTACATTCCCCTTACTCCTTCCTTACTCCTCCCTCTTCCTTCCCTCTACCTCCCTCCTTGGTGTATGCCTTTATTCGAGTGTTGTTTGATCTGATAAAAGTAAAGTGAACCAAGGAAAATAATAATAATAAAAAATAAAAAAATAAAAAGGAACCACCGTATATAAATACATTCTTGTTCTTATTAAAACTATATTAACACCCCCCCACCCCACCCCCCACAATCCCCATCCCTAATCCTCCCGACTTCCCAGGGCCCACACCTGGCACTACCTTCTATCTAAGATGTCTTGTATACATATGGATTAAAAAATAAAAGTAATATATCAAAAAAAAAAAAAAAAGAAAAGCAGAGAAAGAAAAAAAAAAGGAAAAAAAAGAAAAGAGAAAAGAGAAAAAAGAAAAAAAGAAACCACTCTTTGTGTTGAACTCAGCCCCCCATCTTTATCTATGCTTAAATAGTATAAATCATTCTATCTATATTTTATTCTCATCTCTTACTTCTTTGCTATTTACCCCGACCTTCTGTAGACTCTCCCGTTCCCTTCCTAAACCTCATGATCCCTTCCAGTAAGATTTAAGCAGCGTAGTTTATGCCATATATTCAAATATAACTTTACAGACAAGTAATCAAACTTTCCCATCTAGTAAAATTTAAACAACGTAAATAATCTTTCTTTACCCCTTTTTCAAACAGTAATTCAAAATAATCTAACCCGATTTCCCCTTCTTAGTAAAGTTAAGCAGCGTAGATCAGATATTACTTTACACAGGAATCAATTTCTGTCTTAAGATAATTCCAACCGACTTCCCCTTCTAATAGAATTTAAATAACTTAGTTCATTCCACATGTATTTTACCCTCATCCCCCACTTGTCTGATATTTACCACTATCAAATTTATACTACCATTTGTTTAAAATATAACTCAGAGCGATTTGTAGCATGAATCATTCCACATATTCCAATAATACTTTCAGCAAAATTCAGTTAACCTTCTATTTTAAGGTAGTCGCTTCTAACAAAGTTTAAACAACATAAATCATTCCACATTCTTTTTACAGTTATCTTAAGATAATCCCAAGCGGCTTCCTGTTCTAATAAGCTTTAAACAACGTAAATTTTGCCCTCATCCCTTGCTTGTCTAATATTTATCACAAATAACGTAGTACTACCATTTGTTTAAAATATAACTCAGAGCGATTTGTAGCATGAATCATTCCACATATTCCAATAATACTTTCAGCAAAATTCAGTTAACCTTCTATTTTAAGGTAGTCGCTTCTAACAAAGTTTAAACAACATAAATCATTCCACATTCTTTTTACAGTTATCTTAAGATAATCCCAAGCGGCTTCCTGTTCTAATAAGCTTTAAACAACATAAATTTTGCCCTCATCCCTTGCTTGTCTGATATTTACCACAAATAACGTAGTTCATTCCACATGCATTTTACCCTCATCTCTTGCTTGTCTAATATTTACCACTATCAAATTTATACTAGCGTTTATTTGAAAAATAACTCAGAACTATTACAACCAACTTTCCCTTCAAATAAAAGTTAAATAGCATGGATCATATTCAAATAATGCTTTCAGCAAGAGTCAGTTAACCTTCTATTTTAAAATAGTCCCATCTAACAAAGTTTAAACAACATAAATCATTCCGCATTCTTTTAACCACTATCAGATTTATGCTAACGTTACTTTAGAATCTAAGTAGTTTCACCCAGCTTTCCCTTCTGAAAAAAATTAGTCCACTTTTTCTACCGGAGAGAGGTCTCAAACCCCCATTCAGTCCTCAACTTTAGGAAGTCTTTTGAAGTATCTAAATTCTCGATCTGCGTTCTTCTGCTTCTCCGAGGGAGGAGGGGCTACCCCCTCCATCTTGCAGCCGCATGGCCAGCCGTTTGCTTTCTCCTTCCGCTTGTCTCTCCTCTCTTCCAAGCGCGTCAGGAAGTCCCGCCTTCAGAATCCTACAATAGAAATCTTGAGCCTCCGAAACAGAGTTGAGACGAAATCTTTGATTCTCAAATGTAACCGTGATGCCGGCAGGGGCCTCCCATCTGTATCGAATCTGTTGACTCCTAAGCTCTTTAGTTAAAAAGGCGTAGTCCCTTCTTGCTCTCAACATTTGGAAAGGTATATCTTTGAAGACAATCACGTCCTGGTCATCAACTCGGAGACTGTTATTATAAAACTTTTGCACAATCGCGTTTCTAGATTCTTTTGTAGAGAAATGTATAATTATGTCCCTCGGGAGCTGTCGCTGTTCCGCTATCAATGAGTTCTGGCGATAGATTTTCCGAATCTGCCAATCAAAGTTAAGTCCCGGGCTTCCCAGCGCATGGCTGAAGGCTTCAGCAAATGTCTGTTTCAAATTCTCTTGCTCCTTTTCACGGAATCCTCTGACTCTTATTGAAAATGCCTTCCTATCAAAATTTAGCGTCATAAGCTGTTCTTCGTTATTTCTAATTTTTTCTTGTAAAATTTGAATATTGGTAGTCAAATCAAAATTAGCCTTCTCCAGACTTTCCAATTTGTTCTCTATTTCAGCAGAGTAATCTGACAGGGCAGACACGGCTGCAAACGTATTCGCCTTCATTTGATTAACTTTAGATTTTAGATCATCATAAAGTTGCAATACAAATTCCTTAAGTTCTTGCTTAAGGGCATTAAATATTTTAAAGAGATATTCCTGTGTTAAAACTTCTCCAGTAGAGGGCGTAGGAGACAAAGGCTGTGTTTCCAAAAAAGATTGTTTAAATTCTTTAGACACATTTGTAGCAAGACGTTTCTTTGATCTGGGTGCCATAATAGATAAACAAGTAAGCAGCGCTTCGCTCCCCTCTATTTCCAAAGAAAAAGAGTTTATTTTGTTAAGGAGCGGTCTGCAGGAAGATAAGCCCAGCTAAGTACATCCAGTAATCATCCACGGAGAGAAATCGCCATTTTGAAGTCTATTTAAACAAAGAAGTCTTTAAGACAAATGGTGCTGGTATTTAAGATAGTAATAAAAGCATAAATCTCACAGGGGTGGTACCCTCCCGTATCAGCTCTAGCTTGAAAAAAAACTTTGTTTTGTCCTGGGGGGGGCTAGCCTGTCTGGGGCTGCCAAAAAAAAAAAGGCAGCTGAGAAGAACTGGCCGGAGATAAAGGCTCCGCTTCGGCTGGATCTAATCTCTTCCACAGCCAAAAAAAGAAAAAGGCTGTGGCTTACGAATAGACCCTAACCTACGGAGCTACCTCCCTGCCCCTTTCTTAGCCAAAAAGGGGTGCTATCTATGATCTTATTTAGATATACAGACCAGATCTCTGAGGAGCTCGGTGGAGCCCTCCTCGGCAACAGGCCACGCCCACAGGAAGTCCCGATCCATGTTTCTTTTTTGTTGGAGACAAATAAGCATATACCAAGGTGACATTATATTATAGATATCCAGAGTCTCTAGGCCTTGAACTAGAGCTAAACAAGAGTGTTCTTTCTCTTTTAAGATCGCCATCAAATGGTAAATACATATTTTTTTTCCTGTGTTATACACTGCATCTACCAACTTGTCTTACAGGGGCATCTGGCCCTGCCCTACCTGATTCACAAACCAATTTGAGGTTTTGTGTTTGTATGCACAGGCCATTGAGACCTTGGGCAAAATAAATCCCTATGCAATTCCATACAATCAATATTCTTTAAAAATATCATATACTTGGGATTTGTGGCTAGCTACCAAGCTGAAAGGCAAAAAGGAAGCTGCAAGGGCTTTCTACTATATCCCTCTATCAAATACAGAACTTCAGAATAGTGGTGAGTGGCCTTTGTTCCTGGAAAGAATATTTGTGTCATGTCCAGGAGCAAAAATACATGCTGATTTTCAAAACATGCGACTGTCATCTAACTTGAAGTTTTTTTCTATAGATTTAAAGTTTTAAAAATCAACAGCATATGTCTTTGACTGTGTAGGAAGTAAAACCCAAGAAGCAAAACAAGTGAATCAAGGACATATTTACAGGACCATATTGTTGATATTATTCTTGTATGCTTAATAAGAATACAATAACCTTTCATGAAATGTGCAGTTAGTTATCATATCAACAGTCATTAAATTTCAGTCTGGAAAGGAGGTCATGGATGATATCATAGAATACATTTTTAAATGGATTTGAAGAAGGGTTTAAGGTGGATAAGTCTATAAAATTATAAATTTAATTAACCTCTTAAGTGTTCCCAAGTTCAGAAATGTAGACTTTCAAAAAATCTTTTAGTATAGAAATCATATTTAACAAAAACACAATCCTATTGACATCAAGAGATAATAGATTCCAGATAAATATATATGGGATTGCAGCCCACACTTTAATAATTCCCAACTCATTAAAGCTTAATTCTGCTTTGTTGTGTATAGGTTTTGGTGGAATATTATTTCTAATATTCTACATAAGTGCACAAAACTTGAACTTTCCAAAATTTTATTGCTATAGTAATTAGACTCCACATGCAATTTGTGGGTAAAAAAAAATATTGCAAACTATAAATGAATCTCACACATTAATCTAAGCACACCATCTTAGATTGTAGTTAGATTTCACATATTTATCTAAGTGGTACCTAGCTTTAAAATTTTGTATCTGCTTCCTTGTGGAAGGTAGAGTCTTACCTTCTTAGCATAGAGTTACATCATTTTAACCTATTATCACAGTTTATGTCAGGTTGCTGCTAAAATTACTTGTGAGTTTATTGTAATATACAATGGAAATTAGGATATTATTTTATTTATGTATTTATATTTTATGGGAGAAGCCAACCAACTTGACATGACTCTTGGTGGCTTACACCTTTTAAAAAGAAGAACAATAAAGTAGAATATTACACAGGATAATTATAAATAGAGAGGTAATAGACTGTGTACTATCTATAGCTTTAGGAATTATAGGTTTTTGTTTTTTATTCTCTTCTACTAACTTTATATTTTAATATTTTCCTTCGTGTCCTTCAACCTTACTTAATTCATTAACTGGTCCATAAAATGCAATTTATGTCTGTGGTTTTCATGCCATAATCCATGTCAGTATTTTTTCCCAGTAATTACTTTAATGACTTCTTATATTATGCCATTTAGTATGTATCAATGAGGATTTCAACTTGTTTTAACTGCTATTTGTCTTCCTTAAAGACTACTTTCAGTGTGTTTAGCGTCATGTTAAAAAAAAGGCTAGTCAGACTTCTGTGCTAGCAGCTTCATTAAAATTCTGCTCTACACATCATCTGACTTACACTTTATAATCTATCAGAACACCTGTTTTCTTTACAATGGCCACAAGGCAGCTCAAAACACTGTGGTATTTAGCATTTAATAATGAGCATGAGATATGTATTTCTGACACTTAAACATTTCTTTGGGAAAGTACATGGAAAGGAGCCAAGTTTGAGAGAGTATCCCTTCCCATTTCATTACATATATTTTGACAAAACTTCAACTAGGTTGATGCAAGAGTGAGCAATGTACTTTAGAATGTGTCAGTGGGCCCCTGTTTTAGTTTGTTGTAAGGGGAGGATACT
This sequence comes from Thamnophis sirtalis, assembly GCF_051295495.1. NCBI lineage: Eukaryota > Metazoa > Chordata > Lepidosauria > Squamata > Natricidae > Thamnophis > Thamnophis sirtalis. Next base: position 107,458,224 of record NW_028261383.1, on the reverse strand, counting down.
ATTTTTATACTAAGCAGCCTTTCTGTGTCAGAGAAGAACCTGCAGGCGGTTTTTAGTTACATTGAGTAAATGAGGAAAGCAAAGTAATATTTTCTGTTCAAGGTTTATTGTTAGTAAGAGGTTGGGTTTTTGGGTGGGGTTTTTTTTTTTTTTTTGGCTTCATGAGTACACCAATGAGTGGGGTTATTATTTTAGCCTGTTTTTTAAGTTGTGCTCTAAAATCCAGTAGTTAGGTTGAATTTTAAGATTAGAGGGAAATATCTCTTACTGATTATTCCAATGTTCATTTAAGGAGCAAATCATGCCATGATTCCATCCATTTTATCTTCTGTAAGATTATATGAGATGAGAACTACATTCTTACTAAAGCAATGGGCATTGTGACTAACTGAGGATGTGCACTTTGATTTCCTTAGTCCAAATTCAAATTTCTATATGGATGTTGGAAAATAACGTCTTACAAGAAAAACAAGATCTCATTGAAATCACAGTATGTTATCAAATGTTATGAACAACATTCCATAATGGGTAGGAGATGCATTGTGTTTATAGTCTACTAGAAAACATTGTACTGCGTTATCTTGCTATTAAATGGGTTAATGAGCTTCTTTTCACCAAAGGATCTGAATAAACTTTTTCATTCACACACCTACCATCTGTGTCATTAAAAGACTGTTATCAGAAAAGTTCTAAACAAAACTACACTAATCTACCTATAATGCTTCTGTTGCTGTCTATATTTATGGAAACTCTGATTCATTTGTAAGAACTAATAAACAAAGGGGGAGAATGGCAACCCAATGTCATTTAACAAGGATGCATTCTAGTATTTGGGGAGACTGCATTAAGATGCAAAACACTTCTGTTGTTTTTAGTCTGGAGAATAACAAATTTCAGAACATTAACTGAATCTTTTGTTGTTCAAGAAGCAACTGAATATAGTTTTCCTTTTAGTTGTTTGCATAATTGAAGTGAAGCTAAAATTTGGACTGTACATTCTTAAAGTCTGGATTAAGTTAAAGTACAACGGAATTTTACCTCTATATAAAATTTGTCGGAGAGTTTCATTTGCCTTTCCTGGTGGTCTTCTTTGCTATGGACAATATCTATGGATATTGCTATAGTCACATCAAAGAGAGGCGACTGCAACATTTTCCCTAAAGTGTTCCAATCAGACAGCTGTTAAAGCAGAAATGACACATGATCATGGAACAGCTAGTAAATTTAGGTCGGCACCCATCTCATGGCAAGCAGCTATTTTATTCTTAGCACATCTTAGCATATCTCATATTTTATTTTAATGTTTTTAAAAAAAACATTTACCTAGTTCTAGTGTCTAAGACATATTGGAAGGATAATAATTAAGGCCTATGTAGACCTTTTTTTGAAAGTTTTCAAAAGAAAAAGGCTTGCAGCTTATTTTGTATCATCATTAAAATCTGAAAATAGCCAGTGACAAACTATTTCCTTCTTTTTCACAGAAAAGGTGGACATTTGTATCTAAGTCCAACTGTATGGAAACATTTACTACAATATAGTATATAACATCAAGTAATCAAATGGTAAAGTTAAATTCTACAATTGAAACATGATGATATCTAACTTGTACTTTTGCGCTCACACATGTACACACAGCAGTAGGTTAAAAGGTCTTTATTGAGCTGCCCAAACCTAAGTGTACCATCCTCAGCAGCTCTTGAATTACAAAAGCCCACTCCATCTTCTAAGTTCGACCAGGAGCTCTAAAGAGCCGGCAAGAGAGTCCACAAGGCAAAGCACTAGGTTCAGGAACAAGTCAGAGGTCCTAATTTCAACACAAGTTCAAAGGCAAAACATAAGCAGCAAGGAATCTACTCATTTCTTTGGGTGGACAAAGAATAGGCAATGTCAGTATGGTATTGTGAGTAAACTGGCTTACCAGTGTTGTGCCTGTCGCTTCTTGCCCTTCTACATCCTTGGATCAGGGAGGAGGTGTGGACTCCACCTCCTCATCCTCGCTGATCACTGGCAGCTGCTCCCATTCTTCACCTGAAGCCTCCAGACTAACCTGCTGCAACTTTGGCTCCCTCTTTTCAGACTCAGCCTACTGGCCATCCATTTGTTCCAGCTGTTTAAAAAATGATCATATCAAACATGATTTTGTGGTATGTTTCATTGGGTGAATGAAATGTTATAGGGAATGATATAATGTTATTTGCACCATGCCTATAAGCAGTAAGGGGTTAGGAGAGTGAAATATAGAATGTAAACTGTCTATTCACAAAAGAGTTGTTTCACGTAACACAAATATTCTTTCACACATCAGTATTTTAGTGTGATTAAAAATCTTCCTTCTTTTAGAATAAAAAGGAGGTAAAATATTGAAGCTCTTGGTGTATGTTTTTTTTTTATTTTAGTGAAATCAGACTTTCAATGGAAGAATATCTATAGCTCAGAATGGATCTGTGGAGTTCATGATGCTCTCTGAGTTTGGTTTGCTTGCAGAAGTTATATTATTCAACTAGGTAACATCATCCATGCAAATGAGAAAGGGCTTTGCTCCTGGTTTATATTTAGTAGTTTATTGATTACGCTGTTGTTTCCTGCTTGTTTGCCTTATGTTAATCACATCACCACCAAACTGAGTAATGAAACATTTACAAGCAAACTATCAAACTTAGAGATCACCAAGGATTCAACAAATCCAACTTTGTTAAACAGTGGCCAATCATAAAATATCTAGAAATTGAAAAGTTCCTTTATTCATTTACCTTTTTTAATTGTTGTTTTTCAATCGCTAAGACATGTCCAATTCTTCACAACCTCAAGAACCATAGCACACCAGAATCTCCTTTTATCCACTGTCTCCTGGAGTTTACCTAAATTCACATTTATTGCATTAATAACACCATGTCATCCCCTGCCATCCACTTCTTCTTTTCACCTTCAATCTTTCCAACATCAGGGTCTTTTCCAATTAGTCCTCTCTTCTCATTTAGTGGCCAAAGTATTTAAGCTTCAGTTTCGGTATCAGTCTTTCTAAAGAACAATCAAAGTGTTGTCTATGCTTTTTAATATGTGTCTAGTTTACCATAGCTTTCCCCCCCAAAGACCAAGCATCTTTTAATTTCTTGGTTGCAGTTATAGTCTGCAATGATCTTGGAGTCCAAGAAAATAACATTGTCACTGCTTCCATTTTCCTCCCCCTGTTCTATTTGCCAGGAAATGATAGAACCGGATGTCATGATCTTAGCTTTTTAAGTACTGAGTTAAAAACCAACTTTTGCACTCTTCTCTTTCATTCTCATCAAGAGGCTCTTTAGCTCCTCTTCAATTTCTTTCATCAGAGAGGAATTATCTGTATAGTTGAGGTTGATATTTCTCCTGACAATCTTAATTGTGGCTTGTGATTCACCAAGACCAGCATTTCTTTGTTAAAAAATGAAATTCTGAATGTTTTACTTTGATATGACATGGTCAGAATCTACACTGATATTTAGCCAATCTAAGCATTAACGTACTATCTAGACTAGAATTTGACATGTATTTCTGTGACTGTATTGAAATCTTTGTCTTTTTTTCCCCACTGTTACTATGCTTTGTTTCTGCTTCTAGTTTTCTATTCCTTCCTCTCTTATGCTGAATCTCATTTGATTATTTTTTTTAGACTTTGTTCTTTGCTTATGATATTAGGCCAATAAAGCCAGAGATTAATGCCAATTTAAAATATGTATTAATTAAAAGCATTAATTGTTCAATACCTTAAAATTCATTATGACCACTTCAGGAATGCAATAAGAAAGAAGTTCACTACTCAACAAGAAAGAATATTAATTATTTATCAAATTATTATCTAATTAATACAATAGGAAGTGTTTAAATTAATACTAAATTATGGTTCATCCATTGTTTTGGGCTGCATATATTATTACAACAAGCACAATTCGCTCAAGACATTTTGTAAAATTATAGCGGAAGAGAAAAATCACTTGAAGCTTAGGCAAGCATGTAAACATAGTCTATTGTTTAGCATTATTTACAAACAGAGCCAAAAGGCTGTTAAACTAAGGTCACATTTGATTTTATATCTTTCAGTATATCTGAAAGAAACTGAAGGTACAATTTATTAGCAAAATAAAAGACTTGAATATTATTTAATCAATACCGCTTAAGAAAATGGAAATCAAATTACAATTTAAAAAAGAAATTTAAAAATGACATGCACTTTATGCTGCTCCAGCATAAATAGTTACTTGAAAATTTTTGTTGGAATCCAGCCTAGTAATGCTTTAGCAACAAGAGGCACTCAAAATCATATCAAAAACATAGTTTTCCTTTTAAACATTCCTTAAATATACAAACTTCATTTTGCTCTACAGAATTAGGATGACTCTTGAATAGAGCCAATAGAAATAATTTATCATGTGATAACATTTTCTTGCATAACGATTAAAGATAATTAAAAAAAATATATAGGTGTGGTTTGGTGTAGATTAGTTCTTATTTTTGACTGTAGTGACCAAGGGTTAAGGTTAATGTTGTCCATGTTATGAATCTAAATCCATTAAGATCAACACATCAGTTAAAATTACATAGAAGTGCCTCTAAAACTGCTTCAAGCTCCAGACATCCTGTCTCATGTGTTAAGCTATTTTTAAACTGTAGCAACAGCATCGGCCATGATATAGCAGATAAGTATTGCCCTTCAGAGTTGATAAGGACCTATGATTGTTGCTTGTTGCCTTATGCTGGTTTTACTTCTAAGAGGGAACCATGTTGTTAATTATATTTCAAGAAAAGGAAACGGGACTGTTTTGCCTTGGGTTGTACTTGCTTTCTCATCTTATGAGGTCACATCTTATTTATGAGAAGGGCTGCATGAGTGTATATTTGGCTATACTATTTTCTTTGGATTGTATTTTCATAAAGAATATCTTGAGATTTAAATTGGGTTATATTCTGTCTGTAGAAACAGCTACATAAGAGCTACATGGATGGGCATTTCAATATTCTACTGTGGATATGGCCATAGTACAATAATTCAAAATTCCGTATCCTTTGTGATAGTTTCCTGGGCCTTACTATTGTGTTGTGAATTAGCTTGGAAGAAAAAGTGGCTCTTAGATCATACTGATTGTGAGATTCCAGTTTCTGCTTTCAGTTTTTAAATTAAATGTTGAATGGTCTTGTTTGCTTTTCAATTTATGCTGACTCTTCGCTGCATTCCTTTAACTTCTCCTCCTTTAATAGGAAAAACAGAAAATAAACAAAATCATTCATAATTATAAAAAATAACATGTAAATATAAAGCCATATTTAAAACTTACACAAGTCTAATATATAGATTTATTTTGTGAAAAAAGATATTTGTATGGACTTTACTGTTGAATGCATACAGAATGTAGGTTTTCAGGTTCAGGATCAGTGATGAGGGTTGAAACCAGCCTCATTAAGTAATTTTAGTACATCCTAAAATGTGTTGTGTTTTATTCATTGATAACAGTATAAAACCACCCTTTTGACAAATTCTTTTGTACCACTTCTATTTAGATAAAATACTTCAATAATTAAACATCACCAGTGATTTTCAAATTCTAATTAGAGAGATACGCAGGACAAAAACTTAAAAAAACATTATTTATATCACAATGTAGTGGTACCAAAAAAGAAAATGTGCAACAAAGTAAGGCATTTGAGATTTCCCTGTCTTTTCTGGCATTTATCCTATCTATATTTACATAATGGTACTTGTTTAATATAATAGAACTCAATATTTAAATGAAGCTTTTTCAATGGAATATCATCGGATATTCATTTCAAAATACACCCTGGCCATTAATTCTCTGCAGATATGCAGCCAATTCTTCTGTTTGTGGCTTTTGTACATGTTTTTATTTAGCTCAGCTGCAATTCACAGAAGGTTTAAAGCCAATATCTGAATGTGAATTGATTATGGTTTAATTAAGGGCAATAATAAAGCTAAATCATTCAAATAATATTTTTATGTAATGGTTCTTATGAATAATATAAATACTGGAAGATACTGAAGCTGGTTCAGGTGATATTGCACAAAACTAATTGATCATATATTCTTGCTTTACTATAAACTTTGCCCTATGGCTCCTAAAATTGATGCTATTTTCCCCCTGAAATCTTGCCAAGTGGTTTGCTGTTTCCTGGGGCGAGAGAAAGTGACTGGCTCAAGTTCATATAGTTGGATTTGTGCCTAAGTGGGAGTTGAATTCATGGTTTCCTGATTTCTAGCAAGTGCCTTAACCACCAAACCAAGGTGGTTTTCAAATCAGTGTTATAGTCCTAAAAAAAACAATTGTGTTTTGGAAGTGTATTCTCCACATGTGCTCCACAGCCATGGACATCATCACTGTATGACAATTACCTTATTTTGGTTTCTGCATGAAAAAAGAAGAAAAAAACATGTAACCACAAACAAGAAATATGCAAATTATTTAATCTCAAAGCAGCCATTTAGAGTTCTGAGCACGAAACAACACTTACTTGAGGATTCTGACTGGATGTCCAAAACAAACAAACTTTCCCACTGTTTTGTTCAAAACATGAAATAAAACTTGGCTTTCAAGAGAAATAACACAGTGGGGTTTTGATTTTTTTTTAAAAAAGCAGCTGACACAGCATAATGTTGGTGCCAGATACGTCCTTGCTGCTATTGGTTTAAATTAGATAGTATGATTTGGGAATGTAGTGTTAAAAGGAAAGAAGCAACTAAGCACATGAACAGGTCATAAGAATGCTTGCATTTAATTCCTGATGTATTACTATGTACATTAAGATGAGTGGCGCAGTGGTTAGAGTGCAGTACTGCAGGCTACATCTGCTGTTCACTGGTTGCCAGCAGTTTGGCAGATCGAATCTCACCAGGCTCAAGGTTGACTGAGCCTTCCGTCCTTCCGTGGTAGGTAAAAATGAGGACCCAGATTGTTGGGGGCAATATGTTGACTCCATAAACTGCTTAGAGAGGGCCGTAACACACTATGAAGCGGTATATCTAAGTGCTATTAAAAATACTGAAAGGAAGTTAGAATTTATCTCAGCTGGACATGCTCCTTTTTTGCCTGTGTGTTATTGTGTGCATATGGGCATATGTAGTGTAGTTAATTCTGCTGAGGTTGTAATGGCTAATATTACAACACCGATTTGCTTGGTTGGTTAAGCTTTGGTGTGAATAAGTACTTTCTGTGTGTCTCATCTTATTCATGTTTTTCACAGAATTTAAAAAAAAAAAACATTTAGTAGCATTTATCCTCATGTGCCAGTAAGTAAATAAATAGGGGAGAACAAAATTGAACAAGGTGTTTTTTTTTAAAAGAAAACTATTTTTTAAAAAACTTGGAAGATGTATTAATGAAAGGAATGTTAGAGATGGCTGATATGTTTGTCTGGTATTTGTTGGTAGACTAGATTTAAGAAAATTGAAAATACCTCTGCCAATTGAAGTGAGGATATTATAATTCAATATGGTTTTCAATTGTTAGGAGAGTAACCATTTACTATGGAGATTAATGTTCTTGATATTTGTATTTATTTTAATATGTTTAAATATACTTAAAACAATGCCTTTGGCCAATTTTGTTGTGGTGGTGGTAGTAATATGGGTAATGGATAAAAGGAATAGGAATAGCAATAAGTTCCGAATTCCTGTTTCCAGTTTTATTAGTTCAGCCCCAAATTCCATTAACTGGTTGCTAAGAGATAACAACAACAATAACAAAAAATGACTGCTGGATCAGATGGAAGAAGAAGACATCCTTGTTGAGAGAGTTCTAACTCTACTTGAGTCAAGTGAATATGAAATGCAATTAAGTAGCGAAGCTGAGGTAAAATTCCGAATTCAGATATATGGCCAGGAGTTCCTGGCATGGAAGAACATGATACAGGATCAAAATTTCAATTTCATGTAATACTATGATGAGAATGAACGTTATTTACATTTTCCAGATTGATTATATTTCCTCATCAGGTGTTTAATAAGATGGATCTCTTACTTTCAACTTTTATTGAAGTTTTAGTTGCATTTATATGTGCTTTCTAAAATCAGGAGGAAAAGGATAAACTCTTAGTATTCCTAAGAATGTTCTTGAGTCTTGTCCAGCTCTGTTCTAAGAGAGCTATTCACCTCCCGCACTTCCCTGAGGGTCCTCTGTGAATTCAGTTTCAGTTTCAGTTTCGCTTTATTTGTATGCCGCCCTTTTCCCTGGGGGGACTCAGGGCGGCTCACAGTTCAAAGGGGGGGGGACAAACAGTTTACAACATGAAAACACTACCTCATTTAAGAACACAACAGTCATACAATTCGAGTGGGGTTAGAGTCTTTAACCCCAGGCCACCCGGGACAGCCAGATTTTAAGAGCGACGCGGAAGGTCTGGAGGGAGGTGAGGGTCCGAATCTCCACGGGGAGTTCGTTCCAGAGGGTCAGAGCAGCCACCGAGAAGGCTCTCCTCCGGATAGTTGCCAGTCTACACTGGCTGGCTGATGGAATTCGGAGGAGGCCTAATCTATGCGATCTTATCGGTCTAGTGGAGGTAATTGGCAGTAGGCGGTCTCTCAAGTACCCAGATCCAATACCATGAAGGGCTTTGTAGGTGACAAGTAGCACCTTGAAGCGCACCCGGAGATCAACAGGCAGCCAGTGCAGCTCACGGAGGATAGGTGTTACATGGGTGAAATGAGGCGCACCCACGATCGCTCGCGCGGCCGCATTCTGGACTAGCTGAAGTCACCGAATACTCTTCAAGGGCAACCCCATGTAGAGCACATTGCAGTGCTCCAGCCTAGAGGTCACAAGGGCACGAGTGACTGTTGTGAGGGCCTCCTGGTTCAGGTAGGGACGCAACTGGTGCACCAGGCGAACCTGGGCAAATTCCCCCCTGGTCACACCTGACAAATGATGTTCAAAGGTCAGCTGTGGGTCCAGGAGGACTCCCAAGTTGCGAACCCTATCTGAGGGGCGTACAATTTGACCCCCCAGCCTGAGAGATGGAACACTTGGCCAATTCGTGGGAGGGAAGCACAACAGCCACTCGGTCTTATCTGGATTGATCACAAGCTTGTTAACCCCTATCCAGTCTCTAACAGCCTCAAGACCCTGGCTCATCACGTCCATTGCTTCATTGAGTTGGCACGGGGCGGACAGATACAACTGTGTATCGTCCGCATACTGGTGGTATTTTATCCCGTGCCGTTGGATGATCTCACCCAGCGGTTTCATGTAGATATTGAAAAGAAGGGGGGACAGGACCGAACCCTGCGGCACCCCATACGTTAGGGGCCTAGGGGTCGATCTCTGCCCTCCGACTAACACCGACTGCAACCTGTCCGAGAGGTAAAAGGAGAACCACCGTAAGACAGTGCCTCCCACCCCCACCTCCCGCAGTCGTCGCAGAAGGATACCATGGTCGATGGTATCGAAAGCCGCTGAGAGGTCAAGGAGCACAACCTTCCCCACAAAGGGGAGGTTGGAGACTGGACGATAGTTGTTTAAAACGGCTGGATCCAAGGATGGTTTCTTCAGGAGGGGTCTCACCACTGCTGCCTTTAAAGCGGGGGGAAAGACCCCCTCCTGCAGGGAGGCAGTAACAACCGCCTGGATCCAGCCTCGTGTCACCTCTCTGCTGTTTACAACCAGCCAGGAGGGGCACGAGTCCAGTACACATGTGGAGGCGCCTATAGCTCTCATCGCCTTGTCCACGTCCTCAGGGGTAACAGCTTGAAAAT